>NC_090450.1:365787424-366431742 GCF_031143425.1 Pleurodeles waltl | reverse complement strand
CTGTCTTAAGAACATTATTTCAAACAACTTCAACTCCTACAGGCTAGCCACGCAATTTTGGGGAGAGTAACTGCTTTGTAGTCTTTGCATTGCATGTGTATCTGCAGCTACACATGCCATAGAACGGAAAATGTCACTATCTGTTAGTGGCATGTAGTGCTGCAAATTCGCATGCACCCTCCCTCCTCCCCGGAAGCCTGTAGTTGCTGCCGGTTTATTATTTGTATGTATGTAGATACATTTACATTTGCATGTACATCTGTTTTTCCTTACTAATTTTATAGAACATTTATATTCTTAGACTCTATCACTCCTTCCTACACCCTTTTGCGGGAAAACAATCTAACAATGGAGTCAATGCCCATGTGCAGTATGATCGAGAGGAGGAGTCACTCGATCCTGTGACTCTGAAAAGACTTCTTAGAAGAAAAACAGCTTGTAACACTTAGAGCCCAGCACTAGATGGCGGAATAATGCATAGCATATGAATCTGAAGCACTACATGCCACGAACAGATGCACACTGGGTAAGTGACATTTTCCATATATAATATCAAGCATGTATTTGTTTATTTGAAAGCAGTACGGGGACTGTGCTTCTGCTACGGACATGTGAAACTTGCTTAAGTTACTTCAACTTTATGTTCTGTGCAGTGTTCACTACTCAACTTTTCACCTTAGCTGATAAAATGATGACATCTACATATGTTTGCAATAAATTACAGTCACTGTCGTTTGTACTGCTGATTCTTCCAAGTGCCATATATTGTTTAGCACCCTTAAATTCTAAGCTTTATTTTGCCCCACAGTCAATAGGAATGAATGCTGAGCTCGGCTTATATGATGAACACATACTACTTTGAGCAAAAACAGATGCATGGACCTGTTCTGAACCTCCATATCAAATTGTGCTGTTTGGAGCATGTACTTGGAAAAACAGAGCAGTGGCTGCCTCGTCATGTTACTGGGCAACACTATTTGTAGCTCACAAGCTAATTCGTAGATTTCCTTAGTTAATGTATGCTCCTTAGTTACCACAGTTTCAACAGACCTGTTGGATGACCCCTTCTGGGCTTCTTTGTGGTAGCAGATATTCATGTTGTGGCCCTTCTGTATGAGGGGATGCAGCTTTTAAAGACATGCTTTTCAGATCACTGCAATGTAAAACTAAGAATATGTTTGAAGTGCAGTACTTCAAAACAGGACATTGATTCTAGAGGCATCTGTTGCACAGTTTTATTTGTTGCCCCATGTGATCTCTTGTATGCTGAGGGGAACTAGTCCCCAGGTATGTGAATGAATAACATAGCATAAATCAAAGATTAATTGTAAAATAAGACCAGCTCACTTGGTCGAGCATGTCCTATTAAAACAAATCCTGCAGAAAGCGATTTTAAATGAAATATGCTGCGGATGAGTTGGTTAAACAAAACCTGAGAAGTGACTGTGAGGGTGCACTTAGTATGAAAACAGTGCACTTATGATACTTAAACAACCAAATGGGGGAAAGCTCGGAACACTGTAGCAGCTTTTCAGAATCTAGAAAAAAGAATTGCAGATCCTTCCTAATCATTATGCAAACCTCATGCACATGTTCCAATACCGTAGAGGCTGGTGTAGGAGACTGCAGCAGTGCTCAACAAATGTTGAAGGCTGCACTGTGACCGAGGCACTGCCGAATGCACCTCCCCTCAACTTGTATCCCCCCACCTGCTGGAGTGAGCTTCTCTTTCTGCTTTGACGCCTCAGCCGGAAGTTGTTTGGAGGGCCAAGCACGGCTCCCCCTGCACTGCGGTCCTGGACCTGTTCTGCTCCGCAACCTCGGCATCACCATCGGGGAAGGAGGGTTAGGCGTTGGGCAGGCATTGCCTACCTGGACTTCAACTGCACTGCTGCCTGCACATTGAGCTGAGACAGGGACGGCTCCCACCTTTCTGACTGCCACTCAAGTGCAGCAGAACTATGTCAGGAGCCCCCTGACACTGCATTGGGCTGCAGGAGACCCGCGATGATGGCGCAAGGCCCTTACCCCTACTCCTCTTCCCCTGGGTGCTGTAAGACATGGATCACAGGGCCTGTTTAAAAACCCCTCCTCTCCATTGGAACACTACTGCTCATTGGGGAAGGTCCTGCATAGCATGTGGCCCAAATACTGATTCAGACCCTTTTCTAGGATTGGGCTCGACATTCCTACATGCTGTAGGCTCCTCTGCACCCAGAAGCCGCCCCCCCCCCCCCCCGCCTGGATGCCGCCAACAGGACATAAGAAGGGTCTTTGCTCACTGAGTCTTTGCTATGCCTACATTTGGCCCTGTGCACAGCAAGGGCACAATCTTTGAACTGCTGGGTGATGACGGGGCCTACCCACACTGCCCTGGAAGGCCTTCTATCCCAGTCTCTGCTTTGGACTATCAGGTGAGGCAGATTGGCGGCGGGCAGGTTCCTGCTCCACTCTTAAACCATTCCAAGTGCATCACAGCAACAATTACAGACTCTGCTCTTTTTTTCTGCCCTGTTTTCCCATAGGTTCAAGTCTACATTACAAGGCACATGGACACTATCTTCTGACTGCACAAATGCTGGAGAGGCCACATCCATGCCATGATTTATTCAGCCTACGCTGTGGCGCCCTAATATGGATTTGTCCTGGTATCCCCTTCCAGGAACTACATACGATCATAGAAGGAGAGGGCCACCTCATTGGCCAACCACTACTTACACGGACCATATTTGCCCCCAGTACTGAACAGAGAACCTTCTGGGACACAATATCCATGGAACTCACCCATAAAACCCACCTGCCGTGGATATGGGGTGGGGACGGGGGGATGTGGCAACTACAATTATGTACTAGACTTCACTTTGGACATGTCCCATCCCCCACTGCTCTGTTCCCCTCAACAGATGCAGGCAGACTGCTTTTATGCTTGGACCCACCATTAGTCACTGACTGACATCTGCCGCGCTTATAAATCCGGAACCCACCTATATTCATTCTATTCCCCACCCCATAACCTTTTACCTGGATTACTTTCTCTGTTCTTCTCCCCTTTTTGTGTTTGTTCACCACTCAGATTATTTAGACCGGGCAGTCTCTGACCACAATGCACAAACACTAGACATTCGCTGGACACCTCATCCTCCAGTTCCCATGTGGTCGTTGCCACTGGACCTGGTTTTTAGAGCAGAACAGAGCAATCACATTAATCATTGCTTCTCTGAAAATTGGAACACAGCCTCCACTCGGGCACTAGAATGGGATGACTTTAATGTGGTAACGAAGGGCTTGTGTAAAAAAAAAAAAAAAATTTAAATGGCGGTCCTTAGGACCCTGGAGAATGACATAAAATGCCCTGAGCAAGGCCTCAGACACCAACCTTGCACTTTTCCCACACCTGATGAAGGCCAACACTGATTATGTGGCCATCTTGGAGGACCCGCGCTGCTTTTATTTTGCCGGCACGCCTCTAAAGTGCATTGGGAGGGCGATAAAGCCGGCAGTCTCCTTGCATGGCTTGTCCAACAGGACTAGACTACACCCCATCACTGAATTGATGGACCTGGAGGGAACCACAATTCACCTACAGGCGAACATATTACGAGCATTCTACGACTACTACTTCTCCATATACAAAGCCCCACCTCGCAGATAAACCATCTCAAATCCTCCAGACATTCATCCATGCAGACCAAAATGGGTTAGTGCCAGGGCACAGTGCCTCCCAAAATATACGTTGAGTATTTCACATATGCAACTAGATAAGGGGACACTTTCCGAAAGCAGCATGCCTGATCCTTGATTTGGGAAATGCCTTCGACACCCAAACATGGTACTGTCTGTTTGCCGTTCTGACCCACATGGGAGTAGGGTCTAAACTATTGGCTTATATCTGATTGCTGTATTCTTATCCCACCTCCCGAATCCGCTTAGGTTGCCTCATCTCAGACCCCTTCACGGTCGAGCGTGGCACACGGTAGGGATGGGCGCTCTTTCCACTGGTATTCACGCTAGTGATGGAGCTCCTTGATATCAGTTTACGCAGTGAGAGCTGCGCCTGGGATATCCCACTAGCGGAGAGAACACATGCTGTGTCTCTATATGCTGATGGTATACTCTTATACTTAAGAGACTTATCAATAGATCTTACACCTCTTCACACCACCCTAGCAGACTTTGCGACTGTTGCTGGCCTTCTTGTCAATTGGGCGAAATCAACTGTATACCAGTTATGTCTGGATCAGCCACATCTCAATCTACATCTGGGTAGTATCCAACTGAGCAGGCATGCGCAGGTGACTGGATATTTGGGAATTAATTTATACCATACCCCTACAGACATTTATGAGGGGAATCACTGTAAGGCCCTGGTGGGGAGTAAAACTCAAGTCCACTTCTGGCAGTCACTTCTCTTGGGCCTACGGGCAACATAGCATTGGCAATGACGATCATCCTACCACGCCTCCTCTACTAATTTGCAAACCTACCCATTGTCCTTTTGTCCAACCTAATCTGGGGCACTAAGACACAGAGTGGCCCTTGCTAAACTGCTGCTGCTGCCACTGCCAGACCTAGGAGGCTTGGGGGTGGGGGGGGGTCCCATCTTTGAGGCATATTTTTTTAGTACCACAACTCCAATGGTTATCCCGCTGGATGGTGAATCAGTACCTTGGGAGGCCAATACTGACCAAGGACCTATACTGGTAGTGAAAAGTTGAGATCTCCTCTTTCCGAAGGCTCTGCCCCCTCACCTTGGCCATTTCTGGTCTCCGTGGTGCGATACTGTATGTCCCGGATACACTGCCTCTCCTGTAAGACCCCGATATACATCCCACCCCTTCACCTTATTGGTTTACCCCGCCACCCAGGGTTTATTCAGCCACGACCCTGAGTCTGGATGGGACACTCACTACTCACTGTCAGGGACTTCTATTCAGAGGAAAAATTTCTGCCCTTTACACAACTTGTCGCAAGTTCTGGAATACTGATATAGAGGAGCCCCCTCCACCCTCCCAATACTCCAAACTATTCTTACTCTGGGCACTGCTCGACACCTCATAATGTGGCTCTATAAAGTCATACGTGAACTCACCTCCTTATTGCCCCTCTGACAAAAGTGGGAAGATGATTTTGGGAGAGCACTAAAGGACGAGCAGTAGGACAGGGCACTTCAGTTCCACCAGGCTGTGCCCCGCAACTTCTGTTTCAAGAATATCCAATTTCACCTGCTCTGTAGAGCATACTTCACCCTAGCACAATTATACCGCCTCCCCAACTCTCAAGCAAGCTGCCCTCGATGCCGCACCCCAGAAACCAACTTCAAACACATGCTCTAGTCGTGTTCTGCCCTCCCTAGCTATTGGCACTTTGACCATTCCACCCTGCAGACTGTCTCAGAACTCCCTGATTTACGCATGTGGGAGGCATGCTCCCTTGGCATCTTCTAGAGCTTCACTGGCCCTCCTGGCCAAGCATACCATTTACACTACACTGGTGGTCCCCAGCTACCCCTCCCATTGCAGCATGACTGATGAAGATGCCTTCCAGCATGAAGAGGTGAGGCGCCTGTGCAGGTGCACAATTTCCCCCCAGTGGGCAACTGTGCTGACACACTGCCACTGAGAGTTTGACAAAGATACTCTTCCCCTGGCATTACAATCATCCCATTTGCCCACCCCCCTAGTGCAATCTCTGGAACCTCCAGTTCCTCCTACCTTCCCTGTCCCCACTAGCTCCTCTCCAGATGCATCATCCCACTCTGGATACCACCCACCTCAGCGCCCATATCAATAATTGACCCTTCTTCAAATTCATGCATCCACCGCACTCTTCCTGCCCTTCCCTCACTTCTCCATTTTTATCCTCAATATTGCCTTACCCTCTTGACCAAGTTGCTAAGACATCTAGCTAATCCTTGTTTTGAAATAGGATTACCCTTATGAGAAATTGTTTGTACTATCTATGTAGTACATGAGAGCTCTTTTAACATCAAGGGTATGAAGAGCTCTTTCAGCAACTGAATCTGTCTGTGGAAAGAAGACTTGCAATTCCACTGACTGATTGATATGAAACTGTGAAACTACTTTTGGTAGGAATTTTGGGTTTGTCCTAAGGACTATTTTGTTCTTGTGAAATTGAAAGAAAGGTTCTCCTAAAGTGAATGCTTGAATTTCACTAACTCTTCTTAAAGAAGTGATTGCTATTAAGAAGGCAACCTTCCATAATAAGAATTGATGAGGGCAAGAATGCATGGTTTTAAATGGTGGGCCCATAAGTCTTGTGAGTACAATGTATAGATTCCAGGCAGGAGCTGGTGGAGCTCTAGGTGGAATAATCCTTTTAAGACCTTCTATAAAAGTCTTCATAACAGGAATCCTAAACAGAGAGGTGTGCTGTCTGTTTTGGAGGTAAGCAGCTATTGCTGTTAAATGGATTTTAATAGAGGAGTATGCAAGGCTTGCTTTTTGTAAGTGTAGCAAATAGACAATATCCTGTACTGAAGCTTTGAGTGAGTCAATGTTTTTAGGCTGACAATAGTAGACAAAATGTTTCTATTTAGCTGCATAACACTGTGTAGTTGTAGGTTTGCATGCTTTCTTTAGAATATCCATGCATTCAGATGGAAGCTGTAAGTAGCCAAATTGCCAGGTTGAGCATACTGGGATTGGGATGCCTGATTTGACCTGTAGATGCCGGCACTGTAACAAGAAAAACTTGAGTGAGGGGGTTGCCGCCCCCAGGTATCAGCAAAATCACCAAACTGACAGAAACTGAGAAGGTAACCTGCTCTCCTCAGTATCCCTTCCATCCCATCCCCTGCAATGGTTAATCCCCATGAGACCTTTAGTCCATTTGATGTATCCAGTACATTAAACTTGGACTCCTGAGTTGGTCGCAATAGCGGAAACTATGGAGCCAGGGGACTTGAGGATGATCCAGCCCCCAAAAAGTCTCACTCAAAATCACCAGGTACAAAGCTCCAGTTCTTCCCAGACTACAGACTAGGAAGAGGAGAAGCGGATCAACCAGTTTCAAAAGTCTCCACATCAAAAGGGTGTCTGTGACAGGGCTTACTCCACCTCCAGAGACATATACTATAGATGCAAAATCAGAAGACCTAAGGGAACCCCTCAGTGATATCTCTCAGGCAGTGGCAGCAGGAAGCATGACAAGGCACAAACAAAATGTGGGCTGCCATTTTGAACTCAATGCAGCCAACTGTAATGGCGCTCTAGTATCACTCGAATAAAATGGATATCCAGGTAGACCTATTAAGCACACTGGCAGTGTTCGTCTCCGGGACTGACGGCAAACTTGAAGAACTAAATGCCCTGATACTATGAGCCCAAACAAAACAACTCAATGACTTCACTATCTGAACATGCAAGGAGGTAGTGGGTAGACTGTTTCAACTACTGAAAACAATGGAAGGAATTTTAAGAGGTTTGCTCTTCTTAGACCAAGGAGCAACTACATGCTGCTCCATTATATAACGAACCTGTTCCACACGCGGAGAATAGTAAGGACAAGCAGTATAGTCAGCATTTGCCTCAGCTTGATCAATCTATGGGCCAAGTGTCTATCCCTCCTATTGGATACAAAGAATACGTGAAGCCAGCAGAGAAAACCTGTAGATCTGGAAGGGCAAAAGGGCGGGGTCTACGAAACCGGGCTGTGTTCTAGCTCCGTTACTTTTTAATCTTTATATTGCAGATCTCTGCACAAGGCTACATAGTCTATGCGCCCACTCACCCACCATAGTTGGATATCAGCTATCCAACATACTCTACGTGGATGACCTGCTCCTGTTAAGTAATACCAAAGTAGGGATGTGTAAACTGATGGATAGCCTAGGGGAGTATACTAAAATAAACGAGCTAGAGATAAATCAGAACAAAACTAAAATTATTGCCTTCAATCACAGGCCCTCTAATCAACGCAAGTGGTACCTAAATGTCAAGACGGTAGCGGAGGTAGCCACCTATAGGTACCTAGGGGTCACTATAGATTTGGGAGGAAACTATGCATGCCACAGAGAAGGGATAACGAACAAGGCACACTCACTTATTCACACGTTTGGAACCCATTCTAAGACACTCCCTTAAGCCTTTAACAGCAGTAACGAGAGTAAAACTACTGCCAGCACTGGCTTATGGTACGGCGATGATGAGGGTGATGGAGACAACACTTTTTGATAGACTCCTGGTAAAATCATATAAGCATGTTTTCCATCTACCCAGAGTGGCTTCACCAGCCCAGCTCAGATTAGAATTCTACCTAGTAAAGCAGACCATAGGGAGAACAGCTGCATTTGTCAAATGCTGTCATAAGTTGCGGCAAGCCCCTGATGGGACGCTGGCCAAACTAGTGTGTCAGGAAATCAACCTAGAATGAGGCAACTGTAACTATAAGTAATACCTGAAAATATGCCTTGAGCGGCTAGATCTGACAGATGCCTGGGACCTGTCACTGTCCTGTCCAGCATTTAAGAAGGTGGTGAATAAATCAAGCAAACTGCCTAGCTGGCTAGAAGACAGGGAGGAACTGGCCAAAAGGTTGGATGGCTGGTTAGTTCTTAAATCGTATACAATACACAGGGAATCATTAATACTGGCTGCACAGTATGCTCTGAGAATTTAACGTTTTTTAAAACTAAGGTTAGGGGACATGCCCACACTAGATTTTCTACCCAAATGGAAGAATGAGACACAAAATTCCAACCAGGAATGTCGTCTATGCCACTTGGCCATAGAGACATTGGAGCATGTGGTTTGTATCTGCCCAGCCGTGGTGACTCAAAGGAAAAAATGTTGAAGAATGAATTAAACAATCTAGGGATCAGAACATGTAGACATGCCTTAATTGAAGCGCTCAATCCCAGAAATTAGATTCTAAACATTAGGCTGGTTCAATTTTTAGAGACTTTTACCTCACTCACCTCTGTGTCCCCCAGACTCTTAGGAACAGTGTAGGGATCGTGTGCTAGCACAATTTTATCAATGCCTCTTTGAGGGGTCGGAGGACTGGGAATCACGTAAAGAAGTATCCAGCCATACTTTCAAAATATAAAACAGGTTATCCGTCTGTTCATCTACAAACAGTCATATGAGGGGCTCACAGGGCGCATATGTCGTTATAATTAAGATTGCAATGATGTTCGCACCCATAAACAGCCACCCAAGGGGTTTACGCGTCCATGGTAAAGACTTTGCCCTCTTATTATTTAATTATAATTTTAATCTATGTTTTATATTTGTATACCAAATGAGGAGTGTACGTTTTATGTATTATCAAAGGTTATGTTTTTGCATCTTTCCATGATGAGGGACGGATTTTATGGTTTTATGGTTGTTATTAACTAATAAACTACATTTTGACTGACTGACCTTTGTTTTGAGTCAATAGGTGTGGTCTGTTTGGTAGTTTGTGATGTGGTACTACAGACAGATTCAACAGTGTGGTGTATCAGTGTTGACGTACCCAGGTGGGAGCTATGAGTGTCATAGTGAGGGAGGTGTGACGGATCTTGTTGGTCAGAAATGGAATTAGTGGGCGAGGTGGAAAAGCATAAGCAAATATCCCTAACCAATTGATCCACAGAGCATTGCCCTTGGATTGAGGGTGTGGGTACCTGGAAGCGAAGTTTCAGCATTTCGCGTTTTCACTTGTTTGGAAGAGGTCTATGTCTGGGGTTCCCCACAGTATTGTTGAATCGCCTGTGGGTGAATCTCCCATTCGTGTACTTGTTGCTGCATCCTGCTTAAGAGGTCCCCAAGTTGATTGTGTATCCCTGGGATATACTCTGCTAGTAGTTAAATGGGATTGAATTGTCCATTTCCAAATTATCTGTGCCAAAAGGGGAGTGTCTCCTCGCCTGTTTTTGCAGATAATACATTGTGGTCATGTTGTCTGTTCTTATTAACACTGTCTTGTGTGTGATTTGTGTCTGAAAAGCTTTCAGTGCTAGGAACACTGCTAGTAATTCCAAATGGTTTATGTGATAAGTTTGTTGGATTGAGTCCCTTTCCCCTTGTATAACGAGGCTGTTGAGATGGGCTCCCCAACCTGTTAATGATGCATCAATTGTGATTATGGTCTTTGGCACAGGGTCCTGAAAGGAGCGCCCCTTTAAGTTGGTGTGATTCCACCATTGCAGAGAGTGATAAGTCTGGTGGTCCAACAACAATAGATCCTAAATGTGACCCTGTGCCTGAGACCATTGTTGAGAAAGACACTGTTGTAGTGGTCTCATGTGCAGGTGTGCATTGGGTACTATTGCTATGCATGAGGCCATCATTCCCAATAGTTTCATGACCAACTTTACTGTATAAGTGTGGCTGTATTGCAGTTGAGATATGAGATTGTGAAATGCTTGAATCCTCACTGGATTTGGGTATGCTAATCCTATTTGAGTGTTCAGAATTGCTCCTGGATACATTTGTATCAGTGCTGGCTGCAGGTGAGATTTTTGATAATTGATTGTGAATCCTAGGTTGTGTAGGGTGTCCACTGTATACAGTGTATGCTGTTGACAGATTTGAATTGTACTGGCTTTTATGAGTCAGTCGTCCAGATACCTAAAGACGTATGTGTTGTTGTCTGAGGAATGCTGCAACTACCGCTAGGCATTTGGTAAAATACCCTTGGTGCTGTTGTTATTCTGAATGGTAGTACTATGTATTGGTAGTGCCTTCCTGCTATAACAAATCTTAGATATGTTTGATGTGCTGGATGTATGGGAATGTGGAAATAAACATCGTATAGTTCTAATGCTGTCATATAAACCTGTTTCAGTAGTAGGGGAATGATGGCTTGTAGTGTGACTGTTAAAGTGTTCTAAAGGAATGTATTGATTGAGGGGGTCTGAGATCTAAGATTGGTCTGTGAGTGCCATCTTTCTTTGGTATGAGGAAGTATAGTGAATACACTCCCAACCCTTGCTGGGATATAGGTATCTCTATGGCATCTTTGAGTAGTAGTGATTGTACCTCCTGTTTTAATAAATTGAGATGTTCCAGCGTAAGTTTGATCTGACTGTTGCCAATCAATGTAGAAGCACTTTCACTTGTAAACTAGCCATACATAATGGTTATTAAACCCTTAGCCTCTGGGCCTACCTCATGCCAACCCTGAGTGCTGATCCCTTTTTTTGGGCTATTTGGGGGTAGTTCCCACTTGGGGCTCCATACTTTTTTTTTTTTTTTTTTTTTTTTTTTTCACATAAGGCATCCACAACAAATTTTGTTCCTTTTTTTCCAACATCCCAGGGTTTCTGAAGGTACTAGGGGTTTGTGGACCAAGAAAGTAGGCAAAATATTGAAAAAATGATTTTTTGGAGAAAAATAGGAAAAGGTGCTCCAGATAAATGCGTGACATTTTTCCCCCTAAAAAATACATCAATGAACAGTTTGCTGTACTATAGACATCATCTTCCCAGCTTTCAGGAACATGCAGAGGTGAGTCAGAAACTAATATTGTACTGCAGTTTTGCCCGTTTTTCATACTTTTTGTGCTCTCAGCTTACTTCCAGTTTGTGGTGGAACCCAGTGTGAAACCCATGGGTGATACCTGACAGCTGTAGATTTCTGAAAAGTAGACAGTGTTCAGAACTCAGAAAGGGGTAGTGTGTAGATACCTCAAGATTTTTCCAAGGGAAATAATTGGTGAGATAAAGGAATATAGAAATTAAGTAGGGAAAAAAACGGCCAGTTGTGACATTTTCATCTGTAGCTTTTTGTCACAATCACATATTTATAAAAGCAATATGCAATTACGTCTCCTAAACCCTCTGGTTCTGGGGATATGTAGGGTTTGTAGGTTCTCCAAGAACCCAATGTACCAGAGCCAACAGCTGAGCTGCACCGTAAAATGGGTTTTCATTATGTACAGAGTATAGACCAAATCATATAGTGAAATAGGTTGAGTGAAATGGGTATCAAGGAAACCATTTTATTCCTGAAATAGGCACAAGATATGGAGTTTAGGAGCAGTGGTTATTTCTACATCTCAGAATTTTTGGGTGCCCATACTAGCGTAAGATTTAGCGAGGATGAGGATGTTTCAAAATGTCTTTCTTATACACTGGCTTACTTTTGAAAGGCACAAATACAGCAACATGTAATTAGTAATAAAAAATGTTCTAATATTCTATGCTTCCACAGGTCTTTTGATAAAAATGGTACTTCACTTGTGTGGGTTAGCTTTGTGCCTGTGACAGGAAATGGGTCAAAACCCAACATGAATGCATCACATTCTTCCACTGAAAACTCACTCTTTTTTCCAGTGCGTAGCTGTAGATTTTGAACCCTAGCTCAGCTGGCACCAAGGGAAACCTAGCAAAGCGGTACTTTTCTTTTATTAAAAAAAACAAAAATAAAAAAATAAATAAAAAAAACACTAGACACCCGGGCTTTCCAGGGTGGGCTATCTTGCATGTTTTTTTTTATTTTTTTTAAACCCAGTCTTCCTTGCAAACCTCACTTTGTATGTGAGACACTCAGATACTCATGCACCCATTCATAGACCCACTAAGATACTCGTGCACCCATTCACATACCCACTCAGATACTCATGCACCCATTCACAGACCCACTCAGATACTCGTGCACCCATTCACAGACCCTCTCAGAATACTTATGCACCCATTCACTGAAAAAAATTAAGTTTACAGGGCCATTATAGTTAGGAAATAGAATTTAAAAAAAACTTTAGAAATGCACTGCTAATTACCCCAGATATTACAGCACTCATTACAAAGTACATAACGTCACTAAAAATCTCAATGAAACAGAAGTACATTTTTTAAATAAAAACTGTGCATAGCAGGGGAGCGAGTTGTAGTTATCTTATGCTGCATGTTATAGTTTCTTGAAATAACTATAATTATAACTGTTGAATTTCTCTGGTTTTGTGCAAGTAAATTCAAAATCTAACTATAATGGCCCTGTAGCCTTTGGTTTGCTAGATGTGTGTGTGTGTGTGTGTGTGTGTGTGTGTGTGTGTGTATATAAGGTTCAGTAGAAATTAAGAAAGTCTCAAGTAAACAACTTCAACCCCAAATACAGACAGTCTGGCTCATTTTTATACAAGATGTCACCCCTGAGTGTGCACAGACAGAATATAGATAAAACGCCTACATGTTAGTAATATTCATGCAGTTAAAGGCACAGCTCATGTAGTTGGCATAGCTAGTTCATTATCGCTTGTAAGCGTTTCTCGATTCAGAATAGTGCCAGTGCCACTTCTTGTGCATCATGGGCAGTCATGCTTATATGTATATAGCTCTTGATCCAAACACTGAATGGTGAAAGACTCTGACCATTTTAGGATGCTCTTTTAAGGAATTGTCTGATATTAACAGCCAGTTCAGTGTTTAATCTATCATTTCAGTGACTGTAAGCATTTGAGCCCCAGTCCCATAGAAGTGAATCCACCACGGTTCCTGCATTTTATTATGTTTCCTGGGGCATGCCTTAGCCCTATGAACACCTTCTTCGAGGTGGGGGTAATGACCATACCCTTTAACTATTCACCTAACTATTCAGTAACCTGGAGTATCTCACTTAATAAGGAGGAAGCCCACCTCTGTCAATGTGCAGAAACTGCATGCTCCTCCCATATCTTCCATAACCCCTAGGACTGCTTGTTTTGAATTAAGTTCCAGTGGCCATGTCACTTCTACCATAAGAGTATTTTACGCATGTTCATCTGCATACTATGTGCAGGAAATCCCTGTTTACCTTATGGCATCTCAGTTTGGAGTAAGACTTTTAACCATCTTCCATAGCATGTAATATTCCCCAAAGAAGTGGTGGAAGTATTTAAAGTGCTTCAATCTTAGGTCTTCACATATTGTCAGGGATTTGGGAGGGGGGGAGGAGAGGGTGTGTCCGGCATCATTCCCTCTCTGTTTGCCTCAGATCTTGTTCCCAACCAGAATCCGGATGTCCAAGGCAGTGCTTCCCAAACTTTTTTTTTATATAAACTTTTTATTGATTTTTGCAAGTGTTAGAATATCAGTGGCTGTCAGCTTAGTTGATCATATCATGTGAAATACAGAAAAATCATTCTGACTGAAAACCAAGCAGTCTTCCGACTCCCCCCTTTTTTTGTTTTTTTTTGTTTATCCACCCCGACCCAGGTTATCACATTTTCCCAAACTTTTTGGAGCACCCTCTGCCCCTGTATACATGTTGTGAAGCACCTAATAATTTCTATCACCCAGTCCTGGACTCTAAATCGGTCTGCCCTTCCCCATTTTTGTATAACTTTGCTTTTGGTTAACAGTAGTCCCGGGTTGATCAGTGTTTTCTGCTGTGATGTAATCTCTGTACCCCTCTATACTCCCAGCAGTAGCAGAGGTGCCTGCCCTTCTATTCATGTGCCCACTGCAGCTTTCAGTCTGTTCGGTACCCCCGTCCAGAATCGCACTGGCATTGGGCAGTCCCATAGTGTGTGCAGGAAGGACCCCCCCTGCTGATCACACACGCGCAGTCACTTGTCATGTTCTGCTCATCCTATTTTGTGTGAGTGCCCTGGTGTAGTAAATATTGTGTAGCATTTTGAGTTGTATTAAGAGGAAGCACACTTGTATTGCCACTTCTTGAGGGAATTGTAGGGTGTCCCTCCAGTTATTGTCTGTTTCCCAAATCCTTCTGCCAGCGCCCTCTTAGTTCCTCAGGTCTCCTTGTGTGTTCACCATTAGTATACTATGAGTTGGAGAGCTCACCTTGGCGGTCATATGGCCATCCAGCTGCCGTCTATCCAGAGGGAACTCTTCCATGATCTCTTTTCCAGGAGAGATCTAGGAGGGTAGTGTGTGACTGAGCTGCAGGTTCTTAAATAGCTGGCTTGGAGTCATGGTGTATTCCTGTCTCAGGTGGTCAAAGGATGCCATATTGTTCGCATCCCATCTGTCCACTAGGGTGGATAGGCTTATTAAGTCTAATTTCCTGAATCCCAGTGACTGGTCCCAGCTTGGCCTCCTGCCATATGGGGGTCTTTGGTGTCAGTTGCTTTCCCCACCCCATCTCCCCTAGTATTCTATGCCAGGTGCTGACTACTGTGGTTGTAGCAGGCAGTGCATCATTCACCAGTTTACCACCGTAGAGGGCATGGAGAAAGCCCTTCTCACCCATCTTACGCAATCCATTTGGTATACTGGTTCGCATAGGAGAGGCCATAACCAATCGTTCACAACACTAACCTGCACCCCCTCTTAATATTTCTGAACATTGGGGAGTGCAGTGCCGTCCTCACATATCAATCTGTGGAGTGTATCGAATGCTGTGCACGGCTGTCTGTCCTGCCATAGCAGGGACCGCAATAATCTGTTGTTTATTAACAACATGTGTGGTATAGCATGGGGGTTGTTCTGTAGTATATATGTAAATCTAGGCAGGGAAATCATTTTAAAAAGGGCCCGACGCACCGGAGTAGCAAGGTTTTCCAGTGTTTTATGTCCGTGTCCAATTTGGTAAGTAGGGGGACTAGGTTATCCATATAGTGTGTTTTGTCCACGTTGGAGATCCATAGTCCCAGATATTAAGGTGGTATATCAGTCTTCAGGGAGACAGGCAGACCACTTGGTGGTGTCCAGCCACCCATTCGTGTTCTGCCAATTATAATAGGATATCGTCTTCATATGGTGAAATCTGCTCCTCCCCTGTGTGCTTGCGTCTGCATCCTCAGATCTGGGTATTCACTCTCATCCATTCCACTAGTCCCTCCACCGACTTTCAAATAGCATTGGCAATAGGGTGCAAACCTGCTTTGTTCACTGCTGCATTGGGAATTCCTGGCATAAGATCCAGTTCACCTTCACATGGGCCCTTGGGTTTGTGTAGAGTAGCTGTACCCATTACAAAAATTTGAGTTTGAAACCCATTTTCCTGAGGGTCTCGAATAGGAAGGACCATTCAGCGAAGTTGAAAGCTTTGTTTGTATGGAGGGATGCGATGGCCAGCAGCACTGTCTGACCTCTCCCCATTGCTATGTTCTATAGACGACGTAGGTTGTTTCGTGGGGTATGAAGCCATTCTGGTCTAGATGCACCATGTCCAGTATCATTTTCTGTACCCAATTCGCCAAGACTTTTGCTCAAATGTTTGTATCCACATTGAGGAGTGTGATCGGCTGGGTTGATTCCATGCATTCTCTCTGCTTCCCTGCATTGGGTATGGGTACTATTGTTGCCATTTACATATCGTCAGGGATCATGCTCCTCCGATGGGCCTCTGTGAACATTTGATGAAGTGGGGGCACTATCTCACTGGTCATTTATTTGTGAAATAAAAGCAGGAGTCCATTGCGGTCCGGGGTTTTCCCTGATTGTAGTTGCGTGAGAGCTTGTTGGATCGCTTTCTGTGTTAGATCCTCTCTAGTGTATGCATCTCATTGCCCACTAGCTTCCTGCTCTGGCATTCACGTAAGAATTTCCTTATGGCCATCTGTGTCTGATTAGATTTTGTGGAATAAAAGTCCTGCAAGTAATCAGCCATAGTGTCAGCTAGCGCCTCACTGCCTCTGACCAGAGTGTCTTCTGGTGCTATTAACAGTGATATATGGTTCTGTTCTCCTTCTCTGGCACTAAACTGGGCTAAGATCTTTCCTTTCTTGTCTGCTGCCTTGTATATGCGTTTTTGTTTTGACCGCCTTGGTAGCCAGTGTGCATACCTCTTCCTGTTTCAGTGCTAAGTGAGTTTTCTATGCCATCGAAGGCTGCCAGAGGTGTCCCCTCCCTAGCTCTAGAATTTCTCCCTCAGATTTATCCCATTGTGCTGCCATTTTTTGCCTCTCCCCCACCTCCCCTGATACTATCACTCCATGGATCGTGGCTTTTGTATGCTTCCCGGAACTTGAATGCCTTCTTCACTATGTTTGTGTTCTGTAGGAATTAGTGTTTGGTATCCTCTCTCAAGTGCTCCCCCACTTTCGGGTTGGCAAGACACTGTCTTCTAGGTCTCTGGGTGTCCAGATGTATGCTGAGGGGAGAGTGGTCTGAGATCCCCCCTCGCCCGTATTCTACAATAGTAAATTTGTATAAGGTTATCTGTGGCGTAAAGAGTCTATTTTTGTGCCCTAATTAGCCATAATGGACAAGAGATGTGGGCCTTTAAAAAAAAAAAGAAAAAAAAGAAAATATGTAATAGTAGACATGCTTTCCAAATATTGTCAAATACCAAAATACCATACTGTTCACAATTTCTGGGTTCTTCTCTACCAGCAATCTGTTAGTCTGTTGTAGATATCACGACATTAACCACACCCATTCTTAACTGGACTATGGCCAGTATATGGATCTCCCCATAAAAGTGGCAAATGATGAACTGAATTGGAGCGTGAACACTTTTCAGAGTGCGGTGCTGGCCTGTGGCATCTGTTCACTAAAATCACAAGACTTCCGAAAAAACTTCGATGTTAATACCAGATATTGTTGCAAATTTGAAAAACCCGTTCTGCAACAGAGTATGGGGTAAGGTATCCATTTTTTAGGTCACAGCTTATCAGACAGCTCAGGTGTCTAGTTTGCTAAAGACATCTTAGAGACTTTCAGAAAGTTGAGGTAGGCATACGTTCCGCTCGTTGATTACCATTGGCTTTGTGGATTGTAACTAGCACATTCAGGTTTTCCATTTGTCGACTTCATTTGCTTTAGGCTGTCCGGTTTCAGGTCATCCCTCTAGTTACCTAAACCTGGTTGTATGACGGAACGCCGACTGACAAAACAACGGGTGCCTAAACAACGAGGTCGGCACACCAACCTCGTTGTTACTACTAATGCCTTTACCACGAATGCCTTAACAACGATATTTTGTTGTAAAGGCATTCCTGGTAAAGTCATTAGTAACAGTCATCCATTGATCCTGCATGCCTCACCCCACCCCCCCAACCCCACCCCAAAACCTAAAACCCCCGACCACCCACCCCCTCCCCAAAACCAAAAACGCCCCACCCCCCAACCCAAAACCCCCCCACCCCCTCCCCAAAACCAAAAACGCCCCACCCCCCCAACCCCACCCCAAAACTAAAACCCCCTCCCCAAAACCTAAAACCCCGACCCCAACCCCCTCCCCAAAACGCCCCACCCCAAAACCTAAAACCCCTCCCCAAAACCAAAAACGCCCCACCCCAAAACCTAAAACCCCAACCCCCTCCCCAAAACCTAAAACACCTCACCCCCCAACCCCACCCCAAAACCTAAAACCCCCACCCCTTCCCCAAAACCAAAAACACCCCACCCCAAAACCTAAAACCCTGACCCCCAACCCCCTCCCCAAAACCTAAAACGCCCCACCCCCCCAACCCCCTCCCCAAAAACGCCCCACCCCCCAACCCCACCCCAAAACCCCGACCCCCCACCCCCTCCCTAAAACCCCCCACTTACCTGAGTCGTCGCCTCGTCATCTGTGTCGTCCTCCTCAGCCGACTCCCTTGTTTGTACCTTAACCATGCATGTTAGTTGTTCAGGACATGCGTGGTTAAGGCACAAAATAACAAAGTCGTGGTTAAAGAAAGCGTTGTTCCGCTTTCGTTAACCAGGACTTCGTTATAAAAAAGTCGGCATAAAGGATGTTTCCCACCTAAACCTTGTTTTCTGTATTCTTCCACAAACTTGTTTTCTGTTAATGGGCCTTTAACTCTTGTTCTTATCTCACCATATTTGCTGTTATTCAAAGACCGATGTCAAATGGCAGGTGCTGTCTTCCAAGACCACTTTTTACTTTTCTTTCTCTGACTTCAAAGTGTGAGAATTTATGTGGCAATCGTGCTAGATACTAGGAATAGGAACGTTTTTTTTTTCTAGTACACAACAACAATTAAACTAACTGTATAAGTATTTCCAAATATAGTAGAATTATGAGCGCACAATTGAAGTACATCTGGTTATTTATGAAGTGTTTGAAAGAAATATTTTAATATGATCAAAACGAATTGTTAAACTAGGTGATGCATTTTCCACACATTTTCGTCTGTGCACTGTATGTCTGTTCAAATGTAATGGTCATTTTAGTTTAAAAATGTGTTGTTTGTAATAGCAGTGTGCTACTACACCATGAATACTCCTCTCTCTGCCTCTCCACTTCATACCACTCTGCTCTTCACCACTTCATTTTACACCAATCCACGCCACTGCACTCTTCACCACTCCACTCTATGCCACTTCAGGCTATGTTTCTGTACTCTACCCTCTACCACTCTACTCTATGCTAGTGCCGTCTTCGACTATCAACTCTACACCACTGAACTCTTTGCCACTGCAGTTTAGGCCACACCATTCTACTCACTCTACTCTACCCAAAGACATCACCGGGTCTTGAACCTGGTTCCTCAGATCCAAAGTCAGCAGCTCTGGTTGTTAGGCCCCATCCATATTTCTCAGTGTATGTGTGAAAGTCAAACACAAACGCGATGATGATGTATGATTACATATAGTGAGCACATTCTCTGTTGAAATGGCTTTGTGAAGTTAAAAAAAACTGAACGTTTTACCTGGAGTCTTGCTTAGGAACCAAGTTACATCACTGAAGTCATGGAGATTTCAAAAAAATAATAGCTCCACACACAGTGTGGCAAATGTATTCAGCATGAGAGTGTTAAGGCTGTAGCATGTAGCTGATGGTGCATTTTGGAGCACACTGTTACAAATAGATTACTTAAATTGTCATGCAGTAGCGCAGTGTCATACACAGACAGCACATTTTCCATTGAAATAGCCACTAAGTTTGCATAGTCATGCAGTTTTACTAATAAAACTATACAGCACACAAATGATTCAAATGACTGTGTGGAAATCTGGTTTCAGTGAATATTTATCATTTGTACATCACCGGATAAAGGGTTTTGATTTGTTTTGATCTTTTTAAAATCTTTTGTTTCCATTGTCGCGTAGGCTCTCGTTATTCTAAAGAGACTACTGGATTTCGAGCGGCAGAATCACCTGCGGTGTGGGAGACTAAGCCTAACCTACTGCGGTGACACCTGTCGCTCCAACCTGGGTTTTGCTCCGGCTAACTAGCAGTGCCTCATCTCTACCCAAGGATAGGGATGACTGGGCAGCCCAGCGCATGACAATCAATCAGTGTATTTGTAAAGTGCGCTACCACCCGCAAGGGTCTCAAGGCGCAGGGGGGAGGGGAAGCGGGGCTGCTCAAATAGCCAGGTCTTGAGCCGCTTTCTGAAAGTCAGCAGGTCTGAGTTAGGGGTAGGGGTAGGTTGTTCCAGGTCTAGGCGGCGAGGTGGGAGTAGGATCTGCCTCCGGTAGTCACTCTTCGGATGCAGGGTATGGTGGCGAGGGTGAGGTTCGCTGAGCGGAGTTGGTGGGACGGGGTGTAGAAGTTGAGGAGTCTGAGGTAGGCTTGGCCGGTGTTGTGGAGCGCCTTGTCTGCGTGGGTGAGGAGCTTGAAGGTTATCCTTTTGTTGACGGTGAGCCAGTGTAGGTTTCTCAGAAGGGGGGTGATGTGGCTGTGGCGGTGGGCATTGAGGATCAGGCGTGCGGAAGAGTTTTGTATGCGTTGCAGTTGTTTGAGGAGTTTGGCCAGGGCTCCTGCGTAGAGGGCGTTTCCGTAGTCAAGTTTGCTGCTGACGAGGGCTTGGGTGACTGTTCTTCTTGTATCTGTGGGGATCCATCTGTAGATCTTGCGAAGCATGCGGAGGGTGTTGAAGCAGGATGAGGAGACGGCGCTGACTTGCTTGGTCATGGAGAGTGTTGAGTCAAGGATGACGCCCAGGTTGTGTGCTTGGTTGGTGGGTGTTTGGGGTGCTCCTAGAGCGGTCGGCCACCAGGAGTCGTCCCAGGCTGTGGTGTTGGTGCCGAGGATGAGGACCCCTGTCTTATCTGAGTTCAACTTCAGTTTGCTGTTCCTCATCCATTCGGCGATAGCCTTCATTTCATTGTGGAGGTTGGATTTTGCGGTTAGGGGGTCCTTGGTGAGGGAGAGGATCAGTTGGGTGTAGTCGTCGTAGGAGATGATGTTGACGTTGTGTAGACGGGCGACGTGGGCGAGCGGGGCCATGTAGATGTTGAACAGTGTAGGGCTGAGGGACGATCCTTGGGGAACGCCGCAGATGATCTTGGAGGCTTCGGAGCGGAAAGGGTGGAGGCAGATGCTCTGGGTTCTGCTGGAGAGGAAGGGGGTGATCCACTCTAGGGCTGTGTCTCGGATCCCTGCGTTGTAGAGGTGTTTGCGTAGGATGCGGTGGCAGATGGTGTCGAAGGCGGCCGAGAGGTCCAGGAGGAGGAGAGCCGTGGTCAAGCAGGGCCCTGATGTTGGTGGCGGTGACGAGGGCGGTTTCGGTACTGTGGTTATTGTGGAACCCTGACTGGGATGGGTTCAGGATGTTGTTTTCTTCGAGGTAGTGGGTCAGTTGTCTGACGATCTTCTCGATGGCCGTGGCCGGGAATGGGAGCTGGGAGATGGGGCGGAAGTTCTTGAGGTCTCTCGGGTCCGCCATGGGTTCCTTGAGTAGGGGTTTGATTGCAGCATGCTTCCAGCTTTCAGGGTAGGTTGCGGTCTCGAAGGAGATGTTGATGACTTTGCAGAGGTGGTGTGCGATGGTGGTGCTTGCTTTGTTAAAGATGTGGTGCGGGCATGGGTCTGATTGAGATCCAGAGTGGATAGTGCTCATGGTTTTGATTGTGTTGTCTTCGTTCACGTTGGCCAAGGCGAGCAGAGGCTTGTAGTTGAGGGTGGGTGGAGAGTCTGGGGGGTCGGTGATTGGCGGGTGGTCTGGCTGTTGAAGCTGTCATGTATGTCTGTGATCTTGTGGAGGAAGAAGGAGGCAAGGGAGTTGCACAGGTCTTGTGAAGGTGGGATGTTGTTTGTGTTGGAGCTGGGGTTGGAGAGTTCCTTCACGATGTTGAAGAGCTCCTTGTTGTTGTGTGCGTTGTTGTCCAGGCGGTCTTTGAAGGAGTTTTTTTTGGCAGATCTGATGAGGTGATGGTGATTGCGGATGGCGTTCTTGAAGGCGGCATGGTTGTCCGGTGTCTGTTCGAGGAGCCACTTTCTTTCCAGTTTCTGGCAGGTGTGCTTGGAGGCTTGACGGCCTGGGGTGAACCAGCTGCCTATCTTGTTGGCAGCTCTGTTGGAAGGTTTGTTGAGCGGGGCGAGTCTGTTGGCGCAGTCATCGATCCAGAGGTTGCAGGCAGCGAGGTTGGGATTGGTGGGTTCCTTGGGTGGTTTGTGGGCGAGGCTGGTGGTCAGCTGGTCCTGGTTGATTTTGCTCCAGTTGCGGCGGGGGATCTGTTGGGTGCAGTGGTGCGTGGTGGTTTTCCGGAAGGTGAAGTGGACGCAGCAGTGGTCGGTCCATGGGAGTTTGGTGGTGTGGCTGATGGCGGCGTGGGGGCTAGCGGAGAAGACTGGGTCCAGCATGTGGCTGGCGGAGTGTGTTGGGGTAGTGACGAGTTGTCTGAGTCTGAGGGTGGCGGGGTTGTCGATCATGGTGGTGGAGTTGGGGTCGTTGTTATTCTCTAGGTGGAAGTTCAGATCGCTGAGGAGGACATAGTCGGTGGAGGCTAGGGCGTGCCTACTGAATTGGGGTTGGTGTGGATCTGGAAGTGCAGGTGTTCGGCTGTGCTGAGGGTGTCTTCTGTGCAGGTTGTAACCCTGATGGTGTTCTTGTGGACGATGGCGATTCCGGTTCCATTGGTGCGATCTCTGCGGGTGATCTTGTAGCCACCCGGAATGGCTATGGCGGTGTCTGGGGCCGAGGAGGCGTTCATCCAGGTCTCCGTCAGGAAGGCGACATCCGGGGTGGAGGAGTCAAGCAGGTCCCATAGTTCGATAGCGTGTTTGCGTGCGGAGCGGGTGTTTAGTAGGATGCATCGGAGGTAGTTGCTGTCCGGTTCAGCCGGTGGTGTGGCGATTTCGAGGCTGGTGAGGCTGCAGTTCCGGCAGGTGAAGGGTCCCTAGGTGTGGCCAGGGGAGGCCAGGAAGCAGGCGTGTGATTGTCTAGTGTTGAGTGCTTGGAGGGTGCTGGCGGTGTAATGGTGTAGCTGGCCTTGGTGGTCATGGGGACCAGGGGTCCTGGCGCTAGGCTCGGACGGGCGCAGATGGGCTTGCCTCTGGAGAGCGGCGCGGCCGCCATTAAGAAGGGGAGGTGGGAGGGAGGAGCAGCTGGGAGGAGGGACGGGTTGGAACCAATGGGAGCACGAGGGCGCCGGGCTGCAGGAGACGCAGCGGCAGTGCTGGGGAACCAGCAAGAGCTGGAGTGAAAAACAAGGCAGCAGGAGCAGCGGGAAAAACGAAGTGGGGCACACAAATGACACAGATTTAAAAGAAATCACAGGTAAAAAAACGAAATTTTATATATATGGAACGAAATATAGAGCGAGTACAGAAAATGCTGGAAGCTTTTACTGTAAGCGGCAGCGAGGCAGCAGGGATGGGGCAAGGGACACGGGTGGCAGAATGGAGGATCCGCCCGACGTGAGGAGTCGAGCCTGGACTTGGTTTCTCAGGGAAGCCGTGGTCACTCAGGTCTCATCCGTTTCTCTGTTACCTTAGTCTCATGTATAAATGACAAACAGAGGCAGTATAGGTTTTTATAGGTTTTGATAATGATTTTAATAAAACAACTGCATCTTAGTTAGCAAAGCTTGAGCTGCAATAACCAGGAGGACACAGCATGACCGTATTAAAATTGTGACGAGAAGAGTGAAGCATAGAAATAACGCTATCATATTGTCACTATGATCAATAGACTAAGTCCTACCTAGACTATGGTAGAGCAAAGCATGTTAAGCTCTAATTCTGCCCTTCAGGTTCCCCTGTGAAGACATCATTCCCCCATACCTGAGCAAAGGCCTGCCGTCTGCGTTAGCATCTGTAGCGAAGCTCTCGGCAATCAGCATGCAGTCGTGGTTCTCTGTCTGGAATCTCCCTCTAACGTGTAAGGGACAAGGAATTGTTTTTATAACAACACAGCTGATGTTCTGAGAAAATGTCCCTACGTAAGGATGTGTGTTTTCTACGAATGTTGGAGACTAAACTTCTACCACGTTCACCGGCAATGTACCGTGCTGTAGCCTTGGAAGAAGCTCAGAGTGATCAAGAATGTCTTGTTTGAGAACAGAGTGCTGGCTTAGCCAAAACAGTTAAACAGAAAATAAAACAAGACCGTAAAAGTTGCTATTGTACAATAATAAAATAAAGCCAAATAAAATATATCTAGGTTAAGGTGCACAGCGGCTTGGCCTAGCATGTTAAAGTAACGTGCATGGAGCTATTGCTAAAATGGCTACACAACACCATCACACTTCAAAATTACATTTTTACCGTCCTAAGTGATGATATATTCTGAAATATGTATACAGTTTATTTACAGTTATCTAAATGCGATTGTGATTAAAAAAATGACACTCTACAGCCTTTCCTCCCACACTCCTTGTACACCCAGCAAGATTGTCTCATAGTTTGTTTTAAAAACTCCTCTCACTTTGCAGTCAGAGGTAGAAGAGTGAACGCCAATCTCATGGTAAAAGAATAAGCCATGGTTTGTCAGACAACATAGCTAACATTTGACCTCTGATTTAGAAGCATGGCAAATGTGACAAGATAAATACATAATTTAAAGGCATCTTTATGTATTGCTGATTCATTACCCACCAGAAATTGGGTGGCAACCCACCAGTGGGTCGTAACCCACAGTTTAGGAAAAGCTGATGTAAGGATTTCTGAACTGAATTTGCCACCAGGAAGCGATATGTGAAAGACTGTTTTCTTGCTCAACTGCTCCAAAGTTAATTTGTCTTCAGAGGGGCTAAACTTTGCGAGTCGTAGCTCTACTTTGTATGGCTTAAAGACCTATCACTGTTGTAAGTAGCTGCTGAATTCGGAGTTATGGAGGGCAAATTCCTTTCTCAATTCATTCAAAAGACTTTGTGATGTCCGTTTCAAATATCACCAGGTATGGAATTTCGCATTAAGTCCTTGACTCTTGGCAAGTATATTGACCAATAGTATAGGGACGTTAAGTTCCAGTCCATTGGCAAGGTTGTCTTTATTGCTAAAGAGCTAGCTGTTAATGGTAATGTGTTGAGCTGCCAGTTAATATAATCGTATATTGACTGCTCTCAGTCCTCTATCACATATCAATTCAACTCTCCTATCAAAGGACACCCTAGATTGTTTTCCAGCCCAACAGAAAGCATGGATTTAGGTGCAGACCATCTCCAGAGATTATCATGGGGATAGTTCTGAAACAAGTAGAGTGTTATTGGGAGCATGATCATTTTAATAAAGCCACTTTCCATAGATTGCAAAGGAAAGTATGTATTATCTCTGCCTGTCTTTCCATATCTTTTAAAAAGACGAAAGAGGGTCCATACTACATTTCCAACATTTCTGAGAACTTGCTGTAATGTATACTCCCAGATATATCAAATTATCCATCTGGATGTGCAATTTTGGTTCCAATTGAGTGGTTTGCCGCCCTCCTCCCAGCACCAGGACAATTAATTGTGTCAGTTGACTATGGGTACACACGCCTTACTGTAAAGATCCATATTTTCCATCAATCTCTGCCTTGTCCTGGGTACCAGAGGAAGAGGAGCACTATGTCTCAATAGAATGAGACATGGTCTTCACTAGGCTCAATTATTCCACCATCAGTTCAGTGACCAGAGCACACAAGAGTTGTAATAAGGGAGCACCTTGATGGATACCTTTTGATGCAAAAGGCAGTGAACAGTGTGCTGTTCTTGGGCTCTCAGGCCCAGGGGAGTTACAGGGGACCCCAGCCTATTTGAGGATTTGAAAGCCACAATTCTTTTTGAGAAGGACCTTCTATAGAAAGTTCCAAATGAGAATCAAGGTCCTTTAAAAAATCTTCTAGAATTAACGCTCTCGAGTTAGAGAATTTGTGGGCTTGAGCTTACGCTAACTACACATGACTTGGCCAAGCGTTGCATGCCAGGAACGAAACCATTTTTATCTGGATATATCTAAAAGAATATGACTTTGGGTTAATCTCTTAGCTAATATGTTGGTAACTAATTGGGCTTCAGAATTAATAAATGAGATCGGGCGATAGGTGGTGCACCGATTTGAGGTTCTTCATTGTCTTAAAATAATTGAAACAGTTGCTCCCCTTAGGTTTGACCTCAGTAGACTGGTCTAAAAGGGAGGTAAATATCTTGAAAAATTCAGGGAGTCTGCCATTGGGGTTCGCGTCTTATGATTGCATTTCAATTTTTGCTTCATGTTGTTTTTCTGCGGTTATGGGGAATCAAGATCCGATACTGCCTAAGCATTGATCCAAAGTTTTCAGAGCATAGATTTCCAGTCATAGTCAGTTATGGGGAAGAGCCATCTAAAAACTATTAAAATATTGAGCAGTTAGTGCTGTAATTGCAGCAGAACACACCAATCATGGATCGATTAAATTGTATACTGTTGTGACGATTCTGAAGGTTGTAAGGAAAAGTCTTCACTTGGTCAAAAGCCATTCAAGAGCCACATGCGTCATGGTCGCCACATGCTGCATGGTCTTCACATTGATTGTGGTATAGCTGCGGCTTTGCCAGAGTGATTTGAAAGGCTGTTTTGGAAGATTGTGGTGCCCCCCATTCCTGCCATGTCAGTAGCAGGGAGGAAGGGGTAATTCAAGGCTGGAAAATATTTATGGCAGGTTGAGTAAAACGAGTATGCCCTTTCTCCTGCTTGGGAGATCTACCAGGTTTCAGTCCAGTTGTAGGCACTGAGTCACTTAGAGCCCCCTGTGTCCCGCTCCTGATTCCTGACAGCATTAAAGGTACCTGCTATATTTGTCCTTTGTCTGCCAGTAGATCAATAAGAACTCTTGTGTACTGTGTGAGTGTGGGTGAAGCATATACTTCAAGAAATGTCCAAGTCTCTCCTTCTACAGAATCAGTCAATCTAATGCATCTTATCCATCATCACCTGAGACAAAATGATTGGGAAGGCGTACGGAGCAGATTTCCTGCCTCTCTTGAGCTCCTAGAGAAATGTGAGTGTAGACCTGGATGCACTCATACCTTTTTAAGAAACTGCAGTTTCTGTTTTTGGATGCTGTAGTTGAGGCCTTTTGCATTCCATGACTAGACCTGATATTTTATCCGCCTTTTGACTTTTTCTATAGTGGCCTTTGATCTGTGCAATAAAGATGTATCTAATTGGACCCTATCTCACTGTGGTGAAACCAAGAAAATAATTGTACGCAAAGCAACGCCTTCGCCCCAACTCCCTCTCTACTCCAGAAATATCTGTAACCCAACTGTAAATACAGTCCATCAAAGCGAAATGTAAATGTTTATTGTGCTAAAACAGCTTGACCCTCCAGACAATCCCATCTTTCATTATAATGCTGCCAGTGGAACTTCATTATCTCATGATATTTCTGTGTTTCATCATTGACCTCAGAACACCTCAACTGAGAAAACATTCCATAATATGATGATTCTTGAGCCATGAAATGTATTCTGTGAATAGTAACTGTTGGAAATGACCCTTTTTGCAGGATCATCCCTAAACTGTTCGCCTCCTATTTTTTCTGACCAGTTTTTGTTGGCTTTAGGACTCTGGGCACTGTACCACTGCTAACCAGTGCTAAAGTGCATATGCTTCCTATGTAAATTGTATTGGTGATTGGTTTATCCATGATTGGCATATTTGATTTACTGTTAAGTCCTTAGTAAAGTGCACCGGGGTGCCCAGGGCCTGTAAATCAAATGTTACTAGTGGGCCTGCAGCACTGATTGTGCCACCCACATGAGTAGCCCTGTGAACATGTCTCAGACCTTACCCCTGCAGTGTCTGTGTTGGCAGTTTTAAACTGCCAATTCGACCAGGCAAGATAAGGCACCCTTAAGGTAGGCCCTAGGTAGCCGGTCTGACGTGGACACAACGCGGGGTGGAGATGGTGTAAGTGTGCCGGCACATCCTGAGGAGCCTTCACGAGCAAAACGTCTTGCACTCTTCCAGTGGCCTAGGGTGGCCCTGGAGGGCAAGATAGAAACGGTGGCAGTAGAGGTCAACCTTCTCCGGGCGGACCTGAGGAAGGTGTCTGACAAGGTCAAGGTGGCAGAAGGCTCTATCGTGGAGCTTCAAACTGAGGTGGGGGTCCTGTGGAAACAAATGGTGCAGGCCAATACTGCAGTCGGACGGCTGGAGGCTCGGCTTGAGGTCGCGGAGGGCAGGTCCCGGCGGAATGATGTCAGACTGCTAGGTTTCCCGGAGCGTGCGGAGGGGAATGGAACAGAAACCTTTATGGAGAATTGGATCAGACGTGTACTGCAGCCGACCGGGCTCTCCAGGGTTTTTGTGGTGGAGCATGCTCATAGGGCCCTCGTTGCGCCTCCCCGGCCTGGTGCTCCGCCAAGAGCTATTATTGCCTGTCTCTTGAACTATAAAGACTGAGACTGTGTATTGTGGGCTGCCTGCGAATCTGACAGGGCAGTCTTTGAGAAAAGCAAAATATCCATTTATCCTGATCACACGAACAAGGTGCAGAGTTCTCGAAAGGGATTTCTGGAGGTCAAGGCAAAGCTTCGTTCCATGAATATCAAATTTATGCTCCTGTATCCGGTGCACTTAAAGGTGCTTTCAGGTGGTAGGTTACACTTCTTCGAGTGTCTGGAGGAGGTATGGAGATGGCTGGAAAATGTGGGATAAGGTGATTCCAGGGAGAACGGAAAGGTAGGGGGGGCATTTCCTCGCACCTCTGGAGCGAATGGTCCGGACTGGAGGTCTTGCGACGATGGTCAGCTGGAGGATGCTGTGGCTCGTATGTCAGCCAAGTTCTCTGCTCATAGAGTAGAGATACAACAGTATGGAACAATAGCAGTGGTGTCTGCTGGATCGGGGTACTGAGAGGGTCCTGCACAGGTCTGACTGGGTTCCTAATAATCCGGGATGTCTGTGGTGCCCTCACTAGTGGGGCTTGTGTCAATGTGAGAGTGCTTCTCTGGCATAGGGATGCGGCTAGAATACAGCTGAGATTCTGACCGGGCCTCTTCTCAGCGCTGGAATCTATTGGACATTGGAGGGGGCCTGTGACAATATTGAGCATGGTTGGGTTGGTATTCAGGCATTAGTAGGTTGATGCTGGGGTGGGAGGTGGGAGGTGGTCACTCCACTGCAGTGGTAGGACTTCGGATTTGGGGTGTTATGAATTAGGCTGTTGTCCTGGCAGCATCTGTAGTATGGATTCACAGTATGTTTTGTTAGTTGTTTTTCTGTATATCTGGGGTGGGGGTTTGAGGGGTTTGTCAACATTTGAAGTTGTTCCAACAGCGCAGGTATAAGGGCGAGATATGCAATGTGTACTTTCCTTGTCATCCCACACTGGGGCAGGAGGTAAGGGGCGGAGATAGAGTGGAAGGGATCGAAGCTCAGTGCCAACATGGGTCGTCAGCTCAATATATTGATGTGGAAAGTTAGGGGGCTGAAGAGATACACTAAGCGCTACAGGGTGCACTCCTTTCTAAAGAGGCATAAGGTTAATATTGCCTGACTTCAGGAAATGCACATGACTGAGGAAGAAGCTCAAAAACTCTCCAAGAAATGGTAGGGTCAAATGTTCTCATCCTCCTTCTCTTCTTACGCGAGGGATGTGACCATGTAGGTGGCGCTAGGGGTTCCATTCACTCAAGTGTATAGTGAAGTAGATGTCGAGGGCAGATACATTCTAGTAGAGGATATGTTAGATGGCTTACCCATCGTTATCCTCAACACTTATGCGCCTAATAATCACTCCTTCTATACTAAAGTACCAGAGATCTTGGAGTAGAGTGTGGACAGGCCTATTGTGTGGGCGGGGGACTATAACTGTATATTGGATGGTGAGCTGGATTGTCTTCCGCTGAGGCAGGGGACTAAACCCTTGATGGTGAAATCTCTTGTGGAAGTGATTAATCATTTAGGGTTATGGAACTGATGGAGGGAGCTGCACCCAGAGGGCAGGGTGTACACTTGCCATTCCAGAACACACAACACACACACTCGGTTGGATAGGTTTCTTCTGGGTGGCCTTAGCAGCTTGCAGGTTCTAAATGTTACACATATGGGTAGGTTCTTATCCGACCACGCACTGGTGTTGATGCAATTGCAGTGGGGGGCTGCTACCAATGGTATGGCAGCACTCAGTTGGCATCTGCCTGCAGACTTCCTTGCTGATTTGGTATGTCGTGACAGGGTAGGTGAGGCCATCAAAGGTTATATGGAGTTGAATTGGAACATGACAATTTCTAGGAGTACTGAGTGGGAGGCGATGAAGGCAGTAGTGCGGGGAGTTTGCATAAGTACGGCGTGCGGGGTACGCAGACAAATGGAGCAAGACCTTACAGATCTGGAGGAGAAGTTGGGGGTTTTGCAGCAGAAGTTACCAGACACAAGAATGGCGGAAAGGGAGGAACTCAGGTTATAGAAGAAGCTTAATAGTTGTTGGGATACTCTGAGTTGAGTCACACTTTGAGCACACAGGCAGCAACTGCATCGGGAGGGGGATAAATCTGGCAAACTTTTAGCGTGGATTTTGAAACTGGAGGTGGAGGCTCCTCCTATTGTGCGCATTAGGGACACTAGCAGCAAGATGCTCACGAAGCATACAGATATTCTGCTGGTTTTGGCGGAGCATCTGCAGAGGGTATCAAGGGCTGGTGCGACACCTCCAGAAGATGGTGTACGGGGGTTCCTGAGGCTGATGCGGCTTCCGTGTTTGGAATTAGAGAGTAGGGATGCTTTGGAGGCTGCGATTACTGTGGAGGAGGTGAGTGAGGCAGTTGCCGCGATGACCAAGTCTAGGTCCCCAGGTGGTGATGGTTTTCCTGTTGAGTTGTATCAGATGTTCTCCCTGGTGCTGAGGGAGAGGCTCCTGGAGCTGTTTGGTGTACGAGGCATGTTGCCAGAAAATAAGCGTAAGGGCATTGCGTGCTTGATGTGCAAGCCGGGAGGGGATCCTGACGACCCTCCTTCATATTGCCCGCTTGCCATGTTAAATAGCGATGTAAAGATACTTTGTAAGATTTTAGCCACTCTACTCCGTGGGGTGATTCGATGCTTAGTGCATGAGAATCAATGCTGGTTTATCCCTGGTCGCAGCACATCCTATAATCTATGCCATTTGGCTCATGTTCTGCATGAAACTGAGGGTGAGGTTATTGAATTGGCGCTGGTGTCTCTGGACCTAGAGAAAGCCTTTGACACAGACGAGTGGGGTTATCTCTTAGAGGTGTTGCAGGGCATGGGGTTTGGCCCCGGCATCACCGCCTGGGTGTGATTGTTGTATACTGCTGTCAAGGAGACCAGATCGTCGGGGCTTGCGCATGTTCCCAACCTGTCCACCTCTTGGCAGCTCCAAACTCCACTAATTATATAGCACAGAGTTAAAGAATGGCCAAGTGGGGGAATGGGTTATGGGTTGGGAACAGCGGGGAAGGAGACCTGTGGAAGCAAGAGTTAAACAACACAATTGCAAGATTAATCACTATGACTTTCAATAAGTTTTGTTTTAAATAAAACACTTATGCTGAAAACATGAATGGCCTAAGACTTCACAATAACTAGGCCTCAAGAATCTAGGTACCTCAAAATCAAGAAAAAGGTTATGCAAGGTTTTCACATGAACATTCCAGAATTAGCATATTATATTTTGAACAATAAACTCTCTCCAAAATACTGTTTAGAACACTCTCTGCATTGTAGCAAGAATCAAAGAACACATGGCTTCTTCTCTACATGAATGCAATGTACAAATTCCATGAAATACACTCCTACGTCACTTTCTGATTAAGAGTTTCACGACTTAAACATTCAGGAAATATTATGCTCTTTAATCAAACCACTCATCTAAGTTTCAATGTCAAAAAATGATCGCACACTCCGCCGATCTGTGTTTCAAAAGTTAAGCATCAGAAAAGAATTGTGCACTCTGTTGCCGATTCAAACATCTAGATTATTATGCAATGAAATGATCGCGCACAACGCTGATCTATGCTTCAAGATTTAAATGCAGGGAAAAAGAATTGCGCACTCTGATGCCGATTCAGAATTCACGGTACAAATGTCATGATATGATTGCACACACTGCCGATCTGAATGCCACGAAGTAACTGCCTGGAAAGAATTGCGCACACTGTTGCCGATTTGGAATTCACAAGGTAAATGCCATGAAATGATCGCGTGCATTGCCGATCTGAAGGTCACGAAGTAAATGCCTGGAAGGAATTGCGCACACTGTTGCCGATTCGGAATTCACAAGGTAAATGCCATGAAATGATCGCGCGCACTGCCGATCTGAAGGTCACAAAGTAAATACCTGTAAGGAATTGTGCACACTGTTGCCGATTCGGAATCCACAAGGTAAGTGCCATGAAATGATCGCACACACTGCCGATCTGAATGCCAAGAAGTAAATGCCTGAAAGGGAATCGCGCACACTGTTGCCGATTCGGAATTCAAGATTCAAAGACCATGAAATGATTGCGCACACTGCCAATCTGAATGCCACAAAATAAATGCCTGGAAAGAGTTGCCCACACTGTTGCCGATTTGGAATTCACAGTGTAAATGCCATGAAATGATCGCACACACTGCCGATCTGAATACCACAAAATAAATGCCTGGAAGGAATTTGCACACACTGCTGCCGATTCGGAATTCACAAGGTAAATGCCATGAAATGATTGCGTAAATGCGATTTCAAGCTTAGGCCCAAAACTCGAATGTTACTGGAAAACTGAGTCGGGGGCCTAACCCGACCTCCGCCTTACCGCCCTGCCTGAAGATCACCAAATAAGCAAGAGCAGGCCTGGAACTGGCTGGTTAGGCCTCCGGGACAGGGGCTCTGGAAAATGCTGCTGCTCTGCACCGGAACCTCTGAATAGTGAGCACGTGGAGCTGGGCTGGCTCCCTTATATAGAGCCAAGCCCCGCCCACGAGCCACTCCCAACCATGCTGCAAGAAAGGCTTCTAGAACGTCTTAGAATAAAGGACCACACCCTGTAGTCCTGCAAACAAGCTTTGCAATTGAACAATGAATTACAAACAGCATTAATGACTTTTTAAGATAGAAGCTCTGCAATGCAAAAGGTTAACATATTGCATAGAAACACAATGCATGAAATATGACTTTGCATATGGACTGGGTATTTGCATTTACGTCGCCCGTAGAGTGCGCACTGTCCTGATGTTGACAACTGCCCCCACTGCACGAGTTTGGGTGGGGGGAGAGGTCTCAGACTCCTGGGAGATTGGCAGGGGTACGAGAAAGGGATGCCCGCTTTAGCCTCTCCTTTTTGCCCTGGTGGTGGAGCCACTGGCGATCTGGCTTCGGGAGGGGCTGGGACTGTGGGAGATCCGGGTGGGGCAAACCACTCACTTGGTTTCCGTATATGCAGATGAGGCATTGGTATATTTTTGGGAACCCTGTGTCTTGGTGCCGTTGTTGATGCAGAGATTGGATGTTTTGGGGGTCATTTCTGGTCTTAAAGTAAATAAGAAAAAATCTCTCCGGTTTCCCTTGGGGTCCCTTTACGGGGTTTCCCAGGATGAGTTACCGAGGGCAGGACTCAGATGGGAAGTTGAGAGTTTCCGGTATCTAGGCATATGGGTTACTCATACGGTGCCTGCGCATGAGAAGCATAATATAGAGTGAGGAGTTACCGGCCTGGAGCATTCGGTCTCGTTCTGGAATAGATTACCTCTTTCTGTAATGGGCAGGGCAGCTGTAGCAAAGATGGTGCTCTTGCCACAGTGTCTATACCTAGTCCAGAACTCTCTATATCCGTTGTCCCCGCGGCTCTTTCGCCGTCTGGATAGCTTGCTTATGTTGTTGGTGTGGGCTGGTTGACGTAGCAGGGTGGCATTGCCTGTATTGCAGAGGGACCTCGAGGGGGAGGGCTGGCGATTCCCAATATGAGACAATATTACTACGCAGCACACCTGCAATATGCTGCTAAGTGCATGACGGATTCCGATAATTGGGAGGAAAGATTGTTTGCAGGAATGTTGGATGGGCAGACTTTGGTGCATCTCTTGATGTCGGGTGGACGATCTGATTCCGTTGTTCCCTACTTGGTTAAGACTACGGCTGGGAACTGGGAACAGACAGTTAAACGTGTGCTCTGACAGCCCCCTTTCGACAGAGAGCTGAGGATATGGGATTTAGCACCCTTTAGGGATATCGAAAAGTTGATGTCCATGGACTCTTGGAGGCTGGGTGCATGCAAGGTGGCTGGAGATCTATATCCTAATGGAGAGATCATTTCTTTCACTGAAGCTATGGATTCATTCGGCCTCCGCTCTGGGCAATTCTTGAAATATGCAAAAATGGAAATTGTGGCACGAGAACTCTGGAGTGGTTTTCCGGTAGCCCCCAAGTCCTCGGTGGTGCTGAATGGATTGATTAACTGGAGTGAGGGGAATCACCTGATTACCCGGTTTTATAAAACTCTTCAGGAGGATCAACCAGGTGTGATAAGTGTAGGGCGCAGGACGTGGGAATGTGAACTGGGGGAGCCCATAGCAGATGCTGTTTGGGAACTGGTGTTATCCCTGGTGCGCACGGTATTATGTAATAGGTTTAAGCTTTTACACTTTAACTTTGTGCAAAGGACATATCTTACACCCTACCAACTAAATAAGATTGACCCGAGACGTAAAGTGGGGCGCTTCCTTTCTGCATTTGGCTTGGACCTGTAGGTCGGTGTATACCTTTTGGCAGGAACGGGCAGCGAAAGTTGATGAGGTTACGGGATTGGGGTTGGAGGTCACTCCAATGATTTGTCTTTTGGGAGTGGTGCAGAGACTGGGGCCGGAGAGTGCCATATAAACTAGACCAGCTGGTGCTAGTATTGGCACGGTGCAGGGTAGCTATAGGATGGATGAGCCCTCAGAGTCCGTCGATCTCCTACTGGATACGGGAGTTAATGGAATGGGGTGCAGCTGAGGAACAACATATGCGCCTGATTCGTAGGGATGAGGGGGCACTCATGATGTGGCTGCTTGGGGGGGGGGGGGTCCTGCTGGACTGGTTCACTGGAGTTTAGGACTTAAGCTCTGCAGGTAGTCCGGAGGATGAAGGGGATGAGGATGCACATTAAACCCATTTAGCAGGGGACGGCCAACTATGGTGTCGACATGTTTCTGTTTTCCACAATTTATATAATGTTTGGTCTCAGATTGATCTTTGCTGGGAGGGGTGGGTTGGAGGGAAATTCTCTTGCAGTGATTACTATAGCCTCTTAGCTTGGACTTACGTTAATAATACCCTATGGTATTGTGATATAATGATACTGTCATATCTTGCAATAACCTGTGCTGTACTATGTTTATTGTTGATTTATAATTTTCCAACGCAATAAAAACAGTTTAAAAATAAATAAAAAAAACATGGTGGGACTGCCTTTAATTATCCTTAAGGTGCAGTTTCACTTTGAGAGCAGATTGAGATTTGGAGTTTAGGGTCTCTGAAGTCACAATTCAAAAATACATCTTTTGGTAAAGTTGTTTTTTTAAATGTTGGTTTGAAAATGCCACTTTTAGAAAGTGAACAAACACAAATGATGGACGAAATGGGGAACCAATCAAACATTCACCCCAGTCACAGATCTGGGTTTAATCCATTAATTATTTTGCTCACCATGCCACCCCAATTTGGAACCAGGCATATGCAACTTAGGGGGTCATTACAACATTGGCGGTAAAAGCCGATTACCGCTGTGCAGAAGACCGCCAACACACCGCTGAGGAATTCCGCCACAGCTATTATGACACACATCTCGGAATCTGCCGAAACTCACACCCACACAAGTCCGCCACACCAAAGGTCAGTGTTAAACTGGCGAAAACAAATCCTCCACTGTCACGCCAACAGAAACACGCCCATGCTATCACGAATCCACGCGGCGGTCTTTCAAACGCAGTATTCCATTGGCGGTATACACCGCCGCGCTCAAAATACACACACATCTCCAAAACACCGCCACATTGGACAATTCGAAATACACATACCTGATACACATACACACACCACTCCCACACACTCAATACTATATAAAACACACACCCACATCACCCACAAACCCCTACGACCACAAGTCACGACCGAAGGCCAGAGAGACAGAGAGCACAGCAACTGAGAACCCCACCATACAGAGGCACACAACACCATCACCCATACAACATTACACGCACAATACACCACTACACATTACCACACACATCAACACTGACACCACCCCACACATCACCCAAACCACCCCATGTCACGCCAAAGTCACCCCCGGTTTTCCGAGGAGGAGCTCCGGGTCATGGTGGAGGAAATCCTACGGGTAGAGCCACAGCTAATTGGCTCACAGGTGCAGCACACATCCATAGCCAGGAAGATGGAGCTATGGTGCAGAATAGTCGACAAGGTCAACACAGTGGGACAGCATCCAAGAAATCGGGAGGACATCAGGAAGAGGTGGAACGACCTACGGGGGAAGGTGCGTTCAGTGGTCTCCAGGCACAACATTGCGGTTCAGTGGACTGGCGGCGGACCCCCACCTCCTCCCCCACTACTAACAACATGGGAGGAGCAAGTCTTGACCATCATGCATCCAGAGGGCCTCGGAGGAGTCGGTGGAGGAATGGACACTGGTAAGTCAAATCTTCACTATCATATCCCCCACCCTACCTGCATGCTATCACACACCCCCACCCTCACCCCCTCCCCCATCACTCAAACTCATCACATATGTACTAATAACACAAACCACACATCCCAACACCAAGCCCTACATGTCACAACTAAGCATGGTCACCCCTCACCAAAGCATGCTCACTGCACATACCCATAACAACCCCCTAACCTTCATCACCCAAACCCACACACAGGAATGCTTGTACTGGGGTACACGCACACCCACCCATTGCACACCATTACACACACAGATGCAATAATCATGCTCTTATATCCCTGCAGGCCACTAAGGAACGTCACCACACAGGAGGGTCCAGACATCTCCATTCCACCCACAGAAGAGGCCCACAGTGACAACAGCAGCTCTGCCCTACTGGATCCTGATGACCAGCCCGGACCATCGTGGGCCTCAGGACAGTCGGTTCCCCTTGCACAGGCACAGCCCAACACTGACCTTCCACCCTCTGGTAACACCAGCACACCACCCACCCAGCGGGCCCATACCTCCGTACCCAGGACAGATCAATCAGCGGTGTGTCCACCACTACAGGGAAACCAGGAGAACCCACCACCCCAACAACAGGGACCTGGGGGCAGTGGTAGTGGGCACACGGTCCAGGGGACGGAGGCACAGGAACACAGGGGAACTGGGAGGGCTGCTGTGCAACAGGGGGCAGACAGGCCAAGGGAACCCACTCTCCACGAGGCCCTCCTCCATCATGGGAGCATACCACCACTCCCAGGAGACGATGGCGACGATCCTGCCCAAGTTTCAGGAGACCCAGCGCCTGCAGGAGGAGCAGTATTTGGGGTTCAGGGAGGAGCTCAGGACCATCAGCTCCGCCCTGGGCACCATCGTAGGGGTGCTGAAGGACATACAGCAGACCATGAGGGACACCGTGGCACTCCAAGGGGCCCCTGACACTAGCCTGGACGATGAACTGCCCACCACCTCCGCCGGCGCTAGTGGACAGGATGCCCCGCCACAGGACCACCACACCAGCACCCCACCCCCTGCAGACGGACAACCACCACGCAAGCGGTCCCTGAGATCCAGGAACAGGACAGAGCAAGATGGCAAGACCCCCACCAGGAAATGAGACCACCCTGATTGTCCCCCCACCGTCCCACTTTGTTACCCTGTCCATACTTTAACTGCCCCAGCTCCACTTTCTATGCCCATATGGGCAGTGCACCTGTGTGACCAATAGACTGGACTCTGCCATGGACATTCCTCCACCGTCCCCCATCACCATTTTCCAACCCCCCTCCATTTTTTAGCACTTAAATAAACACCCTTGAACCACAAAACAATTTGGAGTCAGTCTGTGATTTGGTAAATTTGTATTATCAATGACATTGTCAAAATGCGTTCTCAATTGTAAAGCCAACATACCTATGTCACACATCACAAGTCCTTGAAGGATGCAAGCAGATGACACACGTTGGTAACCACACCTGTGAAACCGTAATGGAAAGGTACAACTCAGTGACCAAATACTGCTATTAAATAACAGTCAGGATAGAGGTAGAAGTGTGAAAGTGAATGTAATGGTTAAAAAAAAAAAATCTCACCTGTGTGTCACTGGAAATATTGCTGTATGACTGACTCCCTGTTGTCTATGTCTTCTTCCTCAGCTTCCTCCTCATCACTGTCCACAGGCTCCATAGCTGCCACACTGCCATCTGGACCATCCTCCTGCAGAAAAGGCACCTGACGTCGCAAAGCAAGATTGTGAAGCATCAAGCAGGCGATGATGATCTGGCACACCTTCTTGGGTGAGTAGAATAGGGAACCACCTGTCATATGGAGGCACCTGAACCTGGCCTTCAGGAGGCCGAAGGTGCGTTTGATCACCCTCCTAGTCCACCCATGGGCCTCATTGTAGCGTTCCTCTGCCCTGGTCCTGGGATTCCTCACTGGGGTCAATAGCCAGGAAAGGTTGGGGTAACCAGAGTCCCCTAATTGCCACACACAGTGCCTCCGGAGTTGACCCATCATATAAGGGATGCTGCTATTCCGCAGGATGTAGGCGTCATGCACTGAGCCAGGGAACATATCATTTACCTGGGAGATGTACTGGTCTGCCAAACATACCATCTGTACATTCATCGAATGATAACTCTTCCGGTTCCTGTACACCTGTTCACTCCTGTGGGGGGGGACCAGGGCTGCATGGGTGCCATCAATAGCACCTATGATGTTGGGGATATGTCCAAGGGCATAAAAGTCACCTTTCACTGTGGGCAAATCCTCCACCTCAGGGAAAACAATGTATCTCCTTACGTGTTTCAGCAGGGCAGCCAACACTCTGAACAACATGTTGGAAAACATAGGCTGGGACATCCCTGATGCCATGGCCACTGTTGTCTGAAAAGACCCACTAGCAAGGAAATGGAGCACTGACAGCACTTGCACGTCAGGGGGGATTCCAGTGGGATGGCGGATTGGTGACATAAGGTCTGGCTCCAACTGGGTACATAGTTCCTGGATAGTGGCACGGTCAAACCTGTAGGTGATGATTAAATGTCGCTCCTCCATTGTCAACAGGTCCACCAGCGGTCGGTACACCGGAGGATTCCGCCATCTTCTCAAATGTCCCAGCTGACGGTGCCTAGGAAGGACAACAGCGACCACAGAGTCAACAAATTCCCAGGTATGACCCACAGATACACAGAACACGACACCAAACACAAAACTGTTCCTGTATGTGTGTTGAGTGTAGGCCTAGCTATGTGTGACGCAGTAGTAAATGAAGCCATGTGGGCCCCTGAAATGGCGGCTGCCTGACCTCTAAACTGGGACAATGGGAATGTGAGGTATCTGCGCTGGCGTTGTACACCGTCGCGGTAGGCGGTCGTAGACCGCGGCGCAATGCTGCATTGGTTAACATTGGACCCTATGGGTCCCAGGAGCCAATGACGAAGTGCGCCTGGCAGTGATGATACGCACCGCCGCGGACGTGACCGCCATTTTCTATCTGTTCAATCACTCGATACCTGATCTTCGACAGGAGAGGACCTACATTGCAAGTGCTGCTGTGACCTCGGTCTGGAAGAGACAATGACTGCTGCGTCTGGGGAAAGGGCCGCTGCCTTCACTGCTCAGGAGTTGGAGAAGCTAGTAGACGGGGTCCTCCCCCAGTACACGCTACTCTACGGTCCTCCAGACCAACAAGTAAGTACACAGGGAGCACGTTGTATGGGCTATGCCTGGGTGGAGAGGGCTGGTTGTAAGAGGGAAGGGGGCAGAGTGCAGGGAACATGAAGGACTGTGAATGCATGTGCCACATGGCAAGTGTAGGGATGGGGGCCACTCACATCGATGGTGCAGTTGGTAATGACTTCTCTTCTTCCCCTGTGCATGTCATGTAGGTCAGCGCCCACCAGAAGAAGGACATTTGGCGTGCCGTCGCCAAGGAAGTCCGGACCCTGGTGGTCCAACAGAGACGGGGCACCCACTGCCGGAAAAGATGGGAGGACATTCGCCGCTGGAGCAAGAAGACGGCGGAGGCTCAGCTGGGGATGGCCTCCCAATGTGGGAGGGGTGCCCGTCTCACCATGACCCCCCTGATGTTCCGGATCCTGGCGGTGGCCTACCCAGAGTTGGATCGGCGCTTGAGGGCATCACAGCAGACACAAGGGGGTGAGTACACTCTCATTCTGGGGACTTGGCGCGTAGTTGAGGGGTCTGGGAGTGGGAGGAGGGCTGTGGGTATACCTAGGCCAGGCAGAAATACGTAGGCTAGGCCCCTCCGTAATGCAGGGCATGTACCACTCCACCCCACCTCAGTAGTGGGCCAAGTACAGGTATAGATGCCCCTGTGGCATCCATGTGTGCAGATGTCCACCACAGCCATGTAGGCCATATCCCAGGAATTCCATCTGTAGAGGCCAAGAGCACGGCGTAGTGCAGGGGGCTGCTGTGTCTGTATTGTCCGCCAACGATAGCGGTAAGCCATGCACTCAACCTGTCTTTCTTCTGTCGTCCCCTCCCCCTTTTTGTGCTCTCCCTGTTCTTGTGTGCATCAGCATCATCAGGCGGAGGTACAGTGGCACCGGAGCACGAGGGAGCTGCATCCCACATGGCCATGGAGGGCCACACCACGGACTCAGAATGCACCAGTGGGACAGAGGGCGAGGGGAGCTACACGTCGGTCACCGGATCACCAACCAGCGACACAGACTCGTCCGCCGATGGGAGCTCCCTTGTGGTGGCGGCACCATCTGTGCCCCCCACTTCTACAGGTACAGCCGCCACCTCCCCTACCAGCACCGCCCTCCCAGCAGCCCCTCAGCGTTCGCCCCGTGCCCGCTCACCCAGGAGGGTGGGCATCACCTTCGCCCCAGGCACCTCAGGCCCTGCCCCAGCCACCCCTGCTGCCCTCAGTGAGGAGGCCATTGACCTCCTCAGGTCACTCACTGTTGGGCAGTCTACCATTGTGTATGCCATCCAGGGTGTAGAAAGGGAGTTGCAACACACTAATGCATTCCTGGAGGGCATTCATTCTGGTCAGGCTGCCGATCATCGAACCCTGCAATCTCTGGCCTCAGCACTGATGGCAGCCATTGTCCCTGTCTCTAGCCTCCCCCTTCCAAATTCCTCCACCCAAACCCAATCCCCTGTACCCCAGCCTGTCCCAAGCACACCATCAGACAAGCATGCAAACACCTCAACACCCAAAAGTAGCTCAGGCAAACATAAGCACCACACAACCCACAGGCACTCACACAAGCATCACACACATGCAGACACAGCAACATCCACTGCCTCCACTGTGTCCCCCTCCTCGTCGTCTCCCTCCTCCCTCCCAGTATCGTCTACACTCTCACCTGCATGCACTACATCTACAGGCACTAGGACTCGCACCAGAAAACCCAGCACCACACCCTGCTCACCTGCACTCACCACCCCCACTCCCAATTACACGTCCCCTGTGTCCTCTCCCAGTGTGTCTGTGACGCCCCCTCCCAAAGTACACAAACGCAGGCACCCACACACCCAACATCCATCCACCTCACGACAGCCTCCAGGACCTGCACCCAAAACACCTAAAGTGACACCTCCTACAACCACCTCCTCTTCCTCCACTCCCAGACCCCCTCCAGCTACCCATCCCAGTGTTTGTCAGAAACTGTTCCTCTGCAACGTTGACCTCTTTGCCCCCACCCCCACCCCCACCCCTCCAATTCATCAGTCCGGTAGTAGCGCCTCAGCCAAAAAGACTCGAGTACCAGTGGTGGGTGTTACAGGTGTGTGGAGTGCACCGGCCACCAGGGCAGGCAGTGTGACACGGAGCCAAGGCACTGCCAGTCCACCCCCTGTAAAGCATCTTAAGTTGGAAAGTGGCCGACGGGACCGGGTGAAGACTCCTGGAGGCAAAACTACTCACAAGGGTCCCAGGGGGATTGCAGAGTCAGCTGTGACTCCTCCAAAGGTGGTGAAGTGCCAGGAGAAGTCTGCACAGCCTGGTGAGAGCAGCACGACGGAGAAGGGCGGCATCCTCCCCGGCGGCCGGGACGCCACCGCCAGCACCGTCGTCACTGGTCAGGAGACCACCGCCGGAGTCAGTGCCCAGGAGGGCAGAAGTATCGTCACTGGTCAGGAGACCACCGCCGGAGTCAGTGCCCAGGAGGGCAGGAGTATCGTCACTGGTCAGGAGACCACCGCCGGAGTCAGTGCCCAGGAGGGCAGGAGTATCGTCACTGGTCAGGAGACCACCGCCGGAGTCAGTGCCCAGGAGGGCAGGAGTATCGTCACTGGTCAGGAGACCACCACCGGAGTCAGTGCCCAGGAGGGCCCCGGCTGCCACAGCCCCGCTGGGCAATGAGGGACCGTCATGCCACACACCAATGCACAGGTCAGAGACCGCCATGGCAAAGCACCGCTGAACAGGGCAAGCACAGCTGAACAGGCCAGAGACCACCATGGCAAAGCACTGCTGAACAGGGCAAGCACCGCTGAACAGACCAGAGACCACCATGGCAAAGCACTGCTGAACAGGGCAAGCACCGCTGAACAGGTCAGAGACCACCATGGCAAAGCACTGCTGAACAGGGCAAGCACCGCTGAACAGGTCAGAGACCACCATGGCAAAGCACCGCTGAACAGGGCAAGCACCGCTGAACAGGCCAGAGACCGCCATGGCAAAGCACCGCTGAACAGGGCAGAGCACCGCTGCAGAAGGAAAACACCGCCACATCAAGCATCGTTATCCCATGTACAGCTGGGACAGTGACGGGACAGGAACTGTCACGGGGAGCCTAATCCAGTCTAGGCACCATTCTCCCTCCAGAACCAGTGGAGAGATCCATCCACTACCTCTGTCCTTAACAGGATGAAGCACTCTGGGCACCAGTCCCCCTCCAGAACCAGTCGAGACTGTTATCCACTTGAGAGACTGTGGCTTTGCACTCCCCAGGATATGGCAGTGGGCAACCCACCTACTTGTGGGACTTGAGAGGCTGTGGTTTTGCACTCCCTAGGATGCAGCAGTGGGCAACCCACCCACTGTAGAGACTTGAGAGACTGTGGCTTTGCACTCTCCAGGATGCAGCAGTGGGCAACCCACCCACTTGTGGGACTTGAGAGACTGTGGCTTTGCACTCCCCAGGATATGGCAGTGGGAAACCCACCCACTGTAGAGACTTGAAAGACTGTGGCTTTGCACTCCCAGGATGCAGCAGTGGGCAACACACCCACTGTAGAGACTTGAGAGACTGTGGCTTTGCACTCCCCAGGATGCAGCAGTGGGCAAGCCACCCACTGTAGAGACTTGAGAGACTGTGGCTTTGCACTCCCCAGGATACATCAATGGGCATGGAGCCCCGTCGTGGATGTGGCATGGTGCTGTAATCTGGCTGAGGTGCCCCCCCGTTCGATGGCATGTGTAGCTGCAGATACACATGCTTTGCACATCCCGCCATCTAGTGTTGGGCTCGGAGTGTTACAAGTTGTTTTTCTTCGAAGAAGTCTTTTCGAGTCACGAGACCGAGGGACTCCTCCCCTTTCGGCTCCATTGCGCATGGGCGTCGACTCCATCTTAGATTGTTTTCTTTACGCCATTGGGTTCACACGTGTTCCTTTTCACTCCGCGTTTCGGTTCGGAAAGATAGTTAGAATCTCGGAAAATTTGACGGTATTGTTTGCGTTTAGTATCGGGTTAGTTACAACAGATCGACACTGATTTTTGAAGAGCTCCGGTGGCCCTTTGGGGTTTTTCGATCCCCCGTCGGGGCCTGGTCGGCCCGACCACGTGTCTTTTCAAGGCTAATGGAACGGACCCCATTCTGCTTCTGCCCCAAATGTCACAACAAGTATCCTTATACAGATCAGCACCTGGTCTGTAACTTGTGTTTGTCTCCAGAACACAAAGAAGATACTTGTGAAGCCTGTCGAGCGTTTCGGTCGAGGAAGACATTAAGAGACCGAAGAGCGAGAAGACTGCAGATGGCGTCGGCACCGACAGGACAAAAAAGACACTTGGAGGAGGAAGAAGAAACCTTCTCCATCGAGGAGTCGGACTCGGACGAGGTCGATCCCGAACAGACGCCTAAAACCGTGAGTAAGACGTCGACACACAAAACTCACAAGAAGACCGCAAAAGCCCAGGGGACGCCACCGCCAGCAGGCCATGGCTTAACCCGAAAAATAGGTGACCGATCATTGGCACCGAAAAAGGGCACGCATGTGTCGAAGACATCCGACTCCGGTCGAGATACCGGCACACAGCAGACTCGACCCCGAGACAGCGGGTCCGAGCAAGTTCGGCACCGAGAGGGCGGCACCGAAACGAGTCGGCACCGAGAGAGCGGGACGCCGAAAATTTTAAAAAGTGTTGTCGGAGCCGAAAAAGACTGTCGAAAAAGTTTCCATTCCGAAACATCCGGCCTCGGAACCAAAATCAGGTTCCTACACAGAGGAACAGGGACTGTCCTCACAAATGCAAGGACATAAGTTCGGACAAGAACTAGAGTCAATGGAGCCAGACTACACTCAGAGAAGGCTCCACATCCAAAAGGACACCGGGAAGATAAGAACTCTTCCCCCAGTTAGGATGAAAAGAAGACTTGCCTTTCAAGAAAAAGACAAGCAGCCACAGGCAAAGGTGGCAAGACAAATAACACCGCCACCATCTCCACCACGCTCAACGCACACATCACCGGTAGCCACTCCATCACTGATGCAGTCCCCAACTCATACTGGAATGAGTCAGGATGATCCCGACGCATGGGATCTTTATGATGCGCCAGTGTCAGATAACAGCCCAGACTGTTACCCAGCGAGACCGTCGCCACCTGAGGACAGTACAGCCTACACACAGGTGGTGTCAAGAGCAGCGGCATTTCATAACGTCACCCTGCATGCAGAGCCTATTGAGGATGACTTTTTATTTAACACACTATCCTCCACTCATAGCCAATACCAAAGACTCCCTATGCTACCGGGAATGATAAAACACTCCAAACAGGTGTTTCAGGAGCCTGTGAAGGGCAGAGCCGTAACACCAAGGGTGGAGAAAAAATACAAGCCACCACCAACAGACCCGGTATATATCACGCAGCAATTAACACCAGACTCTGTGGTAGTAGGGGCAGCTCGCAAGAGAGCGAACTCTCACACCTCGGGAGACGCACCACCTCCAGACAAGGAGAGTCGCAAGTTCGACGCTGCGGGGAAAAGGGTTGCAGCACAAGCGGCCAACCAATGGCGCATTGCCAACTCACAGGCACTGCTGGCAAGATATGATAGGGCTCATTGGGACGAAATGCAACATTTCATTGAACACTTACCCAAAGAGTTCCAAAAAAGGGCACAACAGGTGGTGGAGGAAGGACAGAGTATCTCGAACAATCAGATACGGTCAGCAATGGATGCAGCAGATACAGCTGCTAGGACAGTAAATACTGCAGTAACCATAAGGAGACATGCATGGCTGCGTACGTCAGGATTCAAGCCGGAAATACAACAAGCTGTGCTGAATATGCCTTTTAACGGACAGCAGTTGTTTGGGCCGGAGGTGGACACTGCTATCGAAAAACTTAAAAAGGACACTGATACGGCCAAAGCCATGGGCGCACTCTACTCCCCACAGAGCAGAGGCACATTTCGCAAAACGCAGTTTAGAGGGGGGTTTCGAGGACAAACTACAGAACCCACAACCTCACAAACAAGGCCCACTTGTCAGAGCCAATATCAGCGGGGAAGTTTTCGGGGACAATATAGAGGGGGACAATTCCAAAAGAGTAGAGGGAAGTTCCAAAGTCCCAAAACTCCTCAAAATAAGCAGTGACTTCCATGTCACAAATCCCCAACACATAACACCTGTGGGGGGGAGACTGACCAAGTTTTACAAACATTGGGAGGAAATAACAACAGACACTTGGGTCCTAGCAATTATCCAGCATGGTTATTGCATAGAATTTCTCAAATTCCCTCCAAACGTCCCACCAAAAACACACAATATGTCAAAACAACACATGGACCTTCTAGGACTAGAGGTCCAGGCATTGCTACAAAAAGAAGCAATAGAATTAGTACCAATTCATCAGAAAGGAACAGGAGTCTACTCTCTGTACTTTCTCATACCCAAAAAGGACAAGACTCTAAGACCTATATTAGATCTCAGAACGTTAAATATCTACATCAAATCAGATCACTTTCACATGGTGACATTACAGGACGTAATCCCACTGCTCAAACAACAAGACTACATGACAACTCTAGACCTAAAGGATGCATATTTCCATATACCGATACATCCTTCACACAGAAAGTACTTAAGGTTTGTATTCCAAGGGGTACATTACCAATTCAAGGTGTTGCCATTCGGAATAACAACTGCGCCAAGAGTTTTTACAAAATGCCTGGCAGTAGTGGCTGCACATATCAGAAGGCAACAAGTACATGTGTTCCCGTACCTAGACGATTGGTTAATCAAAACCAACACGCAGGAACGGTGTTCACAACACACAAGGTACGTTATAGAAACCCTCCACAAACTAGGTTTCTCACTCAACTACACAAAGTCACACCTTCAGCCGTGTCAAACACAGCAATATTTAGGGGCGACAATCAACACAGCAAAAGGAATTGCCACTCCAAGTCCACAAAGGGTACAGGCATTTCACAATGTAATACAGGCCATGTATCCAAAACAAAAGATACAAGTCAAAATGGTGATGAAACTACTAGGCATGATGTCCTCATGCATAGCATTTGTCCCAAACGCAAGGTTGCACATGCGGCCCTTACAACAATGCCTAGCATTACAATGGTCACAGGCACAGGGTCAACTTCTAGATCTAGTGTTGATAGACCGCCAAACATACACCTCGCTTCAATGGTGGAACAATATAAATTTAAACAAAGGGCGGCCTTTCCAAGACCCAGTGCCTCAATACGTTATAACGTCAGATGCCTCCATGATAGGGTGGGGAGCACACCTCAATCAACACAGCATCCAAGGACAATGGGACACTCAGCAGAGCCAGTTTCACATAAATCACTTAGAACTACTGGCAGTATTTCTAGCGTTGAAGACATTCCAACCCATAATAAGCCACAAACACATTCTTGTCAAAACAGACAACATGACAACGATGTATTATCTGAACAAACAGGGAGGAACACACTCGACACAGTTGTGTCTCCTGGCACAGAGAATATGGCATTGGGCGATTCACAACCACATTCGCCTAATAGCACAGTTTATTCCAGGGATTCAGAATCAGTTAGCAGACAATCTCTCTCGGGATCACCAACAGATCCACGAATGGGAGATTCACCCCCAAATACTAAACACTTACTGCCAAAGATGGGGAACACCACAAATAGACCTATTTGCAACAAAAGAAAACGCAAAATGCCAAAACTTCGCATCCAGGTACCCACAAGATCAAGCTCAGGGCAATGCGTTATGGATGAGCTGGTCAGGGATATTTGCATATGCTTTTCCCCCTCTCCCACTCCTTCCGTATCTAGTAAACAAATTGAGTCAAAACAAACTCAAACTCATACTAATAGCACCAACCTGGGCAAGACAACCTTGGTACACAACACTACCAGACCTCTCAGTAGTGCCTCATATCAAGCTTCCAAACAGACCAGATCTGTTAACTCAACACAAACAACAGATCAGGCATCTAAATCCAGCATCACTGAATTTAGCAATTTGCCTCCTGAAGTCTTAGAATTCGGACATCTAGACCTTACACAAGAATGTATGGAGGTCATAAAACAAGCAAGGAAACCAACCACAAGACATTGCAATGCAAATAAGTGCAAAAGATTTGTTTATTATTGCCAAAATAATCAAATTCAGCCATTACACGCATCTGCTAAAGACATCGTAAGCTACTTACTACATTTACAAAAGTCAAAGCTAGCTTTTTCATCCATTAAAATACATCTTACCGCAATTTCAGCTTATCTGCAAATTACGCACTCAACTTCATTATTTAGGATCCCAGTCATAAAAGCATTTATGGAGGGCCTAAAGAGAATTATTCCACCAAGAATGCCATCAGTTCCTTTGTGGAACCTTAACATTGTCTTAACACGACTCATGGGTCCACCTTTTGAACCCATGCACTCATGTGAGATACAATATTTAACATGGAAAGTAGCGTTTCTCATTGCCATCACATCTCTAAGAAGAGTAAGTGAAATACAGGCATTTACCATACAAGAACCCTTTATTCAGATACCCAAGCATAAAGTAGTTTTACGAACTAACCCAAAGTTCTTACCAAAAGTCATATCACCATTTCATTTAAATCAAACAGTAGAACTACCAGTGTTCTTTCCAGAACCAGATTCTGTAGCTAAAAGAGCACTACATACATTAGACATCAAAAGAGCTTTAATGTACTACATTGATAGAACAAAACAAATAAGGAAAACAAAACAACTGTTCGTTGCTTTTCAAAAACCTCATACAGGGAATCCAATATCCAAACAAGGCATTGCCAGATGGATAGTTAAATGTATTCAAACCTGTTATCTCAAAGAAAAAGAGAACTGCCTATAACACCAAAGGCACATTCAACTAGGAAGAAAGGTGCTACTATGGCCTTTCTAGGAAACATTCCAATGATTGAAATATGTAAGGCAGCCACATGGTCTACGCCTCATACGTTCACCAAACATTACTGCGTGGATGTGTTAACAACACAACAAGCCACAGTAGGACAAGCAGTACTACGAACTTTATTTCAAACAACTTCAACTCCTACTGGCTGAGCCACCGCTTTTGGGGAGATAACTGCTTACTAGTCTACGCAAAGCATGTGTATCTGCAGCTACACATGCCATTGAACGGAAAATGACACTTACCCAGTGTACATCTGTTCGTGGCATGAGACGCTGCAGATTCACATGCGCCCACCCGCCTCCCCGGGAGCCTGTAGCTGTTTCGAAGTTGATCTTGAACATTTGTAAATTTGTAAATATATCGCTTTAAACCACATTATGTACATACATATTTACTCCATTGCATGGGCACTATTACTATAATACACAACTCCTACCTCACCCTCTGGGGGGAAACAATCTAAGATGGAGTCGACGCCCATGCGCAATGGAGCCGAAAGGGGAGGAGTCCCTCGATCTCGTGACTCGAAAAGACTTCTTCGGAGAAAAACAACTTGTAACACTCCGAGCCCAACACTAGATGGCGGGATGTGCAAAGCATGTGAATCTGCAGCGCCTCATGCCACGAACAGATGTACACTGGGTAAGTGACATTTTCCTTCCCTTCCCCCTGAGGTGCCTGTTGTATTTCTATCTGATGCCCCTGCAGTGTTCTCTCCGTTTGTGGACAGGTATCTTGTGTGGGCCTCGCCCATGCATTTTTGGCCCAGTGGTGCACGGACCTTGATATGTGCATATCTGCACTACTTCTCGTAATGTATATACTTTTGAATGTGTTTATATATATCTGTATATATTTGGTACATGTATTTTGATACATTACAATGTTTGAACGGATTTCCTTTTGTCTTCCGGGGGGGTTGTGGGTTGTTACTGTGATGTTTGGAAATGCATTGGTGTGTGTGTTGTAATGTGCGAGGGTGGGGGTGTTGCGTGTGTGTCCCCGTGACTTTTGCCTCCCCTATGTCATAGGTGCAGTACTCACCGTTGTCTTCACCGCCGCCGGCGCTGGTGTTCGTAGATGAGTAGGAAGACAAGGGCAGGGAGGATTAGTAATTCCGGCTCCATGGTGGCCTCCTTCCTCGTGGGAAGTCTAGAGGTGAGCGTTTTCCCATAGCAAAAGCTGTTTCCGCCGTGTTTTTATCCATGGTGAATCTGCCCCGGAAAAGGTGGCGGGTTGTGATACTGTGGGCACTACATTGTCTTCCGCCTGTCTGTTGGCGGTGACCGCTGCGCTGCTTGTCTGTACCGACGTGGCGGTCGGAGTGTTAAAGTGGCTGTCTTTGTTGGCGGTTTCCGCCACGGTCATAATTCCCTTTTTTTGTCCGCCGGCCTGCTTGCGGTATTACCACACCTTTAACACCGTCCACCAGGGTTGTAATGACCACCTTAGTCTTAACCCTGTTCCCCATGGGAACAGTCCAGCCTGAACTGCCAGGCCAGGTCCTCACTGGACTGGAAACATGCATCCTGGGACCAGTTTCTGGGTATCACCCTTCATCAGCCAGGCTAGCTTGAATCCAGTAGCACTTGAGCCCGGGACCCACGTCTGGGCATACCCGGCGCACTTATGGTGACAAAAGCAAACAAACACAAATAATGTACAGAATGCGGAACCAATCAAACATTCACCCCCAGTCACGGATCTGGGTTTAATCCATCAATTCTTTTGCTCACCATGCCACCCCAGTTTGGAGCCAGCCATTTGCAAATCAGTCTTGACTGGTTGAAGAGGGGTGATACCCCGAAACCGATCCCTGGATGCTTGTTTCTGATCCAGAGATGACCTGGTCAGGCCGTTCGGGCTGGACTGTTCCCATGGGGAACAAGGTCAAGACTGATTTGCATATGGCTGGGTCCAAACTGGAATCGCATGGTGAGCAAAAAAACCTGATGGATTAAACCCAGATCTGTGACGGGGTAATGTTTGATTTGTTCTGCATTCCGTACATCCACTGCTCTTTTTGCATTTGTAACCCCAAGTGGGAAGGGTGTGTCCAGACATAGGTACCGTGCTCACTGTTCCACCAGATTCAAGCTAGCTTGGCTGAAGAGGGGTGATACCCCAAAACTGGTTCCAGGATGCTTGTTTCTGGTCCAGAAGGGACCTGGACTGGCAGTTCGGGCTGGACTGTTCCCATGGGGAACAGGATCAAAACTGATTTGCATATGGCTGGGTCCAAACTGGAATGGCATGGTGAGCAAACAAAACTGATGGATTAAACCCAAATATGTGACTGGGAGTGAATGTTTGATTTGTTCCTCATTCTGTCCATCAACTGTTCTTTTTTAATTACTTTTAGAAAGTGGGCATTTTCTTGCTTAAACCATTCAGTGCCTCTGCCTGTTTGTGTTTTCCACATCTGGGTCAGACTGACAGGTGGGCTGTTGTGAATTCCCTCTAGACAGTGACACAAAGGGAGCTGGGGTGTAGCCTGCATATCCTGATGAGCCATCTTGGCTAGAGTAGAGGGAGGAGTGGTCACTTACACCTGAAAGGGTTGTGCCTACCCTAACACAACGCAGTCTCCGACCTCCTGGAAGTGTGTCTGGGGCCTGGCCTGGGCAAGGCAGTATCTTGTGAACAACAGAGAATTTACTTTGAAGTATGCCTACTTCAAAGGCAGAAGGGGTATCAGTAGTGGACCCAAAACCCCACACTTTTAGAATCTTTGTGGAATCAAGAGGAACCTCTGCCAAGGAGAAGAGCTGGAGGAGGAATACTGCCCCTTTGCTGGGTTGGCCTGCAGTTGCTGTTGCTGCCTTAAAAGAGAGCAAAAGGTGAACTTTGCTGTGTATACTGCTTGAGAAAGTTCTCCAAGGACTTGGAGTAGAGCTTGCCTCCTGTTGGAAGTCTCAGGGACATCAAAGACTTCAGTGTCATCTGCCTACGGCACTGGGAACTGTGTTTTGTGCTGTTTAAGAAGAAAAACCACTGTGACGCAGTCAAACTACACCGCTGGCCTGCATCGTGACCTGCTGACACCACACTGCCCCGCTTCGCACTGTGACCCTGGTCTCGCCGGCGAAGTCATCTGACGCCACCACCGAGCTGCTGCTCGCTCCGTGACCTGTGGGCCCCGTACTCCAGCATCGCCTTGCTCACACTGCAGCCTGACAATCCCCAACGCCACTGCTCCTATTGACACCGGTGCTGCTGCCTGTGCCGTGGACACCGCTTGTGGGGTACACAAAGCACATTCCCGCACCGCAGCCCCAGTCCACCGAATTCTGCATCATCTACTCCAGTGTCGTTACCAGGCATCCCTGCCTGCACCTCGACCCAGAGATGCCGCACGGAACCCGTGCCACGCCGCTCCACCGACTTGGGCCTACCAACGACAGCACTTCAGCAACGACAATGCTGCTGCCTGCACTGTGACCTGGTGACAATGTACATCACACCGCCCCGCTTTACACCCGCAGCCCTGGTCTCACCTATGCCACTGGACACCCTCACTGAGCCGCTGCCTGCACCGTGACCTGTGGACACTGCACATTGCTTCGTCCAGCTTCGCACTGCAGCCCTGACACCATTCACGTCAGCACTCCTGGCTTCATCAGCCCAGAGTTCGATCCGCAGCGCGTGTGACTTCAAAGGCCCAATGACCCCCGCACAGACTCCGAAATAGACACTGCGACACCGCTCTCCGGAGCTCACTGCGACGATCACGACGCCCTGCAAATCCAGAGGTACTGTTTGATGGTCTTCCTGACACAGTAGCTGGCCCTCAACGCCACGGCTGGCCTGAACTGTTGGTTTTCTTGGTCAGGACACCGTGATAGCCCCAGTTGGAGCTATCGACTTCAAGGAACTGTATTTTTGAGTAATTATTGCAGAATTCATATTTTTATTACTGTATGTTTGATTTCTATTGTATTTGGTCTTGTTTTATTTTATATAAATACATATTGGCTATTTTTCTAAAACTGGTGTGGTGTTCTTTTGTAGTGTTTTCACTGTATTACTGTGTGTTATGGGCAAATACTTTACACATTGCATCTGAGGTAAGCCTGACTGCTCGTGCCATGCTACCAAGGCGGTGAGCAGGGGTTATGTGAGCAGGTATCTCTCTTATCCTGACTAGAGTGTGGGTCCCTACTTGGACAGGGCGCAAACAGACTGCCAACTAGAGACCCCATTTCTAACAAAAACTGTTTGAGTTTTACTATTTACTTCTTACCTATACCGAACTTGTTTTTGGCCACAAAGCTAGAAAAGCCACTAGTGCTATTTGTACAGTCTCCTATGTTTTAAAAAAATATGAAACTGGAGCAACGCACTTGCCTCAAGACTTCATTCTTATGTCACCACAGCAAATCCTCTAAAGGTTTGGAAACAGAATTTCTGGGGACTTCTGTGAAGACTGCCAGGTGAGGTTGCCTGGACTCTGCTTTTAGGGAAGTGGCTGACCAGCTGCTCAGGAGGGACATACGATGTGCCCTGACATGAGGGAGATGCTGCTCAGGAGTAGATGGTTGTGAAGTTGCCAAAGCGGGCTGAGACAGATATCTGCTGTGTGCTCGGTGCTCGGGAGGGATCTACACTGTTCCATGAGGATAAATCCCTGAAGTGCCTTCACAGCATGACTACGCCGTGTGCCTCTCTGATCGGAAGATGGATGGGATCTCAAGCCTGTCCGAAGTTCCCTGGCATCAACTGAGCGCTGGAGAGCACCTAAAGAAAACCGATCTGTAACCCACAGTCTGCCCCGAAAGACAACTTGATACACTGGAGGAGAGCATTGTCTACAGAGGAACAGACATCTGGACCTAAGTGTTTACCATAGGTAGACCCCTAGCTGTTTGGCTGGTGGAGTTTGTGTCTTGCTCTGACTAAGTTTCCTGAACTGCAAGATTCACCAAGGCGTCGACACCATGCTGCCACTTTGGCTGGTGCTTGCATTGCCTCTGCTCTTCTAAGACCTGTTTCATGAGTGCCCACTTCACACGAACTGATTTGACGGAGCGATGTCCATACTCACTGAATGCCGTGGGCCGTGCGGCACGCAATCTGCTAATAGGGCAAACCCACCTAGATGTCCAATCAGCGTAGGCCCAGTGTGCCCCATTGAAAACCGCACAGTAAAAAGGAGCCTGAGCACACAGGAGAAGTAGATGAAATGGACTGTGACATAGTTGGTCACTCTCCCAGGACTTCAAGCCTGAAACAAACTACCATAAATTTCGTCACTGATTTAGCAGCAGATTGTGGCTAAAAAATAAGACACATGGTTGTCGCACAGGATTACCCTGTTCAACCTCCCGCACCTCTAATCTCGCTTCGCCAAATTAGAAACTCCCGGACCAACATTCAGGTTACATTTTGGGCTTATCAGGGCTCTGATATCACTGTATACTCGACCACTGGAAATCTTCATTTCTACATTTACTGAATTTACTGTCTTCTTGTGCCTCTGGCCGGACGGGCCCAGCCTTGATAAAGTCACTTGTGTGACGAAACACGTGTTGGCTGTTTCCTGTAAGACGACACAAACCTAAACCTATGAATAAAGACTCTACCTTTAACACCTACCCGGAATCATCGCTTTACTCTTCGCCTTTGGATTCGTTGTACTTGGGCTCTACTTTCATCCCATGAACATTGTTGAACTTTTACTTCTTTGTGTGCCTTGGTCTACCTGTACCTCCCGCAGTAATTGCTAAAGAGTAATATTACGGCTCACCTTCTGATTTATTTCGTCTTAACCATTTATGTGCAGTTATTCCAGTGTGTGTAATTTAGGTTAAGTACTTTTTGTTATCAAAAGGTTGAGCACTGGCTGGCCATTACAGTATTGACTTGTGTTCGTGGGTTTGAGTTCTGAGTCTCTAACCTCATACCACCTCCTTACGCAGGCTTGGCACTGCTAGACTTGAACACCTTGATTGTCAAGTGATAAAAAGGCGTTTTTGTTTACTTCTGGGTGCAATGGTAAGGTTCAGCTGCAGAACACCAGTAGTTAGTGGCTGTGATTGACACAATCTTAGCCCACTTACCACTGGCTGCCGTGCGACTTCCGAAAAATTAAAACAGTTGCATATCAGTGGTACTGAAACAGCCATACCCTCATCGACACACATTTATGCCATGTATTCCTGGGAGTTAAAATATTATTCCACCTATTTACTGATTGCCTGGTGTTACAAAACGTAATATGTTTTGGATCTGTATCTCTTGACAGCCCTTTGTTATTTACCATGCATTTTGTTTCAATGTAATGATATTCGTACCAGGTAACGAAATCCTTCCGAAATATTTCCAGATGGAAAATGTTTCTTTTAGTTATATGCTTGCCTTCCTTAGTTTTCTTATTTCATTCTATGGGAACGCATAGATGTGATAATAGTATTTGCTCATTTTGTCTTTTGGCTGTACCCGATAGCACAGTTCATTCTTTGTTACTCTTTTCAGAATGATTTTGCAGAAAGAAGGTGCTCGTTCTCTATTCAGGGGCCTTGGACCTAATTTGGTTGGTGTAGCTCCATCCAGGTAAAAACATCTTGTACGTTTATAAAACATGACTGTCCCATTTTCTGTTACATGTAACAGGTGCTTGTTGGACTATAAAACCTCCTAGTAACTCTGCGCGGTTGTCATTCATTAGCACTGTTTCCTCTTGAAATAGTGGAGGGGATTCATATTTGATATGGGATCCCATGACGTTTATGTACGATGACGTGATGATCTTGGTTATAAAGAAAATCTATCACTCAACTTTGATTTTGAGATTGGTGGGAAGCTTGCTCCCTCTCAACTACAGTATTAACATTTTCATTTACAGATTACGACAGGAATTCCACCTCTTAGTCAATCAAAACTTTCACATTTAAGATGTTCCTACTAGAACCATTGAATTATCATCTTGACCTCACAGGCAGCTTTTGGCATTGTTTATTGATCAAAAATAGTTTTATTGATACTGTAAATAGCACAACAATAAGACAAATGCATAGGTAGAAAATGAGCTTTATTTTTATTGCTTTAAGTTAACCAGTTCATACAATCAGATAAAAAAAGATGTTGGTTTGATGGTAGAGCAGATGTTGCAGTCGATTAGATATTTTAAATATGAGAGCCTACACCTGCACAATGAAGGTTTAGATAGTAAATATAAACTCACAATTGAGGAACAAGAAAGACAGGAAATTAAGAGAGTGAGAAGAGAAAGAATGACTGGGTTCTGAGATGGCTTTATCCATTGCATGAATGAGGGAAGCACACCCATGAGGGATAAACCAGCGGGGAGGAAGGTATCATAATACAATATGATTCTAGATTCGTGGGGGTTTGGATTTTTCACATTCTGATATTTATTTATATCATTTATAAAGCACAGCTGTCCCCAATACTCGAATCCTGGCGCTGGGATCTTAAGAGAACTGCAGACAGGGGATAAAATGCACAAAACGCACATATATGCTCTTCCACTGGGGCATTTACTTATATTTTGAGCACTATTTAGGAAAAAGCCAGGTCTTTAAATCTTCCCTGGAGGTCAACGGCTCGGTACCAGATCTAATATTAGGAGGCAATGTGTTCCAGATCTGTGCTGCCTTAACTGAGAAAGAACAGCCTCCTTGTTCTGATTTTTTTTTTAGACAAACTAGGTTAGTAGAACTCGAGCAGAGGCTTCTCCCAGAGGTGTAGCTTTTTAATCTGTTGTAAAAGTACAGAACCGTTGCCATGTAGAGCCTTAAAAACAATGCATGTGACTTTGAAAACAATCCTTTGCCTCAGAGGGAACAAATGCAAATCCCTCAACACCATAGATGCTGACGATCTACGGAGTCTATTGAGGGCCAATTTAGCTGGCGCCACCTGAACACTGTGCAGTCTGTTAGTCAAAAAGTCAGGGGCTCCAAGTAGCAACGCATTTCAAAAGTCCAGCCTGCTAAGTATAACACTTCGCATAAGGTCGGATTTAGCATGGTTAAGCAGAAGAGGTAACACTTTCCTAAGACCCTGTAAAAGAGCAACGCAAGTGCTTGCAACTTTGGTGACATGCCCTTCCAGTGATAGTTTATCATCAAATAGAACCCCACAATTACGTACCACATTGGATGGTTGCCTTCCCACTTTTATAGGAAAAGGCCAAAAGTTAGGAGGAAGTTCCATGGGGGTTTTGCTTGCCGAACAACATAAACATTCGGTTTTATCCCCATTTAATTTAAGAGAATTCAAATTCATCCAGTTGACAATATCCTGTATGCACTCCTGAAATGCCACCACCGAGTCTTGCTGGTCATTTTAAAGGAACAGGATCAACTGTGTATCATCCTCATAGCTGACCAGCATGTCATGAGCCTTAATCAGTGGCTTCATGTAGACATTAAACACAATTGGGTTAAGTGCCAAACCTTGCAGGACTCCTTGATGCAAACTTTAAAAGTCATAGCAGTAAGGGGGCAAGGCAACAGCCTGACATCGGTCCGACAGATAGGGTTCCATCCACTTTAATACTGTTCCTCCTATCCTAATTTTGGCTAATCTCTCCAGAAGGATTTTATGGTTAACTGTGCCAAAGCCAGCCGACAGCTCCAATGTGATCAGGACTGTCAACAGACCCTTGAGCGCTCTTGTTTGTAACTCGTACATAGCGACGAGTAAGGCTGACTCCTTGCCATGCCCCAGTCTGAACCCACATTTTTCATCCTCTAAGAGAGAATGGGTTTCCAGAAATTGGGACAGCCTCCTACTCAGGTATCGCTCCGAAATTGTCACAGGAAAAGGAAGGAGTGATATGGGTCTAAAATTACTCTGCACCAAAGGATCTGCTGTAGGCTTCTTTATAAGGGGGTGACAGTAGCTTTCTTCCAGATCCTAGGTACCTCTCCTACCTCCAAGGATTGGTTGTATTATAGCAGTGTGGTGATGAGGGGCATGGAGTTAGTCTCCCAACTCATTCCATATCCTGGGAAGTACGGGATCAAGGAGAGAACCCGATGAGGTAGACCCAGCAATTATACAGAAGTGCTCCTCTAGAATAAGTTTGAACATGTCGAACCTTCCAGTCTGATTCTCCGAAGAAACCAGTCTATTTAGAGTCACAATGGGACCTAACACTGATGTAACTGCTTGATTGTTACTATCCCAGCTGAAGATAGTGTTATCTGATTTATCAGAAGTAGTAAGACCAGAAGATAATTTCTGAGATGTGGCGCTGAGAATCCAATAAGATCTTGCAGTATGTCAAGTTTGTTCCAGAATGGGCAAGCGCTTGATAATGAAGGTGAGTTGGGTAGTGAATTTGTATCTCAAACTTCTCATGAAACATATTACATAGTTATTTTAATCCTTAGGCTCAGAATACAATCTGAAAGATAGTTATCTGCTGTAATGAGGTTGTGCAGGTTTAGCGTTGAAGATGCCCCTAATGATTTTATTACGAAATTAATAGAAACTTTTCCAGACTAGTTTCTAAAATATAAATGTTTATCCCTTCCCAAACGTCCTTCACTTGTGAGCAGTTGTAAAGTCTGACTCACTTACTGAAATCTCAGCAATTAATGGACAAGAGAAGATGTAGCTTGAATGGATGATTAAGTCGACAGTTAATTCTATACAATAGCAGTAGTTTTGTTTGGGCTAGATTTAGAATAATCTTTGCTGTAAAGGGAGGCTTACAAATAAAAGCTTACTTTTCCTGAGGAAACGGGTCAGGCTGAAGTTTCTACCAGTGTGATTCCTATTTTAACTAGGCATGGCTGCATAGTGGTTTATGAAGGCAGGATACCAAGTGGCTTACGTGGTTGATAACACTAAAAGTTTGGAGAGAGGTTGGTCTGTTTCTACATTCAGCAGAGGCACTGGGAGCACGACTGCCAGAAACATGGTAGACTGCATGTCTCTAAATAGAAGGGCCAGACCCTCAGTTTGGCCCAAAGGGTACTCCACCCCGTATGTGGCAGAGTACCCTGACCACCAGATTCTACAGTTTTATATGAAAGTTTAGTTATATCCTGGAAGCTTATATCTAAAGTTTAGTTATATCCTGGGGGATACATTTTGATGGTCTGGTATTAGTTTTATCGATTACAATGAGGAGAATAGCATGATTCATTTTATTGACAAACACTATTTGCGGCCTTTGAGGTTGGTAGGGTCTTCAGGAAGAAAGCATCATGTGTCTTGTCCTATAAGGAAAGCTGTTTGGTGAAACTCGAAGTCTACCAGGTGAACACCACCCATGGTTTGGGGTAAGCATAATCTCTTTAAGGAAATGTGTGGCTTTTTACATTCCAGCAGAATGGCTTTAATTAGATATCTGCTTTTGGAGAAGTCTTTTGGCATGTGTTCTTGCATTTCTTCAGGGAGGCATGTGGTCGAACTCGCCACATTTTTTTTATGACAATCCGCTACTGTCCATAACTTGTTGAGGTACTTTCTACTTTTTACTGTGGCGTCTGATGCAGTACTCACGCGGTAGATGTCTGCTTGTGGGGCACTGAGGGAGAGCTGGTCTGATTAGAAGTTGCTGTGACCACCCTCTGGAATGCTGATCACAAACCAGCACAGGCTGCAATGCTGGTGCTCAGATCAGACTCAAAGTTTGGTCTCTGAGTCGGACATAATGGAAGAGGCTTTGGCTGCCCATAACCAACACTCTCACTGTCATCCAGGAATGTACAACGCCACTACCAGTATTCTGTCGGTTGAAGCTTCCTGTATCTCGATGCCCTGTTTACTTGCGTGCACTTGTGTGCATAATGATATTCATCTGTACTAAAATCTTCTCGCGAATCCTGCATTTCGCAGCTCCCCGTTCCACGCTGCAGTCAGCAACGAGAGGTCTGCAAATTACTTCATCACTGAATAAACTTCAGCCTTGCTCTTTAATATGTTTAGATGCTGGGAAGTGCGTTTTGAAGCTGAGCAGCAGTGAGGGCAGACAGGTAAGGAAAATTAAACATTAGGTGCCCGAAGAAAAGCAATGCAGTGAGGAGAGAGACTGAGGAAGGCAAAATACGAAAGAACAACACGAGTGAAAGAGACAAAAATAAACACAAAATTCAGAGATTGAAAGAAGACTATAAAGGCCATGAGAGAGAGGGGAGGAAAGTTGCAATGATCTTCATTAAGAGACAGATATAGCAGACACTGTGACAGAACAAGCCTGTCTTTTGAGTATGTTCTTATAGACCACAACGCCATCCTTTGCTATATGTGACCTCTTCTGGTAGGCTCTCACTTTTAACCTAGTACAAGTTCTGAGACAAATAGTTTGGATTTTGTTATTGAAAGTAAAGCCTCACAAATTGCCGTTACCGAAGTGCTATTGAATAAAACACCAGCACTGGTTAGATGGTGTCGCACATGCCTAGGATTGCCACCTGGCTGTGTTTGTTACTGACATGACCGGTGTAAAAATTAGTAAAATTACAAAATAAAGTATTTTTCCCCCTTATCAGTACATACTTTAAACCGTAAATAAAGGGCAAAATGACTTTAAAATGTGATCTAAGCTGATTTTTATCATCCCTGACTGATAATTAAAGTAAATAAATAAAATACATATTACAAATGAATACTGGTGATATTATATAAAGTCCTATTCAAGTATCATGCCCGAGCCTTGGAAGAATCTGAAAACATGTACATATGGGCAGTATTGTTCCTCTGGCAATGGTGGCAACCCTACACAGGACATGGGATTCTTGGAAGGTACTCCCTTACTCACACAGAACAAACCAGCAGCAGGAGGGCCGTGACCGGGGGAGCAAACATCGCAGACGCACTTTAACCAGGCTCCACCACGAGGCCCAGTTAATCCTGAAATTCCCGGTACACAGGCGCTGCATGCGGTGCAGATCAGCTGACTGAGGTGACGGATACGTCTTGTGTGGTGGAATGAGGGCCCAACGGCGCAGCCCGAAAGCAGATGGGTTGTCGGCCGCGGCCTTGCATCGCCTAAGGAAGTGGATTGGTCGGCTGGCGGCGGGGAGGAGCGGAGCCCTTGGAGCCGTGGCCCGCGAGAGGAGGAGAGGAGCCACTGGGCTCCATTGCGGGTGAGGGGGGTCCCCTTCCGGGTGTCTACGGTGCTGAAGTGATGTTCCCCCGCCACTGACCGGGGAGCTCAGAGAGGAGAGGCAGAGTCTCTGGCGAGGGATAGCTAACTGCGGTAGCGGTCTCGGCTCAACGGAACTGGCGGGGCCACTGAGAGCGGTCCCATGGAGCGGAAGGATAGGGTGGTGACCCTGAGTGGGCAGCGGTGAACACATGGGCACTCCCTTGCTGGTGGGGAGACGCCCGCTGAGTGTACGTTCCCCCCCCCCCTCTTGTTAAGCACGAGCACAGCAAAGCCTGGAGATTGAGACGCACGGTAGGCCTGCAGGTACGTGTGGCTTAGCGGGACAACAGATCCAGCACAATGGAACTTGTGGTATCGCTGGCTAATGATGAAAGCGTCGCTGGAGGTGAGGAGACCGGTTTTGAGTGGCAGAGGGGAGAGAGGTTGCCAGTGGGCACCCCAGCGGAGGCATACTGCGCAACAAGGCGAGAAGCGTGACACAGACTGGAAGCTGTAACCCCCAACCACCCCCATTTGAACTGAGACGTGTTTTGGCGGGGGTGCTAGTTGTCTCCCCCTCGCCGCGGGCTCATCACAAGGGTGACAACAGGGCGGCAAAGGAGTTGAAAAGCCACTGAAGCCAGCGCCAACCAGAAACCGGGTTGACGTACTAATAATAGGGTGCTGCTGGGGGTACAGACACTGGAGACCCCCCTTACGCCCTAGCCATGTGGGATCTAAAAACGGATTTGGAACCGCACAGTGGTAGCTGGCTGAGTTACGCTGTTCCCAAGGGAGGGGGGGAAGGTCGATGGGGGAGGAGGGAGGAGGGAACGGGGGCGAGGGGCAGGGGGGATTGGGCGCGGGGCTTTGTGTGGAGACACGCAATTCACCATCCTCTTCCCCAGAGAGAAAGTAAGGGAATCTGCTCCCGACCACCTGCAGCATGGGGCGGTTGTGCACTGGAACAAGTGGTGGCTCCTTGGCCGGTGGCGCAGGCTCTTCATCCACACTGGACAACAAATTAGATGCGGTACTGGAGGTGGTGGAATGCCTCGGAGCCTCATTGGATCAAACCAGAATGTCCCTGGAGCAAAAGATAGACACTGTGGCAACGGACCTTAATCTGCTACACGCGTACCACAGGAAATTAGCGGACAAATCACACTCCATGGAACGCAACTTTCTTGAACTTACCCCCAAAACTCAAAGTTGAGGCCTCAATGGAGTCGCTGCTGGACAAAGTGGCATTCTTGGAGTGCAGGGTAGAGGACTCCAAGGGGCGCTCCTGGAGAAACAACATCCGAGTGGTGGGTCTGCCATAAGGGGTCTAGGAGAACAACCCAGTGTCCTATGTGGAAAAATGGATAAAAGAACTGGTCCCTACTGAAAGGCTTACACCTTTTTTCAGTGTTGAACAGGCGTACACAGTGCCAGCGAGATCCTTGCTGGCGGGGACGGGTCCACGCCCATTTCTGTTTTGCTTATTACACTATGCTGATAGAGATTCCATCTTACGTGAGACAAGGACCCTGCAAAGTATTCAGGTGGAAAATGTCAAGGTAATGCTACTCCCGGACTACACTATGTCTACGCAAAAGCAAAGGAGCTCCTTTTTGGCGGTGAAGCGGCAGCTACGCACCCTCAGCTTGAAGTACTCTTCTTTTCCCCGGCACGACTTCGGGTGGTGGTTCAAGGACAGACCATTTCTCAATACACCCGAGGCGGCATGGGACTGGCTGGAGGCGACGGACCTCGCCCGGGAGGAACAACTGAGCAACAACTATCGCATGCTCCGGACCTTGAGCAGATCATACGGGACGGGAGAAGCGCACTGCGATCGGTGGCGGCCATTAGGGATCCGACCCACGGCTCAGACCAGGAGGAGGAGGGGACCGACAATGCCGGTGGAGCCGAAGACTTATTGAGTGGGAGCCTTTCAGAGACTGGGACAGTTACCCCACCAGTAGTGACACGGCAGATTATATTGTTTGAGTAGCTAATTTGTGCAGTCTTATGTTATGTGGGTGCGCTGAGGTGTCACAGAGCCACCAGAGAACAACCAAAAACTGATGGCAAGTACATGTTCGGGGGGAATTGCATTCTCTGTTCAACTCTCTGCTTTCCCTGGCCGCTGCTCCTCTTGGGGGATGACCCCCCTTTATCTCCCTCCCCCCCTCCTTGCGAGGGATGCTTCTCTGGTTGAGCATGCACAAACTGGTTGGTTTGGCTCATGCAGGGGGAGGGCTACAGTTAGCCATCCTAATGCCCCCATGCGGCACCGACCAACAGCTGGACTGGGTCTTTTGTGTGAGTTCTCCCTTCGCAAATTCCCCAATAGGCGCTCTCTCTCCTCTGTGTTAGACCAACCATGGCAGTATGTTTGGAAGTTTGGGTGGGAGTAGTTTGTCTCTATACTCTTATGGTATTTGTACTAGTTGCGTTGGCGCTTTTTGTTTGCACTTTATTTTATTGGTCTGTTAGGAGCCTCTGCTGTCACTCTCGCCCTGCGCCCAGCCCGTCGCCTGCGAGGGACACAGGTCCTTACCCCCTTCACAGTTTTACATCCGCTTTCTTAGACTGCACACATGGCACCAATTAATATACTCATGTGGAATGTAAGGGGTATGTCGCGCCGCGTGGTGCGAGCCGAACACTCGGCTTGGGCTGCGGCGCTGAGACGTGCCGCGCTCCCAGTCTCTCTTGCAGCATTCGAGGCCTCAAATTGGGCATGGGGCCTTGTTTCTTTTCAGCGCAGCACGCCTCCCTGCACATATAACCTCTCCCCCACTCACCTGATATTGTTGTCCTTCCTTTCTGTCGCCCTCATTTGTTCTTCCTTTTATGTTTTTCCTTCTTACCCATTATTCCCCTCTCTTCCCAGCATGCATTGGTTCACTGCTCACTATGGTTCCTTGTCCATTACTTTCTATGGGTTTTTTCCCTATCCAATATGGTGTCCTTGCACTTCCTGTTGGTCACTTCTTGTTTTATGGGTATTTAAGGGCTGTAATTCTTTTCCTCCTTGCGCTGCAATACTTTCTGTTTGGATGGTGTCTTCGCTCCTTCTCCCTTGTGTCAGATACTGGTTACACCTTTGTTCCAGTGTTTTCCTGTTCATTTATTATCTTTTATTTTACAAATTGATTTTGCTCTTGTTCCAGGAAATTCCTTTTTGAGGGTTTTTTTTTTCTCCCCTTTTTAGTTTTTTTTTCTCCCTCTGGCACTACTTCTGAAGGACACGGACTGCCCTTGGTGTTCCTATCGCCTGCAGCACCGTGGCTACCAGAAAGAGTCGCCCCTACCTGGGCCAAGGCCGAACATTCAAGAATAAGAACCTCGTCACTCGTTCAGCGGACTCCAGGCTCAAGCAACACGTAAGTCGTGACCGGGTATGCATACACCAGCACGCCACTACACCATTTATTCATATCTCAAAAGACATTCAATACATATCGGGTTCCTACAGGAAATGCATCTCGTTCTGACGGAGTCCACCAGACTGCAGATGCAATGGTGTGGACAACTCATTGCCACGCATTACTCCTCCTTTGCCAGGGAAGCACTCATGGATTAGACCAGGTACACCCTTTCTAGCTGAGGAGCAGGTAGTGAACGCTGACGGCCGCTATGTCTTTGTACAAGGCCGTTTAAATGGTTGAGCACTAGTTTTAGGTTCCATATATGCGCCAAACACAGAACAAACATCCTTTTTACATAAATTGTCTGGTGTTTTGTCCCAATGGAGCCCTCTTCCATGGCTTCTGGGTGGAGACTATAACAGTGTCATCGACCCGGGCTTGGACCATTCTTTCCTGCCCTTGCCCACAACACCAGAAATATACTCTGCCACATCACTGCGTAACTGGCTTCAACATTGGCGCTTGACGGATATATGGCGCCATTGCAATGACCGAGACCGAGTATATTCCTATATTCAGTTATTCAGTTATATCTGTTATTCAGCCCCACATGATCTCTGTGTACGATTAGACAGAATCATTTGCACTGAAAACTTAATGTCCACCATATCCCACACGGATTTAGTTCACACACACTCGCACCATAATCCACAATATGTGCAGGTGGTGTAGTTTGATACTAATGCCCAAACTGCCTCCTCGAGGCACCTGGAATGGGATGCTTTTAAGGTGTTGCTGAGGGGCCACTGTATGGGGGTGCAGTGGAACATGCACAGGACGATTTAGATCAATGTGATGAGGATAGAGGAAACTTTGCTGGGACATGAGATACATGCGCTGCATGATCCCGAGAGGCGCCACATCCTGGCGAACTGTCACTGGGAATGCGTATCTCTGTTAGAGCACCTGCAATGCCTTAATTATGCTGCCTACTCTGCTCGCTCACATGCTGCAGCGGAACTACTGGCGTGGCCGATACGGCAGGAGAGTGCCATTACCCCGTTAGTGGCGTTGCGCTCAGCGACGGGAGTCATGTTACATACTCAGCGAGAAATACACAATGAGTATGATACTTTACTTACTCCATTACATCTGCCCCATTTCACGGATTATAAGCGACTGGACTTGGAGGAGCCGCTAACATTATACAAGTTGCAGGAAAGTAAACGCACTTTAGCCACTGGCAAGAGCCCAGGCACTGACAGACTCCCAACTGAGTTTTACAAGACTTATGCACATTTGCTTGCCCCTGGCTCCTGAAAGTGTACGAGGAGGCGCTCACTGTGAATGAGCTCTCTGTTTCGCAGCGCGAGGCACTGCTGATCTCTCTCCCAAATCCAGGTCTCGATCCGACTCTGCTGGGTTCGTATAGGCCATTGGCTATGCTTAACATGGACTATAAGGTACTGGCTAAGGTGCTTGCCACACACATGGCACCACTGGTCCCCTAGTTGGTCCACTCGGCCCAAAATAGATTTGTACCCACTCGCAGCATGTCCTTAAATATCCAGCGCTTTTTCCGGGTAATGCGATACTCCACGCAGGCCTGGCCAGATTCCGGATTCCTGGTGTTTGGACCTTGAAAAGGCCTTTGATTCATTGGAGCGGGCCTTTTTATTTCAGGTCCTGACTGGATATGGTTTTGACCCTGATTTCCTGAGGTTAGTGAGCTATTATATACTCAACTGTTATTTAGAGTGCGTACTGGCTTGGCTATCTCAGATCTGATACTAATGGGCAGAGGCACTCGGCAAGGCTGCCCCCTTTCCCCCTTACTGTTTTCACTGGCTGTAGAGCCACTGGCAGCAGAGCTCTGCCGTCGTGGGGCAAATTGGGACATTACACTGGGGAACGGTCTGCATGTCGTGTCCCTCTATGCGGATGATCTACTGCTTTATTTTAGATCTATCTGGGGGTGCCTGCTGAGGTTGCGGAAGTGCTGCAACTTTTTTCCTCACTATTGGGCCTATATGTTAACTGGGGTAAATCGTGTCTATTCCCATTTCATCCAGACTCAGGAGACCCATCCCTGCACCTGTCTGGTACCCCAGTGTTGTGATAAACCCATGTCCATCAGATATCTTGGGGTTTGAGTATATCACTCAAGTACTGACTTACATGATGGCAACATTAGGAACGCGGTCACCTCCATCCGCGCACAAATGATCTGGCAGACGCCAGTACTTCTCCGTCTTTTATATTACTTCTCCAACCAACCCATTTATATACCGGCAAATTTTTTATGGGACTTGGAATCCAGGATAAGAGAGTTCATCTGGGGTGCTGTTCGCTGCAGGGTGGCATTGGCGAAACTATATGCGCCACTGGACAGGGGCAGCCTGGCTGTGCCTAATTTAGAACACTATTATTTAGCTGCACAATTTCAATGGGCGACCTATTGGCTTTCAGGTCACAACTTGTCGGACACTGCCACGACGAGGCCGTAATGAACACTGGCTAACACATCTCATTTATTCCTCCCCAACACACGTACCAGGGTACCAAACTCTCTTCTTTTAGGGATGGGGCACCGCTGCTATTGTCAGAGCTTAAAGATTACACGCCTGATAACTCCTTATGTGCCAGGCTGTCTTTATTGGGCACCCCTAGGAATACCACTTTTACATCAACAACAGAACTAGAGACCTGGCATGCAGCTGGTATTCACTCACTGGGAGATTTATACAGAGGTGCACACTGATTCCCTTTGATACCCTGGTAGAAGAGACTGGGTTACGAACGGGTCAGCTTTTTGACTGTATAATACCTTGAAAACATCCTTGTCCCTACACTGGGGAGATGTATCGGGAGAACTCCCAACCCACCTAATGGTCCAATACATGCAGGTTATGGGTTGTGGCACACACCTTGTTCACTGGCTAGCCAGCGCACTACAAATTCATACCATACCTGCACATGCTGAGCTGCGCACCCGCTGGTAAGACGACTTCACTAGACCCTTCACAGAGAGGGAGTGGGGGATGGCGCAGGGAGGCCCACGCGTGTCCCACGGAATGCACGCTTCCGCCTGGTCCAGTTCTATACATTCCACAGGGGTACCTCACCCCTGAGAAGATTAATAGGTGCTTTCACCAGACGGATGCGTCCTATCCTAGATGGGCATTGGTTGTGGCTGATTTCCTGCACAGATGTGGTCTTGCCCCTCACTGGGTGCTTACTGGTAGTATGTTGTCACTTTGCTTTCTACCTGTACGACACACCCAGTCTTTAACAGCTGGGAGGCCTCCTACTGGGATTATCCTCCAGATCTAGGAGACACATGGCGACTACACGTTTCCTGGACCTGAGATTGCTAACGGCAAAATACCTCCTCACCTGGAAGTGGAGGACATCTGAACCTCCACCTTCGAGGGCTTGGCTGTGCTCTTTTCTGGTGTGGGCGCGGGCTGAGGGGGTGGCACTGTGGAGGGAAGATATGCTGGGTTAACACAAGTATCCTTTATCTGCTAGCTGGGATACCATGCTTACTGAGTGTAGGAAGTTGGCTCTGTATGTACTATTTCAAAGTAAGAAATAGCATGCACAGAGTCCAAGGGTTCCCCTTAGAGGTAAGATAGTGGCAAAAAGAGATCATTCTAATGCTCTATTTTGTGGTAGTGTGGTCGAGCAGTAGGCTTATCAGAGGGTAGTGTTAAGTATTTGTTGTACACACACAAGCAATAAATGAGGAACACACACTCAGAGACAATTCCAGGCCAGTAGTAGTTTTTTGTATAGAAAAATATGTTTTCTTAGTTTATTTTAAGAACCACAGGTTCGAGATTTACAAGTAATACTTTAAATGAAAGGTACTTCACTTAGGAACTTTAGGAACTTTGGATTAGCAAAATAGCATATACAGTTTTCACTCAAATGACATATAGCTATTTTGAAACTAGACAGTGCCATTTTCAACAGTTCCTGGGGGAGGTAAGTGTTTGTTAGTTTTGCAGGTAAGTAAACCACCTACGGGGTTCATAGTTGGGTCCAAGGTAGCCCACCGTTGGGGGTTCAGGGCAACCCCAAAGTTACCACACCAGCAGCTCAGGGCCGGATAGGTGCAGAGATCAAAGTGGTGCCCAAAACGCATAGGCTTCAATGGAGAAGGGGGTGCCCCGGTTCCAGTCTGCCAGCAGGTAGGTACCCACGTCTTCGGAGGGCAGACCAGGGGGGTTTTGTAGGGCACTGGGTGGGACACAAGTCAGCACAAAAAGTACACCCTCAGCGGCACGGGGCGGCCGGGTGCAGTGTGCAAACAAGCGTCGGGTTCGCTATAGGATTCAATGGGAGACCAAGGGGTCTCTTCAGCGATGCAGGCAAGGCAGGAGGGCTCCTCGGGGTAGCCACCACCTGGGCAAGGGAGAGGGCCACCTGGGGGTCGCTCCTGCACTGGAGGTCGGATCCTTCAGGTCCTGGGGGCTGCGGGTGCAGTGTCTTTACCAGGCGTCAGGTCTCTGAAGCAGGCAGTCGCGGTCAGGGGGAGCCTCGGGATTCCCTCTGCAGGCGTCGCTGTGGGGGCTCAGGGGGGTCAACTCTGGCTACTCACGGTCTCGTAGTCGCCGGGGAGTCCTCCCTGTGGTGTTTGTTCTCCACAAGTCGAGCCGGGGGCGTCGGGTGCAGAGTGCAGAGTCTCACGCTTCCGGCGGGAAACGTGTGTTGTTTTAAAGGTGCTTCTTTGTTGCAAAGTTGCAGTCTTTGGGGAACAGAGCCGCTGTTCTCGGGAGTTCTTGGTCCTTCTAGATGCAGGGTAGTCCTCTGAGGCTTCAGAGGTCGCTGGACCCTGTGGAACGCGTCGCTAAAGCAGTGTCTTTAGAAGTGGGGAGACCGGCCGGTAGAGCTGGGGCCAAAGCAGTTGGTGTCTCCGTCTTCTCTGCAGGTTTTTTCAGCTCAGCAGTCCTTCTTCATCTTAGGTTGCAGGAATCTAGTTACCTAGGTTCTGGGGGTCTGTTTAGGTCGGGGGTTAGTAGCCAATGGCTACTAGCCCTGAGGGTGGCTACACCCTCTTTGTGCCTCCTCCCTGAGGGGAGGGGGGCACATTCCTATCCCTATTGGGGGAATCCTCCATCTGCAAGATGGAGGATTTCTAAAAGTCAGAGTCACCTCAGCTCAGGACACCTTAGGGGCTGTCCTGACTGGCCAGTGACTCCTCCTTGTTTTTCTCATTATCTCCTCCGGCCTTGCCGCCAAAAGTGGGGCCGTGGGCGGGCAACTCCACTAGCTGGAGTGCCCTGGGGTGCTGTAACAAAGGGGGTGAGCCTTTGAGGCTCACCGCCAGGTGTTACAGTTCCTGCAGGGGGAGGTGAGAAGCATCTCCACCCAGTACAGGCTTTGTTACTAGCCACAGAGTGACAAAGGCACTCTCCCCATGTGGCCAACAACATGTCTGGTGCGTGGCAGGCTGCTAAAACTGGTCAGCTTACCCGGGTAGTCGGTTAAGGTTTCAGGGGGCACCTCTAAGGTGCCCTCTGGGGTGTATGTTACAATAAAATGTACACTGGCATCAGTGTGCATTTATTGTGCTGAGAAGTTTGATACCGAACTTCACAGTTTTCAGTGTAGCCTTTATGGTGCTGTGGAGTTCGTGCATGACAGACTCCCAGACCATATACATTTATGGCTACCCTGCACTTACAATGTCTAAGGTTTTGCTTAGACACTGTAGGGGCATAGTGCTCATGCACTTATGCCCTCACCTATGGTATAGTGCACCCTGCCTTAGGGCTGTAAGGCCTGCTAGAGGGGTGACTTATCTGTACCTATAGGCAGTGTGAGGTTGGCATGGCACCCTGAGGGGAGTGCCATTTTGACTTAGTCTTTTTATCCCCACTAGCACACACAAGCTGGCAAGCAGTGTGTCTGTGCTGAGTGGGGGGTCCCCATGGTGGCATAAGACATGCTGCAGCCCTTAGAGACCTTCCCTGGCATCAGGGCCCTTGGTACCAGTTACAAGGGACTTACCTGGATGCCAAGGTGTGCCAATTGTGGAAACAAAAGTACAGGTTAGGGAAAGAACACTGGTGCTGGGGCCTTGTTAGCAGGCCTCAGCACACTTTCAAATCATAACTTGGCATCAACAAAGCCAAAAAGTCATGGGGTAACCATGCCAAGGAGGCATTTCCTTACACAACACTCCCCCCCCCCCCCCCCCCCCAAACGAAAGAGGATGAGACTAACCTTTCCCAAGAGAGTCTTCATTTTCTAAGTGGAAGAACCTGGAAAGGCCATCTGCATTGGCATGGGCAGTCCCAGGTCTATGTTCCACTATAAAGTCCATTCCCTGTAGGGAGATGGACCACCTCAACAGTTTGGGATTTTCACCTTTCATTTGCATCAGCCATCTGAGAGGTCTGTGGTCAGTCTGAACTACAAAGTGAGTACCAAAGAGGTATGGTCTCAGCTTCTTCAGGGACCAAACCACAGCAAAGGCCTCCCTCTCAATGGCACTCCAACGCTGCTCCCTGGGGAGTAACCTCCTGCTAATGAAAGCAACAAGGCTGGTCAAGGCCATCATCATTTGTTTGGGACAAAACTGCCCCTATCCCATATGTTCAGGGGCATCAGTCTGCACAATGAACTGCTTGGAGTAATCTGGAGCTTTGAGAACTGGTGCTGTGCACATTGCTTGTTTCAAAGGGTGTCAAAGGCCTGTTGGCATTCTACAGTCCAGTTTACCTTCTTGGGCATTTTCTTGGAGGTAAGTTCTGTGAGGGGTGTCACTATTGATCCATATCCCTTCACAAACCTCCTGTAGTACCCAGTCAAGCCAAGGAATGCCCTGACTTGAGTCTGGGTTTTTGGAGCTGCCCAGTCCAGAATAGTCTGGATCTTAGGCTGGAGTGGCTGAACTTGGCCTCCACCTATAAGGTGTCCCAAGTAAACCACAGTTCCCTGCCCTATGTGGCATTTGGATGCCTTGATAGAGAGGCCTGCTGCTTGCATAGCCTTCAAAACCTTCAGGTGGACCACGTGATCCTGCCTGCTGGAGCTAAAGACCGCAATATCGTCAAGATAAGCTGCACTAAAGGACTCCAAGCCAGCAAGGACTTGATTCACCAACCTTTGGAAGGTGGCAGGGGCATTCTTTAAACCAAAAGGCATAACAGTAAACTGAAAATGCCCATCAGGTGTGGAGAATGCTGTCTTTTCTTTTGCTCCTGGTGCCATTTTGATTTGCCAGTACCCTGCTGTCAAGTCAAAGGTACTTAGGAATTTGGCAGCACCTAGTTTGTCTATCAGTTCATCTGCCCTTGGAATGTGATGGGCATCTGTCTTGGTGACAGAATTAAGTCCTCTGTAGTCCACACAAAACCTCATCTCTTTCTTTCCATCTTTGGTGTGAGGTTTGGGGACTAAGACCACTGGGCTAGCCCAGGGGCTGTCATAGTGCTCAATGACTCCCAATTCCAGCATCTTGTGGACTTCCACCTTGATGCTTTCCTTAACTTGGTCAGACTGTCTGAATATTTTGTTTCTGACAGGCATGCTGTCTCCTGTGTCCACATCATGGGTACACAGGTGTGTCTGACCAGGGGTTAGGGAAAAGAGCTCAGCAAACTGTTGCAGGACCTTCCTACCGTCAGATTGCTGTTGGCCAGAGAGGGTGTCTGAATAGATCACTCCATCAACTGAGCCATCTTTAGGGTTTGTGGAGAGGAGATCAGGGAGAGGTTCACTCTCAGCTTCCTGGTCCTCATCTGTTACAATCAACAGATTCACATCTGCTCTGTCATGGAAGAGCTTAAGGCGGTTCACATGGATCACCCTTTTGGGGGCCCTGCTAGTGCCTAGGTCCACCAGGTAGGTGACCTGACTTTTCTTTTCTAGCACTGGGTAAGGGCCACTCCATCTGTCCTGAAGTGCCCTTGGAGCCACATGCTCCAGAACCCAGACTTTCTGCCCTGGCTGAAATTCAACCATAGCAGCCTTTTGGTCATACCAAAACTTCTGGAGCTGTTGGCTGGCCTCGAGGTTTTTACTTGCCTTTTCCATATACTATGCTATCCTTGAACATAGGCCTAGTACATAGTCCACTATATCTTGCTTAGGCTCATGAAGAGGTCTCTCCCAGCCTTCTTTCACAAGAGCTAGTGGTCCCCTTACAGGATGGCCAAACAGAAGTTCAAAGGGGGAAAACCCTACTCCCTTCTGAGGCACCTCTCTGTAGGTGAAAAGAGGACATCCCATCTCCTTTTGAGTTTTTCAGGGAGCCCCATGATCATGCCTTTCAGTGTCTTGTTAAACCTTTCAACAAGACCATTGGTTTGTGGATGGTATGGTGTGGTGAATTTGTAAGTCACCCCACACTCATTCCACATGTGTTTCAGGTATGCTGACATAAAGTTGGTACCTCTGTCAGACACCACCTCCTTAGGAAATCCCACTCTGGTAAAAATACCAATGAGTGCTTTGGCTACTGCAGGGGCAGTAGTCGACCTAAGGGGAATTGCTTCAGGGTATCTAGTAGCATGATCCACTACTACTAGTATGCATTGGTTCCCTGAGGCTGTGGGAGGTTCAAGTGGACCCACTATGTCCACACCCACTCTTTCAAAGGGGACCCCCACCACTGGAATTGGAATGAGGGGGGCCTTTGGGTGTCCACTTGTCTTACCACTGGCTTGACAGGTGGCACAGGAGACACAAAACTCCTTGTCCTTCTGGGACATGTTGGGCCAATAGAAGTGGTTGACTAATCTCTCCCACGTCTTGGTCTGTCCCAAATGCCCAGCAAGAGGAATATCATGAGCTAAGGTCAGAATGAACTCCCTAAACTCCTGAGGCACTACCACTCTCCTAGTGGCACCAGGTTTGGGATCTCTTGCCTCAGTGTAAAGGAAACCATCTTCCCAATAGACCCTATGTGTTCCTGTTATTTTTCCATTGGACTCTTCAGCAGCTTGCTGTCTAAGGCCTTCAAGAGAGGGACAGGTTTCTTGCCCCTTACACAACTGCTCCCTTGAGGGTCCCCCTGGGCCTAGGAGCTCAACCAAATAAGGTTCTAACTCCATGGGCTCAGTTCCCTCAGAGGGCAGAACTTCTTCCTGAGAAGAGATGTTCTCTTTTTCTTGTTGTGTTGAAACTGGTTCCCCAGTTTTCTTTCCTTTTCTCTTGGATGGTTGGGCCCTTTTTCCAGTTTCCAACACCACTGTTTCACCCTGAGCCTTGCACTGTGCCCTTGTCTTGACACACACTAGTTCAGGGATACCCAGCATGGCTGCATGGGTTTTGAGTTCTACCTCAGCCCATGCTGAGGACTCCAGGTCATTTCCAAGCAAACATTCTACAGGGATATTTGAGGAGACCACCACCTGCTTCAGGCCACTGACCCCTCCCCACTCTAAAGTTACCTTAGCCATGGGATGTACTTTAGTCTGATTGTCAGCGTTGGTGACTGGATAAGTTTGTCCAGCCAGGTATTGACCAGGGGAAACCAGTTTCTCTGTCACCATGGTGACACTGGCACCTGTATCCCTCAGGCCTTCTACACTTGTCCCATTAATTAAGAGCTGCTGCCTGTATTTTTGCATATTAGGGGGCCAGGCAGCCAGTGTGACTAAATCCACCCCACCCTCAGAGACTAATGTAGCTTCAGTGTGAACCCTGATTTGCTCTGGGCACAATGTTGATCCCACTTGGAGACTGGCCATTCCAGTGTTAGCTGGAGTAGAGTTAGAAGTGGAACCTTTCTTGGGACAGGCCTGGTCTCCAGTTTGGTGTCCTGGCTGATTACAGCTACGACTCCAGGCCTTTTTGGGATCAAAGTTTTTACCCTTGTACTAAAATTGGATTGTGAAGAGGCTCTGGGCCCTCCCTCCTGAGCAGGTTTTTGGGGCCCTATAGAAGACTCTTTACTTTTTCCCTTGGATGTCTCAACACTCTTCCCCTGGGGAGTCTTTGTGACCTCTTTCTTTTGGTCACCCTAGTCTTGACCCAATGGTCCGCCTTCTTTCCCAAATCTTGGGGAGAAATTGGTCCTAGGTCTACCAGATGCTGATGCAGTTTATCATTGAAACAATTACTTAACAGGTGTTCTTTCACAAATAAATTGTACAGCTCATCATAATCATTTACACCACTGCCTTGATTCCAACCATCCAGTGTTTTCACTGAGTAGTCAACAAAATCAACACAGGCCTGGCTCGAGGATTTTTGAGCCCCCCTGAACCTAATTCAATACTCCTCAGTGGAGAATCAAAGCCCTCAATCAGGGTAGCCTTCATGAGGTCATAGGATTCTACATCTTTTCCAGAAGGTGTGAGGAGTCTATCCCTACACTTTCCAGTGAACATTTCCCAAAGGAGAGCACCCCAGAGAGATCTATTTACTTTTCTGGTTGCACAAGCCGTCTCAAAAGCTGTGAACCATTTGGTGATGTCATCACCATCTTCATATTTAGTTACAATCCCTTTAGGGATTTTCAACATGTCAGGAGAATCTCTGACCCTATTTATGTTGCTGCCACCATTGATGGGACCGAAACCCATCTCTTGTCTTTCCCTTTCTATGGCTAGGAGCTGTCTCTCTAAAGCCAATATTTTGACCATCCTGGCTAACAGTAGGTCATCTTCACTGAGGCTATCCTCAGTGATTCCAGAGGTGCTGGACCCTCCTGGGAGAGAAGCAGCATCTCTGACTATCACATTTGGAGTCAGGGTTTGAGGAGCCCTGGCCTCCCTAACTCGGAGTGGGGTGGGAGATCCTCCACTTCACTAGCTTCCCCCTCTGTGAGGTCATCCTCAGAGGGGTTGTTCTTGGCAAACTCTGTCAAAAGCTCCTGGAGCTGTACTTTGGTAGGGTTTGAACCAGTTCTAATCTTTTTTGTTTTGCAGAGAGACCTTAACTCTGTCATCCTAAGATTCAGGTAAGGGGTGATGTCGAGTTCCATCACATTCTCTTCTGCATTAGACATTATGGGGGTCATTATAACATTGGCGGTAAAAGGCGCTTACCGCCGTGCAGAAGACCGCCAATACACTGCCGCGACCGTGGAATTCCGCCACTGCTATTATGACCCACATTTCGGAATCTGCCGAAATTCAGTCACCCATACAAGTCCGCCACACCAAAGGTCAGTGTTAAAATGGCAAAAACAAAACCTCCACCTCCACACCAACAGAAACACGCCCATGCTATTACGACCCACGAATCCACGCAGCGGTCTTTCAACAGCGGTATTCCATTGGCGGTACACACCGCCGCGCTCAAAATACACACACATCTCCAAAACACCGCCACATTGGACAATTCCAAATACAAACAACACTCCCACACACCCAATACAATATAAAACACACACCCACATCACCCACAAACCCCTACGTCCAAAAATTGCGACAGAAGGCCAGAGAAACAGCACTGATTAGACAATCCCACCACACAGAGGCACACAACACCATCACCCGCACAACATCCACGCACTAAACACCACTACACATCACTACTCATCACCACATACACCACCTCACACATCACACACACCACCCCATGGCATGCCAAAGACACCCCCGCTTTTCCGAAGAGGAGCTCAGGGTCATGGTGGAGGAAATTGTACGGGTAGAGCCACAGCTATTTGGCTCACAGGTGCAGCACACATCCATAGCCAGGAAGATGGAGCTATGGCGCAGAATAGTCAACAGGGTCAACGCAGTGGGACAACACCCAAGAAATCGGGAGGACATCAGGAAGAGGTGGAACGACCTACGGGGGAAGGTGCGTTCAGCGGTCTCCAGGCACAACATCGCGGTACAGCGGACTGGCGGCGGACCCACACCTCATCCCCCACAACTAACAACATGGGAGGAGCAAGTCTTGACCATCATGCATCCAGAGGGCCTCGGAGGAGTCTGTGGAGGAATGGACACTGGTAAGTCAAATCTTAACTATCATATCCCCCACCCTACCTGTATGCTATCACACACCCCCACCCTCACCCATCACTCAAACTCCTCACTAATGTACTAAGAACACATACCACACATCCCAACACCAAGCCCTGCATGACACAACTAAGCATGGTCACCACTCACCAAAGCATGCCCACTGCACATACCCAGAACAACCCTCTAACCATCATCACACAAGCCCCCACACAGGAATGCTAGCACTGGGGTACACAAACACCCACCCATTGCACACCATGACACACACACACATGCAATAATCATGCTCTTATGCCCCTGCAGGATCACGAAGGACCGTCACCACACCGGAGGGTCCAGACATCTCCACTCCACCCACAGAAGAGGCCCACAGTGACGATAGCAGCTCTGCCCTACAGGATCCTGATGACCAGCCCGGACCATCGTGGGCCTCGGGACAGTCGGTTCCCCTTGCACAGGCACAGCCCAACACTGACCTTCCACCCTCTGGTAACACCAGCACAGCACCCACCCAGCGGGCCCAAACCTCCGTACCCAGGACAGGTCAATCAGCTGTGTGTCCACCACTACAGGGAACCCAGGATAACCCACCACCCCAACAACAACAGGGACCTGGGGGCAGTGGTAGTGGGCACACGGTCCAGGGGACGGAGGCACAGGAACACAGGGGAACTGGGAGGGCTGCTGTGCGACAGGGTGCGGACAGGCCAAGGGAACCCACTCTCCACGAGGCCCTATCCTCCATCATGGGAGCATACCACCACTCCCAGGAGACGATGGCGACGGTCCTGGTCAAGTTTCAGGAGACCACCGCCGGAGTCCGTGCCTAGGAGGGCCCAAGTATTGTCACTGGTCAGGAGACCACCGCCGGAGTCAGTGCCCAGGAGGGCCCAAGTATTGTCACTGGTCAGGAGACCACCGCCGGAGTCAGTGCCCAGGAGGGCCCAAGTATCGTCACTGGTCAGGAGACCACCGCCGGAGTCAGTGCCCAGGAGGGCCCAAGTATTGTCACTGGTCAGGAGACCACCGCCAGAGTCAGTGCCCAGGAGGGCCCCGGCTGCCACAGCCCCGCAGGGCAATGAGGGAACGTCATGCCACACACCAATGCCCAGTACAGAGAACGTCATGCCACACACCAATGCCCAGTCCAGAGAACTTCATGCCACACACCAATGCCCAGTCCAGACACCGCCATGGCAAAGCACCGCTGAAGAATCCTGAACCGCCATGGTAAAGCACCTCTGAACAATGCATGCAACGCCATGGCAAAGCACTGCTGAACAGTCCTGAACCGCCATGGCAAAGCACCGCTGAACAGTCCTGAACCGCCATGGCAAAGCACAGCTGAACAGTCCTGAACCGCAATGGTAAAGCACCTCTGAACAATGCATGCACCGCCATGGCAAAGCACCGCTGAACAGTCCTGAACCGCCATGGCAAACAGGGCATGCACCGGGTAAGAATGAAAAGGCCGGCACATCAGGCATCGTTATCCCATGTGCAGGTGGGACAGTGATGGGACAGGAACTTCCACGGGGAGACTAATCCAGTCTGGGCACCAGTCCCCCTCCAGAACCAGTGGAGACATGCATCCACTACCTCTGTCCTTAGCAGGATGAAGCACTCTGGGCACCAGTCCCCCTCCAGAACCAGTGGAGACTGTTATCCACTTGAGAGACTGTGGCTTTGCACTCCCCAGGATGGTACAGTGGGCAACCCACCCACTTGTGAGACTTGAGAGACTGTGGCTTTGCACTCCCCATGGATGGTACAGTGGGCAAGCCACCCACTGTAGAGACTTGAGAGACTGTGGCTTTGCACTCCCCAGGATGGGACAGTGGGCAACCCACCCACTTGTGAGACTTGAGAGACTGTGGCTTTGCACTCCCCAGGATGGTACGGTGGGCAAGCCACCCACTGTAGAGACTTGAGAGACTGTGGCTTTGCACTCCCCAGGATACATCAATGGGCATGGAGCCCCGTCGTGGATCTGGCTTTGCACTCCTCCGGCTGAGGTGCCCCCCCTTCCCTTCCCCCTGAGGTGCCTGTAGTCTTTCTATCTGATGCCCCAGCAGTGTTCTCTCCGTGTGTTGACAGGTATCTATTGTGGGCCTCGCCCATGCATTTTTGGACGAGTGGTGCACGGACATTTCTATGTGCATATCTGAACTACTTCTCGGAATGTATATACTTTTGTATGATTTTCTAATATATCTGTATATTTTTGAGACATGTATATTGATACATTACAATGTTTGATTTCGTTTTGTCTTTGCATTCTTCCGGGGGGGTTGTGGGTTGTTACTGTGATTTGTGTGAATGCATTGGTGTGTGTGTTGTAATATGCGAGGGTGGGGTTAGGGGTGGGGGTGTTGCGTGTGTGTCCCCCTAACTTTTGCCTCCCCCCTCCCCTATGTCATAGGTGCTGTAGTCACCATTGTCGTCGCCGGCGCAGCCGTTGGTCTTCGTATATAAGTAGGAATACAAGGGCCGGTAGGATTTGGAGTTCCGGCTCCATGCTATCCTCCTTCCTCGTGGGATGTGTTCAAGTGAGGGTTTTCCCATTGCAGTAACTGTTTCCGCCGTGTTTTTATCCACGGAGAATCCGCCCCGGAAAAGGTGGCGGATTGGCGGGTTGTGATACTATGGGCGGTACATTGTCTTCCGCCTGTCTGTTGGCGGTGACCGCCGCGCTGCTTGTCTGTACCGCCGTGGCGGGCGGTGTGTTAAAGTGGCTGTCTTTGTTGGCGGTTTGCGCCAGGGTCATAATTCCCTTTTTTGTTCCGCCGGCCTGTTTGCGGTATTACCGCCGCTTTAACACCGTCCGCCAGGGTTGTAAGACCCCCTATGTTTCTAAAAGTTGGAATACTTTTTAAGAATCTAAAACTATCTCTAGAAGTTAATTCAAACTTTTACAAAACTTTTAAACTCTAAAAGAAATGCTAACAGGGACTAACACAAGGCCCTAGCAGGACTTTTAAAAATTTAGAAAAATAGCACAAATTTCAAAAATCATTTTCTAAAGAATTTTTTTGGAATTTAGTCGTGTGATCAGGTATTGGCTGAGTAGTCCACCAAATGCAAAGTCTTGTACACCGCTGATCCACCAATGTAGGAAGTTGGATCTGTATGTACTATTTCAAAGTAAGAAATAGCATGCACAGAGTCCAAGGGTTCCCCTTAGAGGTAAGATAGTGGCAAAAAGAGATAATTCTAATGCTCTATTTTGTGGTAGTGTGGTCGTGCAGTAGGCTTTTTTAGAGGGTAGTGTTAAGCATTTGTTGTACACACACAAGCAATAAATGAGGAACACACACTCAGAGACAATTCCAGGCCAATAGGTTTTTGTATAGAAAAATATATTTTCTTAGTTTATTTTAAGAACCACAGGTTCGAGATTTACAAGTAATACTTTAAATGAAAGGTACTTCACTTAGGAACTTTAGGAACTTTGGATTAGCAAAATAGCATATACAGTTTTCACTCAAATGACATATAGCTATTTTAAAACTAGACAGTGCCATTTTCAACAGTTCCTGGGGGAGGTAAGTGTTTGTTAGTCTTGCAGGTAAGTAAACCACCTACGGGGTTCAAAGTTGGGTCCAAGGTAGCCCACCGTTGGGGGTTCAGGGCAACCCCAAAGTTACCACACCATCAGCTCAGGGCCGGTCAGGTGCAGAGATCAAAGTGGTGCCCAAAACGCATAGGCTTCAATGGAGAAGGGGGTGCCCCGGTTCCAGTCTGCCAGCAGGTAGGTACCCGCGTCTTCGGAGGGCAGACCAGGGGGGTTTTGTAGGGCACCGGGGGGGGACACAAGTCAGCACAAAAAGTACACCCTCAGCGGCACGGGGCGGCCGGGTGCAGTGTGCAAACAAGCGTCGGGCTCGCAATAGGATTCAATGGGAGACCAAGGGGTCTCTTCAGCGATGCAGGCAAGGGGGGGGGGCTCCTCGGGGTAGCCACCACCTGGGCAAGGGAGAGGGCCACCTGGGGGTTGCTCCTGCACTGGAGGTCGGATCCTTCAGGTCCTGGGGGCTGCGGGTGCAGTGTCTTTACCAGGCATCGGTCTTTGAAGCAGGCAGTCGCGGTCAGGGGGAGCCTCATGATTCCCTCTGCAGGCGTCGCTGTGGGGGTTCAGGGGGGTCAACTCTGGCTACTCACGGTCTCATAGTCGCCGGGGAGTCCTCCCTGTGGTGTTTGTTCTCCACAAGTCAAGCCGGGGGCGTCGGGTGCAGAGTGCAAAGTCTCACGCTTCCGGCGGGAAACGTGTGTTGTTTCAAAGGTGCTTCTTTGTTGCAAAGTTGCAGTCTTTGGGGAACAGAGCCGCTGTTCTCAGGAGTTCTTGGCCCTTCTAGATGCAGGGTAGTCCTCTGAGACTTCAGAGGTTGCTGGACCCTGTGGAGCGCGTCGCTGGAGCAGTGTCTTTAGAAGTGGGGAGACCGGCCGGTAGAGCTGGGGCCAAAGCAGTTGGTGTCTCCGTCTTCTCTGCAGGTTTTTTCAGCTCAGCAGTCCTTCTTCGTCTTAGGTTGCAGGAATCTAGTTACCTAGGTTCTGGGAGCCCCTAAATACTCGATTTAGGGGTGTGTTTAGGTCGGGGGGTTAGTAGCCAATGGTTACTTGCCCTGAGGGTGGCTACACCCTCTTTGTGCCTCCTCCCTGAGGGGGGAGGGGGGCACATTCCTATCCCTATTGGGGGAATCCTCCATCTGCAAGATGGAGGATTTCTAAAAGTCAGAGTCACATCAGCTCAGGACACCTTAGGGGCTGTGCTGACTGGCCAGTGACTCCTCCTTGTTTTTCTCATTATCTAGCTGGAGTGCCCTGGGGTGCTGTAACAAAGGGGGTGAGCCTTTGAGGCTCACCGCCAGGTGTTACAGTTCCTGCAGGGGGAGGTGAGAAGCATCTCCACCCAGTACAGGCTTTGTTACTAGCCACAGAGTGACAAAGGCACTCTCCCCATGTGGCCAACAACATGTCTGGTGTGTGGCAGGCTGCTAAAACTAGTCAGCTTACCCGGGTAGTCGGTTAAGGTTTCAGGGGGCACCTCTAAGGTGCCCTCTGGGGTGTATGTTACAATAAAATGTACACTGGCATCAGTGTGCATTTATTGTGCTGAGAAGTTTGATACCAAACTTCACAGTTTTCAGTGTAGCCATTATGGTGCTGTGGAGTTCGTACATGACAGACTCCCAGACCATTTACTTTTATGGCTACCCTGCACTTACAATGTCTAAGGTTTTGCTTAGACACTGTAGGGGCATAGTGCTCATGCACTTATGCCCTCACCTATGGTATAGTGCACCCTGCCTTAGGGCTGTAAGGCCTGCTAGAGGGGTGACTTATCTATACCTATAGGTAGTGTGAGGTTGGCATGGCACCCTGAGGGGAGTGCCATGTCGACTTAGTCTTTTTATCCCCACTAGCACACACAAGCTGGCAAGCAGTGTGTCTGTGCTGAGTGAGGCGTCCCCAGGGTGGCATAGGACATGCTGCAGCCCTTAGAGACCTTCCCTGGCATCAGGGCCCTTGGTACCAGGGGTACCAGTTACAAGGGACTTACCTGGATGCCAGGTTGTGCCAATTGTGGAAACAAAAGTACAGGTTAGGGAAAGAACACTGGTGCTGGGGCCTGATTAGCAAGCCTCAGCACACTTTCAAATCATAACTTGGCATCAGCAAAGGCAAAAAGTCAGGGGGTAACCATGCCAAGGAGGCCTTTCCTTACATTGAGCTTGAGTCTTTACAGGATACGCCTGCTGACAATTTGAGCACCTAGGGGCATGATGCTTATAATGTATTGTTTGTGGAATGTGGGGAGCGGGTCCTTATCCTGTTAAAAGTACTCCTCTAGTGTAGGCAGTTTGAATTGTGTATGCTCCTGTATTTGCCATACAAACGGGGGGGGGGTCTGGGAGGAAACACCAAAGTGGGTGGCAGGGGTTGTATGAGGGCGAGACGTAGTTGGCAGGCTCTGGTTCTGATTATTGACATTTTTATTCTTATTAGTTGTTAAATTGAGCTAGGCTGACTCATTATGCAACAGAGGTGCTGTTAATGTATACCATGCTGATCTGACAGTCCTGCTTACCAGATAGAAGCCTGTTGATGTTTTTAAACTCAGTTATGTTGAGTGATATTTTAGCTAAAACGGACCCACATCTCACACACACACACATAAAACATGAAACGCTGCAGTCTTGAATCAAAGGATATGATGTATATTTGTACACATTCTGTGGCATACCTCAATCCGAATTGTTATGGCTGATTGATCCTGTCAATGTGTTAATGATACAGTGTACTAATGATTAACAATGGCAACAAAACTTGAATAAAAATATTTATTAAAAAAAAAAAAAAAAAAAGCAAACCAGCAGCAGCTAAAACACCACCCGTACACAGAGTAGTTACTGTCAGAGCTTTAGTTACCACAATTTGGCATACAAGGCAATGGATTAGGATGAGATGCCAAATTTAAAGGGAAAGAAACACTCAGTCTACATCTGGATGGATACATGTGTTTTGTTTTCTTAGTACAAGCCCTGTCAAAAGGCAGTTGAGGGCTGCAGAGGGACTTAGGCAAATATACAGTCATTAAGTGATTGGGGGCATATCTAGATTCTGTAAAAGTGAACTTGTATGTCGTGATGTACTGTCTTTAAAAAGTTATGTATTTGCCACTTTTCTAAATGTGATTGCTGATGGATATGGGGATCCCATTCCAGATACTGTGTGCATAAATGGCGAATGCCCGTTGCCTTGTTTTTTCTTTTTCTCCTCCAGCTTGATGGTGTCCTTGCTGAAGGAGATGGTGAGTTTTCAGCTTGACAGAGATGCGGATTAGGATGGCTTTGGTGGTTGATACCACTTGTTTTGAAGGTGGTGGGGCCGGCCAGGGAAATCAATTGAGTTCCAGTAGGGTAAGGGTGATATGGACATATTTCTGCAGCCTCTTGCTAACTTGTTCTGCAGAGCCTAGGATGCTCTTAAATGCCAGTCTGTGTGTTGTCTGGAAGACCATGGAGCTGGGTGTTGTCACCATAAAGGCGCAAGAGTATGAAGTACCTTTCTGGAAAGAACAGTGTCAGAAACCTGTTCAGAGGGGCACAGGGCACCCGAAGATTACTAGGCCTAACCATGAGGATTGAGGCCTTTTACTTCTGATGTCCCTGGGCCTGACCTTCTGTGGATCCTGAGCAACTGGGCCAAGGAACCCTTCAGCACTTGACTCTGTTGTATCTCTGGTTGAGCAGTCTAAGGCTTCTCTGGTTGGAGGGGTGGTAGTTAGATTCAGGTAGGTGAACACAGGCTCACAACTCAAAATACTTGCAACAGCAGCAATAAATGATTGTCCAGACACATACGTGCTTTTAAGAAAAAGGGATATTTCTATATGACCACAAATGCGACATTCACAAACAATACACACATTTCCTGGAGTTAAGGGCTCTAGTGTTTCATAGGTGGGACCCTGAGACCACCTCCCCGTAAGCTAGTGATAGTGGTGTTTATCCTTGCGCTGTAGGCAACATTCAGGTTAAGCTCTACTAGTAGTCTGAGTCTCAGGAGTCTCACTATGATTCCTTCTTAAACTGCAAAGTTTTTTAGTGCAAAGGTGCTGTCTGGGAGATCAGTCTTACCCGCACCAGCATGATCCGAGGAACCAGTCTGAGCATACCCTCCCTTGGAGGATACTCAAGCTGCAGTGGCTGTCTCCAGTAAGTCTTTCACATGTGGCCTAGATGGGCTGCAGTTGGATGTCCTCAGACCATATAGGAAGAAGTTGGCACAGAAACTGAAATAAAAGACAAAGGGGGTTATTCTAACTTTGGGGGAGTGTTAATCCGTCCCAAAAGTGACGGTAAAGTGACGGATATACCACCAGCCGTATTACGAGTTCCATAGGATATAATGGACTCGTAATACGGCTGGTGGTAAATCCGTCACTTTTGGGACGGATTAACACCTCCTCCAAAGTTAGAATAACCCCCAAAGTTTATTAAACCTCGTGAGGTGGTACTACAGTTCAAACAGCACCCTTCGGTAATGTTTGAAGTAGCACACTGAACTGAGAGAGCATGGTCCTTTTATACCCACGCAGGGGCTAAAAGGAGGTGGTACAATTATAGAAGCAAGATTTACATACATGTAAGGTCATATGGAAATGCACAGTCGACAGGTAGTAGGGGCTAACAGTTTTCAAGGACTAACAGCTGCAGACCTTACTGGGCATGTGCGAAAGTGGGAGATGCTAAATATAACTTGTCACTAGGCAGATTTTTAAGAGTAGTTAACAGAAAGGTAGGACAGAGCACATGGCAGCATGTGGCAGAGAAAATGGCTGCCATGAATACAAAATGGATTCCGCGAAATGTTCGCAATAGTTGCTAAATACAAGATGTCTTCTGCTAATGCTTAATCTAATCGCTGCTAAACTACAACACCCTGATCACCTCACTGGATCTTGCTCCTACCAGTGCTCTCCTCTTTCTCACAGGGGACACTGTCTCAAAGAACAGGCAGGCCCAGGCTATAGAGCAAGTGGCCTTGGATTTCCTCAGCAATGTACCCCTAACCCAGCTAGGAGATTAGCAGTCCTTGGCCTACAGTTTTAGTCACAGGCAGAAGTCTTGCAGAGCTTCTCATGGTTACACAGCCTGACTAGCTGCTTGATAGTTGGCAATTTTTGGGTGTCTCAAGGTCCCCTTCTTATAGTCTATATCCAGAAACCTAATGTGATTTAGAGTATGAGTCTTGGAAGCGTATATTGGGGTCTTGCTTCCTTTTGAAGTGCACTCTCTTCTTGCCTCTTTCTCCTGAAAGCAGTGTGTCGCAGCCTTGAAATCTAATAGCCTCACAACACAGCCCATGGGAGTGACTATAGTTTTACACCAGGATGTTAGCCACAATGATATCTGTATCAAAAGTGAGGCCCAGGGCTTCAGCCCTACTCTTCTCAATAGCTGTCAAAGTTCTCTAGTTAGTAACCTCCTACTAATAAAGGCTACCAGACAGTGTCTACCTTTGTCATTTAGTTTAGCTAACTCTGCTCCGAGTCATTTGTCAGAGGCATCCGTTCCTAAAATGTAAATCTGTCTATAGTCTGGTGCTTTTAATACAGGGGCAGTGTGGGTAGTGCCTTCTTCGGTTCCCCAAATGCTTTCTGACACTCCTCAGCCCATATTACTTTTCCTGGGCTGCTTCTTGGAGGTCGAAACAGTCACCAGGGCATCTATATTTCCATAGTTTGCCACAAAGATCTGGTAATACCTGGTGAGTCCTACAAAGCCCTCACTTCAGTCTGGATAGTACGGGCTTCCCATTCCATCATGGACTGAACCTTGGCATCCATTGGGTGAATCTTCCTGTTCCCCACTTTGTCCCCAAGGTAGGCCACAGAGGATTGCCCCGGCTGACACTTGGTCGCCTTGATGGTATGTTTTGCCTCCTGTATCCTAGCCAACACCTGTTCTGGGTGGCTTATGTGGTCCTGCTATAAATTACTGAACATCACAATGTCACCCTGGTAGGCCACACACAACTTTATCAGCCCTGTGAGAACATGGTTCACCAGGCACTGAAAAGTGGTAGGAGCATTCCTAAAACCATAGGGCATTACCTTGAACTGATATATCTCCTCTGGCATAGAAAATGCAGTTGTCGTCTTAGCCTTTAGTGCCAAAGAAATCTGCCTGTATCCACTGGGGAGATCCAAGGTGCTGAAGTACTTTGCAACACATGACTGACCACATACTTACCCATTCTTGGAATTGAATGGGCATCTGTTCTAGTTACCTCATTGATAGCTCAGTAGTCCACACAGAACCGCATGTCAGCAGACCCTTGCTTTGGTTACTAGCATTACAGAACTAGACATCAGACTATGAGATCTCTCAGTGACTCCTAGGTCCTTCGTTTTGGTAAATTCCACCTTAATGCATCCCTGAATATGGTCAGACATTCTGTACATCCTGCCCTCCACTGACCGTCTCCTGTGCCAGTCATGCACACAGGCAAGTGTTAACCCTGGAGTTAGCGAGACGAGGTTGACAAACCGCCCCAACACCTTTCTATATTCCCTCTGCTGCTCGGGTGTCAATTCAGGGGCTAGCTGAATCCCTTCCACAATGCCATCCCTCATGTCACTATGAAGCAAGTCAGGCAGAGGCTTGCTGTTGTCTTCTACTTCCTCTGCCTTAGCCATGGCATTCACTGTGTAATCTTTCCAGAGGTTAGTCTTCACCTTGTTCACATGGAACATCCTTATGGGTTCTCTTGTGGCTCATGTGTCCACCAAGCAGTTAACCTCAGAAATCTTCTGAATTACCATGTATGGCCTACACCATTTGTCCTTCAAAGCCCTGGGACAAATAGGCTTTAGCACCAACACCTCATGACCTTCCTGATACCCACTCAGCAGATCTTTCTGTTCGTACCACTCCATCATCAGCCCATCTGTGTAGACTCTGATGTTCCTTCCTACACTTTTCTGACTAAGGTAAGTGGACCCCGCATCAGGTGTCCATTCAGAAGCTACCCCACTTCTGCATAATCTCATGTAGGCAAACAAGAGACATGGTAGGAGAAGAACCCACTTCCTCCTGAGGTTCTCTGCCAGAGTTCCCATCATGCTTTTTAGTGTCTTGTGAAACCACTCCACCAAAAGATTGTTTTTTTGTGTGGTAAGCCATGGGGAAGTATGTCACACCAGCTTGCTCCCACATCTCTCTCCTATACGAGGAGATGAAATTCTTTCCCTGGTCAGAAATTACTGATCTTGGAAATCTGACCTTAGAAAAGATCCCCAGGAGAACTCCTGCTACCACTGTTGTGTAGCCATTTTAGTTATAGCTTCATACACGTTATTTTAGAAAACTAGGCTTGCTGCTGTGCACTTTAACCTAGATATATTTTATTCAGCTTCGTTATTATTTTAACAATAGCCACATTTGCGGTTTTGTTTTATTTTCTCTATCTAGCTGTTCTTTGCCTAGGCCAGCACTGCGTTATTAAACAGTCATTTGTGTCATGCCCTCTGTTGCCAAATCATCCCTGCTCTAGGGTGGAGATGAAGCACTGCTAGTTAGCCGGAACAAAACCCGTATTAGGCTGACAGGTGTCACCTGGTGTGGGTTCAGACTCAGTCTCGCACAGTACAAGTGATTCTGCCGCCCGAATCCAGTAGTCTCATTAGGATAATGAGAACCTACGCGACATGGCGCTGCCAACATTTGGTCAGGCACTAATTTTTCGGGTCCTCCTGAGTATCTCAGTCTCACTACTTGCAAAGACACCTCAGTACTATATACGGAGACGTCCGTGGTATTGAGGATTTTCCACCTCAGCTAAGTAGGCCTTACCTAACTAACGCTGTAGGTTGTTCAAGCTCGAACTCTAAAAGGATAAGCCACATTTGTTGTGGTTATCTCTGAACAAAATTGCTATTCATTATGGCAAATCCGCAACAGGTAGTAATTGCAGTCAATATGTGACCACCCCCTTACTGCACATGTATTGGCACATGGCCTAACGGCCCAGGGGGTCCAGTTATATTTGTTGTTGAGGCTCAGCCAGCCAATAGAACAGAAATGTTCTATTCTTGGGTCACATTTCCAGCAGCTGATGGGAACACAAATATATTTCACCACTACACACCTGAACAATATAGAGCATCTGCATATTTAGAAATACCTCGATCTTATCAAGAACATAATAATTGGCTTGATGGTACCCTACCCCGACAATTTTACACGTTAGGTTGAGTCCTCTAAAAATGCTCCTAGCTGGCCTTTTTTGGCCACATATACACCTCATCCTGCTGCAGCAACCTTGATGGTAGTTGAGGTCCATCACTTATATGCTAAGCTTATGGGAACATACCGACGAACGCTGGGATAAAAATACCTAAAAAAGAAGTGGAGAATCTCCGCGTATGGAGATCCCACAGAATAGATATAATCTCAGAAATAGGGATAATATTAAAACGCCTGACAGATATCAATATACTGATACATGCCAATCTCGTTCCTTTCTGGGCTCACTGGAAAAACGTAGTTAAAGAGGTCGGCGATCAGAGCAAAGAACTGAGTACGTGAAACCAAGACAGGCATCAACACTCTACAGAAGTTTCTGTTAAAAAAGAAGAGAAACTTCCCCAAATCAAAACTCAATTTAAAAAGAAAAAAGTGGCAGCAGCTGCGATTTGTCATGCCACTCAAGAAGAGGGCTCTATTGAAGAACAAGAAGTACGCACTAGCTCTGCTAGACAGAGCGGCAGAGGTCACAATAGTTTGCTGGAGTCTTCAAGAGCTTCTGGAGGTGAAAGCAACTGATGACTTCTTACAAGGTGAAACTGTGGACATGCGTGCCTTCACGCCTGATAGGGTGTACAAAATACCGTTACAGTTAGAAAGAGACATTGAACGCACAATTGATGCAATCTTTTGGGACCGTGTCGTAAACATAGATGATATCCTACTGGCTGAAAGGGATTGGCCACCTGAATTTGTTTGTACTTGCCCATATGGGGAAGAGATTATCAAAACATATTTCTTGCCCCTTGTTTCAGATGAGCTCGCAGAATCCTATGCCATTGATTGGGAATTGGTGCAGGTACCCGCATTATATCACAACCACGTAGGATGGGATAAAGATTTCCCCCATCATGTACTTCCAATTAAGAATCAACCCCAACCTCAACCACAATACCTAATAAAACATGATGCTAAACCACATGTGATGGAAATCCTCACACAACTAGAGTACCAATGCGTAATTCAACCCTGTGTATGACCAGTGAATAACCCTTTATTCCCATTAGCTAAACCGGACCATTCGTACAGAATAGTCTTAGATTACAGGCGTTTAAACAGTCATACATGCACATACGCTATACAGAACTCTCATAGCACAGCACTCGTGAACAACATAGTGCACAAAAAATACTAAACAACATTGTATATTTCAAATGGTTTCTTCTGCCAAAATATAGCACCTGAGAGTAGACACTTAACAATTTTCATTACACTAAGCTCTGAGGACAAATGCTGTCGTTTACCACAGGGGTAAAAGAACAGTCCAGGACTGTTCGCGGCTTGTGTGCCTTAAATATTGCACGACATTGACCCTGAAGCATTGACCAATGTAGATGATATCTATCTCACGGATGATGAATTACTGCAACATCTAAGAATCGTAGCCTGCGTTGTTGTAGAATTTGCCGAAGTTGGCTATAAACTTCAAAAAAACAAAAATAGCCTTCCTTAGCGTCCTGTTCTTGGGATACAAACTATTCAGTGAAAGAAAGCGCCTACTGCCACAATTCTTGGAAAAATGCGCACAGTTACAAACACCAAATAACATTAAAAAACTCCAATCCTTATTGGGTTTCCTACATTTTGGCAGAACTTACATTCCTGATTATGCTTCACGCATAAAACCCTTATATGACTTAATACATCCTGACTTTTCCAGTAAATTGTGGACAGTCTAACACACACGCATTCTCAGAGCTTTGCAAACAGACATGCTTTTGCAGTACAACACCTACACACAAGGGACAATAAAAAACATCTGGTCATCAGAGTAATTTCTGGTGCCATTGGTTTCACCTACATAACATTCAATGAGGGTGAGACAGTACCGATTACATACAAATCACATTTGTATTCGGCAGCGGAACAACACTTTGCTCCCACTGAGAATTCTCACTGATGGTCAGATTGCTGTCATTAAAGAGAGACCACTAGCCCAGGGGAAACTCATTATTGTTGTATCTCCAATCCTAGCCTTTGAGGCTGTTATTAAAGCCAGTGTTCCAAAATGCTAAAGCATTACATCACGTTGGATCCAATGGGCAACGTCTCTGAAAGCCACGGATGGTGACTATATGTTCGACCCAAAATTGCAAACTCAGGAATTTTTGCAGTATGAACTAGAATACCCAGTTCAGGCAAATACATTGCCTATTGATCAATATCAAAGAGTTATGCACACTGATGGCTCAGCACAACCTGCAATAGGCACTAAGCATCAATACTCGCAGCCGTAAGCGGCTATGTGGAGGGTAAAAAATTCTATCCTCAACATACTTTCACTCAAGCCCTTGGGGATTGCACTGCACAACTGGGAGAGCTAAAGGCTATGGTGATGGCACTGGAACATATGGATCTTGCACAGTTAACACTGATTGTCTGTGATTCGTACTATTGTGTCCAGTCGGTCAATGCATATCTGCATTACTGGTGCTAGAATGGGTTCAGACATCCTAAAGGGAACATCATCAAACACAGACTTCTGTCGGGGAAGGTAGCGAATCTGAAGGAAACGCTACCAAACGTCCATGTTGTACATACACTTGGACACCAGCGTGTTGGAATACACATTGCTGGAAATACACTGGCTGATGAAGCAGCCAAATCAGCAGTAGCCACGGGTGCTGTGGATGCAGTAACTCGTTCTGGAATGAAACTGAACTATGAAATATGGGCTGCCGTGAAAGTCGCGGCAGAAGGCACGCCCTTTCTAAAAACATGTCCTGCTAAATATTCCTACCGAATGGAGGCTTTCTTGACGCAGAAGTAAAAATACAAGGCATGGGGGTTTGCGTAATTCCCAATAAAGACCTAAGATCAGAATTGATTAAAGCAGCCCATGAGGGGGTTGCTTTCGCCCATGCTGGTGTGGCGGCTACCATATCATTATTACAAGCACGATATTGGTGGCCAGGTCTGTACAAACAGACCAAACAGAATGTCCTTTGTTTTGACATCTGCCAATAAATTAAGGGTTCCACTGTCAAATGCCCATCGCAGACACCCCTCCTAATTTCAAACAAACCATTACAATTTGTGTACTTGGACCATTGTGGTCCCCTAGCACCGGACAGTGCATACAAATACATCTTAGTTGCTGTTGACTCCTGTGCCAGATTTTGATGGGTGTGGCCACAACGCTTGGCTGACAATCGGACTGTAATTAAAGATTTGCGAGTCTTTATAGGCACATATGCAGTTGCGGCTTTCCACTCGGACCAGGGCCCTGCTTTCGCCTCAAGGGCATTCAGGGACGCCATGGCTTCATTAGGGGTCCAACTCTACTACTCGTCTCCATTTCATCCCGAGGGAAATAGTGTTGTGGAGTGACGAAACTGAGATTTAAAGCAATCCTTAACAGCCAGAGTATTAGGTACGGGTTGTAGTTGGCTTAATCACCTGCATGGAGTCCAGAGAGCACTTAATAGTCTGCCTAGAAGGTCCCTGGGGGGTCGTACTTCATACGAGTGCCTGTTTGGAACTTGAATGTATGTTCCAGATCTTGATGATCCTGGCATGGAGGCAGCAGAAACACCCTTTGACATAAATGAACGTGTCACTGTCTTGCAGGAATTACAACAGTTCAGTGATGACAACGCTTCTGCCAGTGCTGCCTCCATAGGAATTAAGGATGTACCAATAACACCTACCGGCTGGATTCCAAAAGTTGGTGATCTAGTACGTGAAAAGGTTGCTGTAAAAAAGGAGTTTGGTGCTTCCTATCGTGCACCGGTTCCAGTCCTGGGAGTACAAGGTACCAGAACTGTCATTCAACCACCACTGTCTGGTTCTAAAGAAAACCGTTTTGCCTCAGTCGACAATGTCAAGTTACACCATGTGGCTGATCCTGCACAGCAGACCAAGAGGAACAACCAGTAGTTCCCGAATCCCTCTCACTACTGGTCAAGATGTCCCTCTACAAGTTTTGAGCAGCTACACTGAAACCTCTGCGAGCTTGGGAAGGGTGGACAATGATTTTGCACTAGTTCCACTAACATCTATTACAACAAGCAACATGGAAGTTGCTGATTGATTTGACTCAACTTCTATACAAACGGATGGCATCCTTTACAGTGAACCACCTCAGGAGACCCCTTCCAGTTCTCCTCCTTCGGATACGGCTTCAGTTCTTGCACAAACTGCTTCTGGATACTTTGCCTACGTCAATGACACTTTTTCGGACTCATCTGCCTTTTCTGCATCTGAATTGTCAAAAACACATAAGCTGATAAATTGGCTTAAAAGAAATTGCTTTATTTTCCCATGGAACTATCTGTGGCTTTCCTTCACTGTGTTACCTTTCCTCCTTTGGATTGGCTTTGTCATTGTTTTGTTTTTGCTGATACATGGTCATTTTCTTCCTGAACGACCAACATTTGAACTGGTGGATGAGATCTTAAAACCCCATTTTTCTTCTCACAAGGTCTAGAGAGAATTGTCTTAAACGTGAACATTTCCGCTATACCAATTCTTGATGTGGTTGTTTGGGATAAAGTTACATTTGATATATACGGCCCGACGGTGGTCATTCAAATACCATATGTCTTTAAACTTTCTATGAATAATGTAATAATACCCAGAGTTGTTTCTGATGACTGGGATGTGAAAACAGTTGATTCTATGATGACTGAGCTGCATTGCTTTACTGTATTTGAAAGTGAGGATGTTTATCAATCCAAAGAGAATTATGGTGACATGTTTTGCTATAATTATTATGGACACCATTTTATTCACAGAGCAAGCACCCCAAAATATTTTTCATTACACACAACGGGAACATTGTCCAGCTCCACCACAACGGAGTTCTAAGACATATTCTGAAAATGTTGCATATTTTTCTGGGCACAATGTTAAAAATGCTGAGTCATATTATTTCAAATTGCCATTTATGGAAAATGTATATATATTATTGACAGATACAAAATTAATCTATTCGGATTCCTTTGTTTCCCAGTTGGCTATAGAATTCTTTGAGTATTGGTCAAAGTCAATTGACTTAAAAAGTGTGTGGGGAACAAAAGATTTGCAAATAACGGTAAAGGAAGCTTTGTTTAGAGCATGCCTGATACCTTTTCAAATGATCTTTTCAAATGAAACTGTACAACAGACAAGCTGTTTAGGCTGAGCAAAAATTAAGGATTTGAATGAGGCCAGTATTCCTGCCCCTGCAAAATTTTACAAATGGCAAAAGTATATAAATGCAACTGAAGATCAGCTCGATGAATGGATCCAAAACAGCACGTTCAATGCTTCACTTTCACGTCCTGGTGGGTGGTTATTGGGGCCTATAGATACCAATGGGTGTCGTAAACGTTTTATAAACTCCACGGAACAAGTAGGCCTGACGCTTGCTATGTGTCATCTGAACATGTGGGTAAAGTAACAACATACAGTGTATGGAAACTGTCAGCAATTGCTGAAGAGTGCCTCGCTAGATGCTGTTAGAGAACACCTCAGTCTCCTGTCTAATAACACTGATTTACAGGTTTTCCTGTTAGGCCCCAGAAAATAATGCAGAAAGCGCTTCTTATATGCAGTCTATAATGAAATTTGGAAGCATTCTCAACAAGAAGCTGCTGCCTGGTTAAGGCAAATAGATCAGGAAAACTTACAGAAGCATTAGCTGTTGTAGATAATAGGATTAATACCCTGTCCGACCGGATATACACCTTAAACAACATAGTTTCTTCTGCAATAAACATAATACGATGTTACATGCCCTCTTTACAACAAGGACATAATCAACTAAGGTCCATTATGCAGTGAGGTTGGACACTACAAACACTGAAGGAAGGTTGCGTTCCCTGGCAGCTTGTTAACACAAGGGACATATTTTCCACATTTAATTTAACACAACTACAAATACTAATGGCTAAAAAAGAAGCAACTTATGTCATGTTAAATATTGAGAAATTAGAAAAGTTGCCTTTTACTGTGGCTGAAATACCATCTGCTGAGTGGTTAATACACGGGGTCATCAATCTGCCTATTTCCACACTCCAATTCACGTTCTGCTTAAAACACATTCCAGTGGGCAGATATGAAAGGCTAGGAGATAGTTACATACACCAGGTGCAGGAGCTACCCTTCTCGTGCAAATGTCTCAGTGGCATGAAAGACGTCTTTCTTAGCGGTAGCGAATGCAAGACTTCCGTCAGCCATTCAGTGGTATGTAAACAGCTGTCCTTGCACGGGCGTGCAACGCTTCGGCAGCAAACTTGGCTTATCTGAAGGGAGTCCCAGTCCCTTTGGTTAGACCTGCGTTCCAGGTGCTCTTGAATGGCAGCTATGTCCTCCTCCAGAGTGAAAACTGTTGTGGGATGCAAGCCTGAATAGTTGTCGTTTTGGTCTCCGAGATTGTTACATGCTGCGGGAATGTACTTTTACCTCCTACGCGACAGAGGGAAGTAGCTGAGATTTGGCCCCATATCGCTACTTCAAATGTGAATTTTGACAAGCTGAGCAGACTTAAGGCTTTATTGTTTCAAAAACATGTGGCGCTTACATCTGCACGCGAGACCTATGCACTTTAGGTTGGGAGGTCAGCGGCAGAGGTACAGTCCCTTTTAAGTACTAACTTTCTGTAGAAGGCTAGCCTGGCTTATAGGAGGTACCTGTTGGTACTTACAACTTGTGCCAGGTCCAGTTATCCCTTATTAGTAGATTAGTAGTGTTCTAGTAGCTTAGGCTGATAGAGGTAGCTATAGCAGAGCAGCTTAGGGTGAACTAGGGGACATGCAAAGCTCCTACTATACCACTTATATCATATAGCACTATATCATAAGAAACACAATACTCAGAGTTAATAAAAATAAAGGTACTTTATTTTAGTGACAATATGCCAAAAGTATCTCAGAGGATATACTCTCTTGGGAGGTAAGTAAAATACACAAAATATACACACAAACCAAAATCAGGTAAGTAAACAGTTAGAAAAGTAGTGCAAACACTGTAGAATACAATAGGATGCAATAGGACACAATAGGCCTAGGGGCAACACAAACCATATACTCCAAAAGTGGAATGCGAACCACGACTGGACCCCAGACCTAGTGTAGTGTGTAGAGGGTCGCTGGGAGTGTAAGAAAACAATAAGGGTGTCCAAGATACCCCACCCCAAGACCCTGAAAAGTAGAAGTAAAGTTACCCTACTATCCCAGAAAGACAATAAAGTCGAGATAGGGGATTCTGCAAAGACAACAACTGACTGCAAACTGCAAAACACAAAACACGGAAGACGGATTCCTGGACCTGAGGACCTGCAAAGGAAGGGGACCAAGTCCAAGAGTCACGCAAGTGTCCAGAGGGGCCGGAGCCCACTAAACCCCGGATGAAGGTGCAAAAGGGCTGCCTCCGGGTGGAAGAAGCCGAAGATTCTGCAACAACGGAAGGTGCCAGGAACTTCTACTTTGGTCAGATGATGTCCCATGGCGTACTGGAGGGTGCAGAGTTGTTTCCACGCAGAAAGACCGCAAATAATTCTTGCTAGCTGCAAGGGTCATGGTTGAAGAATATGGGTGCTGCCCGGGCCCAGGAAGAACCAGGAGGTCGCCCCTTGGAGGAGGAGACAGAGGGGGCGCTCAGCAACAGAGAGCCCATGCAGAAGCAGGCAGCACCCGCAGAAGCACTTGAACAGGCGTTCAAGAAATCTGAGCACGGTGGTCGTCTCAACACAACAAAAGAGGGTCCTACGAAGCCGGTGGCCAACTTAGCGAGTTGAGCAATGCAGGACGGAGTGCGGGGGACCTGGGCTGTGCTGTGCACGAAGGAATCCTTGCAAAAGTGCACAGAAGCCCTAGCAGCTGCAGATCATGCAGTACACAGGATTACTGTCTGGCGTGGGGAGGCAAGGACTTACCTCCACCAAATTTGGACAGATAGACTACTGGACTGCTGGGGTCACTGGATCCAGCTCCTGTGTTCCAGGGACCACGCTCGTCAAGATGAGAGGGGACCCAGAGGACTGGTGATGCAGAAGTTTGGTGCCTGCTTTAGCAGGGGGAAGATTCCATCGCCCCACAGGAGATTTCTTCTTGGCTTCCAGTGCAGGGTGAAGGCAGACAGCCCTCAGAGCATGCACCACCAGGAAACAGTCTAGAAAGCCGGCAGGATTAGGTGCTACAATGTTGCTGGTAGTCGCCTTGCTACTTTGTTGCGGTTTTGCAGGCGCCCTGGAGCAGTCAGCGGTCTATCCTTGGCAGAAGTTAGAGAGAGATGCATTCGTTATCTGAAGAGGAACCCACAGGAGAGACCCTAACTAGCCCTCAGAGGAGGATTGGCTACCTAACCAGGTAAGAGCCTATCAGGAGGGGTCTCTGACGTCACCTGCTGGCACTGGCCACTCAGAGGTCTCCATTGTGCCCTCACACCTCTGCATTCAAGATGGCCTGTAGCTCAGCCGCCACCTAGGGAAACCTACCAAACCTGTGCATTTCTGAAAACTAGAGACCTAGGGGAATCCAAGATGGGGTTCGCTTTGGCTTTGTGGGTGCACCTTGGCTAGTGCCAGGGTGCCCTCACACTTAGTAACTTTGCACCTAACCTTCACTAAGTGAGGGTTAGACATATATAGGTGACTTATAAGTTACTTAAGTGCAGTTTAAAATGGCTGTGAAATAACGTGGACGTAATTTCACTCAGGCTGCAATGGCAGTCCTGTGTAAGAATTGTCTGAGTTCCCTATGGGTGCCAAAAGAAATGCTGCAGCCTATAGGGATCTCCGGGCACCCCAATACCCTGGGTATCTAGGTACCATATACTAGGGGAGTATAAGGGTGTTCCAGTATGCCAATCAGAATTTGTGAAAATAGTCACTAGCCTGCAGTGACAATTTTAAAAGCAGAGAGAGCATAAACACTGAGATTCTGGTTAGCAGAGCCTCAGTGATAGTTAGTCACCACACAGGGAACACATATAGGCCACAAACTATGAACACTGGGGTCCTGGCTAGCAGGATCCCAGTGACACAGGCAAAAACAAACTGACACACAAGCAAAAATGGGGGTAACATGCCAGGGAAGATGGTACTTTCCTACACTTTTCAAGACACTTTGGTGAACTCGTGGGACAGATATTTAATGTGTCCAGTACTACTGGAATCGCTAATTTCTTCAAGTCTGTTGGTTCTGGTTTCGTTCACACCTTCTCCTCTAAATTTGACTTAATACCTTCAGCCATCCACTCAGTATTCTCCAGTATTTTCGGGGAATTTCCGATAACTTTGGTATAATAGGTGGCATTTTGCTATTGCTACTTTTTCTGCGCAATGGCTGTCCCATCACAACAAGGAGGACTGAAAGCACTTCCACCAGCGCAGCTATGTTGTGAACGCATAATGCAGTACTTTGGAGCATCACTCCTGGAGCAATTGGAGTGTGACTGGTCTCTGTCATTCAGACTGGTTTTGCATTGTGTGCAGCCCGTGTTTCAGTGCCTCTGGTGCTCTTTTGAATGTGCACTGAAAGTTTGTCTTTCTACGCAGCCCTTGCTTTCATTGGACGCTGATCTGTTGATGTTCTCGTTGAGGGCTCATTACCAGACATGCGCGTTGAGGGTGCATTTGCTATGGCAAGGTTTTTATGCGTTGCCCTTTGTGGATTTTGCAGCGCAAGACTTATTGTTGGTAACACCACAGAAAGCTGCTGCCTTGGCTGGAGCTCAGGCTTTGGAACACAAATGCTCCTTGGTTTTCCTTAATGATGAACTTCCTAATTTACCATCTGCCGAAGTGGAAGATTTCCGGTCTTCAATTATCCCAGAGTTAATTGGCAACTTCTAAAATGACTCTGACTTTTGAAATTCGTCTTTTTCTTGACGCCACAATTAACATTTTAAATTGTCCTTTTAATACTTAAGTGTCTTTAACTTGCCATTATTAACATTTTCATATATATGCCTTAGGTTTAATTTTAGTAGCTTTATACATAATTATGCTTTGAACAACCTTTGAACCGGCAAGGGGAGGGTGTTGTGTAGCCATTTTAATTATAGCTTCATACACGTTATTTTAGCATACTAGGCCTGCCACTGTGCACTTTAACCTAGATATATTTTATTCAGCTTTGTTTTATTATTTTAACAATAGCCACATTTGTGGTTTTGTTCTATTTTCTCTTTCTAGCTGTTCTTTGCCTAGGCCAGCAATGCGTTGTTAAACAGGACATTTCTTTCACTCTGTGCTTTTCTCTAGGTTGCAGTAAGATAGGTTGCCAGCAAAGGTGGTACGCTTTGTCTCTAGTGTTCACAGAAACATACACACTCTTATGTGGGTATACTTTCTTGGAACATCAGTTGTTTTGTTATAAAAACACTACTTTGACCCAGGCACGTTAGAGGGAAATTCCAGCTAGATGACCATGACTGTGTGCTGATTGCTTCGCTGCAGCTGCTTATGTAGACTACAGGCCTCTTGCTCAGGTATGAGGGATGATGTCTTCTTAGGGAACCTGAAGGGCAGAATTAGAGCTTAACATGCTGTGCTCTAACATAGCCTAGGTAGGACTATTCTTAACGATCGTAGTGACAATATGGTGGCATTATTTTTATGCTTTACTCTCCTTGTCACAATTTTAATCCTGTCATGCTTCATCGTCCTAGTTATTGTAATCCACGCTTTATCTAAGGTGCAGTTACTTCAATAAAACCTTATTGAAGTATACCCTGCCTCTGATTGTCCTTGAATACAAGAGACTAATGTAACTGAGAGAAACAGATCAGATCTGATTGACCACGATTTCCCTGAGGAGTCATTTGTGGCATGCGCTTGGTTGCCCAATCATCCCTGCTCTAGGGGGGGGATGAGGCGCTCCTAGTTAGCTTGAACAAAACCCAGATTAGGCCGACAGGTGTCACCTGGTGTGGGTTCAGATTGAGTCTCCCGCAGTACAGGTGATTCTGCCGCCCGAATCCAGTAGTCTCATTAGGATAATGAAAACCTACGCAACACCACCTGTACTGTCATGCTCCTCAGAGGTACATTTTCTAAGTATCCGATCGCAAGGTATACTTGTTGCCTGTCTGTAAGGGAAGGGAGTGGGTCAAATGGACCAATTTTAGCTATTCCCACCTGCTCAAACAGAACACCTACAGTTGGTTGAGGCCCTAACAGAGTCTTAGGGGGTCATTCCGACCCTGGCGGTAAAACCCGCCAGGGCCGTGAACGACAGAAAGCAGCGCCAACAAGCTGGCGGTGCTTTCCTGCCCATTCTGACCGCAGCGGTAAAGCCGCGGTCAGAAAAGGGGATCCGGCGGTTTCCCGCCGGATTTCCCCTGTCTGGGCTGAATCTCCATGGCGGCGCTGCAAGCAGCGCCGCCATGGAGATTCCGACCCCCTTCCCACCACCCTGTTTCTGTCGGTTTTTACCGCCAGGAACAGGATGGCGGGAACGGGTGTCTGGGGGCCCCTGCACTGCCCATGCCACTGGCATGGGCAGTGCAGGGGTCCCCTCACAGGGCCCCAGCATGATTTTCACTGTCTGCATAGCAGACAGTGAAAATCGCGACGGGTGCAACTGCACCCGTCGCACCCCTGCAACACCGCCGGCTCCATTCGGAGCCGGCTTCTGTGTTGCAGGGCCTTTCCTGCTGGGCCGGCGGGCGCCCGCCTGCCCAGCGGGAAAGTCTGAATGGCCCCCGCGGTCTTATGACCACGGAGCGGTCATTCGGCGGAGTAAGTTTGGCGGGCGCCGACCGCCGCCCGCCAAACTCAGAATGACCCCCTTAGTCTTTCCTCCTGCCTTACCACTTATCTGGCAAGCAGCCAGGTTCATCAGATCTCTGGACCTCTGTGCATCCCTGGCCGGTAGAACAGAGAGTCCAACCTAGACTGGGTCCTTCTAATCCTTAAGTGTTCCACTAAGGGTACGTCATATACCAGTGGCCGCAGGAAGTTCCTGTGCACTGCTGGAACCACAAGCCTCCTGCTAATTCCTGGCTAAGGATTCACCAGCTCACTTTAAAATAGGCTATCCTCCCAGAAAGCCTAGTGTTTCCAGCCACTCCTTTGTGACCTGTTCCTCAGCTTCCTTCTGAACTCCCAACAGTGTTGGGCACTCATCCTGTGCCTTGCGGAAATCTTCCGGCAGGCCCTCCTTCAGCTAGCAAGACTTGCAGCTCTGGAAGCAACCCAGACTCCTGCATCTGGTCCTCTTTAGGAACCTAACCCTGCCCTCCCTCTGGTGCAGAAGAGATGACCTCCACAGCCATTGCCTTCCCGGAGTCTGTCCATTCCTGCAAACTAACTTGTCTTGGTCCCTGCAATTCGGGCATGATCCCATTTGAACTCTGGGACTGATATGCACCCTGTGCTCTGGTCAACATAGCTGACCTTGACCAAGCCATAAAGGCTTCATGTCCTGGCATCATGCCAGGGGCAGTCAAATCATTGTTAAAAAGACATCCAGCTCATTGCTTTTCCCTCACCCTGACATCAGTCATGGCTGTCTTGCCATTGAACTCAATCACAACCTAGGCAAGTGGATACTCCATGGCCTCCCCACTGGTGGATAGTCCATGCCCTCTCCACTGGCTAGCAAACCTGTATCCTTGGTCCCAGGGAATACTTCAACAGGCCTAAGGTACTTCTTTCCAACCATAGTGTGGAAGGCTCCAGTATCCCTCAGGTCAGGCAATTTCCTCCCATTTATACTAACTTCCTGCACAAACCCCATAGTGATCGAATAAAAATGCTTCAGAGCATCTGGGTTCCTCTCCAAGATATCCGTAGCTACTAGGTTGAGTGCAGCCAGGCCCTCTCAGGTTCCTTTACCCATGTGTAAACTGCTTGCTATCACAGGTGCCATTTTGCCTGAAAATCTCTCTTGAAGTGTCCCACCTAGTGACACTTGAAGCAGGGAACCATCTTGGACTTTCAGAAACTTTCCTGTCCTTCTTGGACGCATCATTCTCATTACCATTTTTCCTAGGCACTTCTTGAGTCTCATGTGAATTACCCTTGCCCTTACCTGCTAGTTTAGAATCAGTCTGTGGAGAGTTCCTCTCTCCCTTTGACTTAGAACTGTGCTGCTCTAGCCCTTTGTGAACGCTGTTAGCTTACTACTTGTCAGCCCGACACTTCAAGTTCCTCTGGACCGCTCTCTGTCAAATTAAATAGGTATTGCCTAAATGGGATAGAGCACTCCTCCTTGAATCACTGTCACCATCAGTTGGAATGAGTGGTTGAGAGGGGTGGAGGCCAAAAACTTTCAGTCCCTTAACCAGTCACGCAATATACCATGAATCCAACTCTCAAACAGAACACCATTCTCTCTTTTGGCCGTTCCAGCATCTCTAAAGGTACTGAACTGGCTTCAGCCCAAACCACCTAATCAGAGCTTCTTCTATTTGCTCTTAGATCATCTTGTCTGCCCCAGTCATCCTTTCAGTGATGGCTGTCCCTTCTAATGGCATGCACTCGATTAAGGTAGAGGGCGTAGACACCCCATTCAAAGCCTGCAACTCACAAGTTACCTCAAAGCTTACAAACTATTCCAAGATGTCCTGACATTCCATATGTATATGCTAAAGATCACTTGGAACCCTGGCCTGAACTGGATGTAGAGTCACTTATCTCAGACTGGAGTTGTCATTGCTGCCATCCTAAGTTGATGTTTTCTCTCTCTCCCTCTTGTTTTTCCCCCACTGTTTCTCCTCCCTTCCTCTTCTCTGGTCCAGTCCATCTGTCCCATCCGCCTTCTTTTCTCTTCTTCCTTGTAAGCTAGCCTTAGGTTCTCGTGCGCTCTTTATCTGTCTTTTCTTCCTCTGTATTTGCTTTCTGAAATGCCGGCTATAAACCCAGGGTTTCTGCTTGACTTAAGCCACCCAAGGGATGTACTCCATGAATTGGTGACAGTGGTACCTTAGAAATTTGAGGTGCTGTACACACCTGGGGCATTCTAGAAATTCAAGGTGGCGAGTGTCTTGGGGAAACTCTGGAAATGCACTAGTGGACACACTCTGCATGTTTCTGGGATAGATCTGTCCTAGGGGGATCCTAGTACCTGACTCCACAGCGTTCTATTCATTGGTTTTACTATGGTTCCCTCCCCAGAGTCAACTACAGTCTCACCCTTTTCTCCCAGTATCTGAAACTGGTCTCTAATGAAATTAGCAAGTACTTCTCTGTTCCCAAATCTGGGAACCCAACACCCTCTGTCCCTACATATATCCTTCTCTCCTATGGACATGGTGCTGAGGTCCGTGACCACCCTTGTGTTTTCCATTGTCTGTGCGTTGATTTTGTGTGTAAAACCTGTGCTTATTGCACTACTGACATAAATTGGAAATGCCAGTGCCACACCTTATCCAAGGCCTCTAAACATTCAGCGCTCCATCGCTTGCTGCCAATTTTCAGAAGTCTGCTCAGAGGGCCATTGGGCAAGCAGGGGTTACTAGGCCCAGCTATAGGGGTTGAGGCCTTTTACTCCTGATATCCCAGAGCCTGACCTATGGATCCTAAACTCCTGGGCCAAGTATCCCTTTAGCACTTGACTCTTTGTGATAGCGCAGGTCAAGCGGTCTAAGGCTTGTAGATAGGGAGGTAGATTCAGGGGTGTAAACACAGGCTCACCCCTCAAAATGCAAACAGCAGCAGCAATTAAAGAAATCGTCTAGTCAAATACTTGAGTTTATGAAAAAAGGAGTGTTTGACGACCACAAAGTAATATATGACATCCACAAACAATACACAAAAGTCCTGTTAGATCAGGACTCTATTGTTTCATAGTTTGGGTCCTTGAGGCCCACTCCCTCTCAATGTAGCGATAGTGGTTACAACCCATTACCTATAGGTGACATTCAGGTTAAGCTTTACTAGTAATACAAGTCTCAGAAGTCCAACTTTGACTCTTTAATAAAGTTAAAACTGTTCCACCACTAACACCCTATCTGTCAAGGATGGCCATCTGGCTCGATATCAGTCTTAACTTGCACCAGCAGGATCCAAGTGACTAGAGTCTGAGAAGCCCCCTTCACGAGCACAGTCTTCAGCAAATCTGACATGTGGCCCAGGTGGTCAGCTGTCTTTGAGTTCCTCACATGTGGTCCTGCAGCAGCTGAGGGGGTCTTTTGTGTTGGGTAAGTTCATTAGTTCCTGCCACAAGTAGGTAGGAGTGTGATGATCCTAGCGCTGGTCCTCAGTCATGGCTAAGGCCTGCAAGGATCATCACGGGAGCCTCTTTCCTCTGTGGACGGTCTCGACCAGAACATGCCTTTAGCATGGGCCTCTCTGGCATAAGGGGTCACTGTTCTTCCTCTATGCATGGATTCTGGGCCGATGTGCTCAGTATCAGTCTTCCCTGCAGCCTCACCTGGTGTACGGGGTCGCTGACTTAACACTGCACACAAGTAATGACCTGTTAGGTACAACAAATGTCAAGGGTCACTTCACAACGGCCATCGACTGGCATACGCGGGTCGCTGACATTTACCAGAATGGGGCAAGAAAGCAATTGGTGCTGCAGCTGCCTTCTCACACTTCTCAAAAGGGATTGACCTGCCAGGATTACCCCACTTAACTTCGCTCTGCTCTGTCCTGTGCTCCCCTCATCCTCACAGGGCTCACTGGACTTGGCAGGCAGGCAGGCACTGGTGCTCCAGGTTCTGGGGCACGTGGTCTTGGATTCTCTGGGTGATATCTCCTCACCGGACTGGGATACTAGAAGGCCTTTGACCCCAGTCCTGGTCACAGGCAGATGTCTTGCAGAGTTTCTCCTCCCTACACAGTCCGACTGACTGCTTGACATTGACAATTTTTGGAGTCTCAAGCTCCCTTTATAGTTAATTTCCAAACACCAAATGTGAGCTAGAGTATGAGTCCTTGATGTTTATGTTGGGGGATTGCTTCCGTTGGAAGTGCTCTTTTCTCTATTTCTCCCGAAAGCAATCTGTAACAGCAGGAGCGGCTCCAAATCTCATTGCCCCGCATCACAGGCCATGGGAATGACTAGAGGTTCATTGATGAACTAAGTTGATGATGAAGATGATCTGGATGAAGTGGGTTGGATAGGGCTTGGAATAGATTTTTCAGACATTATGTAGGTAATCATTATGTGTTTCTGCCATTTTAACACTAGTTTTAGCCATAAAGAGCTATTTTTTATGCATCTGTCTGGTACTCGTGCCATTTTAACATGAATCCGATAACCATTTTAAGTTAATATATAAGCTTTTTATCACACTGTGCTTGTGTCTTAACGACTTGACAGTGCTTAAATTTGCCAAATGATTGTGCCGGTAGTAGGCTCTCTTTGTTAAAGTATGCCATCTAAATTATTAAGGAATTATATTATTATGTAACATCAAATCAGCACTTTAAATTTTTACATCCTGGGTCGGATAGTTTGTATTTATCTTGATGATGATACCATCTGGGAAATATGTATTTTGAAATCACCCCATATTGTTTTAAGAGTTTTAAATATTTGTACTATTTTAACGTTATGAAGCAATTGTCTCAGAAACCCTGGTATCTAAATGTTAAGTTATGTATCGGGATCAATGGTGGATTATAGTAGGCCATTGCCTATAGAAGCTTTTCCTATTCTAAACCTTACTATTTTCAGCCAGTGTAAAAGTATAATGAAGAAAACGTACCTTTTTTGTACAATTTAATATGTAACTTTTATGACCTATGGTCGAATAAAGTATATGATGATGATGATGATGATGATGATGACTAGAGGTTCACACTTGGATGTCAGCCACATTGATATATGTATCAAAAGATTATTCCAGGGCCTGAGACCTACTCTTTATGACTCTCCTATCAGCCCCATCTCCTGTCAGAGATGTCCCCAGGCGCCTTCCCAGCAACCCCTTTCTGAATCAGAGCATCCTTTGAAGTGTACTGGTGAGCCTAGCGCTCTCTTCCTGCAGTGTGCCCTACCCAGCTTACAGGAATGCAGCAAAAGACAAATCTGTCTAGGGGCATTTCTCAGACTCTAGGTTTCATCTGGGGAAACCCAGTGCTGAATGGAGGCATCCATGTATTGTACCAATCACAGACACACATACACCCAGGACATGCATGTAATGCACATGCACTGGCCATTACTGCATTAATGCTTTATTGTACCATTCACAGGTACACATACGCCCAGCAACTGTATACTACACAAGTACTGTGCACAACTATACACAAAACCGATGTAGGCCTCACTCCAGTTACACAGGTTGAGTGGTCCTGTTCATGCCTAGTGATTACTAAACAGTATGCTTCCACCACCGTGCTTGTGCTTCCCAACTCCTTGTAAAGACAGTAGCACTCTTGAAACAGTCCTATGTCATCGCGCACACGCCTGATCTATGGTCGCCCATGACAATAAAAATCTGCATTCGACAGCCTCACATCATTACAGTTGGGGCACTCAGGGAAAGGGTGCACGTCCATCACCGTGCGAGATATGTTTCCTGTCCCAACAGACAGATTAACTGTTGATAGTAGTGAAAGCTATTAGCAGCCTGTCTTTGCTTTCATTGCAATATGCTCCTTTAAACTCAGGTCAGTGTTGAAGGTGAATTGAAGCTGCATGTTGTGAATGTTGTAGTTCAAAGAGACAGGGTTGGACTAGTTGCTTGTTATGCTTGGTAGATAGTTGGAATTCTGTTTCAGATGTATTGAAATTCAGGTAGGTCTGAGAAATTAAGGTCTGGTTGAGGTGCAGGCAGTGTGCTGCTTTGGATGTCTCGAGCTGAGAGAACTTTCAAGTAGACTTGTGTATCATTGGCTTGTGGAGTGTTGATGTTCAAGGTATTACATACCAGGGAGACTGAGGTGCACAAATAGGGTATTTCACAATGAAGCATGAAGCTCTGATGGATTCCTGTGCTTTACCACTTTACCTCTGCTCATCTGACACAGAAGACGGAAACCAGGATCAAAGGAGCCATATTTATTAGCTGAGCCTAAATTTGTCTTTATTCTTAACTCTTTGCCTGTAGGTCCCTTAGGGCTAAGACCATCAGTTCCCAAAAAACACATGTTTGCTCTGGCCCACAGACTTTCCTAGCAAAATGGGAGCACACCCAGTAGTGGCTAATGGGCACCATATCCTAACTCTTTCTTAGATGCAGATTTCATTATTGTTGTCCCACCTTTGGAACATATAAAGACTTTAGGTGTATTATAGTGGACATCTATAGCGCTGCTCTGCCCAAGTCAAAGGCCTGGACAAGGCAAATGTGCAAATATTCTCCTCTGGTCGCGACAAGCTTCCCCGCAAGCAAGTTTAGATCATACAATGGTTGACTGTCCAGTATATTTTCCTGAAAGGATGCCAGACACTAAGCATATTTTTCCCTGTCATCCAGGCATGAACCCTGATGAAAAAATCCATTTTAACTGTAAAACCTAGTTGATTTGAAAAGCACCACAGAAACAATTAAGCTTCAATTAGCTCTTTGAAGATGGAAGTAATAACCAAGACCCATGTGTATGTGTTTCCACAGAAGAGGACGTTTTACATCCAGCAGTTCTCACTTTTTCATTGGAATCACCCTGTTGTCTCTCAGACGTACTGGAGGAAATGCAACTTGCACATTTATCTCCATTTCAAATTGTAAAAAAGTGGCTTATTAGTTAGGGTAGAGCTGAGCTCACCAGAAAGAATAAGTGCACAGATTAGTCCAGGTGAAGCACAATTTCAATAATTGGACCATCGGCACAATACCCTGGTAATGATGGCACAGAGTAGAGAGGCTTAACTTAGGAACATGTGTCAATCATGTTGCAGTACCAGAAGAGTTTCAAAGTTACTTTTTGTGCTTTGGCACATTCAAGATTTCTACCATAGAAATTTAAACTTAGGGCCTCATTTAGAGTTTGGCGGGCAGCCCTAAGTCCATCAGTCTGTTAGTTAATTTCCTGATGAGTTGGAGGTGAAGCGCCACTTCTGAACAAGTCATTAGCCAATGGATGTATGTGACTCCTGGAGTCACTCCCGAACGAATTAGTAAAAAGTTTGAAAAGGCAGTTCTGTTGACCCTTGCTGCATATCTTGTTTGCCGTTCTGTAAACAGTGGCACTGTGTACTGTTCGTAGTGAAACTAAGATGGCAGAACCTTTCTGCCCCTAGAGGAGGCGAGCAGCTCAGCTACCAGGCCTACTTTCAGTTTACAGTTAAGTATGAATAGTAAAGTCTTTGTCTGGACCCATTTGTGTTAATAAAGATCCTGAACCCTCCACGGTTGCCCTTTCTGAGAAATGAGTTGCATGCCTCACAGGTCATCGTGCCAAAAAGCCCAAGACATTGTCTCTGCTCAGAAGAGGCTTTCACTCTTACTTAAGGGGAAGGTACTGTATGGGCGGTTGGCTGTAGACAAACTAATACTAATCTTGCCTACTGGTGCTTTAGAAGGGACAAGTGTAACCTTATCAAATTTACTTTCCCTGTATTCTTATCACAAATCTAATTTCGCCATTGAACTGTATTTTAATAAATATTAGGATCAGTGGATGAATGGGCTCTAACTTATTTCAGATCAAGGATACAAAAATAGTGTTTTGTTAGTGCACTTCAGCTTTTCTTAGTGAAATAGACGGAGCACTAAACAGTGAAAATACCTCTTTGAGGCTAATTACTGCATCAGTATGTCCACTTAATTTTTAAAAAATATTCGACTTTTAAATACTAGGGACTCTATATTGTAGGCTGCTAGTCCCACTTATGGGTGACTTACTTAATATTTAAATGTATAGTTCCCTCCTGTCAAAGGGTAGTTTGACAGGTCTAACTGCATGTTTAAAAGCCCAACAGTCGGGCTACATACGTAGACCTGAAGCTGTGTTTCCTTGCCCACCTAGTAGATGGCACAATATGTGCCGCTTTTGACTAATGACATTTAGCTTCCATGTCATCAGTATATTTTCTGCACCATATAATATGGCCTTACTGGAAAGTTAAATATGCCAGTTTGGGAATTACCCAATCTCACCATGTTTTAGGGGTATGAGCATATAAACTGGGAACTAGACACAAGTGCCTTGTTCTGTAGATTTCAAAAACCACCAATACCAGCCAGAACAAAAGTGTGTGTGTGTGTGGGGGGGGGGGGGGGCGTCATAAAAAAAAGAGACACTTTCTCACTCAAATATATAGCCTTCCTTGTGATGTGTGATGACTAAAGGCTAAAACAATCCAATATAACAAGTGGTTGCATGTTTAAGAGTACATTTAAATACATTTGTTTACCATTCTGAGATATAGCAGTATAAAATTCACTTCTGTTCCTTAATATTAAAGTAGCAAAATTATTGCAATACATACATATATATATATATATATATATATATATATATATATATATATATATATATATTGCAGCAACAATATTGATACTAAAGTTTACATACGTATAATATTTAAAATAAATAAAGTAATCTATTAAATATTAGGGCAGTAAATATCAAGAATATATGGGTTAAATGTAAGTACTTTACACTAAAAACTAAGAATCAAAAACATTAGATAACTTAATTGATAAAATACATAGCTAATATTGCATATTAAGATATTTTCAATTAATAGGAATTAAATAAAACAACACATAAATAATAATTTAATCCAGTTTTAGAAATTGTAAAGATGATTTCACAAAAATTAAAATATACCTTTAAATATTGCCCCACCAAACTATCCTACAACCGAACAAACCACCAATAATGTAAAATAGCTCAAAAGGAACACTTAAAAATATTACCAAAACAAACTACAAAACAATTACAACTAAAATGAACACATTAATAACTTAAAACAAGATTACAAAATACATTTTATACAGCTATTTAAAAAAATATTAAACACTTTAAACAACAATATTCTTATCTCCTGTATTCTGTACCCCAGTGTTCTTGTCACAGCAATATTTGTAGGTGATATTTTTTTGTCTGTTATATTTTTGAGATGTTATTAACATTGTGCACCTAAAAAATGTAAAAATAGATTGTGGTTTGAGTAGCCCTGTCGTGTATCCAAAATAAAATTGAAAAACAAACCAGCAAAAAAGAAACGTCTCCCAAGTAGTAACCAATTTTAAGTTGCTCCACTCTCAATAAAGGAATCTGAGTTAAAATAATAGATCAGAGTATCATAGACAGTAAATGATTGGATTTAATTATAGAGGTCATCCCCAACTAAATAGCTGAGAATTTTGGAAGCTAATGATGTTGTGTGGCAGGGGTTCCTGGTACTTACTACAAGTTACATACAAGATAGACCTGATTGTATGTGAACATGAAGTGCACTTACTCTGGAGGTATTCTCTGAACAGTTGTTTAAGATTGTATGCCAGAATATTGTGGGGGGAAAATATCAGTGTTCAAACCATCATAATTCAAACATTGTGTACCAAAATGTCATTAAGGAAAGTGAATGTGTAGATCATTTTAGACTTACTATTCTTGACTTCACACTTGGGCACTTTGAAGATAAATATATCATCAGGGTGCATGTATATGGAGAAGGGATAGTAACCTGTACTTGGCTCTGTATAATTCCTTTCAATGTACTTTGATACTCAAGCTACAATACTTTTTATATGTAACTGTTTCTCACAAGATTTTTTTTATTTATAGTTTCAACCACATAAATATCAAATTACGGTAGTATACAACAGTATCTATAGTTATACTGATTTTAGCACGATAAAACATTTAAACATTCTCCAAGCTTTTCAAAAATCATTTTTATTAGTCAAAACAAAAATCCTGTCTGTCTCCTAATACTATTTTAGACCAATCACAATTGACACAATTCTTAATTTATTTAGTTATGTTTCATTGATTGTAGACTCTTTTCTCACAGCATGTAATTGTAAACCCATATGAAAAAAGCTTATATTTTATAAGGCCAGTGGTTCTAATGTGGCCAAACCTACAGTATATGAACAAGAATCAAACATTTGGGTCTACCAATGGGTTACAATATTTAGTCCCGCTGGTAAATTTCTGTGCAGCATAATACTACGTCTATTAACATATACTTAACATAGCTATCAAATAAACACTTATGACAAATTTTGTAATCACTAGGTTAGGTTGAGTTTTGAAAACCTGCAAAGCCATATTTCCATTCAGGAATACCTTTCTAATCGAGTATCTCAGGCGATTGGCAGAACAAACCAGAAACAAAATCTTGTAAAATGAACTAGTGAAATGTTTGCAAATAGTAAAAGAGAGAATCTTTTTGAACTGATCTTTGAAGGCTAAGAAAACCAGACTGACAGTATCCCCAAATGCCCTGCCTCAAAAAGTCATCCTAATTTCTAGTTGCAAAATGCCAACTGTTGTCAACCGACAATATCCCAAAATGTGTCCTCAAATAAATGCATCAAAATTATATACGTGATGTTTAATCAGTGGCAGCCAAAAAGGAACTATTTATGACAACTTTGGAAAGCTGTTGCCATTTTTAAATTTGTTCAGAGGAGGGCTCGTCCTTTGTTGTAGTGTTGACGAATTGTGATGCTGAAACCAAATCTACCTCTTAAGGACCATGCCCTCACAATTTGTTCTACTCTTTCCTGTTATTTATTATCAAAATACAGCTTATCATCTTATCTGAAGCTTTTGAGAAATAAAAAATTTTATATTGAATTTAAACACTTAACAATCAGAAGCTAAAATTAATGCATTCTGTATTGGCGTGGGGTCACCCAAATGAGATCTTCTTCCTTGATTTAAACTGAAAATAAGAAGAAACATATCCCATTTGGGGCAAGAGAAACATATCCGGTTTAGGATTTTGATAAGTTTCACTTTTCGGATTGATTCAGTTAGGAGAACAGTGACAATATGTTCTACATGCTGACATTTATAGATACATGGCTTGGCATATATAAGAAAAGTAAAACAGCTCAGCTAATGCAGTTACTGGGAAGTTGATATCAAATATGTGTGCGTTGTGCAAGGACTGGACTAACCTATAAGGGGAATTAGGTGTGTGTGATGTAAAATGTTTTGGGTTTTTATCATGTTTATTTTGTTTTATGTAATGACTGCAGAGTTTACAGTAGTAATCACCATCATTCTGATACATAACTGTACAAACCCACCTTTTCTGCATTGTCACACCAGCTTTTTCACAGGTTTTTGGAGCCTGCTTTTGCAGGGGATAGATCTCTGCTAAACAGGAGCAAAGTCCTGCTCTCCCCCTTTAAACATGGTTAATTTGGCTTGCCCCTGATTGACTTATTTAGCTTGCCTATAGGTTCCTAGAATATGGTGTAGTAAATGCAACCAAGGCCTGACAGTAGACCCCACCTGTGTACTGTAGCACTTATTTTGCCACCCACAGAGTGGGCCTGAAAAATATGACTTCATGCCTAGCATATGTAGGTGGACTGCATCAGCCTAAAAACCTGCTGCCCAACTTGTCAAAATAGCCCATTTTGACAGGCGGGAAATCCTGCTTTCAATATGAAACCTATTTTTATTAGGTTTTTAACATAAAATAAACCACATCACATTTGTGCGTTAGGCATCTCTCGAGAGAGTGCGCAGGTGAAAAACTCGGAGGAGAGAGACAATCCCACTCAGGGCCACACCAAGCATTCTCCAGTCATTCTTTTACATATTTTAATAGGAATACCAACATCAGTCAGTCGGCCTGAAATACTTTAAACAGGAAAAAATGAAAATGTGGTGTCATGTGAGTTTCGGTAAGAGGGCACCATTCTGACATTAGGCTTGAGCTCTAGCAGGACGTTCAATGGGTGTGCGTGATATCTAGGCCGCCTATTGCATCTCCTGCTGGACCAGGGGCGTTGTACAGCGCGGTACAGGGCTCTCTGCCAGCCAGTGCTTGCAACATACCACTCCACTCCTCCGAGTCACGCTCCACATTGTCATCCCTGTGTATCTACGCTGTCTACTCTCCTCAGTCGCTGCCCATTCCAGGTAGTCTGCCCGCCACCTAGTCAACCTCTGTCTCTCGGAACTTGCTCAGTGTTTTGCTAGCCTCCAATGCCCATTCACAAAACCCAGCTGTGCAAACTTCTCATCTTTTTGCCCTACTTGGGTGTCGGTAATAGACTAAAGATACAGTGGCGGACCAATAGCTCCACACACTGTGCAGTTACCCTACATGTAGCCATTGTGGGGTTACGTAGGCTCTGTGTATAAAGTAAAATTGCACTAGTTTTAAACTGGCATTACTGGCCACCTCTCGTATCTGTGATAGGATCCTGAACTATTCTCCATCCATGAAGGGTTTTTCAACTACATTATCCCATGCTGCCCCACTGTGAGTAAGTTTTGTTTGTTGATCACTTTTTAGCACCTTATTGAAGTGGAAGACAATTCCCAGAATAGAGGCTGGGTCGAGGTTCAGCAGCATTTTCTGAGGATTGCTCTGGTTCGTCCGGATAGGAGTTCCATATCCCTTCCACCATGAGGGACAGACTCTAATATTGTAAAAATTGACATGTCTGATTAATTTGATAGTGGAGCCCGGCATGAATTTAGCATTACTACAGCCTCCTACTGTCCACGGGGTAAAGTCCATTACCTCTTTGAGTTTTCTGAATGGGAGCAATCACCGAAGTGGGAGGAGTTTGGTATACGGAGCATGCAGGAGAACTCTGCGCACCACCCTTTCCCAAACTTGAGTCACCTGTTTAACTATCAACGGCGCCTTCAACAGATAAGACCACAGCACACAAAACCTAAATAGTAATATAGTACAAGTGCAAACTTCGGTTCGACAGATCCGTTGATGAGTGAAACAGTACTCTTCTTTGTGTTCCAGAAAGATGTTTATAGGATCAGTAGTTGGATTAGACACAGCCAATCAAGCACAGCCAACACGTGTTTCGTCACACAGTGACTTTTTCAAGGGTAGACTGTAGACGAGTAGTTAGGATATCCACCCAAAAAAGATGGAATGAGGGAGCTGAATTAGTGTCCTAATTAGATGGGTGAGGTGATAAGTCATCCTGGTGTCCTATAGTATAAGGACACCCAGGGTAATGTGTACCATATGTACAAATAGAAGACACGTCCTAAATGATTAAAGAATAGGGGACATTGGTAAGCCCTCTGAGTTGTGCTGGGTGCATGCTTCAAATTTCAAACAATTCTGTCAACGGCACCTGTGCAGGACAGGCGTTCCTGCTCATTAGGAGCTGTGGCAGCTGGTATTCCCCCATGGAGCCCCATAACAGAGCTTTCTCCCAGTTGGGGTTATCATCACACGACATTGCCGTATATTACAGTCGCCCTGCATAATAGTATAACTGAAGATCAGATAGCTCTAGACACCCCCCCTTCCCTCTTCCCGCTCAAAGTCTAATTTCAGGATTTCAAGACTGGCTCTGCTTTTTCCTGCCCATACTAACTGTAGGAAAGTACCATCTTTCTTGCCATTTTACCCCCATGTTTACCTGTGTGTCAGTATGTTTTTGCCTGTCTCACTGGGATCCTGCTGGTCACGACCCCAGTGCTCATGGTTTATGGCCGAATGTGTGTGTCTGTATAGTGCTTAACTGTGTCACTGAGGCTCTGCTAATCAGAACCAAAGTGCTTATGCTCTCTCTGCTTTTAAATGTATCACTACAGGCTAGTAACTTTATTTACCAATTTCAATTGGCACACTGGACCCCCTTACAAGTCCCTAGTGTATGGTACCGAGCGCATTGGGGTTCCAGGAGCTCCTTATGGGCTGCAGAATTTATTTTGCCACCCATAAGGAGCTCAGACAAACCCTTCCACAGGCCAGCCATTGCAGCCTGCGTGAAATAGCGCACACATTATTTCACAGCCATTTTCACTGCACATAAGTAACTTACAAGTCACCTATAAGTCTAACCTTCATTTAATGAAGGCTAGGTGCAAAGTTACTTAGTGTGAGGGCAAACATGCACTAGCAAAGTTGTCCCCACATAGTTCAGGGCCAATTCCCAGAACTTAGTGCGGGGGCGCCATTATACATGTGCACTGCATATAGATCAATACCTACATGTAGCTTCACAATGGTAACCCAGAATATGGCCATGTGAGGTGTCTAAGATCATGGAATTGTCCCCCCATTCCAAATATGGTATTGGGGAGCCAATTCCATGCATCCTGAGGGCTCCACCATGCACCCCCAGTACAGCCAAACCAGCTCTCTGAGGCTTGCAATGCAGCTACAGCTGCTGTCACCTCGCAGACAGGGTTCTGCCCTCCTGGGGTCTGAGCAGCTCAGTTCCAGGAAGGCAGAACAAAGCATTTCTTTTGGGAGCAGGTGTTACACCCTCTCCCTTTGGAAATGGGTTTTACAGGCTGGGGAGGGGTAGCCTCCACCAGCTGCTGGAAATGCTTTGAAGGGCACAGGTGGTGCCCTCCTTGCATAAGCCAGTCTACACCAGCTCAGAGACCCCTTGTCCCTGCTCTGGTGCAAAAATGGACAAAGGAAAGGGGAGTGACCACTCCTCTGTCCATCACCACCCTAGGGGTGGTGCCCAGAGCTCCTCCAGTGTGTCCCAGACTTCAGCCATCTTGCTTTGCAAGGTGTGGGGGCACTCTGGAGGACTCTGAGCGGCCAGTGCCAGCAGGTGACGTCAGAGACCCCTCCTGATAGGTCCATACCTGATAAGGTAGCCAATCCCCCTCTCAGGGCTATTTAGGGTCTCTCCTGTGGGTTCTCTTCAGATTCTACTTGCAAGTTTCCTTCAGGAATCCTCTGCAACTACTACTTCATCCTCTTACCTCGGATCAACCGCAGCCTGCTCCAGGAACTGCTGTAACAGCAACAAAGTATTCAGAAAGAATACTTTTCCTCTGCAACTTCAGCTCCAGCCAGCAACTGCAACAGTTTTCATGGTGTGCACACTCTGAGGACTCTCTATCTTCACCCTGCACCAGAAAGACTGAAGAAATCTCTAGTGGGGTGACTGAGTCACTCCCCTGCTGAAGCAGGCACCTTTTAAGTAGACAACTGGTTCTCTTGGACTCCTCTCCTGGCGACGAGCGTGCTCCTTGGAACACAGAGGGTGGACCCCATCGACACAGACTGTCCTGAGGTCCTGTTGTCCCAATTTGAAGGAGGTAAGACCTTACCTTCCCTGAGAACGACAGTTCCCCTGTGCACCACGTCTTCTTCACCTCCTGAGGCCTCTGTGCACTATTTGCAAACTTCCTTCGTGCACAACCTGGCCCAGGTCACCAGCACTCTATCTTGCGACGCTCAACTTGCTGAGTTGTTCTCCGGCGGCGTGGGACCTTACTTTGTAGTGCTGCACGAACCGCATTTTGCACCTCCTTTGTCCCCGTGTCCTGGGACTCCCGTGGGTGCTTCTGAGGGCTCTCTGAAGTGCTGAGAGCCCCCCTCTTCCTCCTCACACAGAGTTGAGACCCCCAGGTGCCTCCTGGGTCCAGAAAGTGCCTATTTGACGTAAAACCGACTTTGCCGGAACCAAGGCTTGGTAGAGGAATCCAGCGCCAAAACTTACCTGATTCCAACTTCACGACGTGGGACAGCCAGTGCATCACGCAGGAACCCGCTGACATCTTCCTTGGGTACATTTCTGCAGTCTTCGTTCAACCAGGGCCTCTTCTTTTGCACCCTCTTCTGGGCTGGCAGGGGGTCCTGTCCTTCCTGGAACTTCTTTCGACTTCTGGACTTGGTCTCCTTCCTTTGCAGGTCTTCATGTCCAGGAATCCACCATTTGTTGTTTGCAGACTTGGTTGGTTCTTGCAATAACTCTAATCAGAACTTGTAGTGTGTCCTAAGGAAACTTGCAGTATTTTGCTCCTGCTTTTCTGGGCTCTGGGGTGGGGTAATTTACTTACCTTTACTGTATTCTTACTCCCCCAGCGATTCTGCACACACTACACTTGTCTAGAGGGGAATTCGTGATTCGCATTTCACTTTCTTAGTATATGGTTTTTGTTGCCCCAGACCTATTTTCTCCCATTGCATTCTATAGCATTTCCTGTTGTTTGCACTATCCTATGTCTAATTACTTACTTTATTTTGGTGTCTAGTGTATATACTGTGTATAATACTTACCTCCAGAAGGAGTATTGCTTCTAAGATATTTTTGGCCTTGTGTCACCCAAATAAACTACCTTTTATTTTTGGTAACATTGAGTATTGTCTTTGCTTGTGTATAAGTACTGTGTGACTATAAGTGGTATTGCAGGAGCTTTGCATATCTCCTAGTTCAGCCTAAGCTGCTCTGCTAGAACACTACTACATTTCACTAATAAGGGATAATCGGACCTGGTGTAAGGTATAAGTACCCAAGGTACCCACGACAAACCAGGCCAGCCTTTTACCAATAGCTCATCTAGCTGCTTAAACAGTGATGCTGGCAATGTGCAAAATTAATTCTGCATGACATTTAGGCATGCAGCAAAAGCACATCTTACTCAGTGCTACTATGCCCATTACAGACAATTGCAGAGTTATCATGAACGGATTGATTCATGCAATCCTGCTACCACTCTGCCCATAATCATATGTAATTGGCGGTAAAAACCGCCTACTGCCGCGGTGACAGCCGTCAAAATACCGTCACTGCGGCTACCATCCGTCCACCATATTATGATCACTGCCGGACTTCTGCCACAAGAAGGGTGGAAATCTGGAAGTGATCATACTGGTGGATAGTGGTACCACCAGCACCGCCACGCCAGTTGAATGCCCCCAGCCATATGACTTGTGATACGGCCTGGCATGTTCTGCTGGTGGTAGCAGCGCTCCTTCCCGTTCCCTGCCGAAGACCTCCTAGAGCAAGGTAAGTCGGGCTTCCGACATGTGTGGTTGTGGGCATGAATGTGAGTGTCTGCGTGAATGCGTCTGTGTGTGTAGTGGTGTTTGCGTGGGTGTATGTATGTGAGTGAATGTGTGTAAGAATGGTGAAGCGAGTGTGTGTCTGCATGTCAGTGTGAATGTGTGCGAGCATGACTGGATGTATGCGTGTATGAATGCGTGTATGCCAGTGTGAGTGATCGGTTGTATGTCTGTTGCGCGTCCGCGGGTGTGTGTGTGTATGGGGGGGAAGTGAAAGGATCAGAAGGGGCGAGTTTGAGGGGGTGGTGGAGCCGCCTACTGGTGACAGGGAAGGAATTCCCTGTCACCGGTAGGGCCTACCGCCATGGTTTTGCCACGAAAACCATGGTGGTAGGCAGGCTCAAAATGCCGCCAGCAGTACTATGCTGGCTGCCAGTCTGGAGATTGATGTCTCCGACCTAGTGGCTGATACCGCCATAGCGGTATGAGTGGAGAAGTGGTGGGTTGGCTGCAGCCAACCCGCCATTCTCATAATGTGGCAGTATGTACCCACCATCCTGTTGGCGGTACTGCTGCCACATTACCACTCACCGCTAGGGTCATAATGACCTCCATAGTATTTTTATGCTGATTTACCAGGAGCCGGGAGACTTCCTCCAGGAGTTGCAGCAGTCGTGCGACTGACTGTTCGTCTCACTCTGATATATTACAGTGTCATCAGCATACATGGATACAATATGGGTCTAAGCCCCCCACCTTTACTGCCATTCCCGCAGTTGCTCCCTAAGATACCTCCAGCGGCTCAACAGCCAGGGAAAATAGCAGTGGGGAGAGTGGGCAGCCCTGTCACATACCTCTCGCTATATGAAAAACCTCCAATCCCACTTGTGACTTTGCCATCTGGGCATGATATAGAAGCTACACCCAAGACACAAAGTTCTCGCCGAATCCCATCTGGTGGAGCACTTGCCATAGATATGGCCAGGAAAGGATGTCAAATGCCTTTTCAATGTCTAAGGCCCTCAATGCCCTTAGGGCTGTGGAATGTGTGGCATGGACAACATGCAACAATCGTTGCAGGTTCATATGTGCGCCACGTCCCAGGATAAATCGGCATTGATCAGGATGGATCAGTTGTGTAATGACTTTTGAGGCAAAGGGCTCCGGCTTTGGGAGCTTAATTATAGTGGTTTCCCTCATATGGGATGGAAGGATGCCAGAGTCCTTTACCTCCAGTATCGTCTTGAGCAAGGAGGGGAGCAGATGAGCGGAGTACTTCTGGTAGTATTCCACAGGGAGGCCATTGGGTCCCAGACTCTTGCCCCTGGCCATGTCTCTAAGCCCTTCCCCTAATTCCTTTAGCGTTGGCAGGCCCAGTATCTCCGCCTGTGTTTCTGCTAAGCTCGGGAGCCTCTGTCGAGTTAAAAATCCTGTCATCTCTGCCATATTGGCCTCTCCAGGAATGGAATATACCAGAGCCAAATGATTTTGCAGCTGTTTTGTTATAGCCACCTGTCCCATTACCATGACTCAGTTGTGTCCTTAAAGGGCCATGAGAAGGGTTGGTGGACGCTCCCTTTTAAGTAACCAGGCAAGTATGCCCCCTGATTGATCTCCTTCTCTATGCAGTTGCTGTCCAATCTTTCCGGAAATAACATTCTGGCCTGTCCCAGAGGGATGCTACTTGCCTGTGCAACTCTGCCACCTTAGTCTCCCTGCAACTCACCCTGCAGTGCCTTAAGCTGTCCTTCTGCCGCCTCTAGCTCCCTTTCAAGTTTTTTCCTACTTCCATATGTTTTGCTAAGACTGACCCCTTGCACCACTACCTTTAAAGCCCCCCCATACTGCACCTCTCATACTGGCCGTGTTCCAGTTTTTTGCAAAGTATCCGCTAAGGGTTTCATTCATATCCAGATCATATTCCAAGTCATCCAACACCCCCGGGTGCAATCGCCATATTGGAATACATGGCCTGGGACCATGCAGTGTGCACACTATCAGTAGAAGAGCATGGTCAGAGAGCAAGCACATCTGATATCCTGCAGCAACCACAGTTATGATCCCCCTCATAAGTAAGCAAAACACAGTCTAAGCGACTATGTGCCCTATGAGTGGGGTAATAGCATGAACATCCAACATTTGCAGCCTTTGCATAGTTTCCTGCAATCCAGCTGTCATGCGGGGTTTCATACCCATTTGCAGTGGGTGTCTGTCTACCTGCCCATCTAAAATGCAGTCAAAATCCCCCGCCCAAATGATAGGCAACCTCATGTATGGCACCAATTCCACTGCCAATGTCGGAAAGACCTCCCCATCTTCCGTGTTGGGGCGTGAACATTCAGCAAACAGACCTCCACTCCATTTACCTTTCCATGCAGCAACACATCTTCCCGCGACATCAATCATGTGCCCTTGTAAATAAAAGGGGGTGTCCGAGGTCACCCATTATAGATGCCCTCAAAGCATATGAAGAATATGTCGAGTAGTACAGTTGTCCTTGCCATTTTTTATGAAGTTTCTGAGCTTCAGACTTGAGCAAGAGTTTCTTGAAGAAACATTTTATTAGCACATGATCTTTTAAGATACCTATGTGTTCTATATCGTTTGACAAATGTATTCAGGCCTCTTACATTCCAATTGACAATCCGTATTGGACTAGCCATAGTCTAAACTGTACCAGTCATTCCTCCATCCACACGGCACCTGGAGTCTCCCCACCATCTCCATCCAAGTAGCATATCACTGTCTTTTTTGCGCACATAACCTTCTTGGAACAACAAATCCCAAACCTCACCCGGGTAAACATTCCCGAATATAACTAGTGTTTTCCCAATCATCAAATTGTCTCTCCCCCACCCCCCCACTGAACCATAAACTCTTCTACTCCACGGTAGCTGCCTGCAGTATGAACCACAGGGAGCTGAGTCCTGTACTCCTATTAAACTGCAAGGGAAAGAGGTGATCCTATAGGTGTCCAACCCACCCCTCCTCCCTATGGACCCAGAGAAGCGGAGAGTGAATGTAAAATGTTAAAGCTAAACCACACACAAAAAAATATATAGGTGTATGAGCACCGGGCTTCCTCCAGCCCTGTATCCCCAGACCATCCTGGACTTCCTCCACCTACTTCTCTGCCAGCTATTGTACGTCTCTTCATCAGGGCTGCCCAGTAAGGAACCAGGCAGATATTAAAAATCTAAGGAATTTCACTGCAGTGTATCATCAATGTTGCAACACAACATCCAGCTGGTGCCCACTCCAGTGTTCAACGCCCCATGTTGTCTATGGAGTAAGCTCCTCCAGAGTGGACGCTCATTCTGTCACCTCACTACAATCCTTGCTGGCATCAGATCTCTTCTTCTCAGCTAATGTCAGCATGGTGCTGCTACGCCGGTTCGTAGTCTTCTCAGGTGACCCAGCATGCGTGAACAGCTTGACCAGCGCTCTCTGCTCCTCATGTTCCCGCCTCTTTGACTCAAAATCGAGGGATCCATTGGGTTTCACCACCACTCTGTCAGTCATGGGGTGTGGCCTCCTCTGACTACGAAGAAGATTCACATCCAGTGGTGTCGATTTTCGCCTGTACTGATTGCTCCAGTGCTTCTATGGCCGCTAGGATTTATGTCCGAGATGCCTCTGTGGTGTCCACCGCCCATCTGGCTGTCTTACACTCCCGGCGCCTGACCCAGTGTCCATTTGTCTGCTGCGTACCCTTGGCAACTCTGTCTTTACTCATGTTGTAGCGATTCCCTAGTTGGCGTTCAGCACCCCCACTCAGATGTGGCTATCCAAGCAGTCAATCTCTCCCAGCTCAATACCTAGTCAGTTCAGAGGGGCACGTTAATGGGCCATAGCAGACAGTCCATAACGCAGGGGGGCTCTTCTCCTAGTGTTCAGATCTGGGGAGGAGATTCCCAGTTCCCCACAGCGATCCACAGCTATCGTGAGTGGCCTCTATGCAAAGCGGAGATACTGCAAATTTCCTGTCCCGCAAGGGGCAAAATATATGAGCAGTGCAACGCAGGCTTCTCCGCACCTGTGTTGCGCAGATGTCGCTCCCTGAGCCCAGACGTGGACCACAGCAATGAAAGACTGCACCTCAAGTCGGCTCCTGCCTTGGGGACAGGGGGTGAGGGTGGTGGGTGTCAGTAGAGACGGGTGATAATCAGCAGGGTATGGGGCCATGGTCCATCCCGCCACTGAAGTTGAAAGAGAGGAGCAGTCTGCCCCACCTTCAGCTGGTGGGCTGTCCCCGCCCTGTTCAGTCCCCCCCCCCCCCTCCCGGCGTATCAGTAAGTCAGTCAGCCGCTCGGGCCTTAGCAAAGCACCCACTGTTCGCAGCCCCACCTGATGAGACACCATGTCAGTCCTCTCAACGAGCCTCCACCCCAGCTGACGTTCTGGGTTTCCCCTGGGGTGTATAAAGCCCACCTCTCTAGGCTTCCGCCTTCATGGCCGTCTGCTCAGCCTCCTCAACATTACTGCGGGTACTTTCCTCCGGGCCGGCCTTCGTCCATTGTATCCAACACTGGCGCAGTCCTCCGGCCCAGTCCCTGCTCAGATGCGCTGCCAACTGCTGCCCTCAGCAAACACGGCGGACATAGACATGGGAAGAGGGGGATAAATTCCCCCCTCTTCTACTCCCACTATCCACTCCGGGAATGTTCTTCCGCTCCCAGCGGGGGGCATCCCAGCAATTCAAGGGAGGCCTTCTGCCTCCCTCAGGGTACCCAGGAACTACGATACGCGGGCCACACCACCAGCGTCACTGCACCAGGCCCACTTACGCCGGTGTGCTCCAGTCGGACCCCCGCTCAAGTGTCTCCGCCGTCGTCCTCACATCGGAGGGGTGTAATCATCCTCCATCTGGCGCCCTCAGCTGCATGGGTAAACACCAGCTCGCCCCAGTAGTCTCACGCAGCATTCAGTCGGCTGCGGCCTATGCGGCGTGGCTTTCCCCGTCTACTTCCACGTTCAGCCAGGCCCGGGTGATTCAGCTGAGATCTGCTGCGGGCTCTTCCCTGCTTCTACGAACCATTTCGGTCCGGTTCACACACTGAACAGCCCTCCGTCACTCTTTTCTCCATGCGGGGTGTCCAGGGGGCATCAGGATTATGTAGGATATGGTTTGCTGCGCCAGAGCACTCCTTTAGTGCTGCCGCTTGGCCATCTTGCCAGCCACGCCCCCTGCTTTCAAACATTAAGTGACCCCTAGGTATAGCTTGCTGCCCAAATAGTAGGGTGCTTGATATTTAAAAGGGGCACATATGACATTAAAGTTGTCATGTTCCTAAAATGACTAGTCTCAGTCTATTTTCACTGGCAAGGCTGTGACTGGACCCTAGAAAATGACAGTTACAGATTAATGTTTATAATATGAACTTTTGACAAGACTTTCATATGCATGAAAAATAGTCCATTGAATGAAAGTCTAATTCATTGGTAAAATTGGATTTGTAGTAAATATTTAAACAATATTTAAGAAATTTAACTTTAACAAGTTCCCTTTTGCCTGTCTGAAGTCTGAGAAGGTGGTGTGCATTAGCCTACTGACAGCTGGCATGCCAGTGATTGCCTTTAATGTGAAAACTGCTCACAGAGCAGGAACAATGACATGGGTATGGGGAGGGCTTTTCGTTTGCAGGGAGAGCAGTTAGGGAGGACCCAATAACTGTATTAACTTGTAAAGGGGGTCTTCCCTTTATAAGGTGCCCCTTCAATGAAAGGTGAGATCTGGAGAAGACACTCGTGTCCCCAAGCCAGGCATGCACCAGACCCAGTAGGAGGGGAGCCAACCCAGGAACCAATTTAGAGTGACCACTGATTAAAGGATTGCCTATTTCCCGGGCCACACCTATGGGTTTGCATCCAGGATCTGCACAAGAGAAGAAGGGACTCCATCTTGAATTTTATGAGTAAGATGCAATGTGGGATTGTTTGGTTAGGTCAGACAGGAACTGCTGCAAAAGTGGGTAAAGTAGCCCCTGGGAACATCTACCCCTTTGGTCATGAAGGAACCAGGAATCAACCCCCACCCACAGGTGAGTTTGAGCCATAAATGTGGCACCCCAATGAACCTTCCTCGAACATTTTCTGGACATAAGGAAGAACAGAAGAGGATTGGACCATGCTTTTTGTGTCCTAGTGGGAGTCCTGAAGGACTGGGACTGCCCCTTGTACCAAAGACATGGAAGTGGACTCCTAGGCTGACTGGGCTGACCTCCTGTGTGGCTACAAGGACACAACAAGCTGAAACTTTTTGGGCTTTTTCGATTTCCCAGAAGTGTTTTTCTTGTTTTTTTGTTAGTTCTTCGTTTTTAGATGCCCTACAAGAATTTGTATTACTACTTTGGAATTTTATTTTTGTCTTTTATATTTTCGCATTTTTGAGGGGGGTGATATTAATTTTCTATTTATGGTCTATTTTTGTCTTTTGGATTATTATGGAGCTTCATCTCTTCAGCTCCAATGTCCAAGAAACATTTTTTTTATTAAGGAATGTCTTTGCATTATTTTTTATTGCATGTTATTTATTTTTAGCGATGTTTTAATGCTGTGTATATTTTATATTGTATTTTGTGTTGTGATTTTTTTGGGCTGTGATATTTGTGGTATTTGTTATTTTTTTTTATTAAATCCTATTAAATATTTGTTATTTAAGATTGGATAATTAAGAAATGTATTAACATTTTAAATTGTTTAGTTTAAAGGTTTGTTTAGGGTATTTTTGTGGGATTGTTTTAGAGTAAGTACTGTGGAGTCTAGGTATAGTAGGTTGTGATTAGTAGCAAAGAGTTGGACTTTGGTTTGTAACATGTGCATTTCTTTGGTTTGTTTTGGGATGTTAACTCTTTGTTGGGTTAGTGATTGTTCTAATCGTTGTTCTTGTTAACTTTGTTCCTTTTTCAAAATTTCTAAATACTGGTATAATGTAGGGCGGCTATGTCCTAATGTTAATTGGAACAAATTGTTCCTCACTTCCACTGTGTTGTTTTTTTCCCCTATTGTACTTTAGTAAATGTTCCTCCATGACCTATGGTAGCTGGATTGGCATCAGTGACCAAAACAGTGCAGTCTTCCAGGCCAAGTATCTGTAAAGTAGTCAATTAGGAATGTTCATTTTTGTTTGTCTTTGCTAGTAAAGCTTCTAATAATAGATTGTGATATTTTGCTACGTCAGATACAGAGACATATGCTAGGGCAGTAAGTGTTTTTTCTGTTTTTGTTTTTTTAATTCATGGGCAAATTCAGCATTTGTGGAATATTCTACACTTAATGCCAAGTTTTGCTGGTGCCTCCAGATAAATTGTTGAAAGTGATAGTGACCGCCCTGAATGTTTATGTGGCCTAGTTATCGACCTCGGCACAGAATGCTCCATCTGTTGCAGGCTTTCATTGTGGCTGTTGCTGGTGGGGACCCAAAGTTCCAGGAATCCTCAGCCCAAAGGAGATGGGGCCATAACCCGCATTCCCTGTGCTGTGCTACAAAGCACCTAGTCATCTCACCCGGCACGGGACATGTAGGCTGCAACTGGGCGAAGCGTGGGCCAAGAATGGGCCCGTCCTGTATCTGTCACCTGATCTCGCTCCTACATGTAAAGGTAGGCTTTCACTGTTACTATTTTCCCCTCTTCTCCTTGTTTGTTTAGTTTGTGTTGTTACTTCTTTTTGAACATGGGGAAACGTAAGCCATCTGTGGGCACTGCAGAGCCCAGTTCCAGTACTTCTTTGGGTGTTTCTTTATTTTTATAATGAGCCACAGGAGTGCTAAATAAAGAAAACCAACTGGCTGAACCAAGGCTTTCCCTCTCTCCTGTTCTACTTTGTCCCACTAAGAGCTTCTGGCTATGCACCTGGAGCAGGGTTCGGGTCTGGTGGCCTGGTCTTCTTCCACCCAGAACTTGCCTATTTCTTCATATGACTTTCTATACTGACTGCTGAAGCACCAAAGGGCCCAGCAGTGCTCCTGTCCCTTCAGAACCAGCTTTTCAGGTGTTTTTTTCAACTGGTGCAGCAGGGAAAAGAGGGTGGCCTCAAGTAACCCCCAGTAGGATGAAGGAGGTGAATATTTGCGCGAAAGACTTGTTGGAAGCCTTACAGGGCGTGCTGTATAACAGACTCATAGGCACCATTGATAGTATCTTGCAACCAATATTTGATCGACTGGTGGCTATAGAGACCCCAAGCTAACCAACCACATAATCTCCATATCTCCTTAAGCCCCATTGGCTGTCCCTTCCCAAGTGGGTACCTCTACTGTTGTGGCTTCTTTTGTTAGGGGTGGGGCCCAAAGAGTGGGGAGAGAAAGTCTTAATGGTGAGGATTTTGCCTTGTGATCCCCTCTCTAATCAATCCCTGCTTTGCAGGATAATTTACCCAGATGTCAACAAGTGGGAGTCAAGGCTGCTTCTGTTTTGGAGGAGTTAGGTAGACCCAAACCTGGCTGAAAACATTTGCAGTGCTCAACTCAGGGTCCAGTAACAGAGGACCCCTGTAATTCCAGGCCTGTAAATCTGGTTACCCACCCTCCCCCATAATGACGTGGTCACTAACTTTCCCCCAGAGGCTACCCCTTCTCTTGTGGTGCTTGGTAATGCCCCCCTCCTCCTTAAAAAAACATTTCCACAATTGAAGAACAACATTGCCCAATGGCTGGGCTTGCACTCTTCTCTGGGTGTAAAAGTAGGTGGGTGGATCAACCATGTAAGTAGGGTGAACAGGAAATTGGAAAGGGACTGTGTGGTAATAAACTTTACCAGGCCCCTAGTGGTCGGGAGAATTCTCAAATCATTTTGGTGGACTTACAACTCCAATATTTCTACTGCAATACTGGCCCTTCCCGATGGCTTCTTCTACAGGCTGAAGACACTTGGAGTGGTCCCCCAGCATACATCAAAGCTCCATTCCCAGAATTGGTGTGGAGACAGTTTGATTCCCCATCAGGTGACCACCTCCAATATGCCCCTTTGAGTTCCCTTGATATTTGTGATTGACTAATAGAAAAGGAGAATCCGAGTAATACCAACTAGGTCACACTGGCATCTTATGTGATCGATCATGCTGTTTCCAACTCCAAGATGCTCAACTTAATCAGCTGGCAGGCACATTGCAGGACTCTCAGCCAAATTCAGCAATGAGAATTGGTTAACTTTTATCTGTAGATTTGGGAACTTTTGTCTACTGGAAACCTGGGCTACCACTAACAGCTTTTTCTTGGAGGGGTACAAGTCTTGTTTGGTTTCTGCTATTGATTGTTGGGCTGGTAGACCCAAAGGGGGTTTGATTATTGTTGTTTCCTAGGTAGTGAAAGGAAGGTTTGAGGTACTTTGGAGGTCTCTACCCTTCAGACACTATCATGTTCTTTTGCAGGGTCTGTGAGATTCTTTGTTGGTGAATTTTTATAATGCTAAATCTGCTAATGATGATGTTTGCAACATTCATACTCGTGGCTCCTTCCAGCGTGCGCGGGAGGGCACCAATTAGATGGGGGCCAATGTTATCCTTGCTGGAGATTTCAACATTCACTTCTGTGGGAACCCTTCGGAAGTGGCCAATAGTGCTCAGTGTTGCATGTTTTTGGCTGCCCTTCACTTGGAACGTTCTTATCAAGCTACATTGCTAAAGAAGATTTCGAATGAATTTAACTTGGTCTTCTTCCTTAATAAGCTGTTTGCCTCTAAGGGTTTAGTTCTGCATCCCACATTTACAGGTAGGGGAGCAATACAATAATAGATTTTTATTTTTAGCCCCCATTTTTCTTAACAGCAAACATTACAATTCCAGAGAGCCTCTTCAGTGACCACAACCCTGTTTGTTTATCCTTATGTTGGACTCTGGCTGTGTGTAAGAGTCTGCTAGAGGCGTAGCTCCTGCAAGATGACCAGCCAGGGTAGAAGACTTAGATGGTCGCAAGTAGTTCTTGAAAGCTTCAATCTGACCCTTAACCCAAGATGTGAATCTGAGATAAAAATCTGCTTGACTTGTAATTCTGATTCCAGAGAGATCTTGGGGGGGCCTTTGATTCTGTCTTTCACACCGGGTCTACCCTCTTGGATGTCCGGCGCCCAAGCAGCGTTTTATGGTACCCAAATGATTTGACGGGGTTTTCCCAAGCGTTAAGGCATCTAAAATGTGTGCCTTGTATACTAAATCCATCGATGATGCCCTTATTAAGATTTGCCGAAAAGATTACAAGGAGGAAACTGAGACACAGTTATGCTTTAAGAGACATAGGTGGTCATTACAACCCTGGCGGACGGTGTTAAAGATGCGGTAATACCGCAAACAGTCAGACGGACAAAAAAAGGGAATTATGACCCTGGCGGAAACCGCCAACAAAGACAGCCACTTTAACACACCGCCCGCCACAGCGGTACAGACAAGCAGCGCGGTGGTCACCGCCAACAGACAGGCGGGAGACAATGTACCGGCCACAGTATCACAACAGGCCAATCCGCCACCTTTTCCGGGGCGGATTCACTGTGGATAAAAACACGGCGGAAACAGCTTTTGCTATGGGAAAACGCTCACCTTCTACACATCCCACGAGGAACGACGACTCCATTTAGCCGGAACTCCAAATACTACCTGCCCTTGTCTTTCTGCTCCTTCACGACCAACAGCGACGTAGGCGCAGAAGATACCGGTGAGTACTGTACCTACGACACGGGGGAGGCAAAAGTTAGGGGGACACCCACCAAACACCCCCACCCTCGCATAGTACAACATACACACCAATGCAGTCACAAAAAGAACAGTAACAACCCACAATCCCCCCGGAAGAATGCAAAGACAATGCGAATTTCGGGCAAACATTAAAATGTGCTAATATACATGTCATACAAAAATATACAAATATATGTATTCCAAAATCACTCATATTTACATAAATAATCCGAGAAGTATTGCAGATATGTACACAACAATGTCCGTGCACAAACAGTCCAAAAATGCATCGGCGAGGCCCACAATAGATACCTGACCAAAATCCGAGAGAACACTGCCGGGGCATCAGATAGAAACACTACAGGCACCTCAGGGGGAAGGGAAGGGGGGGCACCTCAGCCAGATGAATGCAAAGCCAGATCCACGACGGGCTCCATGCCCACTGTTCAATCCTGGGGAGTGCAAAGCCACAGTCACTCAAGTCTCTACAGTGGGTGGCTTGCCCACTGTTCAATCCTGGGGAGTGCAAAGCCACAGTCTCTCGTCTCTACAGTGGGTGGCTTGCCCACTGTGCCATCCTGGGGAGTGTAAAGCCACAGTCTCTCAAGTCAACGCAGGTCCATACTGGTACTGTGGGGTGACTGGTGCCCAGACTGGATGAGTCTCCCCGTGAAAGGTAGTGTCCTGTCACTGTCCCAGCTGCACATGGGATAAGGATGCCTGATGTGGTGGGCCATTCATTCCTACCCGGTGCATTGCCCTGTTCAGCGGTGCTTTGCCATGGCGGTCTCTGGACTGTTCAGCAGTGCTTTGGCATATGGCGGTCTTTGCCCTGTTCAGCGGTGCTTTACCATGGCAGTCTTTGCCCTGTTCAGCGGTGCTTTGCCATGGCGGTTCTGGACTTTTCAGCGGGGCTTTGCCATGGCGGTCTTTGCCCTGTTCAGCGGTGCTTTGACATGGTGGTCTCTGGACTGTTCAGCGGTGCTTTGCCATGGCGGTCTTTGCCCTGTTCAGCGGTGCTTTGCCATGGCGGTTCTGGACTGTTCAGCGGTGCTTTGCCATGGCGGTTCTGGACTGTTCAGCGGTGCTTTGCCATGGCGGTCTTTGCCCTGTTCAGCGGTGCTTTGACATGGCGGTCTCTGGACTGTTCAGCGGTGCTTTGCCATGGTGGTTCTGGACTGTTCAGCGGTGCTTTGCCATGGCGGTTCTGGACTGTTCAGCGGTGCTTTGCCATGGTGGTTCTGGACTGTTCAGCGGTGCTTTGCCATGGCGGTTCTGGACTGTTCAGCGGTGCTTTGCCATGGCGGTCTTTGCCCTGTTCAGCGGTGCTTTGACATGGCGGTCTTTGCCCTGTTCAGCGGTGCTTTGCCATGGCGGTTCTGGACTGTTCAGCGGTGCTTTGACATGGCGGTCTCTGGACTGTTCAGTGGTGCTTTGACATGGCGGTCTCTGGACTGTTCAGCGGTGCTTTGCCATGGTGGTTCTGGACTGTTCAGCGGTGCTTTGACATGGCGGTTCTGATATGGACATTGGTGTGTGGCATGACGAACTCCATACTGGACATTGGTGTGTGGCATGATGATCTCCATACTGGACATTGGTGTGTGGCATGACGAACTCCATACTGGACATTGGTGTGTGGCATGACGATTTCCACACTGGACATTGGAGTGTGGCATGACGAACTCCACACTGGACATTGGTGTGTGGCATGATGATCTCCATACTGGACATTGGTGTGTGGCATGACGTTCCATCATTGCCCAGCGGGGCTGTGGCATCCTGGACCCGCCTGGGCTGTGTCTTGTGCGGTGGTCTCAGGACCAGTGATGATACTTGGGCCCTCCTGGGCTGTGTCTTGTGCGGTGGTCTCTGGACCAGTGACGATACTTGGGCCCTCCTGGGCTGTGTCTTGTGCGGTGGTCTCTGGACCAGTGACGATACTTGGGCCCTCCTGGGCTGTGTCTTGTGTGGTGGTCTCTGGACCAGTGACGATACTTGGGCCCTCCTGGGCTGTGTCTTGTGCGGTGGTCTCTGGACCAGTGACGATACTTGGGCCCTCCTGGGCACTGACTCTGGCTGTGGTCTCTGGACCAGTTATGATACTTGGGCCCTCCTGGGCTGTGTCTTGTCCGGTGGTCTCTGGACCAGTGACGATACTTGGGCCCTCCTGGGCACTGACTCTGGCGGTGGGCTCTGGACCAGTTATGATACTTGGGCCCTCCTGGGCACTGACTCTGGCGGTGGGCTCTGGACCAGTGACAACGGTGCTGGCGGTTGTGTCTGGGCCGCCGGAAATGATGGCGCACTTCTCCGCCGTGACACTCACAACAGGCTGGGCAGACTTCCTCGGGACCTTCCCCACCTTTTTTGGAGTTACAGCTGACTCACCAATCGCCTTCGATCCCATTTCACTTGTTGTCCCACCAGGAGTCTTGACACGGTCCCGTTGTCCACTCTCCAATTTCGGAGCCTTTACAGGGGGTGGGCTGCCAGTGCCTTGGCTCTGGGTCCTACTGCCTGCCCTGGTGGACGGTGCACTCCAAAAACCTGGAACACGCACCACTGGTACTGGTGGCTTTTTGGCTGAGGCGCTACGACGGGACTGATGAATTGGAGGGGGGGGGCAAAAAGGTCAATTTGATAGAGGGACAGTTTCTGACGAACACTGGGATGGGTAGCTGGAGGGGGTCTGGGAGTGGAGGAAGAGGAGGTGGTTGTAGGAGGTGTCACTTTAGCTGTTTTGGGTGCAGGTGCAGGTAATGGAGGCTGTCGTGAGGTGGATGGATGTTGGGTGAGTGATTGCCGGCGTTTGTGTACTTTGGGAGGGGGCGTCACAGACACACTGGGAGAGGACACAGGGGATGTGTAAATGGCAGTGGAGGTGGTGAGTGCAGGTGAGCGGCGTGTGGTGCTGGGTGTCCTGGTGCGAGTCCTAGTGCCTGTTGATGTGGTGCATGCAGGTGTGTGTGTAGACGAGACTGGGAGGGAGGAGGGAGAAGAGGAGGAGGGGGACACAGTGGAGACAGTGGATGTTGCTGTGTCTGTATGGGTATGATGCTTGTGTGAGTGCCTGTGGGATGTGTGGTGCCTATGTTTGCCTGAGCTACTTTTGTGTGTTGACTTGTGTGCATGCTGGTCTGTAGGTGTGCTTGGAATGGGCTGGGGTACAGGGGATTGGGTCTGGGTGGAGGAAGTTGGAAGGGGGAGGCTGGACACAGGGACAATTGCTGCCATCAGTGCTGAGGCCAGCGATTGCAGGGTTCGCTGAAGGAAAGCCTGACCAGAATGAATGCCCTCCAGGAATGCATTACCGTGTTGCAATGCCCGTTCTACACCCTGGATGGCATTCACAATGGTAGACTGCCCAACAGTGAGTGACCTGAGGAGGTCAATGGCCTCCTCAATGAGGGCAGCAGGGGTGACTGGGGCAGGGCCTGAGGTGCCTGGGGCGAAGGTGATGCCCACCCTCCTGGGTGAGCGGGCACGGGGCGAACGCTGAGGGGCTGCTGGGAGGGCGGTGCTGGTAGGGGGGGTGGCGGCTGTACCTGTAGAAGTGGGGCGCACAGATGGTGCCGCCACCACAGGGGTGCTCACATCGGCGGACGAGTCTGTCGCTGGTTGGTGATCCGGTGGCCGACGTGAAGCTCCCCTCGCCCTCCGTCCCACTGGTGTATTCAGAGTCTGTGGTGTGGCCCTCCATGGCCATGTGGGATGCAGCTCCCTCGTGCTCCGGTGCCACTGTACCTCCGCCTGTTAATGCTGATGTACAAAAGGACAGGGAGAGCAGGAAAAGGGGGGGAGACAGAACTAAGAGGGTTTTAGTGCATGGCATACCGCTACCGTTGGCGGACAAGACAGACGCAGCAGCCCCATGCACAACGCCGCGCTCCTGCCCTCTGCACATGCAATTTCTGGGATATGGCCTACATGGCATTGGTGGAAATCTGCGCACATGGATGCCACAGGGGCAACTATACCTCAACTTGATAATTTACTGAGGTGGGGGTAGAGTGCCACATGGCCTACATTACGGAGGGGCCTTGCCTACCTAACTCGCCCTGGCCTAGGGACACCCAGAGCCCACCTCCCCCACCCAGGCACCTCCACTGCACGCAAAGTCCGCAGAATGAGGTTGTACTCACCCCCTTGTGTCTGCTGTGATGTCCTTAAGCGCCCATCCAACTCTGGGTAGGCCACCGCCAGGACCTGGAACATCAGGGGGGTCATGGTACGACGGGCACCCCTCCCACGTTGGGAGGCCATCCCCAGCTGAGCCTCCGCCGTCTTCTTGCTGCAGCAGCAAATGTCCTCCCATCTCTTACGGCAGTGGGTGCCCCGTCTCTGGTGGGCCCCCAGGGTCCGGACCTCCTTGCCGATGGCACGCCAAATGTCCCTCTTCTGGTGGGCGCTGACCTACATGACATGCACAAGGAAAGCGGAACAGTCATTACCAACTGCACCATCAATGTGAGTGGCCCCCTCCCTACTCTGACCGTGTGGCCCATTTATTCCCATGCTTTACTGTAGTATGACTTCTGCCCCCTTCCCTCTTCCACCCAGCCCTGTCCACCCAGGCCTAGCCCCTACAACGTGCTCCCTGTGTACTAACCAGTTGGTCTGGAGGACAGTAGAGTAGCATGTACTGGGGGAGGACCCCATCAACAAGTTTCTCCAACTCTTGTGCAGTGAAGGCAGGGGCCCTTTCCCCAGACGCAGCAGCCATCATCGCTTCCAGACCGAGGTCACAGCAGCACTAGCAGTGTAGGTCCTCTCCTGTTGAAGGTCCGGTATCTAGTGATTGAACAGATAGAAAATGGTGGTGACGTCCGCGGCGGGGCGCATCATCACCACCGGCGCACCTGTTCATTGGCTCCTGGGACCCATAGGGTCCAATGTTAACCAATGCAGCATTGTGCTGCGGTCTACGACCGCCTGCCGCAACGGTGTGCAATGCCAGCGCTGTTACCCCACAATCCCATTGTCCCAGTTTAGAGGTCAGGCAGCTGCCATTTCAGGGGCCCACATGGATTCATTTTCAACTGCGTCACACATACTGAGGCCTACACTCAACACACATACAGGAAGGATTTTGTGTCTGCTGTAGTCTTGTGTGTAACTGTGGGTACATACCTGGATGAATAGTGACTGGTTCTTCGCTGTTGTCCTTCTTAGGCACCGTCAGCTGGGACATATGAGAAGATGGCGGAATCCTCCGGTGTACCGACCGCTGGTGGACCTGTTGACAATGGAAGAGAGACATTTAATCGTGACCTACCGGTTTGACCGTGCTACAATCCAGGAACTATGTACCCAGTTGGAGCCAGACCTGATGTCACCAATCCGCCATCCGACTGGAATCCCCCCTGACGTGCAGGTGCTGTCAGTGCTCCATTTCCTTGAAAGTGGGTCATTTCAAACAACAGTGGCCATGGCATCAGGGATGTCCCAGCCTATGTTTTCCAACGTGTTGTCCAGAGTGTTGTCTGCCCTGCTGAAACACGTAAGGGGATACATCATATTCCCTCAGGTGGAGGATTTGCCTACAGTGAAAGGTGACTTCTATGCCCTTGGACATATCCCCAACGTCATAGGTGCCATTGATGGGACCCATGTAGCTCTGGCCCCCCCCACAGGACTGAACAGGTGTACAGGAACAGGAAGAGTTATCATTCAATGAATGTCCAGATGGTCTGTTTGGCAGACCAGTACATCTCGCAGGTAAATGCTATGTTCCCTGGCTGTGCATGACGCCTACATCCTGCGGAATAGCAGCATCCCTGATATGATGGGTGAACTCCAGAGGCACCGTGTATGGCTATTGGGGGACTCTGGTTACCCCAACCTTTCCTGGCTATTGACCCCAGTGAGGAATCCCAGGACCAGGGCAGAGGAACGCTACAATGAGGCTCATGGGCGGACTAGGAGGGTGATCGAACGCACCTTTGGCCTCCTGAAGGCCAGGTTCCGGTGCCTCCATATGACAGGTGGGTCCCTATTCTACTCACCGAAGAAGGTGTGCAACATCATCATCGCCTGCTCCATGCTCCATAACTTGGCATTGCGACGCCAGGTGCCTTTTCTGCAGGAGGATGATCCAGATGACGGTGTTGTGGCAGCTGTGGAGTCTGTGGACAGTGATGAGGATGAAGCTGAGGAAGACGAAAACGACAACAGGGAGTCAGTCATTCAGCAATATTTCCAGTGACACACAGGTGAGAACATTTTCATTTTTACCATTACATTAACTTTCACACATCTACCTCTATCCTGTAGCTACATTTCACTCACTATTTGTTAATTGAGTTGTACCCTTCCATTTCAGTTTCACAAGTGTGGTAACCTACGTGTCAACTGTTTGCATCCTTGAAGGGCTTGTGATGTGTGACATAGGTATGTTAGCCTTCCAATGGGTAACCCATTATGAAACTGTAATTGATAATACAGATTTACAAATCATAGACTGACTCCATTTGTTTTTAGTGTTTCAAGGGTGTTTATTTAAGTGCCTAAAAAATGAAGGGGGGTTGAAAACTGGTGATGGGTGATGGTGGAGGAATGTCCATGGCAGAGTCCAGTCTATTAGTCTCACAGGTACATTGCACATCTGGGCATTGGAAGTGGAGCTAGGTCAGTTCCGATTTGGACAGGGTAACAAAGTGGGACAGTGGGGGGACAATCAGGGTGGTCTTATTTCCTGGCGGGGGTCTTGCCATCTTGCTCTGTCCTGTTCCTGGATCTCAGGGCCCGCTTGCGTGGTGGTTGTCCGTCTGCAGGGGATGGGGTGCTGGTGTGTTGGTCCTGTGGCGGGGCGTCCTGTCCACTAGCGCCGGCGGAGCTGGTGGGCATTTCATCGGCCTGGCTAGTGTCAGGGGCCCCTTGGAGTGCCACGGTGTCCCTCAAGGTCTTTTGAATGTCCGTCAGCACCCCTACGATGGTGCCCAGGGCGGAGCCGATGGTCCTGATCTCCTCCCTGAACCCCAAATATTGTTCCTCCTGCAGACGCAGGGTCTCCTGCAACTTGTCCAGGGCCGTGGTCATCGTCTCCTGGGAGTGGTGGTATGCTCCCATGATGGAGGAGAGGGCCTCGTTGAGGGTTGGTTCCCTTGGCCTGTCCTCCCTCTGTCGCACAGCAGCCCTCACAGTTCCCCTGCGTGCCTGTGCCTCCGTCCCCTGGACCCTGTGCCCACAACCACTGCCCCCAGGTCCCTGTTGTTGTTGGGGTGGTGGGTTCGCCTGGGTGCCCTGTAGTGGTGGACACACCGCTGATTGACGTGTCCTGGGTAGGGAGGTTTGGGCCCGCTGGGTGGGTGCTGTGCTGGTGTTACCAGAGGGTGTAAGCTCGGTGTTGGGCTGTGGCTGGGCAAGGGGAACCGACTGTCCTGAGGCCCACGATGGTCCGGCCTGGTCATCAAGATCCAGTGGGGCAGAGCTGCTGTCGTCACTGTGGGCCTCTTCTGGGGGTGGAGTGGTGTTGTCTGGACCCTCTAGTGTGGTGACGTTCCTTCGGGTTCCTGCGGGGGTATAAGTACATGATTATTGCATGTGTGTGTTTCATGGAGTGCGATGGTTGGGTGTTCGTGAACCCCAGTGCAGGCATTCCTGTGTGGGGGCTTGTGTGCTAATGGTTGGGGGTTGTTGTGGGTCTGTGCAGTGGGCATGCTTTGGTGATGGGTGTCCATGCTCAGTTATGTCATGCAGGTCTTGGGGTTGGGATGGGTGGTTGGTGTCATGGGTAGATAGGTGAGGATTTGGGGTGATAGGGGAGGGTGTGATGGTGGGGGTGTGTGATATCATGCAGGTAGGGTGGGGGGGTATGATGGTTAAGATTAGACTTACCAGTGTCCGTTCCTCCAATGACTCCTCCGAGGCCCTCAGGATGCAAGATGGACAAGACTTGCTCCTCCCATGTTGTTGGATGTGGGGGAGGAGGTGGGGGTCCGCCGCCAGTCCGCTGTACCGCGATGTGGTGCCTGGAGACCGTGGAACGCACCTTCCCCCGTAGGTCGTTCCACCTCTTCCTGATGTCCTCCCTATTTCTTGGGTGCTGTCCCACAGCGTTGACCCTGTCCACTATTCTTTGCCATAGCTCCATCTTCCTGGCTATGGATGTGTGCTGTACCTGTGAGCCAAACAGCTGTGGCTCTACCCGGATGATTTCCTCCACCATGACCCTGAGCTCCTCCTCGGAGAAGCGGGGGTGTCTTTGGCGTGACATGGGGTGGTGTAGGTGATGTGTGGGGTGGTGTATGTGTTGATGAGTGTGGTGAGTGTAGTGGTATGTGGTGTTTTGTGCTTGGATGTTGCGTGGATGATGGTGTTGTGTGCCTCTGTGTGATGGGGTTGTCTGTTCTGTGCTGTCTCTCTGGCCTTCTCTCTGAATTTTTGGTAGTAGGGGTTTGTGGGTGAGGTGGGTGTGTGTTTTATATAGTATTGGGTGTGTGGGAGTGGTGTGTGTATGTGTGTATTTCAAATTGTCCAATGTGGCGGTGTTTTGGAGATGTGTGTGTATTTTGAGCGCGGCGGTGTGTACCGCCAATGGAATACCGCGGTTGAAAGACCGCCGCGTGGATTTGTGGGTCGTCATGGCATGGGCGTGTTTCTGTTGGCGTGGAGGTGGAGGATGTGTTTCCGCCAGTTTCTCGCTGCCCTTTGGTGTGGCAGTATTGTGTGGGTGTCTGAATTTCGGCAGATTCCGTGATGTGTGTCATAATAGCTGTGGCGGTCTGCCGCGGCGGTGTATTGGCGGTCTTCTGCACGGCGGTAAGCGCCTTATACCGCCAATGTTGTAATGACCCCCATAGCGCCTGATTACCACCTTGGCTGGTGTGGTACTCCATCACAGACGTGACGGATATCCCGCCTGTCATTTTACAAGTTCCATAGGATATGGAACTTGTAATACAGCAGAGGGGGTATCTGTCGCGTTTGTTAGAGTATCCTATCCGCCAAGGCCGTAATCAGACCCATAGTGTTGAATAACTTACTAGAAGCAAGCATGTTGAGATGTAGTGCCAGATTCTGCAGCATTATTAGAAACCCCCATTTGCTCCGGATGATACAGGAAACGTCCTGAACAATTAGGTCCTAAACAACTACTTGCCTAAACCACTACTGCTAAACAACCAAAAAGTCTCTACAACAAAATACTGAATAACTACTGTCTAAACAACAATTTTGCCTGAACAACGAATTTTAAGGTAAGTTTTTTTTTTTTTTTTTTTGTTTTTTTAATGGTTTATTAGTGGTTTAGAATTTTTATATATATATATATATATCGTTTAGAATTGATAGATAGTCTAAACAACTAATACACCATTAAAAGCTTGCTATTTCCAGTGTGTGTGCAATTTTGGCCCTCAAATTGCGCCTCACAAACAAGTCTCATTGATGTTACCAAACTCTCAATGTGCGAGTAACTGCTCACTAACTGTGACCGTGGTCGCAAATAGTGATTGCTGCATTAAAAAGTGCCCAACTACTTCCTGCTACACCTCAAGGACCCCTAAACAGGAAGTTGTGGACCAGAAGAATCCTGCACAGGAGTCACAGCACATGGTTTAGGCAAGCAGCACAGACCTACACCATGGGCTGCCTTTATTCCACACACTACAGTGGCCACCCAACAGAGGGAGAAGGCAGCAGGGGAGTGCATGTGCAAAATCAACTTCTCGGAGAGGAAATTGGACATCCTAACCGACGAATGTTGCAATCACCACAAAGAGCTGTTTGGTAGGCTGTCAGACTGTCCCAGAGTCTGAAAAATTTAAGATCTGGAGGGACATGCAGATTCGAATCAGTGCCCTGGCCATGGCTAACACATCAGTTGAAGAGATCAAGAGAAGGTGGTTTGACCTGCGCTCCATGGCCAAGGAAAGGGCTGCTTGACATCCAGGGAACAGGAGGACCACAATCAAATGTACTCCCCAGAACTTTGCAGGTCCATAACAGTGCTGCTTTCAGGTCACCAAATGCGGCTGCAATTGGTGGTCCTGTAGTCCTTCAACAGACCACTCCTCAGTGTGTACCCGTGACCAGGGTCCGGTGTCTGTGCCCAACTCTACAGGCTCAAGGGTGCCAGCAGGCTAGGCAGGCCATATGCTTCCAGCAACCAGTCTGAGTCTGTTAGGCTAGAACAGGCCATGTTGAACGTTCAGCGCCTACAACACAGACTGATTTGCATTATCAACCACAAACTCGCGCAGGAGTCCTCAAACATCATCCAACAGGTGGCTGCTAAACAGGTACGCCTGTATGCCAGATTTGACGCCTTACTGGGGTGATTGCCATCTAGTTGCAGAGTTGGCTAGATGACAGATGCCAGCTAAGGTGCTGGGAGCACATCCATGCAACAAGATTGGACACTATGACCAGGGCAAGTGGCAGGCTAACGCACAGCACAGTCGATGCACACTGGCCCTGCAGGTGGAGATGGGCCACTTCATTGGTGATGTGGCTAGAGGGCTGCATCAAATAACTGCAGCTGTGGAGGGAATGAACTGCCAACATTGCCGGTTGGGCTACAAGTGACAGAGCAGACAGTGAGGTGTCCAGCATGAGTAGTGTCCTATGCAGACACATGTCCTGTGTAGGAGCAGCAGCCAGCAACCTACAACTGCTAGCACCCCACATGTTGGACTTAGTGCATGGAAGTGACTTGACACTGACAATGTACCTGTGTGATATTTAAATTTATGTTTCCCTAGGCTTTGAAGTAACTGAACATGTGCAACCACAATATGCATTTCACTCATGCTGGACCGGGTGTCCATCTTGTTATTGCATTCACTGACATTAAAGTGTTGCCTTGTTGTTTAGAAATTAAATAGTTGTTTTGTCTTTCATGGAGAGTACTGGGTACATCAGGATTTCTCATTGTGCAAAATAGTGTCTTGCTATGTGGTCCCTGTACCTTTTCCCCTCTGCTTTCCTCAACCGACTCTAAAGCAGGTGGATCAGGGTCATCATCCTCCAATTCAGATCCTGATACCTCTACGTATTCGTCACGCCTGCAAGCTATGTTGTGCAGTATTGCGCTTGTTGCTGCTATGTTGCACACAGTTTCTGGTGCATACAGCAAGGCTCCCCCACTCTTGTGTAGACACTGGAAGCATAACTTCAGGAGGTCAATCGTACGTTGAGTCACAGACCTTTTGCACCTGTGTGCCATGTTGTAGCGCCTTTTTTGGGGAGTGTTGGGAGTCAAGTAGGGTGTCATGATCCAAGGCCATAGGGCATACGCACTGTCACCTGTAGAGAGACATATGAGGCTTTGACAACATACAGACAAATGATTGTACTACAAGACATTTATGTGCACGTCTATTCTAGTACCTAGTAGGAATCCTTCGTCAAAATCCCCTTTCTAGTTGCTGGTATATGCCATTGTGCCTGAATATATAGGAGTTATGAGTGTTCCATGGGTATTTAGCTACAAGGTCTGTGATGATGTTCTGTGCATAGCATACAACTTGCATGCTCATAGAATGTGTGCTTTATACGTTTCCGGGATATTTATGGACATATGACATATGGGCACATGGGTCCCATCTATGCAGCCGATGACCTGTGGGAATCCGGCTATCAGTATTGTGTTTTTGTATGCTGCATTTCCTAATCGTCCCTGGGCAGGTAGACCTGCTGATGTATGTTGTGGAGCATGGTGTCTAGGAAGTTGTTGAAAAAACCTACCGCACACTCTGCGACACACCTCCAGGCAATTCTGTGACATGCTGGTGGCTAACACTGGCCAGTAGGTGGAGGGAGCACTGGATCTGAACATAGGTGAGGACTGCATTACTGCGCTGTGTAGTGTCCTCAAGGTGTGGCTTTAAGGTGGCTATTAGCGCCAGGATCACATTGCTGCTCAGCCTGTACTGCTCATATATCTCCTCCTCTTTCTTCTCAAACAAGGTCAGCCTGACCCTGAAGAATCTCTGGTCTCCTCCTCTGCTGGAGAGCCAGTATTCACCTCCTCCTCACCATCCAGTACAGAGCAACCAATGTGGGAAGTCCCTGATGCATTTGGGCCTGTTTTTATAGATTGGTTCCAGTTAACATCTATTTTGAATTGGTGTTAAATTGCATGTGCAAATGGGCCATTTGGGACTAATCGCAAATAGCGAGTCGTTTGTACATGCATTTTTTGAGACTACTCGCAAATAGCGAGTCGTTTGTACATGCATTTTTTGAGACTACTCGCAAATAGCAATTCTCTAATTGTGAGTCGCAAATTTTGGTTGCTTTTTTGTATGCGTCTCTCAAACTGCTTGCATCGCAATTTCGGCTTTGTGAATGCTTGTCGTACATTGCGTACAACTGTTTTTGCATTCGCAAAGGAGATTGTGACTGATCTGCAAGTCACAGATCGGTTGTACATTGGGCACATTATTTCCTATTTGCATCTGTGTTGCTTTCTGCAGCACACATACATAGAGGAGAAAACCTCAATGGGTAGATTTTAACAGGATGTGTCTTCTTCCTGAACAAAATTAGGCCTAGCCTAAATTTTAATTACTTTGGCACAATTTTGATCGCATAACAAAATTAATTTAAAATTACCAAGATTACACTATTACGGCACATTGCATGATTTCAGGGAGAAAATGTAATGCAAGATCTGACGTAGTTTTTTTTTTTTTTTTCTTTTTTTTTTTTACCTGAGCAGACCGTTCAAGGAATTTTTTAGCACGAAACTACAAATCCAAACTTGATCAGTGGTGTTTTGAATGCGAGAGGCAGTTCCTTTTGGTAGATGGTTTTTTTTTTTTTTTTTTTTTTAATGTAAGCAGACCATTCAGATAATGTTTTTAGAACAAAACTACCAATCTGAATGCAAGCAGCAGTGTTTTGAATATGAGTGACCATTAATCAACTCAGTTATATTTTTAGATTGATTTTGTTCCTGAATGGAAAATTGGGGTAATTTTTTTGAGTGTAATATATTTATTTTTCATATTTATGCAACATTTTGCATAATTACTCTACAGCAAATTGTCAGTTTTGCACACCCCTAAACAAAGCAATATCCTTGCCAAAACACCAACACCCTTGCATAATGGCACTAGGGTGCCCTGTGTTGGAGCCAGGTGGCGCCTAGTGCAGCAGCGCATTGAGAGAGCAGATCTGTGTCATTTCTTGGGATATATGGCACAGTTCTGCTCTCTCCAGGTGACGCAGTACAGCAACTTTGCTTGCTGTGTTCCGCCACTTGTGCATGAAGTATATTGTGGTATTATGCATGTGGCAAAGTTTCATCTGATTACTCATCTTCCAATGATTCTGAGGACCCAAATCATGTCGGCTGTGATGTCCCTTCGCAAGACCTGTCTGTGCTGCGGACAGACAGTAGTAGGGTAGACCTGCTACTGCAGTGTAGGCAGGGTAGACCTGCTACTGGCAACCTAGACAGCAGGCACATGCGGCTGCAAACATGGCTAAAGTGCTCTCCTGGCACCATCCCAATTTAGTGTAGCCAGAAATTCCTGCATTCAGTGGATGTAAAGTCAGTGCAACACATTTTTTGTCTTTTGACTACGTCCATCTCTTTCTGGATGTTGACTTCCTCGAGGAAACTGCGCACCAAACAAATTTGTGTGCCAAACAGTTTCTGAAGGTGCTGGAAGGCACTGTTGGACGTCATTCCAAGGCCAGTGGACTCTCTTTTCACTTGGGGAGTAAAGTTGTTTCTGGGCCTTAATCTTAAAATGGGGATAGTGCACAAACCAAACATGCAGTCCTACTGTTCTACTCCCACGGTGTGGGTTACACCCAGCTTTGCACCTTTCATAAGCAGAGATCTTTTATTGATTTTGCAATGTTTGTTGCATTTCAGTGATAATCCTTCTGCAGTTCCCTGTGACCATCCAGACAAGGTTAGTCAGATTTTGGCCTGTCTCTGAACCTTTTGCAGCCATGTTTCCAGGGATTTATTCTCCTTGAAAGAATAGATCTGTTGATTGGGTCTTGATCTACTATAAAGGGCAGCTGCTGTTTAAGGCAGTACTTACCTAGCAAAAGAGTTTGTTATGGCAGCAAGATATGTATGCTGCGTGAGAGCTCTACTAGTCATGCCTATGTTTGTACACAGGCAAGGACCGTGCTATAAATCCAGTAGGTTTCCCTTCAGCACCAGGAATCACAGCAAAGATTGTATAGAAGCTTGTCCACTCACTCCTTCACAAAGGTTATAACCTTTATGTAGACACCTATACAAGTGTAGGACTGTTTAGGGAGCTGTACAAAGCTGGTATTGTGGCATGTGGTTCAGTTTGATGTTGCCACAAAAGATTCCCCCTGGAGCTTGTTTTTAAGAAGCTCCAAAAATCACAGAGCACTGCTCAGTCAAATTCTTCAAGATGCAGGACGTGTACATGCTTACTACAGTCCACGATGAGAGCACTTCCTAGAGGGTTTATGATCAGTTGGTTGAAGTTCACAAGCCCACCTGAATACTCTATTACAACAAGTACACAGGGAGAGTGGATAAAAAGGGCCAGGTACTTCAGCTATATAATGCCAGTCGTAAAACCCGCACAGGGTATTAGTTTGTTTAGCCACCTCATCTAGTTGGCAACATGAATATATACTGTCAAAGCACCTCAGGAAGGCTAATGTCTTTCCTTGACTTTCAGTTGACTGTTGAAAGTTTTACTACTGCAGAAGCAGTAGCCTCTACTGTATCTGCTGTGGAGGATGTTGCAAGGTTGCAGCAGCAGAGAGAAAGACAAAGCTGTTGTTGCATATTTTACTCTAAGCAAAGAAAAAGATAGACTCTTTCTGTCCCCAGGGCCCATCTAGGCCAGGTCTGTCGTTACCAACTTGCTGTATGTTGTACCATACAAAAGTAGAGTACTGGGAAATCGACTGAGGTTAAGCTGTCCTAGCATATACCTTTCAGTAGCTTGCATTGATACATACCTTCCATGGGTCACTATTTCACTATGCAAGCAGCCCTTCAAATTGTTTACGCCAAATGAGAAAATCTTGGACTTGCTTTATGGCCTGCGTGACCCCTTTATTCGCTGTCAGAACATCGTAGATGTTCTGTATGAGAACTAGACCACAGTCACCGCACTTCATAAAATGGTGGACAGAACTTAGGCCATATTGTCAAGGAGTACCCTGTGCAGCAAAACCTGAAGCCTTTAGCAGTTTTTGAAGTGCTCTTTATGCAACTTAAGGCAGTCTTATCCAGCATGTTTACCTTAGTATCAAAAGTAGATATGCTGACTAAGTTTGAGATATGTAGACTGGAAGGCATCCTCAGACACCGCTCAACTCGCATCTACAAGTGGAGTGAGTTGAATTTTGCACTAAGGCTGCATGAAGCGCATGTCTTCCTGAGCCTTGTGTTGCTTTTATGTGAGCCATTAGTAGAGGTTCACTTGTTATGCATTTGTCGCTCAGACCGTTGAGGGAGTCAGATATTTGAAAGGTAGTAAAAACGTGGCAACAATATGTCTGGCCATGTGTGTAAGAGCTTTGCTTCTGGAATGTTTGTTTGCAAGTTGGTAGATGTATAGATGAAGTGGCATGAATGGTGATTCCGTCTTGTGATATGATGAGCCGTTGAATGGCAGCGGCATGTTGTTGTGAGTGTTCTGCTGTTGGATTGGACCCATGGCTAGTGCTATGAAAGTTACTGTGTGTAGAGTATGAAAGGATTGTGAATGAACTGTAAAGTGGGTTGATGCTCTAGCGCAGCTTTATGGCTCACCTTCAGTAGTTATGGCTTCAGTATTCAATCAATTAATCAGTGCTTGTAAAGCGCAACCACTCACCCGTTAGGGTCTCAAGGTGGTGGTGGAGGGAAAGAGTAGCGTATACCGGTGAGGTGGTTATTAAAAAAGCCATTATTCTGATACAGTTACTAGTATTTGCTCCAGTAGTTGCGGGTTCAGTCTTCTGATACTGTTATTAGTATTGCTTTTTGAAGCTAGCAATTCTTGAGGTGCCAAAAGCAACTGGCGTAAGTCTGTACTTTGGTAGCGTATAGGCTTTGAAGAAACAGTAACAAGACCTTCTAGTTATGAGAACTGAATACCCACAGGTGTTTTGGGTGCTGTAACTTGCATTGACCCCACTCACTTTAACAGAATTCCCTGCAAACGTCAAACTTTGCGTAAATGGCGTAGTGCACACTTTTTGTTTGTGAGGGAAATTTCTGGAATCTGTGGCGATCCACAAATGGTCAACCACCCAGCATTTCCACATAAAAACTGAATTCAATTTGTGTGGGTGGACCTAGCGACTGCGAGAATAAAGGGTACAATATACAACTTGGACTATCATTTCCCACTCAAAACCAGTGTGGGTAACACTGGATGGCAGGAATCTCCTGGGTGTCTAGTTTTCAATAATGTCTGTGGTTGGTAGGTTTCCATGGGTGGCAGCTGAGCCTGGCTCCAAATGCTGTAGCTTCCCCAGTTGGTAATCTCTCCATGTAGCATTTTAGGCCATTTTGTGTTGGGGTCTCTTGGTCCACCCACACATTTTGGGTACTGATGTTATCTGGAGATGTGTGGGAAAGCTAGCTGGTAGGAATGTTATGAATCCAGGGAGATTCCAGAACATTAGGAAAATGTGTGTTTTTATCCAAAGTTCGACATTTCTGAGGGCTTTTGGGTAAGAAAATCTGATGAGATCCATGTAAGCCACAAAGCCCTGGACTTATCTGGCTGTCAAGTTTTCATAAATGTACAGGTTTGTTAGTTTTTGTTGGTTGGCGGTTGAGAAAAGCCTCAATATCCACAGCTACCAACGTTCCAAGAAAAGGTTTCTGTAGAACAAAATTGATATATCCCGGTTAGGTTTTCTACCCTTTTCTGTTGCAGGGCGCTCAGGCAACTCACATAAGTAAGGTATGTAAGAAAGTACCCCTTTTTTGGACGGTTACCCTGTACACTTTTTGCTCTAGAAGCTATTGATTATGACTTTGAAAGTGCACTGGAGCCTGCTAACCAGATCCCAGTGCCAGTGCTTTCTCCCTAAATTGGTTAAGGTGAATCGCTATCCCCAATTGGCAAGTACTTTAACCCGCTTGTAAGGCCCTAGTATATGGTACCAGTAGTACCCAGCACATGGGTTTTAAAAGAGGACTCCAAGGCTTGGTGCACTGTTTGTGCCGCCCTTGTTGACCCAAGTAAACCACTGACAGCAGACCTTCCATTGTAGACTGCAGGAGAAGTGCATACTGCTTGAACTCTGTGCCCACACCATGTGTGGCACAGCCAAGCACTGTCTTTGTCAGTCATGCTTAAGGTAGGACTACTGAGCCCGTAAGCCAGAGTGCATTATATTAAAGGTGTGAACATAAACGTGCAAGCTTGTATGTCCCTATAGGGGCCTTTCCATTAAAAGCTGCTATAACTGAACGACGGTCCATAGGATAACATGGGCTGGCACCTGTGTAAACCTGAGGTCGCCAGTTCCATTATGATACTGCCAAAAGGGTTCATGTTTGGTATCAAATGATGTACCTTCTCAGCCCTGACATGAATCTTGTGCCAAGAGCACTGTTACATGGACCCAGAAAGCAACTTTAGAGGTTGCTCACAGTTACCCCAGTTTTCCTGTGCGCTGACTGCCAGCCCACAGCTGCTGTCGCCAAGACAGAATTCTAACTCCCTGGGCGGTAGTGTGAACACTCCCAGGAGTCGGGACAAAGGCTTGGGTGAGTAGGAGGTCACACCTTCCTCCCTCTCACGAAGGCTAGTGAAGTGGCACATCAAGATGATGAACTTCAAAGGGCACTCTGCCTCTGATGTGCAAGCAGGCTGCCCCCCCAGTGGAGGACAGAGCTGTCCCAGGCACATTTGCACCTAGACAGGTGGGAAAATTAGTCAGGAGGCATACAACACCAGAAGGCTAGCCGGACCTTTAGGGTCGGCAGCTTGCTCTTTACAGCCCAGGAAGACATCTGCCATCTTGAAAAGTGGCAAAATAGATAGAGGTTTCTAGGTAGAAAAGGTGCCACAGCCCACTGGATATTGTCACATCAGAGGCGGATTAGCCTTTAGGGCTAGTAGCCCATAGGCTACTTGCACCCACATTCTCAACGCCCCATAATCTAGGCTTTAAGGGTCTCTCCTGGCACCATAACCTCAGGTCTGCAACAACTTGTGAAGAAAGGACAAGAGAACACTTGCATCGATGACAACGGTAAACTGCACTAACGAGGTGTAATACCTTGAACCTGTGGCTACCTTCGCGGAACTGCTTGACTGCAACCCGACCAAAGACTGCTTTCCCCCAGCAAGAAGGAATCCTTTATGAGCCAAAGGCAAGACCAATCCTCTGGATGAATGGCACAAGACCCCTTGCCCACTGCAGGTTAAAAGCACCTTCTGGATCCGAAGAAGCTATTGCCCAAAGACAGGCAGCCTAGTGCATTGTGGAAAGTGTAGTCCAGCTCCCTGGCCAGTTACAGCTGGCTACCATTTTCTACTGGGACCTCTAGAAGGGGAAATAGCTTCTCAGCCACCTTGCCACGGTTTGTTGTTTGCCAGTAGGGTCATCACCACCTTTACTCGACGCTGCAACTCAAGGGCACACCGCAACACCTTCGTCCAGTGTGACTCTATTGTGGAAATATTGCATCTGCTTTCTCACCCGTATTGTCAGTGGTTAAACCAGCAACCGCAGCTCCTGTTCAGCACCAAGCTTAGCCAAGCACACCTCTCAATCAGCCAGTGAATCAGTACTTGTACAGTGCAGCTTGTCACCTGTGAGGGTATCCAGGTGCTGGCTTGCTGGGCTTAGTCGAACAGCCAGGTCTTGTGTCTCTTACGGGAAGTTTGTCAGCTAGGGTGATGTTCAGAGGTGGAGTGGCAGGGCGTTCAGGACTTGGCTGCGAGGTGGGCCCCCCTCGCACAAGTGGCCCGACAACACAACCTCAACATTCTCACCTACGCCGACGACACCCAGCTCATCCTCTCACTCACCAAAGACCCGCGCACCGCCAAAACCATCCTCCACGAGGGGATGAAATCCATCGCCGAATGGATGAGAATCAGCCGTCTGAAACTGAACTAGGACAAGACGGAGGTCCTCATCCTCGGATCCACCCCCTCTGCCTGGGACGACTCCTGGTGGCCCACCGCACTAGGAACGCCACCGACACCGACCAACCACGCTCGCAACCTGGGCTTCATCCTCGACTCCTCCCTCACCTTGTCTAAACAGGTCAATGCAGTTTCCTCCTCCTGCTACAACACACTCCGCATGCTCCGCAGAATCTACAGGTGGATCCCGACAGAAACCAGAAGAACAGTGACACAGGCCCTCATCAGCAGCAGGCTGGACTATTGCAATGCACTCTACACAGGCATCCCAGCGAAAGACCTACTACGCCTCCTACGCATCCAAAACGCCTCCGCCCGACTGATCCTCAACGTACCCCGCCACAGCCACATCTCCCACCACCTGAGAAACCTTCACTGGCTCCCCATGGACAAAAGGATCACTTTCGAGCTTCTTACCCACGCTCACAAAGTGCTCCACGATGCCGGACCAGCCTACCTAAACAACAGAGTCAGCTTCTACACCCCCACCTGTCAGCTCAGCTCCTCTAACCTCGCCGTCATCCCCCGCATCTGAAGAAAGACCTCCGGCGGCAGATCCTTCTCATACCTCGCCGCCAAAACCTGGAACACCCTCCCCACCAACCTGCAACAGACTCAAGACCTACTCACCTTCAGAAGACTCCTCAAGACCTGGCTCTTCGACCAGTGACACCAGCTCCCCCCCCCCCCCAGCACCTTGAAACCCTCACGGGTACGTAGTGCGCTTTATAAATCCAATGACTGATTGATTGGGAGAAGGAGCAGCCTAAGCTGATTCTCCGGCGTTGCGCAGTGTCTGTGCAATGGCCAGGAAGGCGGAGCAGAGGTTTCTGGATGATTTGTAGAAGTTCATGCGGTGGTTCATGTATGCTGGTCTTTGGTCATGGAGGACTTTGCAAGCCTGTGTCACTAGTTTGAATTGGAAACTTTTCTGGACCGGGAGATAGTGGAGGTTCCTCAGGTGCAGGGCAATGTGGGTCCGTTTGGGCAGACTGAGGATCAGTCTTGCTGCTGAGTTCTGTATCGTCTAGAGCCTTCTCATGTGTTCAGTGATGGTTGCTGTGTTCAGTGCATTGCAGTAGTCTAGGATGCTGATGATTAGGACTTGCATGATGGTTATTCTCGTGCTCATGGGGACCCATTTGAAGATTGTCTGGAGCATGTGGAGTGTGTGGAAGCAGACAGAGGAAACTGAGTTGATCTGTTATTTCATCGTGTGTCTGCTGCACAGGATTATGGCGATGTTGTGGGTGTGGTCTTTTCATGTGGGAGTGGGTCTGAGTTTAGCAGGCCATCAGCTGTCATTCCAAAGAAAGGCATGGTTGTCAAAAAGCAGCACTTCTGTTTTGTCCATGTTGAGCTTCAGGCAGTTGTTCATCCAGGCTGTGACATTCTTCTTGCAGTTGTGAAAGTTGGTCTTGGCTCGGTCTGCTGAGAGCGAGAGGATGAGCTGCACCTGAGATGCCCGTGCTAAGTGGAGTTATGCCCGGTGAATCCTGGTCCAAGGACCCACACAAGCCTATCCCCCAGTGGACTCCAACAAACTCGACGTGTGTGTGTTTGAGAGAGAGACCCCCCCCCCCCCCTCCCACCCCCACCCCCCCACACGTGAGGCAAACCACCCCTGGACTCCCTCAGATTTCTAATTTTCAGAAATGTGCCGGTTTGGTACATTTCCCTGGATGCTGGTTGAGCTAGGACCCAAAAGTAGACAAGTTATAGAACAAGTATATGATTTGAGAGGGATAGGCTTGATCTGACCATGTTGAGCTTTGGGCATATTGCTGTTACAGGTGGGGGTGTTGGGCCAACCACACAAGGGAGGCACCACTTTTATTAGAAGGCTGTTAGGAAATGTGTGGCTCCTCACAGAATCCAAAGCTTTCACTCGCAGGAAAATGTATTTTGTTCAGTGTTTGAGGTTTGCAGGGCAGTGTGGGTAAGAAACCTTTGTAGGATCCATACAAGTCACTTCTCCCTGAAGTCCCCTTGGTATCTAGTTTTCAAACGTGTGGGTTTGGTAGGTTTCCTCAGGTGCCGGCTGAGCTAGGGCCCAAAATCCAAAGCCAGCAAAATTGCAGAAGAAGTCCGTTTGAGTGGTGTGAGAAAGTGATTTATTAGTTAGGGTGGATAGTAGTCCACCACTAATGTCACTATTCTGGTTAGTTCCAGAACAGTAGTTTAAACCTGAGCTCAACCACTGGTAGACATGGCACGGATCTAACAGGCCAAACTTAAGAAAATGTGTAAAGCATTCAGAAGTACCAAAAAAATTAAAGCCAAACACCCAACACAATAAAAATCACAGTTCAATTTATAAAATTAGAAAATATTTTATTGAACAAAAGGACAAAAATCCAATAAGGGGATCCTGAGGGCTGGATTTTTTAAAAGTTTTAAATAAAAATAACATTTAAAAAAGTGTTAAGCTCCAACGGTGGTCATCTGGTCACACTTGACCTGTATCTAGGTGTGAGTTATGGCCAACCCTGATTGAGCGCTGGTGAGATAGCAGGAACAGGTTTGTCTAAGTGGGAAGTTTTGCCTTCCGACTTAATCTCTGAAATGGAACACAAAATCCTCAGCCAGGCAAGCTAGAAGGCTGTGGCCGAGATGGGTTCATCTAGTCTGGACAGCCATCTGATGAAGTCTCTGGGAAGGCATGGACTTTTGGTGGAAAATTCAGTGTGAGAGAGATTCACAATTCACCTCCAAGGAATATACTTCACCAGCTGGATATTTTTGGTTCCTTCACCTGATGAAGATTTATTTATTTTTTGGACTTGGGGCCTGATTTAGATTCTGCAGTCGGTTTACTCTATCAAAAATGTGACCAGTATCCCATAATACAGGTGCACTATATCCAATTGTAATACAGCGCACAAAATATCTGCCACATTAATGACATAGTAACCTGTCCACAGATCTCTAAATAAGGCTCGTAGTCACTGTTTTGGAGCTCTAACTCCTCCACTGGGACAAGGCTGAGAGCTGTAGCCAAACAGGGGGTCCACTGGGCCAAATACCTTCATCATGATATTCCTCTCAAATGGATTGCTTCAGAAAAGGTCCGATTAGGAGCAGCATGAATCTTTTGCCCAGCAGCCGTGCATCTTTGTCAGATTGACTTGCCACGTTTGTCTCAGTCTTCTGTCGGTTCGCCTGTCAAAAAATCTGGAAAAAGTTTGTAAGTCCCAGGTTTTAGGGTTGGGCAGGAGAGGAGTACACACTGACACCAGCCAAGGGTTCCAGGACCTTAGGAACATCACTTTGGGGATAGGAGAAAGATGGGAGGGGGAATCAGGACTGCAATAGTATCCATCAGCAGGAGCCAGGGCAGGTCCTGTAGTAACCGGTCAGCTGGGCTCTTCCATAAAAGTGGGCTTCATGCAATTTTTACAACCCAGTAGCTTAAAAGGTCATCAGCCAACTGATCCTTGGAATCCACCTCCTAGTCCTGGGTACAAGTGGGAGCAGGTCCAGCCCTTGGCGGGTTTTCTCACAGGTCACAACAGGAGGTCCAGTAATTTCTCTGTCTTCCACAGGTTCAGGAGTTTTTTTAAGAGGGTGCCCAGGGCTGCCACATTGATGCCTGGGACTAGCCTCTGGGTGGAGGTGACTTCTGACTTCTCTGTGACTAATATGGAAAACCTTCCCCGGGTTAACCTTTGACAGTTTTGCAGCAGTTCCTGTGTGCCCTCCTGCAATCAATCCCACAGTGCCTCTTTACCTAAAACCAAGATGGAAGAACCTTTTGTCTCCCTCTACAGAGCTCTTGTGCCCAGGTTAGAGGTTTGGCCAGGAAAACCAGCAAACCCTCCACTGTGGTCACTCAAAAGCAGTTATAGGGGGAGCTCTTCTCCTACTGGGATTGGTTTACTTTACCATAGGGAAACGCCACAGTCAGGGTAGATCTCTCCATGGTGAAGTATAGAGAAAAGTAAAAAAAAGTTTTTTTAACCGCAAAAATATAATAGTAATATGTTCAGTATTATTGTAACTCATCTTTTCTTCATTTTACACGTAAAACAAATGCTACAGTACTGTTAACTTAATTTGGAATATTTATTTTTATGTTTTTAATAATTTAAAATTTTTCCTGTGGGATTTTATTTAAAGTCCCTATCTATTATTTTATATGAAAGAGTGCTGCAGGATCAGTGGTTGGCAATGAGTGGTGCTTGTCAGAAAGCACCCTCTTTTTGGCATGGTTACTCCCACTTTTTGCCTGGTGTCAGTATGTTTTGACTGTGTTCACTGGGTCCTGCTAATCAGGACCCCAGTGACTGTGCTCTCTCCCTCTAAATTTGGTTGTTTGGGGACTTCACACACCCCACATTTGGCATACTGGTATCTCCATTTAAGTCCCTAGTATAGGGTACCCAGGTACCAAGGGCATTGGGGCACCAGGGGTTCCCCATGGGCTGCAGCATGTATTATGCCACCCATGGGAGCCCATGTAAAATGTGTCTGCAGGCCTGCCATTGCAGCTTGTGAAAAGGTGCATACACACTTTCACTTAAGGGCACTGCACCAGGTCACTGTAAGTCACCCCTATGGTAGGCCCACTAGCTCAGAGGGAGGGTGCAGGTATTTGTGTGTGATGGCACCCCTAAATGACCAGAGGTGGTCCTACAAACTCCAGCTCCATTTTCCTGGACTTTGTAAGTACGGGACGCCATTTTGCACATGTAAAAGCCACCGGTCACTACCTGTGTCCAGCTACATGATGGTAACTCCGAACCTGGGCATGTTTGGTATCCAACATGTCGGAATCATCCCCCAATACTTTTGCCAGTATTGGTTGTATGATTCCATGCACTCTGGAGGCTCCTTAGAGGACCCCCAACATTGCTCCTACCAGCTTTCTGGGGTTTTCTGGGCAGCCCACTCTGCTGCCACCCCTCAGACCGGTTTCTGTCCTCCTCCTGCTTGACCAGCTCAAGCAGAGGAAGGCAGAACAAAGGATTTGCTGTGAGAGAGGGAGGCAGCACCCTCTCCCTTGGAAGTAGGTGTTAAATGGCTTGGGAGGGGTAGCCTCCCCAAGCCACTGGTATCCTTTGTAGGGAACATTTGGTGCCCTCCTTGCATAAACCTGTTTGCATCAGCCCAGGGACCACCGGTCCCTGCTCTGGCGTGAAACTAGGGAATGGAAAGGGGAGTGATCACTCCACTATCCATCACCATCCCAAGGGTGGTGCCCAGAGCTCCTCCAGGTAGCCACTTGAATCAGCCATCTTGAATCCAAGGTGGGCAGAGACCTCTGGGAGCATTGAAGTGGCCAGGATAGGCAGGTGACATCACAGCCCCCTCCTGATAGGTGGTCACCCTGCTATGTGACTAATCTCCCTTTCTGGGCTATTTAGGATCTCCCTCTTGGGTGGGTCCTCAGAGTCGACATGCAAGATTCCAGCAGGATTTCTCTGCATCGTTTACTTCACCTTCTGTCCACTGGAACTGCAACTGGACCCTCCAGAAACTGACAATCTGCATCCACAGCGACAACTCTGCTTTGCAACATTGTTTTGCCGGCTCTTTCCAGCAACTGCAACATTTCCCCGGCTGTGCATCCTCTGAGGGTGATGAGTCTTCACCCTGCACAAGAAGCAAGAAGGAATCTCCTTTGGAGTGAAGAAGTCACTCCCTACATCCACAGGCACCAACTGCAATGACAACTGGCTGTGTGGATATCCTCTCCTCCAGAGCTGCATGGATACTGCATCATGGGTGGTGGTCTGGGGTGGTCCCCTTGGTCCTCTCTGCCAGCTGTCCAAATTAGGAGATGGTAAGCCCTTGCCTCTCCACTCAGGACAGTACCCCCATGCACCATGTCTCTTGCAGCTACCAAGGCTTGTGGGCATCTCCTCCAAGGGATCTTCAGGCTCTGTGTAGCCCCAGTACTCTTCCCTGTGACGCACAGCCCTCTGCGTGCTGCTCCAGCGATGTGGGATTCCTTTCTAGGTGTGCTGTGTGGGCCTCACTGCGACTCCTGTGCTTGCTGTCTGTGGGGTGTCTGTGGTGGCTGCCTCCTCTTCCTCCAACTCTCCTCACTGCTGAGTGTCACCTGGGACTTCCCACCGTGGGTCGAGCCCCCCCCCCCCCGACCTTGCTGGTCCCCGTCAGCCCTGCATTTCTTCTTCTACGACATTTGCCTTTGCCAAGGCTTCTTGGTGGTTTTTTCACACCACTGACCGACCGCAACTCTTCTACTGACGTGGGACATCAACTGAATCACTTCAGGAACTCTTCTGCCCCAGTGCTGCACTGCTTACCTTCTTCGTCCACCGTTGACCTGGTCCTGCATCCACAGATGTTGGGTAGTGGCTCCTCCCACAGCCGGACACTCCAGTGTGAACTGGACTTGGTCCCCTTCCTTTACAGGTCTTCCTCTACCAGGATCCACCTTTGGTTTCTTGCAGTCTTGTCTGGTTCCTTTTCTGACGTCTTTTTGGTGAGTTTGGGGAGCACCATATCCTTACCTCTTTGCTGGGGAGCACTCAATCAATCAGGAATTTGTAAAGCGCAGTACTCACCCGTGAGGGTCTCAAGGCGCTGAAGAGGGGTGGGAGGTGCTGCTACTGCTCGAACAGCTAGGTCTTGAGAAGTTTCCTGAAGGTAATGAGGTCTTTGGCCTGGCGCAGGTGGGTGGTAAGAGTGTTCCACGTTTTGGCGGCGAAGTGCGAGAATGATCTTCCACCGGTTGTAGTTCTTTGGACGCGTGGGATGGTTGCGAGGGCGAGGTCGTCAGAGCGGAGATGCTGGGTCGGTGTGTAGAAGGAGAGCCGTCTGTTAAGGTATTCTGGTCTGGTGTTGTGCAGTGCTTTGTAAGCGTGGGTGAGGCGTCTGAAGGTGATTCTCTTGTTGACTGGGAGCCAGTGCAGGTTTCTTAGGTGGTCTGTGATGTGGCAGTGGCGGGGGATGTCCAGGATGAGGCATGCAGAGGCGTTCTGGATGCGTTGCAGCCTCTTCTGGAGTTTGGCCTTAGTTCCTGCGTAGAGGGCTTTGCCGTAGTCCAGTTTGCTGCTTACGACGGTTTCGGTGACTGTTCTTCTGGTTTCGGTGGGTATCCATTTGTAGATCTTTCGGAGCATGCGGAGCATGTTGAGGAGGAGGAGGAGGAGGAGATTGAGTTGACTTTCTGGGTCATGGATTATGAGGAGTCCAAGATAAATCCTAGGTTGTGTGCGTGGTCGGTGGGAGTCAGAGCGGCTCTGAGAGTGGCAGGCCATTAGGAGCCATCCCATGTGGAGGGGGTGGACCCGAAGATGAGGACTTCCATCTTGTCGGAATTGAGTTTGAGGCAGCTGCTCTTCATCCATTCGGCAATGGCCTTCGTGGAGGTTGGTCTTGGCGGAGTCATTGGTGAGGGAGAGGATCAGCTGGGTGTTGTCGGCATATGAGATGATGAGGTTGTGAGATCGGACGATGTTAGCGAGCGGGGCCATGTAGACGTTGAAGAGGGTTAGGCTGAGGGACGAACCCTGGGGTACGCCGCTGATGATTTCGGTGGCCTCCCAGCAGAGTGGGGGTAGGCAGACTCTCTGGGTTCTGCTGGTGAGAAAGGAGGTGACCCAGTCCAGGGCTGTGTTGCGTATTCCTGCATTGCTGAGGCGTGAGCGTAGGGTGTGGTGGCAGATGGTGTTGAATGCGGCCAAGAGGTCCAGAAGGATGAGGGCCGTGGTTTCACTGTTGTCCAGTATGGTTCTGATGTCTTCAGTGGTGGTACTCTGGTAAGTACACTCTGGTACTCATTGGGGTTCCTAGTTCCTCAGCTCCCCTCTACCAATTCCACTTCCTTAGGTGGGGGTCCGACTTTTGCATTCCACTTACTGAGCATATGGTTTGGTCCCCCCCTTAGGCCTTCAGTACTTGCTATTGTTTTTGCTATTTTCAATTGCCTTTCATGATAATCACTGACTTCTAATGTGTATATAATAGTGTGTTTACCTACCTCCATTTGAGGTATTGCCTATCCAGTAGTTTGTGCTTTACACATCCAGTGACATAGTGCATGTCTGCACAAAGGAGTTTGCAATATAGCTTATATCAATATTTCCATGTGCAAATTCTAATATCACACATTTGTTTCTTGGAAACGAAGCATATGTCTACAGTTAAACATATTGCCTGAAACAGTATTTCTGTGCCTCGCCACACCTTCCATGGCATGATTTTTGGGAAAGCATAGAAAGACGCACCAGCATACAGGATGCATAATTATTTCTAGGCTTCCTCTCCACTTCCAAGAGGTATGGAAAGATGGGTAGGGGGGGGGAATTAAACTGTTAAAACACTACTGGCTCAGAAACAGGCTAGAATTTGAAACCCTTGATAGATTTAAGATAGGCTAGTGTTCTGAAATGCAAGTATATCTGAGGTAGCTAGAGTGAACGTGTCCTAAAAAAAGCCTTAGCGATTTTTATTTTGGAAAACAGTCAGAGATGTTTGTGTTATATTTTTAACTTTCTCACTCAAAAATAGACATTTCTTGGTTGAACATAGGTATGATATTTCCTGCAGGAGAGCATTTCGAATCTCCCCATAGTTTGAGTCCTGTAATCCTTCCTTGGCCCACCGCCCGCAGTCTTCAAGCACAATAGACCCTTCTGGGAAAAGATTCTTGAACCTCTACCTGGAAATAGGTCTGACAGGAACAATACCGCAGTCCTGGCAGAGGTCCATAATCTCCCCCATCTTCAAAACAGGGGACAGGTCGCTCCCCGATAACTATCGTCTGATTGCCTTAATTGACAATGACGCAAAGTACTTTGCAGGCCTGTTATTGGATCATCTGCTGGCAGGGGCTACCGAAAAGGGAATAATCCCTACAATTCAAACAGGATTCTCCAAACATACCGGCACCATCACAAACATCATGGCCATTGCCCTCCTAATCGACAAAGCAAAAACACTGAAACGTTGGCTCCACCTATGCTTTGTTGACTTCAAAGTTGCATTCGACCATGTGGACAGGAACCGGCTGTGGAAAAAGCTTGCAACCTGGGGGCTTCCCCGTCCACTTCTATGCCTAATAGCCCTCCACACAGACACATGTGTCCAGATAATATTAGGCTTCGGCACTCATCTCTCAAGGCAGATCCCTACTACCAAAGGCCTAAAACAGGGCTGCGTTCTGGCCCCCACACTGTTCAATCTATATCTAGCAGACTTAGCGGGTGCACTAACTCTCACAAACTCACACCCTCCGAAAACCAGGGACCTCGAGCTACCATGCCTCATGTAGGCCGACGATCTTGCACTACTCAGCCACATGGAAATGGGCCTTCAGAGACTACTCAACGCCACTCAGCACTATACAGCCACGAATGCCTTGACAGCAAACATTAGCAAAACACACGTACTGTCAATTAGGTCAAAGACACCCTCGAGAGCCTGGTTTTGGGGGTGGGACATGACTGGTCCAAACAGATAAGTACAAATATATTGGAGTCACTGTCGACAAACTGGGGACCTTCGTGCATCAAAGGAAAAGCCTAATGGGAAAAAGTCTAGCCATAGCACTCTCTCTAAAAAAGACTAAAAACCCTTCTGGATAGGCCCTCATACACCCCCCTCTTAAAAGTGCTAAAAGCCAAGCTCCTCCCCACTATAACATACTGGAGTGAAGCACAAAGAGGCAGGGGCTCTGATACCGTGCAGTGAGCAAAGCTTACCGGACGATCTTCAACATCCCCAGATTTACCTCCCCTGCCCAACTGAGACTGGAGTTTAGTCTGCTGAACCAATCCCTGCCTCGACCTGTCGCCTATATAAACTTTTGGAGCAAAGCCCGCGGTGCCTCCCAGGGCACTTTCAACTACCATTTGTGGCAAGAGCTCGAATGTAAGAACACCTTCCCGTTCAGAATCCACTTAGATGACTCACTTAAGAAGACCGTGCTAATCAACTTGTGGAGGACCCCAATCCCACACAATGCCTTTAAGAAAACAGCTGGGAAATCACTTAGGCTCCAGTCACTACTGGAGGACAAAGCAGCCTTCTCACGGAGGTCTCACACCAGGATGACCCTGCACACCTACACATCTTTGACACCACAGCCATACCTAGGCCAGGGCTTCTCGAAACGAACAAAGAACGATTTCTTAAAGTACTGACTTGGTCTCCTACCACTCGCTTTAAATGCGGCCCCCTGGTTGAGGGACGTAACCAACTCTATCTGCCGCCTGTGCGGTGAGGACACAGAAGATCTCCTCCATGTCCTCTGTTCATGCATTCATCTCGCACTAGAATGAAAAGCCATACTGAAGAGCAAATTTAATTAAAAAGGCATACAGACATGGAGACAAGCAGTAATGGCGTGCTTTGCACATGATGACCTACAGTTGAATTGTGCCTTGGTAAAGTTTCTATTGCAGGTGTCACAAAAGCAGGATTTAAAACAAGCAGGACTGCCCCCCTGTTGATCTACAGGAGGTGGTCATGCTCAATGCCTGACAGTGGACTAGAATGGCATCAAGCGCTGCTCTACTCACACTTTAGCAATGCAAAATCTTAAGTAGCAATACTCAACCATCTTTTAAACCGTGTTCCTACAGAGCACGAATCGAAATGACTGAACAATGTATATAATTATTCGATGGAAACTTAGTAATACTAGAAATGTCCTATTTTTATTTTATTTAACCTTTTTATATAGTGTTTATTTTTTTATTTTTGTGTTATGGTTTCAAGTACCTAAACAATAAAAATCTTCTTCTTCATCCTTCCTTGGCAGTTGGAGAAAGGATCATTAGGCATATTTGATTTGTCAAGGGCCATGCTCCATTAAAGTTAACATTAGTAAGTCTTTCCCAGGAATGTATGTCGGAACAACGCATGCTGGAACCACGCATGCCTGAACAACGCAGTCGGAACAAAGACCGCGTTACCACCACTAATGCCTTTACCATGAATGCCTTAACAACGATTTAGTTGTAAATGCATTCCTGGTAAATGCATTCCTGGAAAAGGCATGCGTGGATAGGCATGTGTGGATTGGCATGCATGGTTCCAGCATGCGATCCCCTGGCCCCCCACCCCTGCCCCTAAAATTACCGCAGCCCCCCCACCCGCCTCTAAAATTACTGCAGCCCCCACCCCGTCCCTAAAACCTAAACTACCCCACCCCTAAAATTACTGCGACCCCCTAAAACCTAAAATTACCCCATCCCTAAAATTACTGGGACCCACCATCCAGCGTTGTTCTGCTTTCGTGGATAACGACCCTTGTTGTTGAGGAATCATGATTTAGGCCGCTTCCCCTTTCCCAGTATCCACCTTATTTACAGCTGTTAAAAAGGGTAAACATGGGGAAAAAACACGATTCTAATGCAAAGTTATTAGTAATAGCAGGGCTTTAAGTGGGATAAAGTGGGAGGGGGCTCTGAAAGGGGAGAGGCCTACTTGGTTGGGGCATCGCTTAAACATGTAAATTACATTTTTATGATTACCACCTAGCTTGTATTTTGACTCCTCCGCACTTTGTTTTATTCAGATATATAACACAACAAATAACACACACAAAACCAGTCATGACAATTGGCTTTGTCAGTGGTTGTTACCTGTTTAAACTAAATTAGTAAAAACAATGATTTTGTTGTAAATAACATTCAAAATGTTTAAATTAGGAAATTGTAAAATGTTAGTTAATCCCTTCGCTGCCAGGCCTTTTCCCCCCTTAGGTGCCAGACCTTTTTTTGGCTGTTTGGAGCGGTTCGCGCTTAGGCCCTCATAACTTTATGCCACATAAGCTTCCCATGCCAAATTTGCGTCCTTTTTTTCCAATATTCTAGGGATTCTAGAGGTACCCAGAGTTTGTGGGTTCCCCTGAAGGAGACCAAGAAATTAGCCAAAATACAGCAAAAATTTAGTTTTTAAAAAACAAAAACAAAAAACAATGGGAAAAAAGAGCTGCAGAAAAAGGCTTGTGTTTTTTCCCCTGAAAATGGCATCAACAAAGGGTTTGCAGTGCTAAAAGCTTTCAGGAACAGGCAGACTTGAATCAGAAACCCCCATTTTTCAACACTATTTAGCTTTTTACTGGGACATACCCTATTTTTACTATTTTTTGTTAGTTAGTGACAGAAATGGGTGTGAAACCAATGCTGGCTCCCAGAAAGCTTAATATTTCTGAAAAGTAGACAAAACTCTGAATTCAGCCAGGGGTCATTTCTTTAGATCCTACAAGGTTTTCCTACAGAAAATAACAGCTGAAGTAAAAAAAATATTGAAATTGAGGTGAAAAAAACAGCCATTTTTCTCAAAGTTTTACTCTGTAACTTTTTCCTGCAATGTCAGATTTCTTTAAAGCAGTATACAGTTACGTCTGCTGGACTCTTCTGGTTGTGGGAATATGTAGGGATTGTAGGTTCATCAAGAACCCTAGGTACCCAGAGACAATAAATGAGCTGCACCTTGCAATGGGTTTTCATTCTATGCGGCGTATACAGCAATTCATTTGCTGAAATATAAAGAGTGAAAAATAGGTATCAAGAAAACCTTTGTATTTCCAAAATGGGCACAAGATAAGGTGTTGAGAAGCAGGGGTTATTTGCACATCTCTGAATTCCGGGGTGCCCATACTAGCATTTGAATTACAGGACATTTCTGAAAAAACATCTTTTTTACACACTGTCTTGCATTCGGAAGGAAAGAATTTAGAGAATGACAAGGGGCAGTAACACTTGTTTTGTTATTCTGTGTTCCCCCAAGTCTCCCGATTAAAAAAAGAAAAAAAAAAAAAAATGGTACCTCACTTGCGTGGGTAGGCCTAGTGCTTGCGACAGGAAACGCAACATGGGCACATCACATTTTTACATTGAAATCTGACAATTTTTTTTTTTTTACAAAGTGCCTAGCTGTAGATTTTGGCCTTTAGCTCAGCCACCACCCAAGGAAAACTACCAAACCTGTGCATTTTTTAAAACTAGACACCTAGGGGAATCCAAGATGAGATGACTTGTGGGGCTCTCACCAGGTTCTGTTACCCAGAATCCTTTGCTAACCTCAAAATCTGGCAATTCCTGGTGTCTAGTGGATTCTGCCCCACCCCAGGGGGCAGAAAGGCCTAAAAATAACTCCCCCCTCCACCCCCCCCCGGAGAGCAGCCCTTGCTCAATGGGGCCGCTCCCCTTATATACAAACAACAACAAAAGCAAAATCCCTGGTGCCTAGGGGGCATTTCTGCAGCCAGATCACATCACGATCGGGCTGCAGAAATGCTCAGAATTACATCAAAGGAAAGTAAAAGCCTTTCCTTTATTTTGATGTCTTCCTGCCCCCCTGCTCCAGAGCAGAAGAGAAATGCTTAGCATTTCTCTTCCGCAGCGATGGGATGTGACCTCTGATGAGGTCAGCACGCGATCGCATGCTGACATCATCAGACGTCACGGGGTGAGGGTTGTCGGGGGTGGAAGGGAAAGCGATTCCACTTCCAACCCTGTCCTGAGGGTAGAGGTGGCGGCCCTCAGGGGAACGCTAGCGCTTCCCCAATGGCCGGTCCCAGGATGTAATGGTTATGTCCATGGCACCTGAGTGCTGCAGCCACGGACGTAACAATTACGTCCTTGGCAGGGAAGGGGTTAAAAACTACTGATGCCTGAGGAAAGGGTAGTGGTCTTCAGAGCATCTTAATCTCTCCTGTGAGACGTTACTCTGAATACACTTCCTTGCATCTCCTTCAATTCATCACCTCCAAACACACAAAACACCCACTCATCTGTAAACACTGGTTTTTCTTTTACTTTCGCATTGTCAATATTTTGACAACTGTGTACCTCCTTCTCATACATTCACACAGAATCACAATTGCAACTGGAATACATAACCATTGCTCTTTGCTCTCTGCAGGCAGGCCCAGGATTGGATGACCATGAATTCTGAACAACATTTTGACCCACCGACTGGGATAGTGAGAAATTCGTAGTGTCTTCATCCTGTGCTCCAGAGTGCTTAATCGTGTTATTAGGTATAAACACCTGAAGGCGACTGTTGAAAGTATGCACTATACAAGGGTAATATACTGCACAGAATATAGAAACACAGCATCCTGGAACTAGCTTCCATAGAGGGCCTGATGGGGGCCTGTTTCAATATCTGTTTTTAATTACTACTAGGTCTGAGACCTGGGGCAACCGGCCCATTTAAAGCCTTAAGAAATAGTACAACTCATGAATTTTTTGATCACTTCTCTCAAATCTCGATTCTGAGTCCTAATAATATTTTTCAGTCGATTATTCTGCAGGCTCAGGGAGCCAGTAATTTTGCTATCAGATAGAGACTTCTAGTTGCAGATTCCTTACCTTAGAATTATCTGAGCAGTCAGACTGGATCCGGACATTTTGTTTGAGCAGTACCCCTGTGCACCGGTGCGTAGAGTAGTTCAGCTCGATGCGCATCGTCAGCGTCGTCCGTGCTGGAACTGTCTGTGGCATAAATATAGGCACCAACCAGGCTCTCTGACATCCATTCTTTTCTTTCCAGACCACCCAGCGCAGATCTGGGAAGAACTAACCCTTCAGTAATTTTTTGACTGAGCTTTTTTTTATGTTTTGTCAGGGCTTTTTAGAGGTTTTCCTACTGGTGTGGCAGGATGTCATCCAAGAGGGCCGGCTTCAAGACCTGCAGCACCTGTCACTGGCCGATGTAGGTGACGGACCCGCACTTTGTTTGCCTGTGGTGCTTTAAGCCTAACCACGACCTGAAGTCATGCACCGACTGCCATGCAATAAACCTGCAGGGTTTGAAGAAGCACTTCATCAAGCTAATGACAGCCCGTTGTACAACTGTGAGCCTGCCAAGGTCCTGGTGGAGAGGAAGGTCCCGGGATCAGTTGCAGAGTCTGAGGTTGTTTTCCCATTCAGAATCTTTGTGATTCTCTGGTAAGTCTAGGCACAAGAAGGAAAAAGAAGTTGAAGCGTGCATCAGGTTCTTTGCATCTGTTGGGTGACGAGACGTGGGAGCGTTTGCATTCTAGGCCTTGCTCTGCCGTTAAGCCGGCACCTGGGCCTATTCATGCTTCCCCAAGTTTTCGGGAGCTGGACCAACCCACGCCCAACTTAAAGAATTTTTACGCCTTGTGCCTCATATTTGCGTGGGTCAACACCTTTGATGCACCTTTGTGCCCTGGGGGTTAGCAGGGGCCCATGCTGGTTCCACACGGGCGGCTCCGGTCGTGGCACCAGTGGGGCTTCAAGGATCCACTTAATCCCAGACTCAGATACAGAGCTGGAGGGGCATTGTTCAACACCATATCCGGCACCATCAGGAGCCTTGCCTCCCAGATAAGATCCTGAGCCCTATTCCTATGGGCTTGGACTCAGGAAGGAATGGGATGGGTCAGTGGACCCTAAAGAAGTCCAGCCTTATGAACAAGAGATGGACTGGTGTGAGGAACTGGGTAAAGCTAGAGGCTTGCCTACTTCCCCAGATGCTGGCATGCTTTCTCCCCTTATTCTATGGCTATGGAGGAGGGAGTGTCTTTTACAATGATGGTGCGGAGGGCTGCGGCGGTCCTCTACCTTTAGCTCCCCTCGGTGGCATGTCTTGACAGAGGCTGCTTCAGGCGGAGTCTCCCTATCTGAACCGCTCCTCCCATTTAATGAGGCACTGAAGGGTGCCCTATTGGGTACCTGGTCCAAACCCAACACAGGGGCTCCTGTGAACAAAACAATTGCTTTTCGCCACTCCCCCAACTCAGACGACCAACGTTTCCTCACACAACACTCCGCTCTTTAAAGTTTGGTAGCCCAGGCTTCCACCTCCGAGGTCAACCCTAGCATGTTCCCCTTAGCTCCTCCAGAAAGGGAATCCAACACGCTGGAGACACTTGAGAAGAAGGTGTCTTCTTCCACCAACCTGGCTTTGCAGTTTGTGAACACTGCATGTCTTTTGGTCTACTATTCCCACGCTCTATGGGACACAGTTGTACAAGTGCTGCCTACAGTCCAGGAGGATGCCTGGGGGGTGCTCTCCCAAGTAGTAGCAGACAGAAGAGATGCAGCAAAGTTAACAATTAGCTGTGGACTCAACTTGCTAGGTAGAGTGATTTCATCAACGGTGGCCCCTAGACGCCACGCCTCGCTATGGAATACTGGCTTTAAGGGGGATGTCACGTCTTTTGATGGACATGCCCTTCTATGGGTCTTTTCACTTTTTAAACAAAGCAGACTCTGTGCTCAAGAAATTAATGGACAGTCTGGCTATGGCCTAGTCCTTGAGCTTATCTTCTCCACTCCAACCCCAGTCTGTTATTTGCCCCTTTGTGGCTACAGAAGGAGCTACCAACCGCGCCAGTTGCTGCCCAACCACTGTGCTGTGCATGCTCCCCAGCCCTTGCGCGGCCGAGGACGTGGTATCCACAAGACTTGTGGATCAGACACCCGTAGGGCGGGTCAGTCTCCCCTTCCCTCCTGAAGCAGCTGCGGCCTCCAAACCCTACTAATCTACCCCTATACCATCATGGGCACCCATTTGGTGGCAGGATATGTCATTACCTGCCCGACTGACCAGAACATCGGACAGGTGGGTTTAGCAGATAATCTGAAAGGGCTACTCCCTCCCCTTCCTGACTACTACTCCTACCCTCATGCCACCATCTGAAGATAGGATGATGGAGGATCATCTTTTTCTCTTCCACAAGGAAGTTGCTTCTCTCTTGGCCAAGGGAGCCATAGTGAGGGTTCCGATGCCAGAAGTAGATCATGGTTGCTATTCCCGGTACTACTGTCTTGTGCCGAAGGATGAAGGCCTTCGTCCTATCCTAGACCTGAGGCCCCATAACTACTTTCTTAAGAAGGAGAAATTCAAGATGCTCACCTTGGCTGTGGTTCTGTCTGCGGTAGACCCAGGAGACTGGATGGTAGCGTTTGACTTGCAGGACGCATATTTTCATATCTTCACCCTTCCTGCCCACAGGTGTTACCTGTGGAGCATGGTCAGCCATGAAAATTTCCAGTTTACTGTACTTCCTTTTGGCCTGACCATCGCCCCTCGAGTGTTCACCAAGGTGATTGCAGTGGTTGCAACTCACCTGCGGAGATTCAGGGGTGTCAGTCTTTCCCTATCTCAATGACTGGCAGATGAAGGCAGACTTGCCTCAGGCTGTCGTCTCCCACTTCTAGACTATGGCAAACCTTCTGCACTTGCTGGGGATCTCTATAAACATGCCAAAGTCACACCTGCCTCCCTCTCAGATGCTCTCTTTCATCAGAGCTATTCTGGACACAGTGCAGTTTCGAGCATATCCTCCCAAGTGGCGAGTCCAGGATATTCAGGCTTTGATACTGATGTTTCAGCATCTATCCTGGCTTTCAGTGAGAAATCCGCTGATGTTGTTGGGACTTATGGCCTCCTGTATCCTGCTGGTGACAAATGCACATTGGCATATGCGGGCTCTACAGTGGGACCTGAAGTTCCAATGGGCACATCAGGGGAATCACTCTGACATGGTCCAGATCTTGGAGGGAACTGCAAAAGATCTGTAGTGGTGTCTAACGAACTGTGATTGGGTCAGCTTCAGATCCCTCTCCCTTCCCCCACCAGATCCCACAATAATGACAGATGTTCCATTCCTGGGATGGGATGGCCATTTGGGAGAGGTGGAGATCAGAGGAATCTGGTCTCCGGCGGAATCCGAACTCCACATGAACCTGCGGGAGCTCAAAGGGATCAGAATGTCATTGAAAGCCTTTCTGCCCTTTATCACGGTAAGGCTTGTTCATGTATTCAGACAACACCACTGCCATGTGTTTCTGCAACAAACAGGGCGGGTCCGGTCGTGGACCCTTTGTCAAGTGGCTCGTTGTCTCTGGACATGGCTGCAACATCATGGTGTATCCCTCATGGTTCAGCACTCTGAAGGCCAGGGCCGACGAACTCAGTTGAAGATGCCTAGCGCATCACGAATGACGTCTCCATATAGAGGTGGTGCAAGGTCTCTTGCAGCAATTGGGAGAGCCTTGGTTAGATCTGCTTGCTGCCGCCAGGAATGATCAATGTCAGCAGTTTTGCATGCTGGAGTTTCCAAGGTGACTCTCGCTCGGATACACTTCATCTCGAGTGGCGCTCAGGCCTCCTGCCCTCCTATTTGCGCATACCACTTCTTCCCAGAGTTCTCAAGAAGATAAAGAATGACCAGGCCCAAGTTATTCTGGTGGCTCCGGACTGGGCACGGAGAGTCTGATATCCAGAGATACTGAGCATCTTCTGTCGCTGCAGCAGGGGATGGGTTCTCCTTCCGAACCTGTCCAGTGTCCGCCTTCTTGTGTGGCGATTGAGTGGTCAGCAGTTGACAGCATTTGACCTTCTTCTTGAAGTCTGTCATATTTTGGCAGCCTGGCGTTCCTCCTTTAAGATGGTGTAATTCTGCCGGTGGAAGAAATTTGTGGCTCTGTGTTCTGACACAAATGTCGATCCCCTTTCTGCCCCTCTTTCTCAGGGTCTTCTCTTTATTCTTTCCCTTGCATAGCAGGGATCTGCTCTGGGCACTCTCAAGGGCTATCTTTCAACTATTTCTGCATTACTCATTGTCTGATCAACCCTCTCTTTTCAAATCTCCTGTTGTACATAGATTCTTGAAAGGTTTGTTTAATCTTTTCTCACCTTCTTGTTTTATCATGCCTCAGTGGGACTTAAATCATCTGGTTCTCACATTCGTAATGTGCACTCCTTTTGAACCTCTTCACAATTGTCCTCTGCAGTTGCTCACCATCAAAATGGCTTTCCTTGTTGCTGTAACGTCTGCCCACCAAGTTAGCGAGCTGCAGGCCTTGTCATCTAAGCCGCCCTACTTAAAAATACATTCTGACAAGTATTGTATTGTATTGCAGTTGTATTTATATAGTGCTTACTATCCCTGACGCAGCATCAAAGCACTTTTCGGTGAGTAGCACGCTACTGTAGAACCCAAGCGGAATTAGTGGTGGATTAGTATAGGGAAATAGGAGTACAGTATTATTATGGGTTAATTTATTTAATCAAAGGATATGTGTGTTTGTTAGTTGGCTTGATGAGTAATGGAGGGATAGAGGAGGAAAGAATCCAGAAGTGTTAATTGGGAGTTTATAGTAATAGGATGAGGCTTGGGACGAGTAAAAGAGAGATGGAGGAGGGAAGAGTCTGTGGAAACGGTTAGGGAGATCATAGTAGCCGAAGGGGTTTTGGATGAGTCAAAGGCAAGATAAATGAGGGAGAATTTAGTAGAGTTGTTTGGGAGCTCATGGTAGTAAACTGAGGTTTGGGGTGAGCTAGATGCGGTAGAGGCGGAAGAGCTTAGGCAGGGTTATTTTGGAGATGAAAGTAGTAGAATGGGTTTGGGATGAGTCAGTGGGATGGAGGATAGATTGATAAGAGAATTGGGGTGAGGGGGAGATAGAGTAAAGCTTACAAGAGAGTGAATTTGTATTATTTGATTAGGTTTTGCCTGTACAGCGCTTTCGCTGTGCTTACGAAGTCTTGTGAATTAAAACTAATAATAAATAAATAAATAAATAAAGAGGCTTGGAACCCTCCCCTTACTTACTTACCTATTCTTACCATTGGCTGGCTCCCACATGGGCCATACATGCCTTCACGTATCAGTGGCTGGCTCCTACATGACTCCCTCCTCATTTTACTTACCATTGGGTGGCTGCCGTAAAGAATCCCATATCACTCTGTTGGTCAGCTTCTCTTCCTTGCCTCCGTGGTCCTGCTGTGGAGCCTGGCCCAACTACTTCTTCCGGTGGCCAGTGTTCGCATGTTTGCAAAAGTATTTCTTTTTTCATTTTGAAGTGGAGCACTCCATCAGAGTTTTTTGTTTTGCAGGCTCTCTCTATGCCCGCATTTGCTTGGCCTTGTCCCCAACCACCTCCTCCCACTTTGTGCTTGCCAACTCCCCTCCCATTGCTTGCCACAGCCCCCCCTTGCCACCCCCTCCTCCTCACACATCACTTCTTTTCAGCTTCCTTTTTTTAAAGCCACACCTTGCTTTCAAAACAAGCATGGGTTCAGGCTAAAGATAAGATGATCTTGTCATTGGTAGGATTTTTATGTCTTGGATCTCTTCAAAACACCTGGTATCAGTGATTTGTAAACTGCTATACCCCAAGGAACATAGCCGCAGCAAGCACTATTCATTTTTAACAACATTGTTTCCTAAAGTGCCAAACCACACTTGCTTTGAAAGCAAGGTCTGGCGTTAAAAAAAAAAAAAGCTAGGCATCCGAGGATGTGATGTCAGTCGACTTTCCGTATTTAATCCAGGCGTCTTTTGTAAAATGCTCACAGTTTCTAGCCTCTGAATCAGCATTTCATCTCTACGAAGTTGCCGAAATGAGCATCATGTTGTGATATCTGTGACTTCTCCTGTTGTACCGCAGAAACGCACACAAGCGTGTTAGCAAGCGCCATCTAAAATAAGTACTATTGGCATGCTACATTTGATTCTTAAGTTGTCATCCTTCCTAGGTTAGAAAGGAGGGGTTACACAGCATACTTTGAGGAGCACAGCATTGCTTTCACTACTAGCACCAAGATACCGTGGTGTCCGTACTTTTAACAAATACTTCTTTATATCCGAAGTGTGCACCGTGCTTCGCTTGCCTTATTGCTGCTCCATGCTTCAGGAATGTAAACTTCAGTAATAACTTTAATTTAAGAAGATAGTGAATTCTGGGAGCTGTGGTCCTCGTTTCTTTCAGTTTATTCTATTTAACTAAACTAAACCACATCAAAACAAGGACTTATAAAGGTAAAGCCTGGGAATGGAAGACTGTGTCCTTGGCCGCAAGAGGCTTGTATCAACACTTATGCTTCTCTGAAGCTGCTTCAGCATGCTATTTGGCTAACATAAGAGAAATGGAAATTAGTATTCTCTTCTGCCTCTAAATTTGCACCGTGGGGGGTGCTCTGCATATCCTACAGTACTTTGTGTTTACAAAACATGCTCCAAGAGGGGATAGAGAGGTGCCCCCACCCCCTCCCCCCCCCCCCAATCTCTCCTCTGCATATGTATTTCCCCTTGCGGTGCCTTTGTCACTAACACCATGGAAAGAAGCATGGCTATGGGGGAGAGGTGGCCATGTACCTTTTCTACGTACCCAGGGTTGCAATGCCATAAACGTTGTAAGGCCAAGTGTTTTTTTTTTTAATACAAATTTACCTTTTTTCTTACTAGTAAAAAATAAAAAGGGTGTTGATGCGGTCAATGCTGGCTGCGTCTTAGTGCTTTTATGAAAAATAAAAATGTAACCCATGTTACACAACAGCTGTACAACATGTAAAAATATTGCAAAAGGTTTCTTATAAGTGAAACCTATTGGCTTTGCCAGTGCTTGTTTATAAGGGCAATAGAGCTGGAGAAGGGTCGTCATTTCCCAAGCATCAGACTGATTTCTCCACAGCTCCACGTTGAAAATTAAGGAAACATTAAAAACACAACAAAGGTATCTGTAAAGAGTATGATCTGATAGAGACTTCTAGCTGCAGATTCCTTACCTTAGAATTCCCTGGTGTCAGCTTCGAATACGGAATTTTTCTGATGAGCAGTACCATGCGTGCACCATCGGGTGGCGTCATTCGGCTCTGCATGCGTCGTCCGGCTCCGCCGGGCATCGTTGGAGCCCTCTGTGACGTCACGGTTGTCCATATAGACTCCACCTCGGCGCGTACATGTCAGTTTTTTTCCTTCTGCGACAGTTAAGCGCAGATCCGGATAAGAGCTACCCTTTTCTTCGGACGTCAAGGTTTTTTCGATACTTGATTGTTTGAAGCATGTCTTCTAGAAAGACTGGGTTCAAACCCTGTGGTACATGTCATCGCACCATGTCGGTAGCTGATCCACACCAAGTGTGTCTCTGGTGTTTAGAAAAGGATCACGACTCCACTTTGTGTTCCAACTGTCGGGCCATGGCTCCGAAGGCCTTGAGGGAGAGATCCCTCAAACTTCTTGCGGCCCGACAGCCGTCTTCAGTCTGCGCGACTCCGAGGAGTTCATGGTCCCGCAGTAGGATGAGGTCGCAGCACTGCTCCTGGAACCCCAAGTCCTCTTCCTCGCATTAGAGGTCATCCGATCACTCAGGTAAGAGGCACAAGAAGAAGAAGAAGTCCAAGCGGACTTCGACTTTGCTATGCCCATCAGCTGCCGAGGTGTTTATGGAACGTCGACGTCCCGAACGTGGTTCCGCTGAGCCGTCGCCAGGGTCGATTCCACATGTTCCCCCTTTTCCCGGGACCAGAGCAGCCCCCATGTGCCTTATTTTTGAGCGGGCTGCACCCTCGGGTGGGTCTTCAGGCCCTGCGGGGTCAGCAGGGGCCCATCTGGTTCGACGTCAGCAGCTTTGGCGCCTCTGGGGACCCCAGGATCTGGTACCGGATCCAGACCGGTGCCGGTCCCTCACAGTTGTCCTCCTCCGGTGCCCGGTCCAACGTCAACGCTTCCTCCACCACCGGTGGTAGCCCCATCCTCATTCCGATGATCCGGAGCTACGACGTTGACTCCGACTTCGATGGCGCCAATTCGGCCCAGATCATTGCTTGAGCCTTATTCTGAACAGCCAGGCACAGGAGAGGAGTAGAAGGGGTCTAAGGACCCTTTAGAGTATGACCTGGAACAAGAACAGGGCTGGTACGAGGATCTAGGGGAGGCCAGTGGACTGGACACATCTCCAGATACTGGTATGCTCTCTCCTAATGTGGCTACGTAGGAGGGAGCTTCATATGCTATGGTGGTGGGTAGGGCAGCTGAGGTCTTGGACCTAGACTTGCCCACGGTGCCAGTCAGGACTAATCTCCTGACAGGTGCTTCAGCCGGGGGTGACTACAACCGAGCCGATGTTTCCCTTTAATGAGGCCCTATCAGACGTCCTTCTGGGAACATGGTCCAAACCGAGCACAGGGGCTCCTGTGAATAGGACAGTCGACCGCCGCCATAGACACGCTCCGAGCGACCCTAGTTTCCTTACCCAACATCCCACCCCAGAGCTCTTGATAGCCAAAGCCCCTTCTTTCAGTGGTGCCTTCCCTCCCGCTCCCTCGGATAGGGAATACAAGAGGCTGGATCAGCTTGGAGAGAAAATGTTTTCTTCTTCCAGCCTGGCATTGAGGTCAGTAAACACCTCTTGTCTATTGGGCGGTTTTTCAATACTTTATGGGATACAGTGGCACAGGTGCTGTCCCAGAGAGTGTGTACGAGACACACTCACCCAGGCTGTCAAGGATGGGAGAGATGCAGCCAAGCTTGCTATCAGGTGTGGATTGAATACGACCGCCTCGCTGGGTAGAGCGATTGCATCGACAGTGGCCCTATGTCGTCATGCCTGGTTACGTTCAACTGGCTTTTCAGGGGAATGTCCAGTCAAGTTTGATTAACATGCCCTTTGATGGCTCTCGCCTTTTTAGTGAGAAGGCAGACTCAGCGCTTGAGAGAGTCAAGAATTCTCGAGCTACGGCCAGATCCGTGGGCCTCTCAGCGCCAGCTCGACAGCAGTCTGTCTTCCGCCCCTTTCGAGGCTTCAGAAGGGGCGCGGTACCATGCCAGCCACAACTTAGCCACTGTCCTCAGGCTTCACACCATCCCGGGAGAGGACGTGGTCGTGGTACCATCGGACCCAGAGGGTCTGGCCAGCGGTCGGCCACAACACAGCCCCACTCCACTGCGCCCAAGCCCTCCTGGTGTGGTTCTGCAGGGCCATGTCCGTCCAGTTGGAGGGAGGATTCAACTTCATCTTCCTCACTGGCATTCCATCACAACAGACAAATGGGTCTTGCAGATCATACGGAAGGGCTATTCCCTCCCCTTCCAATCTTTTCCTCCCTCTTTCCCTCCGACAAAAGAACGGCTGATGGAGGACCATTTGGTTTTGCTCTGTGAAGAAGTTACGGCTGTCTTGGCCAAGGGAGCCATAGAAAGGGTCCCGATGTCAGAAGTAGGCAGTGGTTGTTATTCCCGCTACTTTCTGATGCCCAAAAAGAACAAGGGCCTTCGCCCTATCCTGGATTTAAGGGACGTCAATCCCTTACTCAAGAAGGAGAAATTAAAGATGCTCACTCTTGCTCAGGTCTTGTCTGCCCTAGACCAAGGAGACTGGATTGTAGCGTTGGACTTGGTGGATGCTTATTTTCATATATATCCCCATCCTGCCCGCCCACAGGCACTACCTGCGGTTCAAGGTGGCCCATGAGCACTTTCAGTTGACCGTGCTCCCTTTCGGTCTCACCAGTGCCTCTCGGGTGTTCACAAAAGTGATGGAGGTGGTAGCAGCTCATCTGCGCAGGTCAGGGATTTCAGTCTTCCCCCTACCTCGACGATTGACTGTTGAAGGCTCCCACGCCTCTGGCTCTTGTCACCCATCTCCAGAAGACGGCGCACCTCCTGCATTCGGTGGGGTTCACTATCAGTGTGCCGAAGTCACACCTGACTCCCTCTCAGAAGCTCACTTTCATTGGAGCTGTTCTGGACACAGTGCAGTATCGGGCCTATCCTCCCGAGCAGTGCGTCCAGGATATTCAGGTTATGATACCGATGTTTCGGCCTCTATCCTGGATTTCGGTGAGACGGACTCTGAGGTTGTTGGGACTCATGGTTTCCTGCATCCTGTTAGTCAAGCATGCCAGATGGCATATGTGGGCTCTGCAGTGGGACCTGACGTTCCAGCGGGCACAGCATCAGGGATATCTTACCGACGTGGTTCAGATCTCAGAGGGGACTGCAAAGGATCTGCAGTGGTGGTTAGTGAACTGCGATTGGGTTAAAGGCAGACTCCTCTCCCTTCCCCAACCAGATCTCACAGTAGTGACAGATGTATCACTTCTGGTATGGGGCGGCCATCTGGGAGAGGTGGAGGTCAGGGGTCTATGGTCTGTGGCAGAGTCCGGGCTCCATATCAACTTGTTGGAGCTTCGGGCCATCCAACTAGCATTAAAGGCATTTCTTCCTGTTGTGAAAGGGAAGGTAGTGCAGGTTTTCACGGACAACACCACCGCAATGTGGTACTTCAACAAGCAGGGCGGTATGTCGTCTTGGACCTTTTGTCAAGAGGCTCTGCATCCCTAGACATGTCTGGAACAGCAGGGCATAACCCTGGTGGTTCAACACCTGGCAGGTTCTCTGAACGCCAGGACGGACGAACTCAGCCGACAATGCTTAGCGGATCACTAATGGTATCTCCATCCGGAGGTGGTGCAAGGACTCTTTCAGCAGTGGGGAGAGCCTTGGTTAGATCTGTTCGCCTCAGTGGAGAAAGCACAATGTCAGCAGTTTTGCGTGTTGGATTTTCCAAGGGGGCTATCGCTTGGCGATGCTTTTCATCGCTAGTCGAGTTCAGGCCTCCTGTACTCCTTTCCGCCCTACCACTTCTGCCCAGAGTTCTCAAGAAAATCAAGAACGACTGGGCCCCATTATTCTTAATGGCTCCGGATTGGGCACGGAGAGTCTGGTATCCAGAGCTTCTCAAAATGAGCATCAGTCCTCCAATCAGGCTGCCTCTTTGGGAGGATCTTCTGTCGCAGCAGCAGGGGAAGGTTCTTCACCCGAACCTGTCAACTTATGGCTTCATGCATGGTTGAGCTGCGACAGTTGGTGGTTTATGACCTCCCTTCCGAAGTTTGTGATGTCATTCTGGCAGCCAGGCTTCCCTCTACTAAGATGATTTATGCCTGCCGGTGGAAACGTTTTGTTTCATATTGTACAGAGATGTCTATTGATCCTCCTTCTTCTTCTCTATTAAATATCCTTTTGTTTATCCGATCCATCGCCCAACAGGGTTCCTTCTTGGGGACTCTCAAGGGCTACCTTGCTGCCTTACCGGCTTTTTTTTACGCTTGCCGGACCAACCATCCTTGTTCAAGTCTCCCATCGTACAAAGATTTTTAAAAGGGCTTATGCTTAAGTTTCCACCTGTGCCTTTTGTCATAGCCCAGTGGGATCTTAATCTAGTTCTTACTTTCCTCATGTGTGCTCCTTTTGAGCCTTTACATGACTGTCCTCTCCGGCTGCTCACTATCAAAACAGCCTTTTTGGTGGCAATTACATCTGCCAGGAGAGTGAGTGAGCTGCAGCCTTTATCATCGAAACCGCTGTATCTCATGATATATCCTGATAAGGTAGTCCTCAGAACTCGTGCCTCTTTCCTACCCAAGGTGGTAACCCCTTTCCATCTAGGTCAAAATATAACCCTGCCCACCTTCTTTGCGCCACCGTATCCCTCTAAGGAAGAGGAGCGTCTCCATTGGCTGGACCCAAAAAGAGCATTATCGTTCTACCTTGACTGCACAAAAGAGTTCCGGGTGGACGACCAACTCTTTGTGGGATACGTTGGTGCAAAGAAGGGTCGGGCAGTACAGAAACAATCCATTTTGCGCTGGGTCGTTCTCTGTATAAACATTTGCTACGCTTTGGTCAAGAAGCAGCATCCAGAGGGCTTGAATGCTCACTCTACCAGAGGAAAAGTTGCTACCACTGCGTTTGCTTGTGGTATGCCGGTACTTGACATCTGCCAAGCGGCAACGTGGGCTTCCTTGCACACGTTTGCAAGACACTACTGCCTGGATAGCCAGGTGAGGGGAGAGGGGCATTTTGCCCGCTCGGTCCTGCAGTACTTCCTGGTGTGAAATATAGCCTCAAAACCCAGCACCAGGAGTTATAGCTTGGGTATCTATTCCAAGGTAAGGAATCTGAAGCTAGAAGTATCTATCAGATGAACGTTACTTACCTTCGGTAACAAACTATCTGGTAGACTCTATCTAGCTGCAGATTCCTTACACCCACCCAAGCCTCCCCGCTCTGCGGATATATATATATATATATATATATATATATATATATATATATATATATATATATGTTTTGGTATTTTTGCTTTTCTGGCGTGGAAAGTTGTGGAAAAAGAACTGACGTACACGCGCTGAGGTGACGTCTGTATAGACAACCATGATGTCACAGACGGCTCTGACGACGCCACGCAGAGCCGGACGACGCACACGAGTCCGAATGATGCCACCCGACGGCACGCACAGGGTACTGCTCAGCAGAAAAATTCCAGATTCGAAGCTGACGCCAGGGAATTCTAAGGTAAGGAATCTGCAGCTAGATAGTCTCTACCAGATAATTTGTTACCGAAAATAAGTAACTTGTTCTTCACCAAGTTGGGAGGTGGGGGGGAGGAGGTGTTTTGGAGCTACTGTCGCACAACATATGTTTACTGTTAATATATTTAGTGGTACCTATTTTCAACCTTGGAAGGATGAAAGGCTGAATGGATCTGCAAAAATATGAAGAGATGACAAACCCATATTCTTACGGTAGATTCATTAGTGCAGCCCCAGCTTCATTCAATTTTGACCCAAAAACAAAAAGTAATTAAAAAAAAAGAAACCTCTTCCTAAAATATACAAAACGAAAACACACAAGACTATGAACTTTCTTAATAATTTCGACCTGCAGGACTAATGTTACGTTTTTAAGCCCAACAACATGGTACTAAGATTACTGGATGTAAGTCAAAAAAGTATATGGTTCACAAAAATAAAGACAAGGGAAACTACAGGATAAGATTGGTATAAGGCAAGCCCTAAGATAGACGGTACAGTTCAGTGGACGACTAGAACTGATAAGTGAGTATCAAGGCGGAATCAAAGGAACAAGGAAAGCAAAGCACAGAAAAAGTTTGAAGTGCTCCATACAGATAGATTCTGGAAACAGTACCTGCATTACATGGAATGGAACAAAACAAGCTATCACAAAGGAACAGCACGAGGTAAAGGTATATCCGAGCACATCATGCACAAAACGGAGTATGGAAATGCGAGTTAGTCAGACATCAAAAGCAAGAAACAGAAAGGTTCTAGGAAAGGTGAACACTGGGAGATATGGATTTTTATACATTTTGGTCACAAAAAGACAGAAAGAAACTCACACTGGCAGTGCCAACAGGTCTGGCTTATAACAGCAAGTAACTCTTCAACCACTGACGAGTGTAGGCACTCAGTAAGTCGACTCACATGTGCTCTGTTACTCATCCTTGCATTCATATATACATTCATCCAACGACTGACTCATCCTTGAAATGAAGGATAAATTAAAAAGAATAGAAAGTAGGAACAAGAAAACATACTTCCGCCTAAATTCGGCAAGTATGTGCTTGCGATAACAAAATTGAAAGGTAGCAGCTAGTGGCCATTTTGCACAGTGCATCATCATTTTAACGTTCCTGCATAACTGCCACATTTAGAAGCAACTTGCTTGCCACCTAGAAGCGAAAAACCAATGATACACTATGTGCAATACCATTCTAAGATGGATGCTCAGTAAATATCGCCAGGGGTCACCATCTTCGAATGGGGAAGTGTTTAGTGTATCACTGTTGTCCAACATAATGTTTCTAAATATGATAACTTACTATCAAACAGAAAAACAATAATACACAAATGACAATACCATTCTAAGCTGGCGGCCCAGTACAATGTAGATTAAATGAATGGCAAATGAACAGCCCAGGTAGAGCTGTCTGGGGAGCTGCAGGCATAAAAAGGAGAAGAAATGACATGAGATCAATCAATGAACAAAAGGAAAACTAAAGGACTAGACAGAAGCTGAGACACTGTAGCACATTCATTTGCTGGCGGATGTGCATGTTATTAGACACAAAATGGTTGCACAGAAGGCAACAATGTCAAAGGTAGAAATGGACTGACCCGTTGCCCCACGCTTTATTGTGCAATAGGGAAAAAAGAGCATGTAAATGACACACAGACAACTGAGAGCTGATCCAAAAGTCAAATATATATATATTTATACTTTTCGAGAATGGTCCTCTCTGTCACTGGGCACCGGCAGTGGAGTGCACCGCCCAGTAACTCTCAGACCATTTTGTTCGACATATATATACATACACACAAACAAACAAACTGGTCCTCATTGCGGAACGCTTTATACACTGGTGCAAACGTAAGGAACAGACCTTCCCTTCTTCATTTTTCAAAGCAGACAATTGTGATCAATTGTAAACATTGCACTCCAGGAGAGTTGTATGCTTTATTTAAGTAGTGTACTACACCAAAAACCACCACCTACGTGTTTTGACCACACAGTCTTGCTCACAGTTTGAGAGTGCTTTTTCAATGTCTCTCTTTTATACTATTCGTTGCTCATGCTATCTCAGTGCATTATGGGAAACACAGTGTAGGAAAGTACCATCTTGCCTGGTATGTTACCCCCATTTTTCACTGTATATATGTTGTTTTAGTTGTATGTGTCACTGGGACCCTGGTAACCCAGGGCCCCAGTGCTCATAAGTGTGCCTGAATGTGTTACCTGTGTAGTGACTAACTGTCTCACTGAGGCTCTGCTAATCAGAACCTCAGTGGTTATGCTCTCTCATTTCTTTCCAAATTGTCACTAACAGGCTAGTGACCATTTTTACCAATTTACATTGGCTTACTGGAACACCCTTATAATTCCCTAGTATATGGTACTGAGGTACCCAGGGTATTGGGGTTCCAGGAGATCCCTATGGGCTGCAGCATTTCTTTTGCCACCCATAGGGAGCTCAGACAATTCTTACACAGTCCTGCCACTGCAGCCTGAGTGAAATAACGTCCACGTTATTTCACAGCCATTTTACACTGCACTTAAGTAACTTATAAGTCACCTATATGTCTAACCTTTACCTGGTAAAGGTTAGGTGCAAAGTTACTTAGTGTGAGGGCACCCTGGCACTAGCCAAGGTGCCCCCACATTGTTCAGAGCCAATTCCCTGAACTTTGTGAGTGCGGGGACACCATTACACGCGTGCACTACATATAGGTCACTACCTATATGTAGCTTCACAATGGTAACTCCAAATATGGCCATGTAACATGTCTAAGATCATGGAATTGCCCCCTCTATGCCATCCTGGCATTGTTGGTACAATTCCATGATCCCAGTGGTCTGTAGCACAGACCCTGGTACTGCCAAACTGCCCTTCCTGGGGTTTCACTGCAGCTGCTGCTGCTGCCAACCCCTCAGACAGGCATCTGCCCTCCTGGGGTCCAGCCAGGCCTGGCCCAGGATGGCAGAACAAAGAACTTCCTCTGAGAGAGGGTGTGACACCCTCTCCCTTTGGAAAATGGTGTGAAGGCAGGGGAGGAGTAGCCTCCCCCAGCCTCTGGAAATGCTTTGTTGGGCACAGATGTGCCCAATTCTGCATAAGCCAGTCTACACCGGTTCAGGGACCCCTTAGCCCCTGCTCTGGCGCGAAACTGGACAAAGGAAAGGGGAGTGACCACTCCCCTGACCTGCACCTCCCCTGGGAGGTGTCCAGAGCTCCTCCAGTGTGCTTCAGACCTCTGCCATCTTGGAAACAGAGGTGCTGCTGGCACACTGGACTGCTCTGAGTGGCCAGTGCCCCCAGGTGACGTCAGAGACTCCTTCTGATAGGCTCCTTCAGGTGTTAGTAGCCTATCCTCTCTCCTAGGTAGCCAAACCCTCTTTTCTGGCTATTTAGGGTCTCTGTCTCTGGGGAAACTTGAGATAACGAATGCATGAGCTCAGCCGAATTCCTCTGCATCTCTCTCTTCACCTTCTGATAAGGAATCGACTGCTGACCGCGCTGGAAGCCTGCAAACCTGCAACATAGTAGCAAAGACGACTACTGCAACTCTGTAACGCTGATCCTGCCGCCTTCTCGACTGTTTTCCTGCTTGTGCATGCTGTGGGGGTAGTCTGCCTCCTCTCTGCACCAGAAGCTCCGAAGAAATCTCCCGTGGGTCGACGGAATCTTCCCCCTGCAACCGCAGGCACCAAAAAGCTGCATTATCGGTCCCTTGGGTCTCCTCTCAGCACGACGAGCGAGGTCCCTCGAATCCAGCAACTCTGTCCAAGTGACCCCCACAGTCCAGTGACTCTTCAGTCCAAGTTTGGTGGAGGTAAGTCCTTGCCTCACCTCGCTGGGCTGCATTGGTGGGAACCGCGACTTTGCAGCTACTCCGGCCCCTGTGCACTTCCGGCGGAAATCCTTTGTGCACAGCCAAGCCTGGGTCCACGGCACTCTAACCTGCATTGCACGACTTTCTAAGTTGGTCTCCGGCGACGTGGGACTCCTTTGTGCAACTTCGGCGAGCACCGTTTCACGCATCCTCGTAGTGCCTGTTTCTGGCACTTATCCGGGTGCTACCGGCTTCAGAGAGGGCTCCTTGTCTTGCTCGACGTCCCCTCTCTCTGCTGGTCCAATTTGCGACCTCCCGGTCCCTCCTGGGCCTCAGCAGCGTCCAAAAACGCTAACCGCACGATTTGCAGCTAGCAAGGCTTGTTGGCGTTCTTTCGGCGGGAAAACACTTCTGCACGACTCTCCACGGCGAGAGGGATCCGTCCACCAAAGGGGAAGTCTCTAGCCCTTTTCGTTCCTGCAGAAACCTCAGCTTCTTCTGTCCAGTAGAAGCTTCTTTGCACCCGCAGCTGGCATTTCCTGGGCATTTGCCCATCTCCGACTTGCTTGTGACTTTTGGACTTGGTCCCCTTGTTCCACAGGTACCCTAGATTGGAAATCCACAGTTGTTGCATTGCTGGTTTGTGTCTTTCCTGCATTATTCCTCTAACACGACTACTTTGTCCTTAGGGGAACTTTAGTGCACTTTGCACTCACTTTTCAGGGTCTTGGGGAGGGTTATTTTTCTAACTCTCACTATTTTCTAATAGTCCCAGCGACCCTCTACAAGGTCACATAGGTTTGGGGTCCATTCGTGGTTCGCATTCCACTTTTGGAGTATATGGTTTGTGTTGCCCCTATCCCTATGTTTCCCCATTGCATCCTATTGTAACTATACATTGTTTGCACTGTTTTCTAAGACTATACTGCATATTTTTGCTATTGTGTATATATATATTGTGTATATTTCCTATCCTCTCACTGAGGGTACACTCTAAGATACTTTGGCATATTGTCATAAAAATAAAGTACCTTTATTTTTAGTATAACTGTGTATTGTATTTTCTTATGATATTGTGCATATGACACTAAGTGGTACTGTAGTAGCTTCACACGTCTCCTAGTTCAGCCTAAGCTGCTCTGCTAAGCTACCATTATCTATCAGCCTAAGCTGCTAGACACCCTATACACTAATAAGGGATAACTGGGCCTGGTGCAAGGTGCAAGTACCCCTTGGTACTCACTACAAGCCAGTCCAGCCTCCTACATTGGTTGTGCAGTGGTGGGATAAGTGCTTTGAGACTACTTACCACTCTTGTCATTGTACTTTTCATAAGAGAAAAATATACAAAACAAGGTCAGTGTATATACACATAGCCAAAAAGTTGTGCATTTCCTCTTTTCACTCTTTTCTAAAGTGCTGAAAAGTACTTCTAACTTTCTAAAAAGTTTAAAAAGTTTTTTTTTCTGTCTTTCTAAAAGCTCTGACAAACTTTTTATCTTTTACTATCACTTTAACTTTCTCTAAAAATGTCTGGCACAGGCCAAAATGTTGATCTGTCCAAACTTGCATATGATCACCTTAGCTGGAAAGGAGCAAGGAATCTCTGCATAGAGAGAGGTTTGAGTGTAGGGAAGAATCCTTCCTTAGAACTGTTAATTAACATGCTTAGAGTACAGGATAAGGCCATAAGTGCCCAATCTGTAGAAAAAGTAGCTAATGGTTCTCAATCTGATCCAGGGACTCCCCTAGGAAAAGATTCAGGAAAGAAACTTCCTAGCCTGCCCATTACTAGACAGTCTAGCATAGTTGCTAATGATGATGAGCCACACCATATAAATAGTGTTGTCTCACATCATAGCAAAAGCATTTATTCTCACCATACTGGTAGTGATGTTTCTGTTAGCCAAGCTGTTAGGGTGGCTTCTGTAAGGGACAGGTCTCCTTCTGTCCATTCTCACCATACTTCTGTTTCAAGGCATGTCCCTCCCACCCACCCTGATGACAGATTGTTAGAAAGGGAGCTCAATAGATTGAGAGTGGAACAAACCAGACTGAACCTCAAGAAGCAACAGCTGGATTTGGATAGACCGACTTTAGAAGTAGAAAAGGAGAGACAGAAACTGGGTTTAGAAACCCATGGTGGCAGCAGCAGTATTCCCCATAGTCATCCTGCAAAAGAGCATGATTCCAGGAATCTGCATAAGATAGTTCCCCCTTATAAGGAGGGGGATGACATTAACAAGTCGTTTGCTGCACTTGAGAGGGCCTGTGTTGTACAGGATGTCCCTCAAAGGCAGTGGGCTGCTATCCTATGGCTATCATTTAGTGGAAAAGGTAGGGATAGGCTCCTGACTGTGAAAGAAAATGATGCTAATAATTTCCAAGTTCTTAAGAATGTACTCCTGGATGGTTATGGCTTAACCACTGAACAGTACAGGATAAAGTTCAGAGAGACCAAAAAGGAGTCTTCACAAGACTGGGTTGATTTCATTGACCATTCAGTGAAGGCCTTGGAGGGGTGGTTACATGGCAGTAAGGTTACTGACTTTGAAAGCCTGTATAACTTGATCCTGAGAGAGCATATTCTTAATAATTGTGTGTCTGATTTGTTGCACCAGTACTTGGTGGACTCTGATCTGACCTCTCCCCAAGAATTGGGAAAGAAGGCAGACAAATGGGTCAGAACAAGAGTGAACAGAAAAGTTCATACAGGGGGTGACAAAGATGGCAACAAAAAGAAGGATGGTAAGTCTTCTGACAAGGGTGGGGACAAATCTAAAAATGAGTCTTCATCAGGCCCACAAAAACACTCTGGTGGGGGTGGTGGGCCCAAATCCTCTTTTAATCAGAACAAGGAAAAGAAACCATGGTGCTATTTATGTAAAATAAAAGGCCATTGGACAACAGATCCCAGTTGTCCAAAGAAAGGCACCAAGCCTCCTACCACTACAACCCCTACTGCTACACCTAGTGTCCCTACTAATAGCAGTGGTGGTGGGAGCAAACCTACTAATAGCCAATCCAAGGGAGTAGCTGGGCTCACTATTGGTAACTTAGTTGGGGTTGGCCTTGTTAGGGAGGCCACAGAGGCTGTGTTAGTCTCTGAGGGGGCTATTGATTTAGCCACCTTAGTTGCTTGTCCCCTTAATATGGATAAGTACAAGCAGCTACCCCTAATAAATGGTGTTGAGGTTCAGGCCTACAGGGACACTGGTGCCAGTGTGACTATGGTCATAGAAAAACTGGTCCACCCTGAACAACACCTACTTGGTCACCAGTACCAAGTAACCGATGCTCACAACAACACACTTAGCCACCCCATGGCTGTTGTTAATCTCAACTGGGGGGGGGGTTACTGGTCCAAAGAAAGTTGTGGTAGCTTCAGATTTACCTGTAGACTGTCTATTAGCGAATGATTTGGAGACATCAGCTTGGTCAGATGTGGAGTTGGAGGCCCATGCAGCAATGCTGGGCATCCCAGGGCATATTTTTGCTTTGACAAGGGCTCAGGCCAAAAAGCAAAAAGGACAGGGAAGCTTGGATCCTGGAACAATGGACCAAGTGCTCCCTAAAGCTAGGGCTAGTAGAAGCAAACCACTTCCTACTATCCCTCCCTCTACAGTGGATTCAACTTCTGAGGAAGAAGAATTCCCTCCCTGTGCAGAACCTACACCAGAGGAGCTGGAAGCAGACACTGCTGAGCTTTTGGGTGAAGGGGGGCCTGCCAGAGAGGAGCTGAGTGTGGCACAGCAAACCTGTCCCACATTAGAGGGTCTCAGACAGCAAGCTGTCAAACAGGCTAATGGGGATGTCAGTGACTCTCACAGAGTTTACTGGGAGGACAACCTCTTGTACACTGAGCATAGGGATCCTAAACCTGGAGCTGCCAGGAGATTAGTGATTCCTCAGGAGTACAGAAAGTTCCTCCTAACACTGGCACATGACATTCCCCTAGCTGGGCACCTGGGTCAAATGAAAACTTGGGACAGACTGGTTCCATTGTTTCATTGGCCTAGGATGTCTGAGGACACAAAGGAATTTTGTAAGTCCTGTGAAACCTGTCAAGCCAGTGGCAAGACAGGTGGCACCCCAAAGGCACCCCTTATTCCACTGCCTGTGGTTGGGGTTCCCTTTGAAAGGGTAGGGGTTGACATAGTTGGCCCCCTTGACCCTCCTACTGCTTCAGGCAATAGGTTTATCTTGGTGGTAGTGGACCATGCCACAAGATATCCTGAAGCTATTCCTTTAAGGACCACTACAGCACCTGCAGTGGCAAAGGCCCTCCTGGGAATATTTTCCAGGGTGGGCTTCCCAAAGGAAGTGGTATCAGACAGGGGAAGCAATTTCATGTCTGCATACTTAAAGGCCATGTGGAAGGAGTGTGGTGTAACGTACAAGTTCACAACACCCTATCATCCACAAACAAATGGACTGGTGGAGAGATTTAATAAAACTCTCAAAGGCATGATTATGGGTCTCCCTGAAATACTCCGCAGGAGATGGGATATCCTTCTACCATGCCTCCTTTTTGCCTACAGGGAGGTACCCCAGAAAGGAGTGGGCTTCAGCCCCTTTGAACTTCTTTTTGGACACCCTGTTAGGGGTCCACTCACACTTGTAAAGGAGGGTTGGGAACAACCTTTAAAAGCTCCTAAGCAGGATATTGTGGATTATGTACTTGGCCTCAGATCAAGGATGGCTGAGTACATGAAAAAGGCCAGTAAAAACCTTCAGGCCAGCCAAGAGCTCCAGAAGCAATGGCATGATCAAAAGGCTGTTTTGGTTCAGTACCAACCAGGGCAGAAAGTGTGGGTCTTGGAGCCTGTGGCCCCAAGAGCACTCCAAGATAAATGGAGTGGACCCCACACAATTGTTGAAAAGAAGGGTGAAGTCACCTACTTGGTTGACTTAGGCACTGCCAGGAGTCCCCTTAGGGTGCTCCATGTCAACCGCCTGAAACCCTACTATGACAGGGCTGATCTCACCCTGCTCATGGCAACAGATGAGGGACAGGAAGAAGACAGTGATCCTCTACCTGATCTCTTCTCTTCCACAGAACAAGATGCTCTTGTGGAAGGTGTAGTTTTGGCTGATTGTCTTACTGCTGAGCAGAAAGACAATTGCATAAATCTCCTAGATCAATTCTCTGAACTCTTCTCTACTGTGCCAGGTACCACTTCTTGGTGTGAGCACACTATAGATACTGGAGACAGTTTACCTGTCAAAAGTAAGATCTATAGGCAGCCTGACCATGTCAGGGACTGCATAAAGCAAGAGGTCCAGAAAATGTTAGAACTAGGAGTGGTTGAGCACTCTGACAGTCCATGGGCTTCTCCTGTGGTACTGGTACCAAAACCCCATTCCAAAGATGGAAAGAAGGAAATGCGGTTTTGTGTAGACTATAGAGGTCTCAACTTGGTAACCAAAACTGATGCTCACCCTATACCCAGGGCAGATGAGCTCATAGATACACTGGCATCTGCCAAGTATCTAAGCACTTTTGATTTGACTGCAGGGTATTGGCAGATCAAATTATCAGAAGATGCTAAACCTAAGACTGCATTTTCTACCATTGGAGGACATTACCAGTTTACTGTAATGCCTTTTGGTTTGAAAAATGCACCTGCCACTTTTCAGAGGTTGGTGAACACAGTCCTGCAAGGGCTGGAAGCTTTCAGTGCAGCATATTTGGACGATATAGCTGTCTTTAGCTCCAGCTGGGATGATCACCTGGTCCACCTATGGAAAGTTTTGGAGGCCCTGCAAAAGGCAGGCCTCACTATCAAGGCTTCAAAGTGCCAGATAGGGCAGGGTAAGGTGGTTTATCTGGGACACCTTGTTGGTGGGGAACAGATTGCACCACTTCAGGGGAAAATCCAAACAATTATTGATTGGGTTCCCCCTACCACTCAGACTCAGGTGAGAGCCTTCCTAGGCCTCACTGGGTATTACAGGAGGTGCATTAAGAACTATGGCTCCATTGCAGCCCCTCTTAATGACCTCACGTCCAAGAAAATGCCTAAAAAGGTATTATGGACAGCAAACTGTCAGAAAGCTTTTGAGGAGCTGAAGCAGGCCATGTGCTCTGCACCTGTCCTGAAAAGCCCTTGTTACTCTAAAAAATTCTGTGTCCAAACTGATGCATCTGAATTAGGAGTAGGGGCAGTCCTATCACAACTTAATTCTGAGGGCCAGGATCAACCTGTTGCTTTTATTAGTAGGAGGTTGACCCCTAGAGAAAAGCGTTGGTCTGCCATAGAGAGGGAGGCCTTTGCTGTGGTCTGGGCACTGAAGAAGTTGAGGCCATACCTGTTTGGCACTCACTTCATTGTTCAGACAGACCACAAACCTCTACTTTGGCTAAAACAAATGAAAGGTGAAAATCCTAAATTGTTGAGGTGGTCCATATCCCTACAGGGAATGGACTATACAGTGGAACATAGACCTGGGAGTAGCCACTCCAATGCAGATGGACTCTCCAGATATTTCCACTTAGACAATGAAGACTCATCAGGTCATGGCTAGTCTTATTGTCCTTCGTTTGGGGGGGGGTTGTGTAGGAAAGTACCATCTTGCCTGGCATGTTACCCCCATTTTTCACTGTATATATGTTGTTTTAGTTGTATGTGTCACTGGGACCCTGGTAACCCAGGGCCCCAGTGCTCATAAGTGTGCCTGAATGTGTTACCTGTGTAGTGACTAACTGTCTCACTGAGGCTCTGCTAATCAGAACCTCAGTGGTTATGCTCTCTCATTTCTTTCCAAATTGTCACTAACAGGCTAGTGACCATTTTTACCAATTTACATTGGCTTACTGGAACACCTTTATAATTCCCTAGTATATGGTACTGAGGTACCCAGGGTATTGGGGTTCCAGGAGATCCCTATGGGCTGCAGCATTTCTTTTGCCACCCATAGGGAGCTCTGACAATTCTTACACAGGCCTGCCACTGCAGCCTGAGTGAAATAACGTCCACGTTATTTCACAGCCATTTTACACTGCACTTAAGTAACTTATAAGTCACCTATATGTCTAACCTTTACCTGGTAAAGGTTAGGTGCAAAGTTACTTAGTGTGAGGGCACCCTGGCACTAGCCAAGGTGCCCCCACATTGTTCAGAGCCAATTCCCTGAACTTTGTGAGTGCGGGGACACCATTACACGCGTGCACTACATATAGGTCACTACCTATATGTAGCTTCACAATGGTAACTCCGAATATGGCCATGTAACATGTCTAAGATCATGGAATTGCCCCCTCTATGCCATCCTGGCATTGTTGGTACAATTCCATGATCCCAGTGGTCTGTAGCACAGACCCTGGTACTGCCAAACTGCCCTTCCTGGGGTTTCACTGCAGCTGCTGCTGCTGCCAACCCCTCAGACAGGCATCTACCCTCCTGGGGTCCCGCCAGGCCTGGCCCAGGATGGCAGAACAAAGAACTTCCTCTGAGAGAGGGTGTGACACCCTCTCCCTTTGGAAAATGGTGTGAAGGCAGGGGAGGAGTAGCCTCCCCCAGCCTCTGGAAATGCTTTGTTGGGCACAGATGTGCCCAATTCTGCATAAGCCAGTCTACACCGGTTCAGGGACCCCTTAGCCCCTGCTCTGGCGCGAAACTGGACAAAGGAAAGGGGAGTGACCACTCCCCTGACCTGCACCTCCCCTGGGAGGTGTCCAGAGCTCCTCCAGTGTGCTCCAGACCTCTGCCATCTTGGAAACAGAGGTGCTGCTGGCACACTGGACTGCTCTGAGTGGCCAGTGCCACCAGGTGACGTCAGAGACTCCTTCTGATAGGCTCCTTCAGGTGTTAGTAGCCTATCCTCTCTCCTAGGGAGCCAAACCCTCTTTTCTGGCTATTTAGGGTCTCTGTCTCTGGGGAAACTTGAGATAACGAATGCATGAGCTCAGCCGAGTTCCTCTGCATCTCTCTCTTCACCTTCTGATAAGGAATCGACTGCTGACCGCGCTGGAAGCCTGCAAACCTGCAACATAGTAGCAAAGACGACTACTGCAACTCTGTAACGCTGATCCTGCCGCCTTCTCGACTGTTTTCCTGCTTGTGCATGCTGTGGGGGTAGTCTGCCTCCTCTCTGCACCAGAAGCTCTGAAGAAATCTCCCGTGGGTCGACGGAATCTTCCCCCTGCAACCGCAGGCACCAAAAAGCTGCATTACCGGTCCCTTGGGTCTCCTCTCAGCACGACGAGCGAGGTCCCTCGAATCCAGCAACTCTGTCCAAGTGACCCCCACAGTCCAGTGACTCTTCAGTCCAAGTTTGGTGGAGGTAAGTCCTTGCCTCACCTCGCTGGGCTGCATTGCTGGGAACCGCGACTTTGCAGCTACTCCGGCCCCTGTGCACTTCCGGCGGAAATCCTTTGTGCACAGCCAAGCCTGGGTCCACGGCACTCTAACCTGCATTGCACGACTTTCTAAGTTGGTCTCCGGCGAGGTGGGACTCCTTTGTGCAACTTCGGCGAGCACCGTTTCACGCATCCTCGTAGTGCCTGTTTCTGGCACTTATCCGGGTGCTACCGGCTTCAGAGAGGGCTCCTTGTCTTGCTCGACGTCCCCTCTCTCTGCTGGCCCAATTTGCGACCTCCCGGTCCCTCCTGGGCCTCAGCAGCGTCCAAAAACGCTAACCGCACGATTTGCAGCTAGCAAGGCTTGTTGGCGTTCTTTCGGCGGGAAAACACTTCTGCACGACTCTCCACGGCGAGAGGGATCCGTCCACCAAAGGGGAAGTCTCTAGCCCTTTTCGTTCCTGCAGAAACCTCAGCTTCTTCTGTCCAGTAGAAGCTTCTTTGCACCCGCAGCTGGCATTTCCTGGGCATTTGCCCATCTCCGACTTGCTTGTGACTTTTGGACTTGGTCCCCTTGTTCTACAGGTACCCTAGATTGGAAATCCACAGTTGTTGCATTGCTGGTTTGTGTCTTTCCTGCATTATTCCTCTAACACGACTACTTTGTCCTTAGGGGAACTTTAGTGCACTTTGCACTCACTTTTCAGGGTCTTGGGGAGGGTTATTTTTCTAACTCTCACTATTTTCTAATAGTCCCAGCGACCCTCTACAAGGTCACATAGGTTTGGGGTCCATTCGTGGTTCGCATTCCACTTTTGGAGTATATGGTTTGTGTTGCCCCTATCCCTATGTTTCCCCATTGCATCCTATTGTAACTATACATTGTTTGCACTGTTTTCTAAGACTATACTGCATATTTTTGCTATTGTGTATATATATCTTGTGTATATTTCCTATCCTCTCACTGAGGGTACACTCTAAGATACTTTGGCATATTGTCATAAAAATAAAGTACCTTTATTTTTAGTATAACTGTGTATTGTGTTTTCTTATGATATTGTGCATATGACACTAAGTGGTACTGTAGTAGCTTCACACGTCTCCTAGTTCAGCCTAAGCTGCTCTGCTAAGCTACCATTATCTATCAGCATAAGCTGCTAGACACCCTATACACTAATAAGGGATAACTGGGCCAGGTGCAAGTACCCCTTGGTACTCACTACAAGCCAGTCCAGCCTCCTACACACAGTGAAAAGTCAATAATTAAACTTTAAAAGCAAATCTGTTAATCCAAAACTTGTCATGCATATTCAATATGAAATCCATACAGCATTCAACATAAATAGCGAGAGGAGTCCCTAAGAATGGCGTCATTGTTGATGTTAACAGTTCTGATTTTTAGGAAGTTCATTGATTACTCTTATTTCCATTTCTCATTTATATCTTAAATATTTCATTCATATATCCAATCTGTAACTCAATATATTTAATCCAAGGTAATCCTATTATTTTATATAATAATGCTGATCCTGTTATAATGATATCTCTGTTATTTTATCCACCATCATTGATCCATATTACCACCCAAGCGGCTACTTCTGATAACTCAGATGTCTTCATCATCATCATCAACACAAGCTTTATTCAGTCAACTTAACCATCAAAGCATCATCATATACAGTCATAAATACAGTTAAAAAACCAAGGAAATATAAGAAATATATAACATTATATAACCATCTTATAAAATATAATCACAAGCATAATTTTTTTTAAAAAAATACTGTATGCTAAAAATAATTCATATAAACTCCTATTTTAAAAAACGACTACGTATGTGCCACACAGACACAAGGAACTTGCTTACTGCCACAATCAGGGGCTTGTAAGTATCGCTCCTTAAAATCCTCATTGCTATGCAACACTGACTCAGGCCCAAGGCTCGACAAATAGTATGAATCCACTTTGAACGTGGAATAGAACAAGCAGGACAGAAAAACATAAAATGCTCCACTGTTTCTGAGTTACCATAACATACGGGACATAAATCGGATAATGGAGCAGACCCCCCAACAGCTTAAAAAAAGAAAAATAACTGTAGATTCCCAGACCGAAAACATGCATACAACTCCTTCCCCCGCAGACCAGATATAAAATTAAAATATGGTTCAAACTGGGGAACCCACTTAAAGTCCATAAAAGAGTTAGTCAAACGACCATTGGAATTACTACGGATTAACTCCGTTCTTACATAGGACCAATAAGTTGTTTTCAAAATAGAACTGTGAGTTTTTAACAAGCTTTGGAGATTTTCCCAAAAACTAGTAAATCCCAGAATATGGAACCATTTAGACACATGTTTGACCCATGGGATGGAAGCCACATTTGGTCTCTTTAAAAGATCACAAAAAGAATCTCTGTGTATAGCATGTTCGGGAACAGTCCAAATCCTTATCCAGTAAAGTAGAGGTCTTGAAATTATCACATCCATTATACGTTTAAACCCAAGATCCAAGAATAGTGGTATTACAGGGGTACTACGCGGGCAAGCAGTTTTGGTCCTGGCAAAATTGTTTTCTCCCACAGATAATTTTTTACATTAAAAAGACAAAACATATTTCAGCACCATAGGCAGCCGCGCCTTGGCCAAATAAATTTTAATGGCAGGAGAAACAGCTTTCGAAACCGAACTTCTGTAAAAACGCAAGATAGCGTCTGCTCTATTCTGAAGAAGCCCTACACTCTTGCCGATCTGGTCCTCCCAATGCAAATTACTTGATATCCTCACACCTAAGTAATCTATTGAGTTGACCCGAGTCAATAAAGACCCATCCAAGTCAATGGTGCATCTCCCACGGAAACCTGGGCCAAGCACCATTAACTTATTTTTGTTAGCATTCAACTCCAACCCATAAACCAAACAAAAAGATTTAAACTGTTCAAAAAGAATTTGAACACCCATCGGAGTCTTAGAGATTAGGAGTGAATCACCGGCAAAGAGTAAAATAGTGATCTTTTGAGCATTCAATATTGGGGCATCATTCTGGCAGGAGAGCAATATTGGTACCACCTCATTGATGAATAAAGTAAATAAAAACGGGGCCATAACACAACCCTGCCACACGCCCCTCTGGATGGGAATTTTTTCTGTCAACTCTCCTTGGTCTCCCCACCTCACTTGTGCATAAGTGTTCTCAGGTAGTCGCCGTAGAAGATCATTTATGTTAAATGGAACTTTCAGCCTAAGTAGTACTTCCCATAGCTTCTCTCTCTGGACCAGATCAAAGGCTGATCGGAACTCCACAAAAACAACCTATAAATGTTGCTTGGCAAGAATTACATACTTCCAATATAGAAGCACCAATCTAAATACCTAGTCTATTGTGCTGGTTTTAGGGCGAAACCCTGCCTGCAATGGAGAAAAAACCTGGTGATCTTGTGCCCAATTCGTCAGTCTCTCCAAAAGCTGTTTTGCTAAACTTTTCTGGAGATTATCAATGAGACTAATGGGTCTATAGTTAACGGGCAAGTTAGCATTTCCTTTTTTATAAATTGGAATTATTTCAGCACCTTTCCAGTTACTCAGGATAGCACCACCATTAGCAGTTTTATTTGAGAGCAGATTTATATACCAGGACCAAATAATTGGCTCTGATTTATATAAATCTCCTGGTATTTTGTCTGGTCCAGGCGCCTTGCCCGATTTTAAAGAATTAATCACATCTAATGTTTCCTGAAAAGAGAACAAAATGCAGCCTACTGGAGTTTAAGTATCCTGACAGGATGGGTCAAGGCTATCGCTGGAAGTAAGTGGTAATAGGAGAGCTGAGTCGCAAAAACTACTGTTCTGTGGATTCGGGGGAGCAGCATAAAGTTGGGAGAAGTGAGTCACCTAAGTCTCTGGTTGTATGTTGTTCCTAATGCTGCACTTATTTCCTCTTTGTCTTTTGGATAGTAACTCTCAAAATAATGTGTTCTTATTTAATTTAATTGCAACAAGCAAATCCTGACAGACAGAATCTTCCCATAGCTTTCTGGCGTGCAGTGTGGCCTTTTTGTATGTGTATATAGTTGATCGAATCTCCCCCAGGGAGCCATTTATGATTGCAGTTTTTAGTGCCAACTTTGCCTTAGCACAATCCTCATGGAACCATACATTCGTAACCATCATATTAGGAGCTAAAGATTTAGAAGAGATATTTTTATATAAGAAACTCTGCAGTTTCTTCAACAATGATTTATGAATGCTAAGGAGGGGAATGTTACTATCTTCATATTCTTCATAAACTGCCATCACATCAATAAAAGCTTTATAAATCCCAGTTATTAAATAGGGGTTAGACAATACCTTCGGCCAACAAACTCTTGTGTGATTACTGCTCAGCAATGGAGTAGGAATCACTGTACATTGAGTGTGTGAGAATCTCCTGAATACATCTCCACATAGGATAAGAAGCAAGGGATTATGGTCGCTTTCGCAGCTGGGTTCCACCTTCATAACTTTTAATAAAGGCCACAACTTAACATCCACTAGAAAGTAGTCAATAGTACTGAAAGTAATACCTCTTTTGAATGTGGGCGCCATATTTAAATCTGAGGACGTGCGTCCATTGTATGCCCTAAGCCCATATTTTAGACAAAGTGTAGCCAACTGAGCAGCCACACGGAAATTAGTACATTAGCTGATATTCATTAATTGCGGGATTCCCCACAATTCATCTTCTTCATCGGTTAACCCATTATTAAACATCGAAGGTTCAAAAGTACAGTTCAAATCTCCTCCTATTACTAACAAAATCGAGGGGTGCAAAGAATCAAGAAATTCAAACAACTGACATAATGTCTGATACTCTGATCCCGGAGATACCAAACGGGCATAAACATTAATTAAAATAATCCTAAAATCCTGATGGAATGTAAGTTGAACTCCCATAATATCCACAGAATCTATCTTTAGTGGCAAATAGTTACAGTGTAACTTCTTATTTAATAACATCAATAAACCTTCTTTTGCGTGACCTAAACCCTTCTCTGGAGGTAGAGCAAGGATACTATACGACCTAAACCCTTGTGTATATATATATATATATCTGTTCCTCAGCCCAAGTTTCCTGAAATAAACCAACATCTTGCCGATTAATATAGGTAATCCACTCTGGATCTCACAGTTTCCTGCCTAGTCCTGCTAGGTTCCATGACATCAACAGTATCTCAGCCTTAGGCAACCCAGAACCAGCAATAGGAGTAACAGGCCCCTCAGAATGTGTAACACATTGAGATGCCCCCAGAGGCACTTCCTGAACAACATTTAGTCATCTGGTGACTATTGATGCAAGGGGCGTTCTAGGTTCCATATGAGATTGATAAACTGGAGTGGGGATAGAATACCTCATAGAACGAGTACAAGGAGGGTGGGGGGCAAGGCTAATACCAATCCTTCTTGAAAGCCTTAAGTGATGTGTACGTGCTTCAAAATCCATTAACTGATCCACCGGGGTCTTTTTGGAAAAGCAAACTGAAATAAAATCATATTTAGACCCTGGAACGCAACATCTTTCCACCTTAAGGATATCAGAGCGGATAACTGAGAGACAATTGCGTTGGGTACGTAGTCAATGGATGGCTTTATTAGTCTAGGGCTCATGATTCTCAAAAGCACCTAGCGATACCTTGGGCGCATCAATCATATACATTGTACAATCACTACATCCTATCCCCAAACTCTGATCGTACTGAGCATTAATATCAGTATAAGATTTGAATAAATGGGCAGAAGGTATAAGGGAATTAACCTTACTATCAGGAGGCAAAGGGATATCCTCTCTCCTTGACCCATCATTAGTAACATGTAACTGAGCAGAAGCAGGGGCATGGAATCCCTCATGATTCCTAAAATTGGGAACTTGATTGTGCTTCCACCTGTCATTGGCAGTTGTTGCCTGGTTATCCCCAGTGCTAGGTAAAGTGGATTATCTAAGGGCGGGGCAGAGCTGACACTTGAGGTAGGGTGTCTGTTTCTAGTCCTAACTTAAATGGAACAGTACTCCCATCCTCTTATCTCCCCATGTGGCTGCTGACATCAACAACTATTTTTCTGCATTATATTCTCCTTCTTAAGTCCCGTTACTATTAACACCATGGATTTTATTTCATCAATTTTCTGGAGAACAATAACTAAATCAGTCCCTTCACCCAAAGAATGTAAGCCCTCAGGAACAGAAGGAGAGGTAGTCGAAATATCAATGTCAGTAGCAGTTTCTAATGCAGAATGTACTATGCGAGCCGGTGGATCTTCAACCTGTCAAAAGCTCAAATTGGTTTCAACACAAGATATTGGGAACCACCTTAACAACTGGGCCTAATGGAGGGGGGGATGTTTCAGCACCCGTGGATAAAGCGTCCCTCTGACATGTGAAAGTTCCCAGATCACTACATGATGGTGCCAAAGGAGTGTATGAGGAATGTCCCCCTAGAGCATGAGTACCCTTAGTCATACTAGTCTCAGCAGGAGTAAAAATGGCTTGTATCCTCTTGCTCTTTGTGAACATTTCAGGAATTTTCTCCTTCTTAGGCACTCCCTTAACGGTAGGCGATAAATGAGAATTATTTTTTAATAAGGCATCGACCTCTTCAAATAATAAGTCAATAACATGGAGAGGGCTCAAATCTTTGGTGGTGCCTGTGCTTACTTAGTTACTTTCTCTTTTTCTCACTTTTTTTATACCACTCAAGGGGCAGCGGTATCAATGGCTTTCCGTTTCCCCATTTCAGATAGTTGAGAGAGTGGTAAATAAATCCTTAAGTACCAAATAAAAGTCTTCTGTACTTACTGCTCACATCAGAGATTAGAGATTAGCCCAGCCCGGCCTCTATCGGGTGACGACGGGCGAAGATGAGCCCCTCTTTGCCCGGTCTTCACCCGGGCGTGTCCGCTACGCGTCCTGCGAAGCGTGAAGTGCGCGATTGATTATAAGGCCAGGTAGGTGGAAGGGGAGCCTGGGGGATGAAGTCCCACCACCTCATTCTTATTCAACTTCTCAAAGTATTGCACAAGTTCTATCTCTGTTCCATTCCAGACAATGAATAGGTCATCTATATATCTCAGCCAAATTATTGCTTTCTTTGCATATTCTTCATTGTCCTTCATGGAACAGAGATAGAATTTGTGCAATACTTTGAGAAGTTGAATAAGAATGAGGTGGGTTTACAATTCACATACAACATGAGTACTAATTGTGTTCAGTTCTTGGACGTACAAGTATAGGTAGAGAACGTTATGATTGAAACCACTCTGTATCGGAAAGTAACATCAACAAATAGTATATTGCATGGTGATAGTTTCCATCCAAAATCGCTAAAGAAGAGTATCCAATATGGTGAGTTTATCAGGATGAAACGTAACTGTTCTACAAAGCAGGAAATGGAGAAGAAGTTTGCTGAAACCAGACAAAGATTAATTCAGAGAAGAAACAAACATAAAGACATAAGATCTGGTGAACAAAAAGCAAGATCTCTAACAAGAGTGGAGATATTGAATAGACCAATGACAAACACAATAAAGAAAGAGTCCAAAATAAGAATGGTGATGACCTACAGCAAAGAAAACCATCTGATTCTCAATGCTCTTAATAAATACTGGGATATAATAAAGAAAGTCCCAGATATTGGAAAATTGGTTGGAGTTAGACCAATGATTACATACAAGAAGGTACCACCTTTGCAAGGTCTCCTGGTAAGGAGTCACTTTCAAATGAACAAATCGCCAAATTGGCTAAGGGCTCAGGCAAAAGGTTTCATATGCTGTGGGAAATGTAAAGCTTGTCGTATAGGGACAAACACAAAAGAATATCAATATCCCAAAGGAAACAAGATGGTGATCAACAAAAGGATCACTTGTAACACCACTTATGTGGTATACATAATTGAGTGTTTCTGTGGATTACGATATGTGGGGAGTACGATCTGTCCCCAAAAGAAACAAACCTTGGAGCATATAAGAGCCATACAAAATAAAGATTTGAATTATGCCACGGCGAGACATTTGAAAACACATGATGGAAAAAACTGGACAAATATTAAGTTCTTTGGTATCGCAAGTATTGATAAAACAGAGAGGAGGAGATCTTGAAGTGAAGTTGAGGCGTTTGAAATCACGGCTAATAATACAGCTTAAAACTAAGACCCTGAGGGGTCTCAATGGGGATGAAGAACTCTATAGTCATTTATAAAAGGAGAATCATCAGACCAAAATTGATCACGTAAGACATTTGAGTTATCAGAAGTAGCAGGTTGAGTGGTAATATGGATCAATGATGGTGGATAAAATAACAGACAGATATCATTATAATAGGATCAGCATTATGTAAAACAATAGGATTACATTGGATTAAGTATATTGAGTTACAGATTGGATATATGAATGACATATTTAAGACATAAATGAGAAATAGAAATAAGAGTAAACCGATGAACTTCCTAAAAATCAGAACTGTTAATAACATCAACAATTACTCTATTCTTAGTGACTCCTCTTGCTGTTCATGTTGAATGCTGTATGGATTTCATATTGAATATGCACAAAAAGTTTTGGATTAACAGATTTGTTTTTAAAGTTAATTATTGACGTTTCACTACGTTTCCCATAATGCACTGAGATGGCATTAGCAATAAATAGTATAAAAGAGAGACATTAAAAAAGCACTCCCAAACTATGAGCAAGACTGTGTAGTCGAAACGCGTAGGTGGTGGTTTTTGGTGTAGTACACTACTTTAATAAAGCATACAACTTTCCTGGAGTGCAACGTTTACCATTAATCACAATTGTCTGCTTTAAATAAAATAAAAATAAAAATATTCTTTCATTATATTTTTAACAACATGAGCCTGGCAGACTCTTGGAAGAGTGTTTAATAAGGATTAATACAGGTGCAGATTTTCCAGCCCCAGGGTTTGTCAAATAAAGAAACCAATTCCAAAACTTACCTTTCAACCGCAATTTGAGGTTCCGTGTAACAAGATACCCATTCTCTCCCCAAGCTTTATTTACCACAGTGTAATAGCAATGCACTCAATAAAGGCCTTTTGGCTTTAACATATTATTTTCAAAATAAATGTCAGGCCAACTCCTTTTGCCATAACTTTTCATAATAAACAGATCAGATTTGACATAACATTTCTCAATGAGCCTTTATTACTGACTTGTCACTATAACAAAACTAAAGCCTATTGTACTGAGCACAGGCACTGCCACTTTCAGCGTGTAGCATGCTACTCCAGAACCCAAAAGGTTAGTGGGAGGTATGAGATAATTTGAGAGAAGGACATGTGAGCCGGTTAGTTGGATTTAGTAGAATAATGGGGGGACTGAGGAGGGAAGAATGCAGAAGTGGTAATTGGGAGATCATAGTAGTAGGATGAGGTTTGGGGTGAGTAAAGGAGAGAAGGACGAGGGAAGTGTCTGTAGAAAGGGGTTAGGGAGATAATAGTAGTAAAATGGGGCTTGGGATGAGTCGGAGAGATGAATGAGGGAGAATTTAGTAGGGTTGTTTGGGAGATCATAGTAGTAAACTAAGGTTTGGGGTGAGCCAGAAGGGGCAGAGGAAGGAAGAGTCTAGGAAGGGTTATTTAGGAGATCATGGTAGTAGAATGGGTTTGGGATGAGTGAGAGTGGAGCTAGAGGTTAGATTGATAGAGGTATATGGTGATTGTGAGACAGAGTAAAGCTTTCAAGAGTAATTTATTTTTCTCTTGTACAGTAGGACTAAATCAATAAATATATAGATACATGCTTAGTAAGGGAATATATGTTTAAGGAATATAATATATTGAGATTTGGAGTTTTATTGTATAAACAGACTTTCAAGTGTTCCAGTATTTGATGTTAACTTATTTGTGTACTTTTATAACATTATTTTATCTTTCCTCAATGTTGCAATAGTGAAATGCTTATAGATAAATACTTAAAATAATATTTACCTATTGTAATAGATAAAATAAAAACAGAGTCTCATAAGCATCTAATCAGATAACTTATCCTGAAACTATGCAATGCCCTATGCACATGTAATGCGTAGAGTAATACACACATATGCACACATATAATAATACATACACACACACACTTGACCATAAGTAAAATATACATTTGTTATACAGGCCTAAAGAGTATGTATATATTTTAAGTCAGAATAGTTATACATATTTGTACAAAGAAATACACATATCTAGTTACGCTGGCCTCTTTTCTTCCAAAGGTGGTCAAGCCTTTCATGTAGGTCAGTCCTTCACTTTACCTACTTTCTTGGCTCCACCTCACTCCTTGAAGGATGAGGAGCGTGTCCATTGTCTGGACCCCAAGCGACCGTTGCCGTTCCACCTTGACCGCACACGAAAGGTCCGGTTGGACAATCAACACTTCGTGGGGTATGTCTGAGCTACAAAGGGTTGTGCTGTGCAGAAAAGGATCATCTCTAGATGGATCATGCTGTGCATTCAAATCTGGTACGCATTGGCCAAGAAGCAGTCCTGCAGGACGACTTCGTCTAACATTGGTCCGCAGACCCACCTCCTGGAATACTATTGCTTGTGTGCCTATTCTAGGGTAAGAAATCTACAGCTAGAGGTCTCTATAAGATGAACAAATTACTTACCTTCGCTAACGCCTTATCAGGTACAGACTATAGTTTCAGATTCCTTACCGACCCACCCATCCTAACTCTTGCGCCTAAAAATCAGTTCGCAGACTGTATCCCTGTCAGGACCCTAGATATCCACTCCTGTGGTCAGTGTTCTTCATGGCTCTGCGCTTCTGGCATGGAAAGTTGTGAAAAGAAATTGAGGTCAGTGTCCCTGGGTAGCGCCATTCCCAGCTCGTACGACACCAGCCAAACAACTCCCCCGAACGGCATGCAGGATACTACTCGCACAATTTTCCAGATCCACTTTGACGCCTGGTATAATTCTAAAGTAAGGAATCTGCAGCTAAATAGTTGCCACCAGATAAGGCGTTACCAAAGGTAAGTAACTTGTTTGTTAGTTTGAGTATGGCAGATTGGCAGAAGCTATTGTTATTCCACCCCAAACAGATATAGCTAGAGGCCTGCGATTGCAGTATTTGTGTGTCTGGCAAAAATCATCCCTCACAACCGGACAGAAATCTGGTTCTGAGGATTTACCTAGCACCTTATATTAACTGGTTATATAGCCCAAATCACAAATTGAGCTGGCTCCTGACTAATAAGTGCTATTGATATGAAACCTGGTGGTCATCATTTTAACCATATAGGACGGATAAAGGCCAAGTTAGTCATGAAAGGGTTCATAACTGTATGGAAAGATTTAAGATAATTAGTGAAGCAGGTGTCGAGTCTTTTAGTCATCTTAGGCACTTAAATGGACAGAAATTCCAGTTAATTAACTAGCTAGATTGCTCAGTGACACGCCACAAACCAGTATAGGTCTCCTGTGGTAAATGCTTTATAAAATATGCGATACTGAAATTGATTAAATCACTACCTTAATGGTGCCAGGAGCTGTTACATAGAGAGCTTGCTTCCCACAAATGGAGAAATAGGACAGTTAGTTTATTTTCGAATGAAGCATATTTTTTTCTGTTTGTGTATTTTGGTTTTACATGTTTTGGTTTTACATGAGAGGTCTTGTCTGCTCCTCCTGTAAGACCAAACTGTGCTGGCACATTCTGAAAGAGGGAGCCTTTAATGCTCATCATGTTCCGCTGTTATTGAGGCATGTGATCACACAGAAACTGGGATATGGCAAATAGGGAAACTTAGACATGCTATTGTTGCAGTAAGAAAAGCGGGCAAAGCAAGGTTAGGGAAATATTGTTATGGTAAGCCACTGACCAAACGAGATGGAGAGACAAGATAGCAAGTCTCAGGCACCTGTATCTGGAGACCTAAAGGTGGCGAATGGATAAGAGTACAGGGTGCCATAGTCTTTGTGAAAGAAAGAGGAGTTCACTTGGCGAGGAAGACGGGGACATTGTGGAGACTCAAACTCGATCACATGCCCCCGTCAGGAAACCTTGGGACCAAGAGACAACGACATCGGAACAGGGAGACAACCACATGGTGGTAGGGAGACACGGACATGAGGACAGAGATACACAAATACCAGGGGGGAGAGTCAAGAGCATTAGGTTAGGGGCATGGACACTGGAACAAGGAGAACAAACAGCAAAAAGATGGTAAAGTCAGGTTAGTTTTAGAGCGTGATGACATTGAAGTCACTAGAGAGGAATACTTTTTGGAGAAGCATTTACTGGGAAGTTGACCCCACTGCAGTCTATAGGAGGATTTTTCTGCGTTTGACGAGAGAAGATAACGCAAAGAAAGTTGGCCATCTGCAAACGAGAACAAGTTGAGCAGTATGGTTTTAGCGTGATTGCTGAAACCTGGGCTACCACTTGCAGTATGTGAGTATCCGGTCCAGAAACTTGTTTCTTACTCGGTCAAGAGTTCATGTCCCTGATTCTTGACCTTGTTGCGTCCTCCCTCCCCCTACTCCTCCCCAAAACACATACACCTCTCCCCTCTGGCCCCTGATGGGGACCAGGTAGTCTGTGTTCTGTTTCCTCCCACATTCACCTGCCTACCTAATATCTGTATTTTTGGGCGTGAGCGCCGGGGTCTCTCCTACTGTACATCAGGCTTCCAGGTCCAGAATCATTTTACTGGCTTGGCCAGCCTCTGCTGCCTGAGATACCAGCTACAGGTGGTGCTTGACCCTCTATAAAATGCTCTCGGTTGTGCGCACTGGGCTCAGCCGCAGCCAAGAAAAAGTTCATCACGTCAATCAAACCTGGAGGAGACTGGGCTGGGTCGTTTTCCTTGGCTTGTAGAATGGCACTAGTCCGACTGTACCAAGGCCAGCCAACATTGTTTACTTATCACTGAATATGTGACAGTCTGTTGTAAAAATGTAAATATTGATTACCTCATGAAGTCTTTTGTCATGTTACGAGCTCTTGTAGTCCTTCCGTTCGTGTGCTCAGGTCCTTGGTTAGCGTTTTTATTGCTTGAGAGGCTGGGTTTTCTTCCCCTCTGCATGTTGATCTATTTTAGCCCAAGTGTACGATCCCTTAATTTTAGGCCACTGAGCTGCATATTGATGTCAGACATCTTGTGACTGTATTTATATTTTCTTTCAGTGTTGACATTTTTATTAGGTCTTGACCTCTTTATTTCGTTTCCAACCAGACCGCATTTTCTGAAAAAAATAGCTCAAGTTGGTAAATGGAACTTTAGTTGTAGCCCACAGGTTCAGGGTCGGAAACGGAAAGGCACTTCATAGAGAAAGAACGCATATTGAACGACTTGGATTTTTTGATAGAAGTGAAATGCTTGCTGTTAACGGAGTAGGAAAGCCCCTTAGACGCTTATGTTAAGAACTCCCCACCAAATACGACTGATGACACCAGTGGTGATGCTCAAGAAAGGTGCGTTCCTTCAACTACTGCCACGTGCGCAATCCTTATTTGTCTGTTAAAGTAGTAAAACGCTCCTCTATAGTTTAAACCGCAGGAGACTGGAACCTTGTTGGTTAATATGCTGAAACCCCCTAAGGCAATTATTCACTTAACTAACAATGTTCATGAGAATATAAAAGTAAATGTAGATTGTACTAATACATTTGATTCACTAGCTTATATTGTAGAATAGACCAGTCGTGTGTGGAAAAGCAACTTGTATGTTGGGCATATACCTATGTATGATGGAGGGGGTTGGTAAACAGGTGAATTTAGTTAAAGTCGCTCCACCTACTGCAGTAAACGCTGTTCAGTCAATTGAGTTGAGAGGGGGAAGGTACAAGATCTAAAGTACATGATCATAAGTCTTCAGTCTACATTAGAATTCCTAACCGCCCTATTAGTGAGTCAGTCTGCCTGTCGTGCTGGCCACACCAATATGCCTTACGCCAGACCACAGCATGGCAGGCGTTTTGACTACAAGAATAATGGCACTTGCAATGACCCATGTATGTCAAGAGATGATAAACAGTAGGTCCGACAGTGCCCTTGTCAGAAACTCACATGTACCTCCCACCCTGTGGCTAAAATGCATGCAGATTAGTTGAGAATAGGTCTAGCTTAGCTATAGAGCCGGACATTACGTTTCTCATTTTGAAGAGAGATTTTGAAACTAGGCATTTGGATTTAGTTAGGTTGGCTCCAGTTAAGCCAAATAATTGTGTTGGCCCCCAAACCCTCAGTAAACACAAAGTTTATGTGCCTCCATTGCAAACTCATGTACAACACTGTAAAGGAGTCTCTGATAAATAAGGTAATTTGCTGGGTGTGGGAAACTGGCATGTTATCTATCAATTAGAATTTTCATTGTTGATAGTGAGAGAACTAGTCATCTAATATTTGGTATTAGAAAGGAGATGTAATTAAAGTATTTACTTCAAACTCCGACTTGGCACATGGTTTATTGAATGTGTAGGTGCAGATTTTTGCCCACCATTGCATCTTAGACTCAAATCAGAGGTTCCCCACTAGTTGCCAATTCATGTGCTTGTGCGAGTTGCCATACATCACTCAGTCAGTAAGTAAGGACATAGTGCAAGCATTAATTATATCTCAATTGGGCTACTGTAATGTCTCTTACGGATGCCCCAAACAACTGATATACCGCTTTTAGAAAGTACATAAGGTAGCAGTCAGACAAGATACCCCAATTTCAAAGTACAGAGACCCTTTACATGGGCTCCCTACACTTGAAAGTTGTACATTTTGAAGCCTTTCAAGTCCAGTTATACTTTATTTCGACCAGAGTTCATAAAAGTTACACATAGAATAAAAAAAGAAAGTGCATTCATTATCATTGTGCTTTCTCACTGACTTAAAATAAGCTTTAGAGTAAAAAATAACTTCTCTAAAACCTTCAAATACTAGCAATAAGAAGTCAATCATATTCAATAACCTGCTGTAATCCACCATTGTTCCCAATACATAACTTAACATTTAGATTCCAGGGTTTCTAAAACATCTGTATCAAAATAAGAAAAAAATATAAATATTTAAACTATAAAAACAGTTAAAAGAAGGTTACAAATTCAAATTACCCGACTAATACCATTGTCAAAATAAAAAGCAGTCAGCCCAACCCAAGATTTAAAATGCTAGGTTGATGTTATAGAGTGACTCAGTTTCGTAATAATTTAGATGACATACTTTGACAAAAAAAAAAAAAGAAACCTTCTGCCTACACGGTCAAAAAAGCTAATTTTGGGTACGTTCAAATCATTAGGGACACATGCACAGTGTAATAAAAAGCTTATGTCATAACTTAAAACAAATAATAAGTTCATATTAAAATAGCACAAAAATCAAACAAATGCATAGAAATTACTCTTTACAACTAACAATAGCAGAAACAGAGGATGCTTACCCGCATGTTGCCTGAAAGAGATCTATTCCAAAGCCCTGCCCAAACCACATGGTCAAATGGATCTTTGCTCTTAGTGCGGGCTAAGCACTGGAACCTGGCACTGTGATAGCCCTATGGCGAATGGACCAAGCTGCTGACAGATATTGAGTAACTGTACATACTACAAATATGGACGGGTCATATTTTCAAATTCTATGAGCATTGGCACAATCATATAAATGCAGAGCCTTACACAATGGGATGATCCATCTTTCCCTTGGACTCTTGTATGGGGGCAGAAGAAAAGCACATGTTCGGTTGACTTCACACACAGATTGCAGTTTATACATTCGTTGGCCTCAGAACTATTCTGCGACCATCGATCAGTGAGACTGTTAACTGATAAAGTACCATATCTGAACTGGAGGAATAGAACACAGGCGCGTGCAGGTATTGGGAGATCTAGGAATTGCCCGGGCCATGGCTCCTGTTTGACGAGTAGGAATTCTGATGTTAAACGGCCCACCCTGTTGCTATGAAGAATCTGCTCGTTAGCCTTCTCCCAATATCTAAATTTAACCAATGGAATACCATTAGATGGGATCGACTCGGGCCTCTTCCAGAATTGGGAGAAACCCAGATCATCCCAGACTGATTTAATCGCCCTCACCCATCTGACCTTTTTCCAGCTGTACTGGTTCCTTGTAAGGTCTTTGATAGCCTCGCAAAAAGGTTCCAATTCCTCTGTTTTCCAAAGGTGGATCCAATATAAAAGGAGCCTCAAACCTGCTACGTCTTTGATGCTATTCATCCTGAGAGCAAGTCTGAGAGGGATCATCAGGGTGCCTTTCCCTGTCCTGACTGTGCCTAATAAAATTGTTCTCTTTAATTTGTTGGACATCCAGTTCTCTTTGAAAGCCCCATAGCTCTGCACCATACAGTGCAGCGCCCCGGATCTGTGCTTCGTAGATTTCTGCAATGGGGTTTAATGGGGGGGGGGGGGCTAACTACAGCTCTGGCTTTACGTCCCAAAGCCCCTCTTCTTTGACATATTATATGTGCTCCTTTTCTAATATGTGCATCCCATCTAGCTGAGTCAATCAGCTTAATTCCTAAATAATCAAACTCATTGACCCTTTCCAATGGGATAGAGTTCATTGATATGCTAGCATTCCCTTTCTTCTTTCGCGAGCTGCAGACCATAAACTTAGTTTTCCTAACATTGACTTCCAAGCCAGAGTCTCTACAGAATAAACAAAATTGGTCGACCAGATTTTGCAATCCCGGGGGTGATTTTGACAAGATGATAGTATCATCCGCATAGAGCAGTCCTGGGATTTTTTTACCTGCCAACCTAGGTGAATCATTATTACAATTAGTTAAGTACTTAATACAGTTGTTTATATATAAAAGAAAGAGGGTGGGGGCAAGGTCACAGCCTTGCCTTACTCCTCTCTTAATAATAACTGGATCTGTTAATTCACCATCCTTACCACTCCTGATTCGGGCCTTCATGAATTCGAACAATAAGGTTCAGAAGACCTTTAGGGACTCCCATGTTGGTCAATGTCAGCCATAATTTATTCCTGGGTACCAGATCAAAGGCCGCTCGAAGGTCAATGCATGCCACATATAGGTTTTCACCTCCGATATCCACTGTCTTCCATTTAGTTACTAAAAACCTCAGGACTTGGTCTACTGTGCTAACTGCAGGTCTAAAACGTGCCTGTAAATCAGAGATGGCCCCGCTCTCTGTAATCCACTCTCCTAGATGGGACAAAAGCAACTTCGCAAAAAATTTCTGAAAGTTGAAGAGTAGGCTTATTGGATGATAATTAAAAGGGTTGCAAGGGCTACCTTTCTTAAAAAGGGGGAACTATCTCAGCTCCCCTCTATGTGCAAGGAATAGGTGCTCCTGCGGCAACTGCATTACAAACCTTGTTCAAGTAGGGGGCCCAGACATCAGGGTTTGACTTCTAAAGATCACCAGGAATTTTATCGAGACCCGGGGCCTTCCCCCACTTGAGGGAAGCTATTGCGGCTTTAGTTTCGGCTAGAGAAAACTTGATTGAAGGAATACCAATTTCCCTAATACTGGCCACCTCCCTGAAATTAGGTTAATTTACCCCTGAGTAAAGTGACCCAAAATGATTTACCCATACTGCAAGAGGGAATCGAAGTACCAGGCAAGGGCTGGGAATCACTACTGTCATTTGAAATCAACTTCCTAAATTTGGAGGCATCATTAGCTCTTGCGGCCTCCAGGAGAGCAGCGCATTGTTTCTCCTCCCAACGTCTTTGTGCCTTGGAAAGTTCCTCCCTATAGCTCTCTCTTGATTGTCTTATTGGCTCTCTAATCCCCCTTCTCAGGTCCCTCAAACATTTGTTCTTGGCTTCCCTGCATGAATGTTTGAACCACCTCTCACTACACCTGTTTCTTGTTTTGGCGACAACTTCTTTGCTAAAAAGTTTTTTCAAAGAATTGAATAGTTCCATATGAACAACCAGGAGCCTTTCATTTCTGCCACAAACTCTCTATAACAACGATTGAGAAACTTACATGGGCTCCATCTTCTCATGATACTTTCCCCCCCGAACCCTTGGATCTAGTCAGAAGACTTTTAGGAATGTTACCCCCAGGTGAACGTCGACGGGCAGTTACTACATCTAAAATATGTAATGTATTACCAATATCCATCCTGACACAATCTAACTTCCTTATATTGAGAAAACAGATTTAGACATTTCTATTTTTACAGCAATTGTAACTCATGGGTTTTTGAGCTCTGGTCCGTAGTAGTCGCCTGAGCTCAGGTTCTCTACTTCCTTTTTCCCCTCCCTCTTGGTGGGTCTGGTTTCATATGTTCTTGTAAAGGCTTGCTGTTTCCCCCTAGGGCTGGGAATTAGGAAGTAGCTGTTCATGCTTAACAAATGACTTAAATCAAATCAAATTTGTATCCTGTGGTGATACTTTCCATGCTCAAATTACGGCTAAAGAGTGAAATTGGGGTGTCATGTACCTGTTAATAAATAACCAGTGTAGTAGCCCCTTCTCTTTGCAACCAAGAGCCAAGAATAGCTTGTCCTCTGAAATTCAGTGGACCTTTGCAAATAATGGGAATCCAGGCTGTGCAGATGGAGGGAGCATTGTGATTTACCAAGAAGGGGCATGTTAGAAATTGGATCTCTAGTTGGCAGAGGCATGCACCCTGTTCCAGTAGGGACCACAGTCCTAGTCAGGGTAAGTAACAACACAGCCTAAATTATCCTGGCTCACCCTCCAGTAGATTGGTACAGAGCAGGCAGGCTTAACTTAAAAGGCAATGTGTAAAGTATTTATACAATAACTCATACATTAACACAGTGAAAACACCACAAAAGTACTCCACAACAGTTTAGAAAAATAGATAATATTTATCTGAATGAAATAAGACCAGAACGGTAAAAATCCAGATTTCACAAGAGAAGATAGGAAAATGTAAAGATTGAATGTAGTATAGCACATTGAAACACAGTAGCTCCAACCGGGGCTACCATGACGATGTGACCAAGTCACTTCCAACAGTCCGATGCCACTCGCGGAAGAGTGCATGCCGGTTACAGAATCGCACAGACCCGGAGTACAGTACCTTGGAAACAATGAGGAAAAAAAGCTGTTGCACGGAGTCAGGGAGGTGAAGCGTCGCTGCAACTGGGGTGACATTTGTTCCTTATTGCTACGGGGGAGGTGAGGCGTCTGTTCCGTACTGCTGGGCAGGGGGGGGTGAGGCATTCGTTTCTTACTGTTGCAGGAGTTGATGTGGCGTCGGTTGCAAGGCGTTGGTTCCTTATGACGACATCGAGGTCAATGGATCCAGCAGGTCAAGACGTGAGGTGCCGTCTTTGCCGGTTCGCGATCACCTCAGAGGGCCACCGGTGCGGGAGAGTTGGGTACTACGGGCGTCTGTGTCACACTGCTGTGGACTCTCACTGTGGTGGGGCTTTGGAGGCGGTGTTGTGTCGGGCCTGTGTGGGAGGTCAAGGTTTGTGAGGAACACTGCTACGGCGTCAGAGTGCTGCGCCTGTCCTGAAGTTGTTTTTCGGCGCATTGGTACACTGGTTCCTTCTTTTTCACCTGAACTCACTCCCAAGAGCCCAGGAATTGGGATTGGCCCCACTTGGCAAGTCAGGACTCTCAGCAAGAGAGCCAAGGTGCTGCCAGATGAAGTCATTGGTGTCCTTGAGACTTCTCCAAGGGCTTGGACTGAGCTTGCCTCCTCTTGAGATCACTTGTGGGGGAAGGCAAAGTCCTTCCAGCAGAGTCAGGGAGCAGCAGACAGCAGAGCAGCAAGCAGAGAAACAGTCCTTCTAGAAAAGCAGACCAGTTGAGTCCTTTGGGCAGCAATGCAGTCCTTCTGACAGAATCCATTTGCAGGTCCAGAAGTGTTTGATTTGAGGGGGTCACAGTCCCAGTATATATACCCAAAGGTGCCTTTGAAGTGAAGGAGACGTCAAAGAGTGTTTTTGAACTGCACCAGTTCCCCTTTCAACCTAGTCCTGTCTGCCAGAAGATCTGTGTGGGGGGGGGGGGGTTATCAGTGTTTTGTGAGGTCAGGCCGCTAGCCTTTGAAGTGTAAGTGAGAGCCCCTCCACCCTTCCTGCCCAGAATGACCCATCAGTATGCAGATGAATGCAGATGCAGCTGATTGTCCTGTGTCTATGGCAGTGTGGGTGTAATGCACAAGGGGAGCTGTCAGCCAGTACAGAACAGACATGGATTGGAGACCGGGTGTAAGGCACAGAGAGCAGTAAGTGCAGAGAAATACCTGCTTTCTAAAAAAGCCATTTCTAAAATAGTAATGTTAAATCCAACTTCACCAGTAAGTAGGATTTCTCACTACCATTCCAGCCATACCAAACATGTCAATGCCTCTCCTTTCAGATTAGAGATTACCACTTACAAGTATATAAGGGAATTTCCAATGATGATCTATGAGAGGACCAAGCTTCACAGTAGTGAAAAATGACTTTGGGAGTTTTTCACTACCAAGACATGTAAAACATATAAGTATACGTCTGTCCCTTTACTCACATAGCACCCTGCCTCATAGGCTACCTTGGGCCTACCTTAGGGGTGACTTACATGTAATAAAAGGGAAATGTAAGGCTTGGCAAGTAGTTTTAAATGCCAAGTCGACTTGGCAGTGAAACTGCACACAAAGGCTTTGCTATGGCAGGCCTAAGACATGGTTAAGGGGCCTCTTATGTAGGTGGTACAATCAGTGCTGCAGGCCCACTGGTAGTATTTAATCTACATGCCCTGGGCACATATAGTACACTTTACTAGGGACTTGTAGGTAATTTTAATATGCCAATTGGGTAGGAGCCAATGTTACCATGTTTAGGGGAGAGAGCACAAGCATTTTAGCACTGGTCAGCAGTGATCAGAATCCTAAAACTAGCAAAAACAGGATCAGAAACAATGGAGGGATGCAGACTCAAAGTTGGGGGAAGATCATCCTAAGGCTTTCAAGTCTGACATGGTATAAGTGTTGCCTCACACCAATAGAATTTTAGAATGGGTTGGTGAAAATAATGTATAGGACTTATAGAAGGCTTGATTGTAAGTTCTAAGGTACAAGCTGACTAGGTCTCTAGTTCCTTTTGTTGACCCTTTTTCTTCCTGATGAGGGCTGTATTTTAGAAGGCACTCTGTTGTTGTCTCATCACCCACCTGTCACAATGTTGACTTATGCTCCTGTCAGTGCACCAGAATCTGGATTGGCTCCACACAAAAGATGATTGGTGAAAACTGATACTTTGGAAACACAAGCTACAAGGACACTGGTTCAGCAGCTGACCTCATGACGATCTCCAAAAAACGATCTCGGTGGGGATGCTTTGTGATCATCAGGGATCTCCAGATCCCAGACTTCATCTCAACCAGAAGGCGGGGGCTTGCACAGCTGATTGCACCATCGGGCGCTTTTAATCAGCCCCATTCATCCACAGTGCTGGACATGCTTATTAATCATCAGGAGTCTCCAGGTCCCATACTTTATCTCAGCCAGGAGGTGGGGACTTGCACAGCGGATAGAGCCATTGGGTGCATTTAATCAACCCACTTCTACTGCAGTGCGGGACACGCCTGGATGCATCCTGGGCAAAGCCCAGGCCAAGGGCAGGCCTATCCTGCGCCCATCAGTGCCAGGAAGAGGCAGGCCACCTCTCTTGGCTCTGGGTTTTTGGACCATTTTTACTTGTGCCCTTGAAACTCGACTGTACTTTAGCGATTTGTTTTTTCACTACTTTATGGCGCTTTAAGGAAGGCGAAGCAAAAGGCTCAAAACAGTCCTGCTCAATCACAAATTCCCAAAACAGACAACCCATGCGGCTGTTAACTGTGTCACAAGTGGGATTGATATTTTGATTGAAGAAGTGGAAAAACTAAGATGCGAATGAAGGGAAAGTGGCACTAGGTGGGAAGGTTCCATACCTTTTTAAGATAAAATCCCCCAGATTCATTTGACTATAACAACCATGGATTCCCCTAACAATACTGAGGCATTGGATTTATTGCCTGATCTAGGCAATACATCCACTTCCACACTGCTTTTTAAGGAGGACTCCTGAATCTGAATCAACATTGAATGTTCAAATAAGTTTGCTGTCTTACAGGAGCCTCACGACCCAGCTCACTACCCTCAGATTGATAGTTTCCCCTTTGCTCAATCCTCCTACAAAGGACATATGACAGTAAGTGCAGAGAAATGCCCACTTTCTAAAAGTGGCATTTCTAAAATAGTAATATTAAAACCAACTTCACCAGTAAGCAGGGTTTTCGATTACCATTCTGGCTATACTAAACATGAAAGGGCTACCCCTTCCAGATCAGAATCTACCATTTAAAAGTATATGAGGGGAGTTCTAATGCTAGTCTGAGAGGAGCAGGCCTCACAGTAGTAGAAAACAAATCCGTGAGTTTTTTACTACCAGGGCATGTAAAACACATAAGTACATGTCCTGCCTTTTACTTACATAGCACCTTGCCCTATAGGTTACCCATGGCTTACCTTCGGGGTGACGTACATGTAGAAAAAGGGGAGTTTAAGGCTAGGCGGGTAGTTTAAAATGCCAAGTCGAAGTGGCAGTGAAACTGTGCACACAGGCCTTGCAATGGCAGGCCTGATACATGGTTAAGGGGTAGATTATGTGGGTGGCACAATCAGTGCTGCAGGTGCTCTAGTAACTTTTAATTTACAGGCCCTGGGCCATGTAGTACACTTTACTAGGGAGTCATAGGTAAATTAAATATGCCAATTGGGTAGGAACCAATTTTACTGTGTTTAGGAGAGAGAGCACAGGCACTTTACCACTGGTCAGCAGTGGTAAAGTGCGCAGAGTCCTAAAACCAGCAAAAACAGAGTCAGAGATATGGAGTGAGGCAGGCAAAAATTTGGGGGATGACCACCCTAAGGCTGTCAGGTCTAACACTATGTAAAAGCCTTATAGCACCTATCGGGATTCAATCGAAGTTAACCTACTTTCTCTTGACCTGGCAGATGGCTTGATCTCCTAGAACCTATGTTCTTCTCCCCCAAATGGCTCAGAAGTACGCTATAAAAATGGTGTACTTAGTTCTGAAATACCAGTGCTTAGGGAAAGAGGGCGGGTGTCGATGTGTGGGTACCTCCACAAAGAAAAGTGAATCCGGTCAGGAACATTGGTCACATGGGGCAGTCTGTCAGCCAACAGGAGAGTGGCTTGGCAGCAATAGATTGCCTGCCCCCTCATCTCTACCAACAACTTACTTGTCATCTGCACCTGAAGGGGTCTCCCACTTGGGATCCAGCCAGGGGGGAGCCTATTCTACCTTCACCCACTTCCAGGGTGTCCAATGACCCTCACCTGGTAACTAATTTTCTGCGGCTAATGTTGATGACTTCTAAGCCTCATCAGGCCCCAAAAATCCTGGTTCTGCTCTCCACCACATTTCTTGGAACATTGCTGGGATTTGGTCTAAAATAGAAGATGATAACTGGGGTTTGTTCATTGATTAATTTGACCTTTTCATCTTCCAAGAGACTTTTCTCTTGCCCAATTTCCTAGGTAGGGCTTTACATCATATAATATTGAAGCTGTCCCATCGGTAGCGAACAGGCCTTCGAGGGGGCTTATCTTATGTTCTAAAAAATCCTGAGTGTCATTAAGAGATTTAATAGTGATTGCTGTGATCTTTACGCTCTTAGTTTGTCACCAAAGTTTGGGACCTCCTATTTGTTCAATATTTATAATAGGCCAGCCACTTTCACCATACCCTCTCAGAACTTAAGAATTTTGAATGCTTTTTTGGTAGACTTTGGCTCTTGCCATAACGTGATTATTGCTGGTGATTTTAATTTGTGTTCTGAGCCATTTTTGTGGTTGTTTTTGTTTTCCCTTTTAACACGTTGGGAGCGACCCCTTGGGCAAGGGTAGCTCCCCTGGGGGGAAAATTATCTTTAGGCCATTTCTGCCCCCCTTGGGGCAGATCGGCCTATTTTTATTAGGCCAATATGCCCCCAAGGTCGGCAGAAACCACTTAGGCACCAGGGATTGGCATGTGTATGTTTTGTTTGGGGGGGGCAGTCCCTTGGGCAAGGGGTACTTCCCATTAGGGCACATTACTGTTGGCCATTTCGGCCCATTTTTGTAAGGCCCATCTGCATATCCAGGAAAGATATAAAAAAAAAAAAAAAAAAGGAGGGGGTATGGCCATATACCCCCCCCCCCCCCAAATAAATGGGGACAAAGTCGTTCTGTCCACCGGTGGGCAGATGTGCCAGTTCCCTCTATCCACTCCTGGAAGGGGGGGGGGCAGAAACCCTACTAGGTGCCATGGAATTAAAAAGAAAAATAGTGGGGTGGTGGCTACCAACTAGTATGAACATGGTTATGCCCCCACCCCAACTAAAGGGGGTAACAGTCTTTCACCTCTCCCCCCGCACACCAAAACATCTTATCCCATTGCAAGCAAGAGGACATTTGATTATTTTGGGTTTTGGTTTTACATTTGGGCCATGAGAGCTTGGCTAACTCTCAAAATCGTCCCACTTGGAATGGTGAGGGCTGTACTTTTTGGACCTTGGGACGCTACCATGTAGAAGAATCTATAAGACCTAGACACATCTGAAAACTAAACATCTGGGTGAGTCCAGGGTGCTGTGCTTCACATGCACCCCACACCATTTTCTTACCCACAATGCCATGCAAACCTCCAACTTTGCTGGAAATCACACATTTTCCCCACATGTATGTGATGGAACCTTCCGGAATCTGCAGGAATCCACAAAATTTCTACCACCCAGCATTGTCACATCTATGCTGATAAAACTTCTGCCCCACTTGTCAGCCTAAAAACGTTTTTTTTTTTTTCAAACTGCCCTTTTGGACCCTCTTTGGTTCCCCTTTATTTTATACATGTTTTGGGCACTTCCCTGACACAGGCACTTGGCCCACCTACACACGTGAGGTATAATTTTTACCGGGAGACTGAGGGGAACGTTGGGTGGTAGGAAATTTGTGCAGGTGCAGTGCTCCCACACAGAAATGTGGGAAAACTGTGATTTCTTTTTTTTAGCTAAATTTGAGGTTTGCTGAGGATTCTGGGTAAGAAAACTCTGGGGGATCCACGCAAGTCACACCTTCATGGACTTCCTCGGTTGTCTAGTTTTTAGAAATGTTTGGGTTTGGTAGGTTTCCCTATATGGCTACTGAGCCCAGGACCAGAAACGCAGGTGCAACACCCCTCCCCCCCCCCCCCCCCTGCAAGAACAGGTAGTTTTGTATTTTATAATTTTGATGTGTCCACATAATGTTTTGGGGCATTCCCTTTTGCGGGCACTAGGCCTACCCACACAAGTGAGGTACCATTTTTATTGGGAGACCTGGGGGAACGCTGGTTAGATGGAAGTTTGTAGCTCTCCTCAGATTCCAGAACTGTGCAGCACCGAAATGTGAAAAAAAAGTGTTTTTTTTTTTGTTCCAAATGTTGCGGTTTACAAAGGATTTTGGGTAACACAGACTGGTGAGAGCCCCACAAGTCACCCCATTTTGGATTCCCCTAGCTGTCTAGTTTTAAAAAATGCACAGGTTTGGTACGTTTTCCTAGATGCCAGCTGAGCTAGAGGCCAAAATCCACAGCTAGGCACTTTGCAAAAAAAAAACAGGTCTGTTTTCTTTGGAAAAATGTGATGTGTCCATGTTGTGTTTTGGGGCATTTCCTGTCGCGGGCACTAGACCTACCCACAAAAGTGAGATACCATTTTTATCGGGAGACTTGGGGGAATGCTGGATGGAAGGAAATTTGTGGCTCTTGTCAGATTTCAGAACTTTTACTCACTGAAATGCGAGGGAAAAGTGTTGTTTTTTTTTTGCCACATTTTGAGGTTTGCAAATGATTCTGGGTAACCAAACCTGGTGAGAGCCCACCACGTCACCCCATCCTGGAGTCCCCTAGGTGTCGGGTTTTCAAAAATGCACAGGTTTGGTAGGTTTCCCTATGTGCCGGCTTAGCTAGAAGCCAAAATCCACAGCTAGGCACTTCGCAAAAAACACTTCAGATTTCAATGTAAAAATGTGATGTGTCCATGTTGCATTTCGTGTCGCGGGCACTAGGTCTACTCACACAAGTGAGGTACCATTTTTATCAAGAGACTTAGGGGAACACAGAATAGTAAAACAAGTGTTATTGCCCTTTGTCTTTCTCTACATTTTTCCTTCCAAATGAAAGAGAGTGTGTAAAAAAGACATCTATTTGAGAAATGGCCTGTAAGTCACATGCTAATATGGGAACCCCAGAATTCAGAGATGTACAAATAACCACTGCTTAACCTATGTCCATTTTGGAAATACAAAGGTTTCCTTGATAGCTATTTTTCACCAAATGAATTGCTGTATAACCGGTATGCAATGGAAACCCATTGCAAGGTGCATCTCATTTATTGTCTCTGGGTACCTAGGGTTCTTGATGAACCTACAAGCCCTATAAATCCCCGCAACCAGAAGAGTCCAGCAGATGTGACTGTATATTGCTTTCGAAAATCAGATGAAGGAAAAAGTTAGAGTAAAACTTCTAGAAAAATGGCTGTTTTTTCACCTCAATTTCAATTTTTTTTTTTATTTCAGCTGTTATTTTCTGGAGGAAAACCTAGTAGGATCTACACAAATGACCCCTTGCTGAATTCAGAATTTTTTATTTTTATTTTTATTTTTTATTTTTGTCCTCATCTCACTAATCCGTGCCAATGAAGAAAGGATCCATTACTCTTTGCCCCAGGTATCTAGCCCCCTAATATCAACGGGCCATTCCACCTGGCGTTCTTTTCCATGGATCCCCTTATAACCTTGGCAAATCCTTCCCATCTCCACCTAGTATCCTAGAAAGACAATAGGACTAAATACGCAGAAGGGGGGATCAGATATAATCATCGGACTTCATAACCAAACCAAACACCAATCAAGTAAGAATTTGACAAATATTTTCCCATCCCACCCAAAAAACATCTCTTTTACTAATAGGCCCGGCTTTATCCAATAATCGATCTATCGAGTTCTGCCACTCCTTCACTGTACGGGGTTGTGAGCGTACCCAATTATGACAGATTTGCCACCGGGCGATAAGCATCAAAACAAACAAAAGACGTTGCTGTGATTGGTCTCTCAAATCACAAACTCCAAATAACACTAAAGCAGAATTCAATGTTATTTCTACACCAAATATCTTATTTAAGACATTCTGCACAGCTTCCCAAAAATTAGCTAAGCCAGAACACTCCCAGAACATATGGATATCATCCGCATTTGTGCCATCACATCGTGGACAATTTTGCTGGATTTTACCAATACGAGATAGCCTAACTGGAGTCCAATACACTCTGTGCAGAGTAAACAAATGATTCCTCCTCATTGCCGCTGATTTGACCGTGGACCAAAGAATTGAGCAAGACTTTTGCCACATTGATATTATATCCATGTTTGGGAAAACCTCTCCCCATTTCTGGAGCGGGAGAGGGGGATCCTCCTCAACTGCCTCCAACAAGGCTTGATACCAAAACGCAATTTCATTAGGTAAAGGTCTCTGAGTTAATTTCTCTTCCCAACAAGATCTACCAATTTCTCCTTCTTGTAATGATTTAATCCAACTAGCCAACTGATAGTACTTAAATTTAGAAACGGCCCCCCCGCTCTCTCCAGAAATGTGGCCCATGGTATCAAGTTCGCACCCTCAATAATCTGTCCCCACCGTAGTACCCCACTCACTTTCAGTGGGTTTGATAGTTTTTCAAGGAGACATACTGGGGTACTTGGTGAATCCCAAATCGGAGCTAGTCCAGAATAGTAAGCTATCCCCAGCAGATTGCAAATCTGTAGCTAGATCTTACAGGCCTGAGGTAAGATCTTAAGTCTGAATTAAAAAAAAAAACCTTGGATGACCAAATTTGTACAACAGAAATTCGGCCCCTTCCTCCACGTGTGCAGTCAATGCTTCCCACATTGGGGTATATTCTGACATTTTGTTTAAAAGAATTCAACTATTCTTAAATTGAAAAGCCAGATAATACTTATAAAAATCAGGTGTTGCTATCCCCCCACATTTCTTCTTCTTACACAGCTTTTTCCAGGATATCCTTATTCCCTTGTGTGCCCAAACAAACAAAGACAAATCTCCCTTCAATTTTGTGAACCACTTACCCTTAAATTCCAAGGGGATGGTATTAAATAAAAAAGTAAATTTTGGCAAAATTATCATTTTCAAGATATTAGATCTGCCTATTAAAGATAGCGGGAGGGCCGCCCATGTTCTAAGAAGTTTCTTAGTCTCAAAATTTATTTTCTCAAAGTTTATCCTTGCCAAGTCCCCCAAATCTTTTGTAATCTGAACTCCTAAATATCTAATTTCTTGTTTAACTAACGGGGATTCATATGACATATTCCAACACATAATCTCTGTCTTCTCAACATTAACATTATAACCTGACATTCTACTGAAACCTTCTATCACCAAATTTATTGAGGGGAGTGAAAAAGAAAGATCCCTAGTGTAAATCATGAGATCGTCCGCATACAATGCAACCTTCTTCTCCCAGCTCTTACTCTTAAAAGGAAGAATTTCCCCGTTGTTTCTAAGCAATGTTGCTAGCGGCTCAATATATAAATCAAATAACAGAGGAGACAAGGGACAACCCTGACGTGTCCCTCTAAAAATCGCTACTTCTTGTGACAGCACATCATTAATCAAAATTCTCGCTGTTGGTGACCAATATAGTTCTTTAACTGCTCTAATAAAAATGGTCCCTAATCCAAACGTTTCAATAACAACCTGCAAAAATAGCCAATTTACCTGATTAAATGCCTTGGCTGCGTCAAAAGTTATTATTGCCAGACGGAGCCTATCTGCTAAGGCCAAATCCATTGCCGCCAGCAAGTCATGAACTAATTCCTGTAGCTGTCTACCTTTAATGAACCCTTTCTGATCTGAATGAACTAATCCCGGGATGACCTTCCCCAATCTTTTAGATAATAAACTTGTATAAATTTTATAATCTGAGTTAAGTAGTGAAATAGGCCGATAAGAAGAACACTGTGTTGGATCTTTACGGGGCTTCAAAATCAAACAGATTACCGCCTCCGCCCAAGAACTCGGTGCATGCCCCCCTTCCAAAAACATATGATTGAACAATTTCAATAGAACTGGGATTAATTCTTCCCTCAGTACCAAATAGAACTCGTTCGGGAGGTCATCTGGGCCCGATGCCTTTCCTCTCTTCAAACCCTTAAAAGTTTCAATTAGTTTGGTCCCAGTTAGCTCTCCTTCCAAGAGATGTAGTGCTGAGTTCTCCAGACATGGCAATCTAACAGTAGCCAAAAAATCCCCGATCTGCTCCTCAGAATTCCACAGCTCATCTGAGTACAAATTTTGAAAAAAAGAAACAAAAACAGCTTCTATTTCTGATCTTTCTACACAAATCTGCCCGGTGACCTTCGATCTAATTGAAGAGATATGTTTCTTTGAATGATCAGACTTTACTTTCCAAGCTAGTAATTTACTGCACCCTTCCCCGTATTCATAATGCGCATACTGACTAGCTTCCCATTTCTTTCTTTCTTGACCTTCTAAAAGACACTCTAAATTCAAGTATACTTTTTCATATTGTTGCTCGAGTGACGTTAATTGATCCATGTTCTCCATTTTCTGGGCGGCCTGTATAGACTCCTGCAAAATTGCCATTCTGGTCTCGACATTACATAATTTCTCTCTTTCCTCCCTACGCCTGAATGCAGCCAAGCTAATCAATCTCCCCCTTATATAGGCCTTATATGCATCCCAAACTATTTGCAGGCTAGCTGACCCCTGATTCAACTCAAAGAACTCTCTTGTATCTTTTCTTAATATCTCAATAATCAGGTCATCCAATAATAATGAACGATTTATTGTAAATCGAAGCCTAGGGACTTGAGTCATAAAGGAGAGGTACAACTTAACAGCCATATGATCTGAAAGATGTGCCGGGGCATGCGCTATACAAGAAACGTTCCCTATCAGGCTGTTTTGCAATAAAAAGAAATCTATTCTGGACTTGTGCCCATATTTCTTATTATAAAAAGTAAATCTGTGCCCTACACCCCCCTTAACCTGCCACACGTCCACCAGCCCCGAGTCGATTATCGCCTGTTTAACCAATGACCTACATCTAGGGGAATTAGCAGTCGCCCGGGTGGTGGATTTGTCCAAAACCAAATTCAGCAATATATTAAAGTCCCTGCCTAACACAACCGGGTACTTAGTTTTCAAAAGAAGATTATATAATTCTGTAAACAGGGTAGAGTCATCCGTATTGGGGCCATAATAACCTGCAATCGTAAGCCATAAGCCAAAAAAACAAACCTCAGCCACCACCCTTCTACCCTTTGAGTCTACATGCACATCACCTATGTATAATCCCTTAGATATTTTCTCTTTAAAAAGGATAGCAACGCCTTTGATCGGGCACAACTGATTAGTCACTATCCCCCGGGATATCGATCGTGTATTTTTAAACACTTTTTCCCATTCCTCTCGTGAGAGATGCGTCTCTTGTAATATGATCACATCCTCATCCGCCTGCCTGAGAAACTCCACAATCTTCCTTCTTCTACGCTCGACCCTTAGCCCGTTGATATTCCATGAACTTATTTTTAGGAGTAAGCCCTCCTGCTTACCCATCCTCTAAAAAAGAAAACTTTTTGGATCCACTCCTTCTTTATTTGTGAAAATCCCATTTTGAGGACTTTTATATTTTTAACTTTTTTTTACCCCATGCTCCCACACCCAAAACAACAAACCCCATCAACCCCCTCATACCCCTAACCCAACCTCCTGTGGGAACCCTCCTTTCTTTTATTAGGACAACCATAGTTATCCCATAGAGCACTCCTCACACCGGGCAGTCTCCAATCGTACCAATACTATAACATTATTGCGACGACTTTATCTGTTCTATAAAGGCCCTAACCTCCTCTGGCTCTCTTATGTTATGAGTTTTATTCTGCCACATAATCCGCAGGGCCGCTGGAAATCTCAGCTGTACCATTGCCCCCAAAGAGCGAAGCTCTTGCATTAATTTCCCCAACTCCCACTGTCTGTCCAAGGTCGCTCTGGAGACATCTGACCGTATTCTGAAGGACCAGTCATCCTTAACAAAATTTCCCACCTTCAAAGCCTCAGACAAAAACTTCTCTTTTATTGAATAAGTGGCAAAATTCACTAGGATTCTTCTAGGGGATTTCCGTCCCGCATTCTTTTTGAACGGGTCTTGGTGTATCCTTTGGATATCATCCTTCAATCTCAGATATGCTAAACCCAGCATTGTGTCTTTAATCAGTGAAACCAAATATCCCTTAAGATCCGCTCCTTCCGCCCCCTCCGGTACTCCAAGCACTCTAATATTGTTTCTTCTCATGTTGTTCTCCAAAAACTCTAATTTATCCTGTAGAGCCCTGCTGAATTCAGAATTTTGTATACATTTAAGAAATGTTTAGCTTTCCGGGATCCAGCATTGGTTTCACACCCATTTCTGTCGCTAACTGAAAGGAGGCTAAAAGCACAAAAAATAGTGAAAATGGGGTATGTCCCAGTACAATGCCAAAATTGTGTTGAAAAATGTGGTTTTCTCATTCAAGTCTGCCTGTTCCTGACAGGTGGGAAGATGGTGATTTTTAGCACTGCAAACCCTTTAAGGGAAAAAGCCACAAGCCTTCTTCTGCAGCCCTTTTTACCATTTAAAAAAGAAAAATGAAATTTTTGCTGTATTTTGGCTAATTTCTTGGTCTCCTCCAGGGAAACTCACGAACTCTGGGTACCTCTAGAGTCCCTAGGATGTTGGAAAAAAAGGATGCAAAGTTGGCGTGGGTAGCTTATGTGGACAAAAAGTTATGAGGGTCTAAGCGTAAACTGCCTCAAATAGCCAAAAAAAGGCCTGGAACCTGATGGGGGGAAAAGGCCTGGCAGCCAAGGGGTTAATTGGATAAAAACAAATCAGAACACTTCACTTGGTGATGTGAAACTGCTAAATGTTTTCTGATTGTTTTCAAATATTAATTTTAATACACTCTATAGTTTTATCAGTAAGGATGCAAGTTCATGGAAAAGTTTTTGACCTTTTCAATGGATAACATACTGTCTGTAAATGACAGTGTGCTACCACATCATGCTTTAGTAATGTATTTATTAAAAGTGAGTGTTTAAACATGAACTGAGAAACACTCCTGCCACTTCCTTGATGTCAATACCACTACACCAGGAGGCAAGTCAGGGTTATGTGTACCTTGTATGTGGGATAGATTCTTATTATACATGGAGCAAACATTCAGTCTGTTTAATCAAACAAGTTTTTTGTACAGCAGAAATGCCGAATTCGCATATTTGAAGGTGCACTTGTGAGAATGAAGAAAAATGCGGCTCTGTAAAATAATATATTTGCCTAGGACAACACAAGTAGAGACCAGTTGATGGGGGTCAAGCACATTTCAGTTAGGTCGAGTAGATTGTTCAAGTTAATCGACCTGCAGGACTAGTAACATTTTTATGATTTTTCGAGGCCTGATTAAGGGAGAAGATGAATCTTGCGGCATCCCCCCTTTTTGTGCCTCCAGGAAACCACCTAAAATGAGTTCTGATGCCATCCATATTATTGATATAGTGGTTTTCCATGGTTTGAGGCCATGTAATGTTAGTTTTCCCTCAGATATTGCTGCTAAACCAGCATTTGTGAGGGGTAATTGTAAAGGTCACATTGATTTCATCCTTTTGGATGTGCAGGTTTGGCATGAAATAATAGACATGGCAGTTTATAACTTTATTCATACTTTTATGCAAACACTTGTAGCATTACAAGGTAAACGTACAATTGCAGACATATATAATCCTTGTTCTCAAATAGCATCAAAGGAAAGATCAATACTTCCGAACATCACAATCCAATCTAGAGACTTCTATCTGTGTATTGTGCAGACAGGTGCCTCTTCCGTACACTTAATGAATAGTCTATACTCGGCCTATCCTACAGGATCACCTGCCTCTGGTTCCCCCGTTTCCTTACCAACAAGATATTGCTTATAAATATCCCAGAATTTTGCAGGTCTATTGGTGGGGGGGAGCAATTCACTATAATTATCCGTTTGCGTATTACAATACACCATGTCCCTGTGCCATCAAAAGCTAGATGCCTGTCCCATCCCAAGAGCACCATAAGCATTCCACCATCTATTTGCTCCCCAACTATGGATTCCAATTCGCAAAGCACTGCACTCCCTCACAGGCCCAAGACATATGCAGGAATCCAGCCTGCCCTCCCCCACATCTGGGGCAATTTGCATTATCTCTTAATCCATATCTATGGAGCTTAAGGGGGGTGTAGTATATTCTGTTTAGGTATTTCAAATGAAGTAGTCGGTGCTTACCATTCAGGGAAATGGAGCGCGTCCCCGCACAGCAGTAGTGCCACTGTACATCTGAGATCTGCACCCCCCAGCTCTCTCTGCCACTCCAGTCGTGCCTTCGATAACTCGTGGACTTGTGATTTCTGACTGTGTGCATAGAGACAGTAAACCAGACGGCGAGGCTGATCATTTAGCATCACTGCTGAGAGAGCATGGACCTCCGGGGGTTCTCGCATGTCATCCCCTAGGAGCTCTGCCATCGCGTGCCGGACCCTACAATACTGATACCGGTGTAACGAGGTTGGAGCAACAGTTTTGCTCTCCAACAAGTCTGAAGGTTTCATTGTGCCTTCCTCAAAAAAGCCCCCCATAGTGCTGATGCCCAGTTTGCCCATGGTGTATACTAACTGTCGATCTCGCCATAGCGAAAACCATGGACAGCAATTTATTGGCACTTGTGGGGAATATAGTAGGACCAATCCCTGCCCATACATGAGCTCGTGCCAAGCTCGTGCTACAGAGTTCAGGGAAGCAAATTCCTTATAACGCCTACTCGGGGCATGAAACATCCTACATTGCAATGGGACAGGCAAGGCCAACTCTCTCTCTATCTTGAGGTATGGGACATCATCAGACCGTGAACCCAGGCTTGTGCTGCCACGCTATAGGTCTCCAGGTCTGGGGCTCCCAATCCACCCAACTCATACGGCAGGGTCAGGGTGCGCCATTTCACTCGCGGCTGCTTACACGCCCAAGTCAATCTAATAAGTAATGTTCTCACTGTAGTGAAATTAATTTTTGGTAACACTATTGGGATGTTCTGAAAGAGGAACAAGAAGCGCAGCAATACCACCATTTTCATTAAGGCTATGCGACCGAGTAAAGACAATGGGATCCTAATCCACCTCTCCACATCCTCCACCAATCTCTTTAGCGATGCGTCATAGTTTTCAGCTAGTACTTTCTTAGGGTCCGTGTGTACTTTAACCCCTAGATATCTAACTGACTCCGTCTCCCACCCAAGGGGGAAACCTACATCTACCTGTGTGGTAACTGGTGTCGGGGGGGAACATTATGGACTTCCCCCAGTTAACCTTGAGACCAGACAGTGCGCCATATCAAATTATTTCCTGGAGAACTGGGGCAGCATTGCACTTCGGGTCCTTTATATACAATAAGGTGTCATCCGCATAGGTAGATAACACAAGCATATAATTTTGAAAGCGGAGGCCGCGGTGCCCATGATACTCTCTCAAGGCACATGCCAAAGGTTCCGCTACCTGGGCATATAATAGGGGGTATAGCGGGCATCCTTGTCTAGTACCTCTTGTGATAGTAAATGCTTCCGTCACCGTTCCATTTATGCGAACCCTGGCCTGAGGTTCCTCATACAGTGTAGAAATCAGGCGTAGAAAAATATCCCCTACTCAAAACCGCTGCAATGCTGCCTTCAGAAAACTCCACTCCACCGAGTCGAACGCCTTTTCGACATCTAAAATACCCGCTACCGCCTGTATATCTGGATTAATGTTTTGTATCGTGCCGAACAGTGTGCAGAGATTCATAGTCAAATTACGGCCAGGGACAAACCCCGCCTGTTCCGGCTTGATCAAGTGTGGTAACACTCTGGCCATGCGATCCGCTAAAATTCTAGCATATATTTTAACGTCTACATTTAATAGTGATAGTGGTCAATAGGATGAACATTGCTCAGGGGGTTTCCCTGGTTTAAGCAAAGTAATTATCATTGCTTCTCTCATAGACGGGGGCATACCCCCCTCCACCACCATTTCCTTGTAAATCTCTTTCAGCTGCGGGAGTAACAAGTGTTGAAATGCTTTATAAAAGTATACTGTCAGTCCGTCAGGACCTGGAGCTTTACCTTCTGTCATTCCCCCCAACGCTTTCGTTATCTCACCCATAGTTAGTGGCGCCCTGAGGGTCTCTCTATCTGCGTCTGTCAGTCGCGGCATCGTGATTTGGGTGAGATAATCGAACAGAACCTCGGGATCTGGGTCTACCCTGGAAGTGTATAAGGATTGATCGTATTCACGAAATCTATAGGTTTGGAATCCCCAATCACACCCCCATCTTCAGCTTCTATAGTTTTAATTGCGTTTTTATCACGATGAGGACGGATCAGGTTTGCCAGGACCCTGCCAGGTCGGTCACCCTCTCCGTATACTCGGGCTGTCGCATATTTCCCTAAATGTTGGATCTCTGTGAGGGCTGTCTTCTGAAACTCCCGCAACTTAGTTTGGAGAGGTCCTAATATGTGTGTATCTGCAGTGTCTTGATGGTCCTGTTCTAGTTTTGATAATTCACTTTCCAATAGTTGCAGCCGCCTCCTGATCGATCTGAGAACCCCTGCATGCTTAGCTATAGTGACCCCCCTGATGTACACCTTAAACATCCCCCCATAATGTGTCCATTTTGGCCACTGAACCTTTATAAATCTGGAAGAACTCTCTAATCGCTGTGGCCAGTTCATCTCTGAAGACCGAGTCTAAAAGCGAGAACGGGGGAACCTCCACGAAAATGGTGGAGTCGGTATTGCGCCTAATGTCAACAGTATCGGGACTGGGGAGTGGTCCGAGTACTAGGCCAAGGGGTTTCAGTTGTCAATCTGTTAAGCAATCGATGGGAGACCAGCCATAAATCTATACATGTGTACAAGTTGTGCGCAGCGGAGTAATGAATGTAGCCATCTCCCTCCAGATGTCTGTCTCTCCATATGTCCACCAACCCCAATTTAGTAGCCAAATCCAAGATCGCCCCTGCAGCGGCCGCAGGTCTGCGGGCCAAGCCTCCTGATCTATCCAGTGTAGGATTCAGTGTGCAATTAAAGTCCCCACACCAAAGTTGCGGGTGGCCTCCCTAAGAGTCCGCTCTGGCTGCCAAATCTCGATAGAACTGTGGGTCATCGTAGTTCGGACCGTATGCTCCTATCAGTAAGAAGGATAATGCTCTCCCACTACAATGTGCCACCACATGTCGTCCCCCATGGTCTGCTGCCACCTTCCTGAAACTAATGTCTGATACTCTTGAGACCCATAGCAGAACCCCCCTGGAGTGTGAGGTGTAACCTACCGCTAGAAACTGCTCCTGCATCTTACGGGGAGTTAGCATAGGGCTATCTGGAGCCAAGTGTGTCTATTGTAAAATGGCTATGTCTACTTTATTACGAGTCTTTCAGGCATCATTGAGACCCCACGTTCCAGTTAACCAGTCTAACACGTCTGGGACATTTTTGTGCATCTGTATCTGAATAAGTTGGGGTCATCCTTTATAATAGAGCTTCAATTCTGTATCTACCTTTCCTACAGCGTGTCTGCAATCTAACTGCTCTGAACATACCTAGGAATACCAACACTCACCCCCCAACAACCCTCCAAATTCCCCTCCCCCACAATAGGCAATACCCCAACCTGCCCATCTGATTCGTCCCCAAAGATACCTCCCCGTTCCCCTCCAACTTGAACAATCCCCCTTATACCCTATAACAAACCAACCACTGCTATTTCGTATATCATGAGAGTATCCGAGAAAAATTACACATTTATCAAATATCGTCCCCTCTGCAGCACTATGCCGAATCTAGCAATTTCAATCTCTAAGGTGCAGGTAATAAAACAGAGGTCAGTCCACTTTTCCCGCTGTGAGAGTGTCATAGGTAGCTCTCCATGGCAGTACACGCTCTACCAGCCACGCATCCCCAACTGCCTAGGTTTCTGGATCTTCGACAGCGTCGTTCCCACTGCCTGCCATCTTACGTTTCACAAATTGTTCCAATTTTTTGTGGACCGTGAAATATATTGGGCTACCATCTACATCAACTCTCAATTTAGCCGGGTAGAGCATTCTGTATTCTAGGTGCATATTCCTTAGTTGCTTCTTCCCTGTGATGAATTGCCTCCTCGCCTCCTGCACCTGTATTGTGAAATTCAGGTACAATGAGAGTGTCAGCCCCTCATATTGTAATGCTTTCAACTCCCTGGCACGGCACAGTGCAGCGGCCTGATCCCTATAGTTCAGCAGCTTCGCTATCACTGGGTGAGGAGGGGCCCCCAGTGGCGGGCGGGTCGCCAAAGATCTGTGCGCTCGCTCCACCATGAAGAGATCAGAAAAAGTATCCCGCCCCAATAAGTTTTTGATGAAGCTTTCCATACTAGCAGTCGCAGTGGACTCTGCTATCCCTACTATGCGTAGGTTATTTCTCCTGGCTCGGGTTTCTAAATCGTCCATCCTGTGGCGGAGGGAGCCCAGTTCCTTATTTAGCTTTACTTGGTGTGTGGCTAGTGCTGTTTGTCTGTCCTCCACTATAGACTCTCTCTTCTCTGCCTGATCCAGGCGCTCCGCTTGTTTGTCGAGACATTCTATCCACGTGATACGAGAGTCAATCTTGCCATCTATCTGAGTTGAGCTATGTTGCATGGCAACTAAAATTTTACTCAAATCTTGGTCCTCACCTGGTGTTCCATCAGGACCCTTCTCTGGCCCCATCTTTGTGCCCTCTCCCGCAGGACTGTTCGTTTTGCGCCGCTCAAATTGGAACTTGGATTGGGCCTTGTCCGTCTTGCCCATGTTGTGTTTGTTTGTTCCCTTCCGATGCCGTAAGGACACAAACCGCGCTAGTCCTACTCAACGTATTAACTTGTGGCGGTGTGCGTAAAAGCACCTCTTCTGCTTGGGGTGTAACTAACAATTCATCATCTGCTGCCCCAGTTAGGCATTCAATATCTTGTTGCGCTCAAGAGACCTGCCACGTCCGTTTCGCCGGCGCTCCTCTGCTGGCACTGGTCTGTCTCCTCTTTGCGAAACTCTGGGCCCTCAGGCTTTTACCAACTTAGAATACAATCGTAGGGGCCTGCGTGCCCCAAGGCTAAGCACACCCACCAGGGCTCGTCGGGCACTGCTCCTGGGCCCCCAGTGCCGATATGCAGCCACTCGCCCTCTAATCCACTTCGCTGTTCCCCGCTGGGCCGCTCCGTCTACCTCTCTCCAGCCTGAGGGGGCTCCTGCGCCGGTCCCGATCTGCCCGGAGCCGCACCTCAGAGCCCTATGCGCGATTGCCGCGTCACACCTAGCACTCGAGGCCGCTCCGCAGCTCCCTTCCTCACGGGAACAGCAGACCTCCAGCCCCAGCAACCAGAACGCCCCTTCCTCTAGGCCTCACCGGCTTCGCTGCTCCATTCGACCACAATCCTCCGCAGTGCCTCGCCCAGCACTCAATGTGGATTTCGTGCAGTCCACCACGTGGCTGTTTCACATCGCCGCGTCACTCCGCCTAGGCCGATTCCACTCTGACCGGAGCCCCACACGCCCCCAGTCTCCGCCGGGCCTCGCTGCTTCACTCGGGTTGCTGTCTAGCGCGACTTTCAGCCAAACGTGGCTCGTCACACACCTCCCTTATCTTCCTGCCATCAGGTGCTCCAAAATATTCGGTCAGTAACGGCTTTGGTTTGCAGGATTATTATCGGATTGTAAGGCGACCGGCGGAGTTCCGTTATGGCGCAGCCATCTAGCGGCCGGGCAAGCTCCGCCCGAGACATGGCAGTTATAGACAGCCACGTTAGTGACCACTTTATTATTGGATTGGATTAGGACAAGCCACAGATAAGGGACGGGGAGAGTCTTGCCCCATCCATTCTATCCAACCCTGTGGTGATAAGTGACAGAAAACATAATGTGAAATGGGAGGTTCGCTGTAGATCAAGAGGCCATCTCTCAAATGTATAGAATTGTATCTGACAAACTGCATGTTATTGACTATATAAACCCTGTCCCCTACCCAGATAACTACTGTACATGAAAATGTCTTTAATAAGTTAGGCAGTTTGCTTGTGAAAGATTATAAAAGTGGAAGGGGATTTCTGACCGCGAGAGTGAATGAGTAATTTAATGAATCCTGCAAAAGTGCTAAGAAGGCATTGATAAATGCCCTAAAACGCAAACAAAGAACAATGATTTTTGAAGCTAGACCGGTGTATACCAGAGTTATCCAAGTTAGCAAGGCCCAGTGGGAGGTTACCATATGGGGATGATTTGTTGAATGCAGTGAGGCTCAGGGATAGCAAGGGTTTTTGGCACTTGGTTGCACATAATAGGAGTAGAGATCTAGCCGTCCCAATTGTCATATTGCCCCTGAGGACTGGGTTAAACACTTCTCAGTTCTCTACTGCGATAATATTTCACGTGATGGGACAACAAAGATTTTGCCAGCTGTTACTTTTGAATCCCCACGAGAAGAGGTGAAGCCATTTACAATAAAGGAAAATAGTGCTGCACTCCAGGCTTAGAAACCTGGGTATGCCCCCGGCTTGGACAGAATCCCAGGGCACTTATTTTGTTGAGAACTTCAGATTTGGCGCCCTTATGTAAACTCGCTATCAAATGCCTTGATGGCTTTTGGAAATGAGCAGAAATAGTTCCCATTTATAAAAAGGGAGATAAATCTACGCCGGGAAACTACAACCATAAGTCTGTTTGATAATATACAAAAAGTGTACAGCACACAAATCTTAAACCAACTATGGGACTGGATTTCCCAAGCCAAAGTATTATCTCACTTACAGGTAGGATTTAGATCTAGTATTAGCACAATTGATCAGATTGTCTATTAAGTGAAAGACGGTAGATATTGATAAGTGGTTGTTGTTTGTTGCATTAGTGGTCCTTCGATCCGCATTTGATCTTCTCCCGAGGGCAAAATTCTGCGAGGGTCAGGTGAGGACGCACAGAGGAATTGAGGGAAGATATTCTCATCAGGAGAGGAGTTAGGCAAGGGTGCGTTTTGGTCCCTACACTTTTTCTCCTGTATTTAAATGGTTGCATCCCCTCTCTCTTAAATTGGGAAATGTTTCCCTAAGGTGAAGGATCACAAAATATGGTGTCTTTTCTTAGCAGACAACACTTTGCTGTTGGTGAAAACGTCTCGGGTCTATCTATTCTTTTGGACAAAATTGGCCTTTTTTGCAAAGAGCATGGTTTAGAAACCAATAGCAGCAAAACAAAATGCATGGTTTTTGACTCCCTTAAAAAAAATCAAGAGTAAGATATTTCTAGGGGGCGAGGTATTGAATAGGGTTTATGAGTTGGATTAATTGAGCGCTAGAATGGAGGACTCTCATGGATGAGCAGCGCAGATAGAGAAAAGTGTTTTGCCTTTAAAACAAAGAGCAGGGTCCATTATAAGATGTGCTAATAGGGCTTCGGCTTTTGCCATTCCCCTCCCATGGAGATTTATAAGATTCAAGCCTGTGGAGCAGCCTTGTATGGGGCGAATTTGTGGGGCACTGTAATCTTGGTACTTTTGAAAAAGCTGCAATTGCTTTTATAAAGACCCTCTACAGACTCCCTATTAGCACCCCTACGCTTCCAATCAGATTTGACTTGATTTTTTACCAATTTCTGATATTGCTGCATTGAGACCTATTCAACATTGTATAAGCCGTTGGTCTACGGAGGATTTAGAACAATGTAGGGACTGTATCAGTCATATTAGATGGGCACTCTGTTGGGAAAATTCCCTGGCTTGTACACATGAAAACTACTCAAGCTGGGCCTGAAGGATTTTTGGCTGAATCCTTCTGCACTACCTTGAGATGCTTGTGATAAGCTAAAACCATCTTTTTGGAATTTGCGGTGGGAGCCAGTATCTCTGAAGCTCCTCAGGCACAGTGCTTAATTGGTGCTTGTTGTTTCCAGTGCGGAGCACGGGCACTTATTTTTGAGGGCCGGCACTTATTTTTCGGCCTCAAGCGTTTACTGCGAACAAAAGACACATACGGGAAATACGGAGGAAGAGAAAAAAGAAAAAGAGGAAACAAGCGGAAAGGCAGAAAGCTGCAGGAGTGAGCTTAAGGGGCAGGGAGTTGCTGTAAATGGATTAATGAGGCCTGAGATGACTGCAAGATTACGCTCCGTCAGTATTCAGTGCTCGCACATTTAATTGCAGCAGCTTCATGTTTGAGGAGGGCTTTGAACACCGGCACGTTTTTGTTTGCAAATTAAGGACTGCTCAGGCAGCTTGGTAGGCTCCTTTTTGTTGTTAAAGTGTGTATTGCATTTTGAGCCATATTTGAATTTGGTTACTAACCACTTTGCACCCTCCCTTTATGTAAAATTTAGATTAGGAATCCTACCTTTGGCTTATTTTACTTGCTCGTGGATTTAAAAGGGAGATACATCAAACCTGTGTCCGATGGGATGCCAGGCAGTTAAGAACACTGAACGTGTTTTATTGTTCTGCAAGGCTTATGCAAAACCTCATTCATATTGGATACCTCTCTGCAGACTGCTTTGTTTCAGGGATCATCAAACAGGTCTAAGGGTATGCAAAACTAATATTAGAGACTGTTGTGTTCTCATTTGCGAGTTACTTGTCAAAGCATGGCACATCAATTGAATGCACTTAAAAAGAAGTGAAGATTTTTGTTCACAATTGCCACTTTGGGAAGCTTAAAGCCACCTTGTTAGGCCTTGAGATTCAGCTTGCTGCTTAATTCTTACCTTTTTTTTTTGTTTAGCTTGACTTCTCTGAAGTCGTCTCTTTTTTAGGTATAGAATGTTTATTCTTTTTTCAATAATTCGGTGTATTTATTGGAATTAAAACTATGGTAAGGTTTACATTGATGAATTGAATTTTTTTAATAAAATTGCATTTTTTAGGCTATATATACTACTCTTTGAAAATTAATTTGTATGATTTTTATTGTATTTTTGATAGAATATTGGAGGAAGCTGGCTCTCTCTATGGTGCACTAAAGAGAAGTACACCGTGAGTCCAGTGGATCCCCAATTGGTTTGCAGAGGCAAAAGTAGATAGGACTAATGTTCTATTTTGTTGTAGTGTGGGCAAGCAGTTAATCTTATTAGAGGGTAGTGCTAAGCATTTGTTTTACTCTGAGGCAATAAATGAGACGCACACTCAAAGAATAAATCTGGGACCAATTTAGAAAAATAACACTTTTTTATATATATACTTTAAACCCAGAAACTTCATTGTACGGTAAGTACGTTTTCAATGCATAAATACTTTTTAGTTTCAAAGATCGACACAGTGTAATTTCAGAGTTCTTCAGTGTTAACCTATGGGAAGAAAACAGCAAACATGTCCTTATTGACAACTCATGGGACCAATCTTGTAGACTTAAGGTAAGTACTGGGCAAGGGTCAGGACCACACCAGCAGGTCACTCCAGGCAGCACAGGGTTGGCTGGGTGCAGAGGGTGCCATATGTGTCAGGTGCCCAGTGTATTTCATTGGTGATTGGTCTCCGTAGAAAAGGCTGTAGGCTCTGGCGGGGGGCCAGTTGAGGGCAACCAACAGATAAGCTAGACATGTGGGGTGCTTGGGGACTTAGGTGCATCTTTGGTTCTCTTCTCCAAGGCCCAGGGGCGACAGATGCAGGGGTGTTCTTTGGCGTTGGGTTTCCTAGTCCAGGAGCACTCGCAGTTGGGGGGAGGGGCCCTGTAGTGTGAGGCTGCAGGCATCGTTGGGGAGTCCAGGAGGGGTGAAACCACAGTGGACTTGAACTCAGAAGAGCTGGGGGAAGTCGTTGACACCAAGGATCCCCTTCAACTCATGCCAGCAGCAACTGGTGCAGTGGTTACTTTAGGTGTCAGGTTTCTCTCACCACATAGGCTGTGTGCAGAGGCTGCAGGTGACTTCAGGGAGTCCAGAAGGGGGTAAAACCACGATGGACTCAGACTCTGGACAGCTGGGTGACCTTGCTGGCACTGGAGGTCCACTTTCACCCAGGTTGGTGACTTAGGGTGCAGTGTTGTCTTCAGGTGTCAGGTTTTTGTGGTTCTGGAGGCTGCAGAGTCCTTTACTTGGAGTTGGTTGGAGAGCAGGTCTGTTGCTCACAGAAGATTTGAGTCTTTTTCGAAGGCAGACATTACTCCCAGGTTTCTGGAGGGTCATCTGCAGGACAAGGTGTCTTTTGGTGCAGAGTCCATCGAGGAGTGCAGACAGGCCGGCGGGGTTTGTACCAGATCAGCTGCTTCTTTTCCTCTTCTGCGGGTGCAGCTCTTCTTTGTCCTTTCTCTTCATAGGTCATCAGTATCTGAGTTCTAGTGTCCAGGGTTGCCACCGAAATACTCTATTTAGGGGTGTTACAGGGAGTGCCAGGTGGCAGCCAATGGGTGGACCACCTTTAGGGTGACTAGACCTTTTCCATGACCACTTGTGCTGGGAAATGGACATAACCCTAACTGTAGCGTCCTTATTCCTTCCAAACAAAGATGAGGAATTTAAAAAGTGGTGTCCACTTAGCTCGTCCACAGTAGGGGTGGGATTGGCATGAAGTGGGCACACCTCCTAATCTGCCTAATTTTCCTTCCTGTTCTGCCACTAAAAGTGGGGTCAGGACAGGGGGGTTGGTCATCTCTGCCATCTAGAGAGACCTGGGTCACATTACAAAGGTGGCTAGGCCTTTGAAGCTTCCCACCCTGGAATGTCCATCTTGCACGGGTGAGGTGCCAGAACCCCCACCCACCCAGTGCTGTCTTTTGTTTCTGGCCCTCAGGAGCGCTGGCTCTCACCTTGAAGGGGGGGGGGGGAGAATCAGAAATGTGACCAGGGAGGCTGAACTGGTGAGGACCAGTCAGTGGACACACCAATATGTGTCCTTATTGGCAACTCATGGGACAAATCTTGTAGACTTAAGGTAAGTACTGGGCAAGGGTCCAGTCAGTGGACACACCAATAGTTGGTGGAGTTTCAGGGGGCAGCTCTAAGGTGCCCTCTGGGTGCATGTATTGGTAAATCCCACACGGGCGCCAGTGTGGGTTCATCAATACAAAATGTTTGATACCAAACATCTCTATCTTTGAAGCTATCATGTAGCTGGGGGAACTTGTAGTGACGAGTGTCAGGCACACATATTTAATATAACTTCCCGGGTCACTTACTATGTCTGAGAATCTAAAAAAACATAGCAGGGGCATATCCTGTAAGTGTAATATAATACACCCTGCTTTAGGACTGTAAGGTCTGTTATAGGGGTGACTTAGACATATTGCACGCAGTGTTGGGGGGCCTGGCACACAAGCTGTGTTCCATGTTGTTTTTTTCACTTTTGCACCAAGGCACGCCGCCTGTCGTGCTTGGTGAGGGGTCCCTTGGGGTTGCACAATTCATGCTGCAGCCCTTAGATACCATCTTTAGTATCCCAGTCCTTAGGTACCAGGGGTATCATTTACTAGGGACTTACAGTTGGTAATAAAGATTTTGCCAATTGGGAAAAATGATTGTGCAGTTTTGGGGAAAGAGGTCTGGCACTGGGGACCTGGTTAGCAGGAACCCAGTGCACTTTCAGTCAAAATTAACACCAGAAGCTTTCTGACCTAACTTCTGGCTCCTGGTGGAACTACGAGTCCCAGGAGCATTCGCCGACCTGAGGGGGCTGGGCCCTGCATCGCGGGCGCTACAAAGCACGCCGCAACATCCCGGGGCATCTTCCTGACATAACTTCTGGCTCCTGGTGGGACTAGGAGTCCCAGGAGCATTCGCCGACCGGAGGGGGCTGGGCCCTGCATCGCGGGCGCTACAAAGCGCGCCGCAACACCCAAGGGCGGGCCCGTCTGTGCCAGTCAGAGACCGACAGAAGGCCGGGCTGGGCAATCCCTCTTTGTTGTAAGGTAGGATTTTCTACATTTTAACTCCGTCTAGACACCTCCTCTTTCCAGGCTTTCAGGTATCTTTAAGTTTTAGCGAGCTGCTCCTATGGGGAAACGTAAGGCCAGAAACAGCCTGCCAGGGGGAAATGCCCAGCCCAAGATTCCTAAGTTATTCAAAACATCTTGCGCTCCGTCTGGCTGTGTGACAGATGATATTGACGTTTTAATAGAGGAAGTGGAGGCCTTGTTGAGTAAAAAAGATAAAGATCCACAGAAGTGCTAAAAAAATTGCTCCCTCACAACTTTTCTAAAAGCCTGTGATAAGGGAAAGATCCTTACCAGCGATGTCACCACGAGGCTCTCGCCTTGCCAAAGTAAAGGGGGCCTACATGGAGCCTTGTCAAGCGTGGAGGAAACTCCAGCCAGAAGTGTGATTGTCCATGAGATCCCGTGTTCAAACCGTTTCTCTGTTCTGGAGTCCCTGGGCCACAACGATGATCTGGGTGTCTCTAATGATCAAGCCACAAGTCAACATTCTATTCTTTCCACTCAGAAGGACTTGTTAACTCTTGTTGTAGACTTAAAATAAGAAGTGAAAGATCGAAAGACTTCTTTAGCTGAGGTCTTGTCTCTGCTCTAAAAGTACCCCCATGGAACTTTGCACTCTAAATAATCATGAGCCATCCACTAAAACCAGGCCTTACAAAGCACCTGTTCCTAGGGAAAGCAAGGAAAAATCTTCACTACGGGCACTTAGTGCCCAGGTTCAGGCAAGCTCTGTTTCATCATCTGGTCATAATAGTCCCTTTGGAGCAAAAAATCCTTACATGCCAATATTGGCCCATCCAAAGCATACAAGGGTTGTAAATCTTGCACAAAATGCACACCAGCCCAGAGACTGACCATTCAATTTACATGTGCAGGGTTCCCTCCCTAGTAACAGATACTAAAGAAGACATGATGTCCCTAAAAAATAAAGTCATACATTGGATTCGGCACACTCGCCAATGCAGCTCTGTAATACACTCAGACATAATCTTTGCCCAGCGATATCCCTCATCGGAGGGTCAATTTGATACAATAAAGCTGATGTTATCTACCCCAGATCTGGTAAGGGGTCTTCTATCTCTAGAAACGCGAAACCCTTTGAAAAATGGCTCGAAGATCTACTTCAAAAGCTGCTGGCCTGAAGATGACCATGTGCCAATTATGAACTCACTAGCCCCTAAGAGACCCTTGGTCCAACCCAACAACCAGGATAGTCCCCTGTGAACGTTTCATCAACACTAAAGAGTCCTGTCCAATTACTCCTGGCAGATGAATCTGATTGACTTATTCCTGAACGAGACCAAAGGGAGTTCCCCAACACCACATCTCCTGGGGGAAAAGGGGGCCCCACCAGAGCCTCCCGCTGAAGGGAGGGAGAAATTTCCACTGTCAGGCATAAAAAAACGTTTTATTTAACTCTACCTCTAAAAATTCAAATGGTAATATGTGTAGTCCCACACCTCCACTGAAGAAGAATGTAAGCGATGGGCATTTAACTCCAAACCTTTTGTCATGGAATTTGGCAGGAATTTGTACTAAATTAGCTGATCCAGACTGGGGGGTCTACATCGACAACTTTGACATTTGCTTTTTTCAAGAAACATGGATGATAGATAATGTATTTAGGCAAGGCTACAAATCCTACTGCAAATCAGCAAGCCCCTCCCCGATGGGGAGACCTGCTGGAGGGCTTATTATATGGCTGAAGACCGCAGTCAAGGAGAAAATTAAAGAAATTGAAGTGGACTCAGAGGATATATTGGCCTTATCCATACAGCAGAAGTGCGGTTCTCTTCTATTATGCATAAACATTTACAATAGACCAGGTCCCCCAAACAAATTGTCCAAAACCTTCTATGTATTAACTGCTCTAATTTCAGAACATATAAGTTCGCACCTTATTTTTATTGTACGGGATCTAAATGTAACACTTAAACCAAACTGTGCTTTTTCGGAAGTAACTCAATTAGAAGACGCAGCATAGAACATCCCGCCTTTTTCCTCTCTAAAGAAACAGGCCAAATCAAATAGTAGAGTGCTCCAATTTATACAGTTTATGATCACCCATGGCCTTCGCCCTGCGAACAGGCGTTTTCCTTCGGATGCACCTGCTAAGCAGACTTTTTTTTAGAGGCCAGTATAGTAGCACATTGGATTATGCGGTAATTGATACAAGAATTTGGTTCTGCATACATGATATGCATGTAGGAAGACAGTATACTAGCGACCATGCCCCAATTCTAGTCACCTACGAGGGCCTAATTTTAGAAAACGAGGATACCCATTGTAACAAGAGTTTCCCTGCCCCTAACACACTCCTCCAACAAGCGTACCCTGAAATGGGAGTGCTTCCAAAAGTCAACCAAATTGCGTAAGACTATGTATGATATAGTATCAACACATCAGTTTGTGGAAACCCCCTCTTCCCATTCTCCAAATGAGATCCTGAGTCTCCATACGGCCTTATTTGATACCCTTCGGGATCTTTCCCTAAAAACTAGTAATGAAGTCAAACACGCAGTGCGCTTCTGCCACAGGTGGTTCGACAAAGCATGCAGGGTTGCTAAAAACGGCCTGACTAAAGCGATCAAATTTAGAGATAAAACCCTGATAACCAATGCCAGGCGAGATTATGCGCTAACAATAAAGCATGCCAAAAATAAGTGGGAAATGGCGGCCTGGCAGAATCTATTGACAGCAGCCAGGGAAAAGCACATACAACGCTTTTGGACCCTGGTAGCTTCCAATGGGCGAAACCAGGAATATAGACTTGACTGCCATATCCCCTCTGACACTTGGGTTGATCGCTTCACGAAACTCTACAAAGAGGAAGTTCATGATCCTGAGGTGTACAAAATGGGTTCTCTCCCTGAAAACAACCTTATGCCATTTACACTATCTGAAATGAGAAAGGCCATTATGGCCCAAAAAGCTGGAAAGGCTCCTGGTCTCAATGGTATTCCGGCTGACTCATATAAATCTGACTCAGAGATATGGGTCCCATACATAAATAAAGTATCAAATGCAGTCTTGGCCACCGGAAATTATCCTCGCACCTGGAGGGGTGCTATCAATATACCTATTTATAAAAAGGGAGCTAGATCTGACCCAATAACTTACAGGCCAATTAGCCTTTTGGATAACCTCCAAAAAATATTCTGCCATCAGATTCTGATGAGATCCCAAGGTATGGATGCAAGAATCACAAATCCTGAGCGACTTTCAAGCTGGTTTTAGGGGAAAAAATTAGCACAATCGACCAGATATTCAGATTCCTCACGATTAAATGGAAGTCTGTGGACCTGGAAGGAGGGAAGCTATTCGTAGCTTTCGTGGACCTTAGATCTGCATTTGACTTGGTCCCACGCCAAAAGCTATGGGAGGTACTGGATAGAGTAGGACTCCCATGTATGCTATTAAATAAAATCAAAAGCTTGTATAATAAGACCTTTGCTAAAGTTAGATGGGGAGCAAATGGGGAAGTAACAAGAAAGAAACCAATTAAAAGGGGAGTGAGACAAGGGTGTGTTTTGGCCCCAACCCTCTTCTTAATATTTATAAACGCTTGTATTCCTTATCTTTACTTGTGATAACGATGCCCCCAAACTAGGGGGGGTGAAGACACCATGCCTGCTCTTTGCGGACGATAAATTATTGTTATCCCAAACTGCTTCTGGTTTAACAAACTTACTCCAAAAATTCACGTCCTTCTGTAATGACCACGGTCTTGAAGTTAATTCTACGAAAACAAAGTATATGATCTTTGGTGATAACAAACACAAAGTAAGATAGAGTATTTTTATGGAAGGTGTAGAGCTGGAGAGAGTTGCTGAATTTGTGTACTTGGGAGTTAGACTGGAGGATACGCATAGATGGCAGGCTCAGATAACGAGGGCACATATGTCACTGAAGCAGAACCTGGGTGGTGTACTGAGATTTGCAAATAGGTCCCTTAGGTTCGCAATCACTCCAGCAATGGAAATATACAAGTAAGAGGGAATGCTCTTTATGGAGCGGAGCTATGGGGACATGGTAACCTAAAGAATTTGGAGATTGCTGAAAACTCTTTTATAAAGTCTATTCTCAGAATACCCACTAGTTCCCCTACGTTGCCTGTCCTCATGGACGTGAACCTAGATTCTATTGCACATATAGCAGCGCTGAAACCAATATTATATTGGATCAGAATATGGTCCTTGGATACACTTAGCCCGTATAGGACATGGCTGAAAGCTCTGATTAGTGAAAACTACACGGAAAAAATCCCTTGGTGCAAGTACGTTAGGGCTAGTCTGACCAAACTGGGGTTGGCCCATTTCTGGATGGTCCCAAATGATTTACCCCAAAATGCGGCACATGTTGTAAAGGATGTATATTGGCGGTGGCTAAAACTGGGAAAACAAGCAGAGGTCCCTTTAGGTAGTTTGACAGATAAGTTAACATCAGTCAAATGTCACTACGAGTTTGAATCATACATGGATCTGATTACATTCCCTCAAGCCCGCGCCCTTTACATCAGATTCAGGCTAGGCTCGCTACCGCTACGTTCTTTCACCTGTACTTGGTCTAAAGATGATCCCTATGCCAATCTCTGTCCGATGGGCTGCTGCCTTCCCGAATGTAGTGCACATGTACTATTCCATTGTCCTGCTTATGATAAACAACTAATCAAATGGATTGTACCTCTTTGTAGAATCATGGGCTTCCAGAATCGTTTTACTGCCCTTAGAATTTTTAGGTTTAATACTGAGGGCATGGTGGCATTTGCCTTAGCAAGCTATTTAGATGAAATTTGGCGTGCTAGAACAAAAATGTTAGTCATCTCATTAATAGGAGCCTATAATGGGAATGCTTTGTACTTTTATTCTATCTGTCACTTTAAACTAGGAATATATTTTTTTTACGATATTTATTATGGAAAATTTTACATTTTTTTTCACGATTTTATATGGCATGATCTTATAGGGAAAATGTTTTATATTCTAGGACTTTTATCCACAGTCTATTTTTGTAAAATTGTGATTTTTGTGATGAGCTTTTATGGTATTTGTGTCTTACCGAAATAAAGCTAATGATGATGATGATGAACACCAGAAGCTGGCCAAAAAGTGTGTGTGTGGGTGGGGGGAGGTGGCCGTATCAAAAGAGGCTTTCTCCTACATGACCCCTTCCCAAACAAAACAGGATGAAACTAACCCTTCCCAGAGGAGTTTTCATCTTTTAAGTGGACGAACCTGGACAGGCCATCTGCATTGGCATGATCAATACCAGGTCGGTGTTCAACTGTGAAGTCCATTCCCTGTAGGGTGATGGAGCACCTTTACACTTCAGGGTTTTCACCTCTCATGTGCATTAACCATCTGAGAGGCTTATGGTCGGTTTGATCTAGGAAGTGCGAGGCAAACAAGTATGGCCTCAGCTTCTTCAGGGGCCAAACCACGGCAAAGGTTTCCCTTTCAGTGGCACGTCAACACTGCTCTCTAGGGAGTAACCTCCTGCTAATGAAAACAATAGGTTGGTCAAGGCCATCATCATTGATTTGGGACAGGACCTCTCCCATCCCATGTTCAGAGGCATCTGTCTGCACTGTGAACTGCTTAGTATAATCTGGAGCTTTTAGAACAGATGCTGAGCACATTACTTCTTTCAGGCATTTTGACAGCTCGCTGTGTAGTTCACCTTTTTATGCATCTTTTTGAAGGTCAATTTTGTGAGTGGTGCCGTATCCTTTCACAAACCTCCTGTAGTACCCAGTCAAGCCTAGGAATATTCTGACTTCTGTATGGGGTGTTGCAGCTCCTCAGTCCAGATTGGCCTGGATTTGGGGCTTTTTGTTGTTGGACCTGGCATCCACCTACAAGGTGTCCCAAGTATACAGCCTGACCCTGCCTCAACTGGCACTTGCTTGCCTTGATAGTGAGGCCTGCCTTTCTCAGAGCCTGAAGGACCTTTCTAAGGTGGATCAGGTGATTCTGCCAGGTAGAGCTAAAGACAGCAATATCATCAAGATATGCTGTACCTAATTCTTCATACCCATCAAATACTTTATTCACCACCCTTTGGAAGGTAGCTGGGGCATTCTTCAAACCAAAGGGCATAACAGTAAACTGATAGTGCCCATCAGGAGTGGCTAATGCTGACCTTCTTTGCTCCAGGGGTCAAACCTATCTGCCTGTGCCCTGATGGGAGATCAGAAATACTGAGATACTTGGCTGTCCCTATCCTGTGGGTTTATCAGCTCTGGGAATTTGGTGGGCATCTGTTTTTGTTACAGCATTGAGACCACTATAATCCACACAAAAACTCATTTCTTTCTTTCTACCCTGGGAATGAGGGTTGGGATCTGGAGCAACTGCACTGGCCCAGGGGCTCTCAGATTGCTCAATGACTCCCAATTCCAGCATCTTGCTTACGTCAGCTTTGATGCTTTCTTTGATATGATCAGACTGTCTATATATTTTGTTCTTGACAGGCAAGCTATCCCCAGTGTCCATATCATGTGTGGACCAGGTAGTGTGACTATGGATCAAGGAGAAGAGCTGAGCATACTGCTGCAAGGCTTGCTTACAGTCAGTCTGCGGTTGATCAGTGAGAGTATCTGAAAAGGCCACTCCTTCAAATTAGCCATTTTCTGGGTTGCTAGAGAGATCATCAGGAAGGCGTCCCTCTCAGCTTCCTGTCCCTCATCAGTAACCATTAGCATTGTCATCTCAGCTCTGTCGTGAAAGGGTTTAAGGCGATTTACATGGATAACCCTTTTTGGTTTCCTGCAAGAGCCAAACTCCACCAGGTAGGCGATTTCCCCTTTTCTCTCTAGGGTAGGGTCCACCCCACTTGTCTTGGAGGGCTCAAAACCCCATACCTTCTGCCCAGGTTGGAAATCCATCAGTGCAGCCTTTTGGTCATACCATAGCCTCTGGAGCTCTTGGCTGGCCTCAAGATTTTCAGATGTTTTTTTCCATGTACTCAGCCATTCTGGAGCGTAGGCAAACACATAGTCCACAATATTCTATTTGGGCTCTCTGAGAGGTCTCTCTCGTCCCTCCTTTATAAGACAAAGTGGTCCCCTTACAGTATGCCCAAACAGAGGTTCAGGGGGGGGGCTGCTCCCTTCTGTGGCAATTCCCTGTAAGTGAAGAGGAGGCATGAAAGTAGACAACCCATCTCCTTCTCAGTTTTTCAGGGAGTCCACCAATTATAACCTTTCAATGTCCTGTTGAATCTCTCAACAAAGCCACTGGTTTGGGGGTCATATTAGGTAGTGAACTTATAGATCGTACTGCATTCAGCCCACATGTGCTTCAGGTAGCCCGACATGAAGTTTGTACCTCTGTCTGACACCACCTCCTTTGGAAAACCTTCTCTGGTAAAAATACCAATGAGGGCCCAAGCTACTGCAGGGGCAGTAGTAGTCCTCAGAGGAATTGCTTCAGGGTATCTGGTTACATGATCCACTGCAACCAGTATGAATCTGTTCCCTGATGCAGTTGGAGGGTCAGGGGGACCGACAATGTCAATCCCTACCCTTTCAGAGTGAACCCCCAACCATTGCAAGTGGATTAAGGCGGTCTTTGGGTAGCCTCCTGTGTTGTCACTAGCTTGACCGGTGGAACAGGAGTTGCACAACTCCTTTACCTTCTGGAACATACCTGGCCAGTAGAAGTGGTTCACCAACCTATTCCATGTAGATGCCCAGGTAGGGAGATATCATGGGCCAAAGTGAGGAGAAACTCTCTAAAGTGTTGAGGCATTACCACCCTCTTAGTGGCACCAGGATTGGGGTCTCTGGCCTCAGTGTAAAGACGTTCCCTTTCCCAATAGGTCCTGTGGGAGCCACTGATATCTCCCTTTTCCTGATCAGCAGTTTGCTGTCTCAGGTCTTCAAGGCTGGGACAGGTTCTCTGTCCCCAGCACAGATCCTTCCTAAAGGGTACTTATGGGCCCAAAACCTCTGCTGTGTAAGGCCCAAGCTCCTAGGGCTCAGTTCCCTCTGGGGCTGACATGTTTTCTCCATGAGGAGAGGAAACCTGCTCTCCTGTCTGTTTTGAAGCTGGTCCCCCAGTCTTTTTGCCCTTTCTGTTGGTAGGTTGGGCCATTATTCCAGACTCCAATGCTACGTTTTCACCCTGGACTTTGCTTTGGGCTCTTGTTTTGATGCACACTCATTCAAGTATACCCAGCAATGCTGGATGGGTATTTCCTTCAATCTTAGCCCATGCTGAGGACTCAATATCATTGCCTAGCAGACATTGTACAGGTATTGCAGGAGATACAACCACCTTCTTCTGACCATTAACCCCTGCCCATTCTAAGGATACCATCGCCATGGGATGTACCTTAGCCTGATTTTCAGCTTTGAGGACTGTGTATGTCTCACCAGCCAAATATTGATCTGAGGACACCAGTTGCTCAGTCGCCATTAATATGTGGCTGTTGTTTGTGTCTCTCCAGATTACTGGGCCATGGAACCCAACACTCTTTCAGTTGAAATTACACCAGAAACCAAGCAAAAAGTGTGGGGGGGGTAACCATGTCATAAGAGCCACTTTCCTACAAATGTTTTATTCTGTACATTTTATGGTTCAGTGGAGCCGAAATAAAGGAATATGATGATGACTAGGTCTCTGGGGTTGAAACTATATTCCTGCAAGGGGTATGCAATCTATGTTCGTTGGAATAGGGATGTATAACATTAAACATTCCTACTAGCAATCTACAGGGAGTGCAGAATTATTAGGCAAGTTGTATTTTTGAGGATTAATATTATAATTGAACAACAACCATGTTCTCAATGAACCCAAAAAACTCATTAATATCAAAGCTGAATATTTTTGGAAGTAGTTTTTAGTTTGTTTTTAGTTTTAGCTATGTTAGGGGGATATCTGTGTGTGCAGGTGACTATTACTGTGCATAATTATTAGGCAACTTAACAAAAAAATATATATACCCATTTCAATTATTTAATATTACCATTGAAACCAATATAACATCTCAACATTCACAAATATACATTTCTGACATTCAAAAACAAAACAAAAACAAATCAGTGACCAATATAGCCACCTTTCTTTGCAAGGACACTCAAAAGCCTGCCATCCATGGATTCTGTCATTGTTTTGATCTGTTCACCATCAACATTGCGTGCAGCAGCAACCACAGCCTCCCAGACACTGTTCAGAGAGGTGTACTGTTTTCCCTCCTTGTAAATCTCACATTTGATGATGGACCACAGGTTCTCAATGGGGTTCAGATCAGGTGAACAAGGAGGCCATGTCATTAGATTTCCTTCTTTTATACCCTTTCTTGCCAGCCACGCTGTGGAGTACTTGGACGCGTGTGATGGAGCATTGTCCTGCATGAAAATCATGTTTTTCTTGAAGGATGCAGACTTCTTCCTGTACCACTGCTTGAAGAAGGTGTCTTCCAGGAACTGGCAGTAGGACTGGGAGTTGAGCTTGACTCCATCCTCAACCCGAAAAGGCCCCACAAGCTCATCTTTGATGATACCAGCCCAAACCAGTACTCCACCTCCACCTTGCTGGCGTCTGAGTCGGACTGGAGCTCTCTGCCCTTTACCAATCCAGCCACGGGCCCATCCATCTGGCCCATCAAGACTCACTCATTTCATCAGTCCATAAAACCTTAGAAAAATCAGTCTTGAGATATTTCTTGGCCCAGTCTTGACGTTTCAGCTTGTGTGTCTTGTTCAGTGGTGGTCGTCTTTCAGCCTTTCTTACCTTGGCCATGTCTCTGAGTATTGCACGCCTTGTGCTTTTGGGCACTCCAGTGATGTTGCAGCTCTGAAATATGGCCAAACTGGTGGCAAGTGGCATCGTGGCAGCTGCACGCTTGACTTTTCTCAGTTCATGGGCAGTTATTTTGCGCCTTGGTTTTTCCACACGCTTCTTACGACCCTGTTGACTATTTTGAATGAAACGCTTGATTGTTCGATGATCACACTTCAGAAGCTTTGCAATTTTAAGAGTGCTGCATCCCTCTGCAAGATATCTCACTATTTTTGACTTTTCTGAGCCTGTCAAGTCCTTCTTTTGACCCATTTTGCCAAAGGAAAGGAAGTTGCCTAATAATTATGCACACCTGATATAGGGTGTTGATGTCATTCGACCACACCCCTTCTCATTACAGAGATGCACATCACCTAATATGCTTAATTGGTAGTAGGCTTTCGAGCCTATACAGCTTGGAGTAAGACAACATGCATAAAGAGGATGATGTGGTCAAAATACTCATTTGCCTAATAATTCTGCACTCCCTGTATACTAGAAGGGGCTCTGGAGGGTTAGTAATATAGGAAGGAGTCAGTGTCTTACCTGTTCAATTAAGGTATTCCTGGCCAGAAAGGCTATTTTGAATGGCATTATGTTAGTTAAGAAGGCAACATTTTTAGAGATTTGGAAGTCGTCTTGTACGGTGAGAGCATTCACTAACCTTTGAGGGCTGCTCCACAACACGGATAGTGTCTTTGAAATGGTCTGTTTGTTCCATTTCAGAACATAGCAAATGTTGGATGGCGAGATTCTAAGACTGGCAGTTGGTAAGTGGAGACTCAGCGTAGTGGGCAGTGGATGAGTGCACTTCAATAAAGGATTCATATTTATTGCCAATAGTTCTCTATGTATAATCTTTCTTACCTTTGCGATGACAGATGGTGAACACCTCAACACAGCTCAGGAGCAACTTTATGAGAGCTGGTAGTGCTGTTGAAGCACTGTCTACATGGAGCACTGTGAAAGAAATATCTGATGTGTCAGTTAATGTAGATGTAGATAAACATAGAGATCGCTGGCCAGGAGCTTTAATCTAACTAGTGGCATGTTACGAGGGTCCATGACAGATACAAGTTCTCAAGGATCATACATAGAAGTGTGTCTAGCTGACTGTGGAAATATTTTTTTACAACGTAAGTCGTGTGGCACAAGTACTTACTACACCTGCCTTTAGCTGCTTTCAGTGTTTAATGCATTGCCAGCATTTGTGGATGCTGCAAGTGAGTTTGTAGAGCAGTTTTCAGCGTAGGTCTCATCTCCAAAGCAGCTTTAGCTGACTTTAGGTGCACATTTTGTTTAACCCTGTAGCTGCTGGGCCTCTAAACCCCCTCCCCCCCCCCCCCATTTCCCCTGACGCCGCATTCCCCCTCCCACCCCCTATCCCCACAGCTCCCCCCAGTGAGCTCTTTTTTGACTTTTTGGGGTAGTTCGCTCTTAGGTCTCTAACATTTTTCCCACACATAAAATATCCATGCCAAATATCCCTCATTTGTTTCCAAACACCCTGGGGATTGTAAAGGTACCCAGAGTTTGTGGATTCCCTGGAGGGGACTGAGAAAATAAGAAATACATAGCAAAGTTTTTGAGGAAAAATAAAGAAAAAGTGCTCCAGGTATAAAAGTGTCTGTTTTTAAAAATGGCTTCCAAGAATGGTTTGCCATCTTCCCAGCTATCAGGAACATGCAGAACTGAATAAAAACACCTAATTCTGTACCACAGTTTTTCAAGAGGTAGCCTAATTTCCCTATTTTTTGTACTCTCAACCTATCTCCATTTTGTGGTCAAAACCAATGTGAAATCCATGGGTGATCCACAAAAGCTATACATTTTTTAAAAGTAGACAATATTCTGAATTCAGCAAAGAGTCAAATATGTAGGTCCCTCGTGTTTTTCCCCAAGGAAAATAACTCTTGAAATAAGGAAAAAATTTAAATAATTAGGAGAAAATTGGCATTTGGACATTTTCATCCATAACTTTGTCACGATGCCCAATTGCCAAAAGCAATATACCATTACGTCTCCTAGACCCTTCCGGTTGCGGGGATATATAAAGTTTGTAGGTTCTCCAGGAACCCAAGGTCCCTGTAGCCAACAACTAAGCTGAACTGTACAATGGTTTTTCTTTGTGCACCGAGTATAGACCAATTCTTATAGCAAAATTGGCTGACTTGCGTGGCTCTCATCTTTTTTTTTTTCCCAGAATTCCTTGTACTCCTCAAACTGACTAAAAAAGACACACAAATATTTTTCTCACATTTCTGTGATGGAAAGTTCTGCAATCTTCGGGGAGCCACAAACTTCCATCTACGCGACATTCCCCCAAGTCTCCTGATAAAAATGGTACCTTGCTTGTGTGGGTAGTCATAGTGCCCTCGACAGGAAGCGGACCAAAACGCCGCATGGACACAACATATTTTTTCACTGAAAATGGACTCTCTTTTTCCAATGTGGGTGCTCTGGTTTTTGACCCTAGCTCAGCAGGCACGATGGGAAACCTAGCCAACCTTTGTTTTTTTGGAAAACTAGACACCTAGGGGTATCCAGGATGGTGTAACTTGCATGGATCCCTCTACGTTTTTTTTTTTTTCCCACATTGCCCTGCAAATCTTAAGCTGTGCCTGAAATCACACATTTTCCTTACATTTCTGTGATGGAAACTTCTGGAATTGCAGGAATCCACAAAATTCCTACCACCCAGCATTTCCCCACCTTTGCCTATAAAAACGCTACCCCCCTTGTGTGGCTGTGCCTAGTGCCCTGAGAGGAATGGATCAAACCATGGTCCGGGGGGCAGAAAGACTCTTTCCCCATCTTTTTTGGGGTGGGGGCATAGCCATGCCCATGGTGGGTAGCCCAAAACCCCTTTTCCCCCTTTAAAAAAAAAAAAAGAAAAAAAAAAAAGATTTTTCCTGGTGTGTAGTGGACTTCCCCCCCCCCCCTGTCTGGTGGGAAGGGGGGGGGGGGGGTAGTTGGGGGGTTGGCAAAAAAAGACAGTGAGAGTAGAAAAAGCAGATCGGTTTGTTCTACCTAGCCTTTTACTACTATGACATCAGCACGCCATGCGCATTTTAGTCATTGTAGTAAACATAAAAAAATAGATCAGACTGCTCTGGAAGCTCTTTCGGGGTAGTCTGAACAAAAAGAAATAAAGAACTTTCTCTGTTGCTGAGCACCAGAGGAGCCTTTAAATCTCCCATCTACCCCCCTCCCCCAAGGGATGGCCATTGACTGACACATACTTTAAACAGGTTAAAACTGTTTTATTTTTGTGGCACTACGGAGTGGTGTGGGAGTGGACCGTAAAAGGATTCTACGACCAGCGTGGCCTCAAAGGGGACTGCGCAGGTGTAAGCCAGCGATTTTGGCTGGATTCAAAGGGGACAATGTGCATCTCAGCTGCAGACTGGTGAAATTTATGGACAAACTGGGGAGCCAGCTCCTGGAGATCGAGAGCTTAGGACATGCGTGCATAATTAGTTAGCAAACAAACCTGTAATAATCCACAATTAAGCTTGCACACTTTAAAATTGGTCTTTTTAGTGCTTTATGATTTTATTACTTGTGTTTATTGTTTGTGTCATGGTTTTAACTAACCGAACACTATTAAATAAATAAACTGAAACTAGTGGCGTGGGAGTGTCAACACCGACTTGGGTGGTTGCCCCTCTCTGTAGAGGTGAAGTACTCTGTTTCCTCACACAGTCTTCCTGTCAGAAGGTCCGTATAGCTTGTTCTCCCCCTACAGACCCATGGATCGGGTAGTAGTCCCTGTCCCCACCACGCTAGCTTGATGGCCATATGTGGAGCAATTTAAGATGACACTTCAGAATACCATATATCTCCCCGTGAGGTGGTACGTCGAATTGTACCTTTTATGGTGGCTAGAAGAAGTCAGTGAGTCTCCTAGTCCATAAGGTCTTCTTACTTCCTTTGTCCTGAAGAGGCCCAATGCCGGAAGGACTGAAGCGCATTAATTTTTAATTAAAAGGAGCCTTTAGAAATTTGAAGGTTATCCTTTAATAACTCTGTTGTGCACAGACCACAGGAGTAGAAGAAAAGGGGTCTTCAGTGTGTACCCTAATTGTTGGACTACCTTTGACTGTGAACTTTACATTCACAATTTAAAAAAAAAACACAGATTATATACATTGGAAGAGTAGAGAAAACCTCTCAAGCTAAAACATTTTGTGCCATTTTCTGTTTGTCGTAAATATGTGACGTGACATTGTTTTTTTCTGTTTTGATATTAATATGATGTGCTACGCACAGTTACGGCAATGTGTTTGCTACCTTCATGTCATCCTTATGGGAACTTATAAGTACGCTCTGGGTAGGACAACACGAGGGCAGGTTTTGAGATTTTGATTAATTGTTTTTGGTGATTATTATACCGATTATACAGGTGATCAATTACAGTTGTGGCTTATGTTCTGTCCACCATTATGTGCAGTGTGCCAACTATAATGAACTTGTCATTTAGTGAACAGAATACCTACCACATTCTGAATGTGGATAAAGGTGTTGAGCAGGCAATAAGCAAGTCCATTGTTTCTTCAAGTATAGGAAACAAGATTCTACGTCTGCTTGCCTCGTGAAGTAGTGGCCCATGGAAGGTATGTATCTATGCACAGCCATTGAAAGGTATATGTTACAGCAGCTTCACTTCAATCAGTTTCCCAATACTTAATTTTAGCATTTTTGTATGATACAATTTGTATGATACAATATAAAGCAAGTAGGAAAGCAGGGCTGGCTGAGATGGGCACAGAGGACAGTAACAATGTCCCTAGGCAATGTAGCAGAATTATCATTGAAATGCAGCATAAACTGCAATAGCAAAAAACAATCTCTGCTCATGTACAGTATGGAGATGGGTGTTACTCAAACCGTGTAAATGGGGTTAGAGCACAAACAAAGCTTGCAGTTCTGTGCTCCTCTCATAGAATGTAACACCCAAAAATGTCTCTCCCCTCAAGTGAAGTGGGAGTCCACTGGTGCACCCTAGAATGAGGACCTAGAGTGTCTCCATGATCCCTCAGAAATTGTTCTGCACATATTTGTTTGCTGCACAACTTTCTGTATTGACTTTACATCCAGTTTCGCCAGTGAACAGGGGAATTTGGGGATGCATTAAATTGGGGCGCTGCCATGAGAGCACCCCGTCTGTGCTTGCCGCAGTATGGTCCTACTCCGTGGGTTTTCTACCCTGCTACAGTCTCTCTGCTGCACTGACAGCTCTTGCAAAGGGATAGGACGACTGCTTTGTCCCTCAGAATCGCTGGAAGACCAATTGTTGGATTGAACTCTGCCGACTGGAAATTCTCTTCCACATTCTGCTCCATTTTTCTTTCCTTCAGATGCCTTCTAGGTATTTTATCCTGCCTTAGAGCCAAATTATGCAGAATAATGCAGCACTTTTTTTTTTAATAAACACTTTTTATTGATTTTTGAAGGAAAAGGAAACACAAGGTAAGACACATCATATTTCCAAAGAAGGATTCATGACATACCATATATCTTTAGATATAACCCCTAGATACAGAATTAGTCCACCCTTGCTGACACCAAGTACCTTATATCCCTGGACATTCATGGTAGGACCCAGCCATTTCCCCCTTACCATTGCATATTTGTGAGGACATCCCCTTGCCTCATAGACTGGTTCTCTGGACACAAGTCGACCCCAAGCCTCCACTTCAGGAGGGATGGCGTATTGCATGAGTTCGAGTTAACTGCAGTGTCTCGTTTTGCCACCATCATTGCAGTTCCCATAAAGGTTTGTTCTGCCCGCAAGCCCTCCGCTCTCTCCATTACACCCAGCAAGACCAATGCCGGGGGCAGTTGTTGCCCCCACTTCACCACTGCATGCAGCTCTAGAGAAATCTTACTCCAGTAGTGTGTAATTCGGGGACATCCCCATACCATGTGAAAGAAGTCAGCAGGTCCTTCAGAACACCTAGGGCAGTGGGGGGTAGACCTGAGTCCTGCCCGATGCAGTCGCGCTGGAAAGAGGTATGACCCATACAGAAAGTACAATTGTATCAATCGCAGTCTGGACAATATAGTTGTTAGCCTTGGTGCCATCAGAGCTTGTCAGTGTATTTCACTGTTATCTAAATTGCCACTGGACTCCTGCTAATCAGGACCCCAATGCTCATGCGCTCTCTGTTTATAAATTTGTCCTTATATACTGGTAACTCACTATTTCACTCCAAATTGGCATACTGGTCCCCCCCTTAAGTTCCTAGTATATGGTACCCAGGTACACAGGGCATTGGGATTCCAGGGGAGCCTTATGGGCTGCAGCATTTCTTTTGCCACCCATAGGGAGCCCTTGCAAAGGCTTCTATGGAACTGCCATTGCAGCCTGTGTGAAATAGCGTATGCACTATTTCACAGCCAATTTCACTGCACCAGGTGATTTATAAGTCACCCATATATCAGGTCTTCCAACCCTGAAGGCTGGGTGCAAAGTACCTGTGTGTGAGGGCACCCCTGCACTAGCAGAGGTGCCCCCACGTCGTCCAGGCCCATTTTCCTCGACTTCATGAGTGCAGGGACACCATTCTAAGTGTGCACTGGACATAGGTCAATACCTATGTACAGCTTCACAATAGTAACCCCAAATATGGCCATGTAAGGTATTTAAGATCATGGAATTTTCCCCCCATTCCAAATCTGGTATTGGGGAGCCAATTCCATGCATCCTGGGGGCTCCACCATGGACCCCCAGTGCCAAACCAGCTCTCTGAGGCTTGCACTGCAGCTACAGCTGCTGCCACCTCACATACAGGGTTCTGCCCTTATAGGGTCTGAGCAGCTCTGTCACAGGAAGGCAGAACAAAGCATTTCCTTTGGGAGAGGGGCATTACACCCTCTCCCTTTGGAAATAGGTGTTACAGGCACGGGAGGGGTAGCACAGATGGTGCCCTCCTTGCATAAGCCAGTCTACACCAGTTCAGGGACCCCCGGTCCCTGCTCTGGCGCAATATTGGACAAAGGAAAGGGGAGTGACTACTCCCCTGTCCATCACAACCCCAGGGGTGGTGCCCGGAGTTCCTCCAGAGTGTTCCTGTGTTTTGCCATCTTGGATTCCAAGGTGGTGTGGCACTCTGGGAGCATCTGAGTGGCCAGTGCCAGCAAGTGACGTCAGAGACCCCTCCTGATAGATGCTTACCTGGTTAGGTGACCAATCCCCCTATCAGGGCTATATAGGGTCTCTCCTCTCTGTGTTTCTTCAGATTCGGATTGCAAGACTCCAGTCGGAATCCTCTGAATCCTTTACTTCATCTTCTACAGACAGAACAACCACTGACAGCTCCAAGAACTCTACAAAACTGCAACAAAGAAGCTAAGACGACTTCTGCAACATTGTATCTTCAGCTCCTGCCAGCAACTGCAACAGTTTCCAGGTTGTACATCCTCCGAGGACTGCCTGTCTTCAGCCTGCACCAGAAGAACCAAAGGAATCTCCCGTAGATTGACGGAGTCACTTCCCTGCTTCAGCAGGCACCTCTCTGCAGCGATGACTGGTGGCCTGGATCCCCTCTCCAGATGACAGGTGTGGATCCAGCAACACGGGTGGTGGACTAAAGTGACTCCGACAGTCCCAACGTCCAGCTGTCCAACTATGGTGGAGGTAAGAGCTTGCCTCCCTCCCGTGCACCGCGTGACTTGCAATTGCCAAGGCTTGTGTGTGACCTTCCAAGACGTTCTTCATGCACAGCACAGCTTAGGCCCCCAGTGCTCCATCCTGCAACGCACAGCTTTGAGTCATTCTCCGGTGGCATGGGAACCCTGTGTGTCGTGCTGCGTGGGCCTCCATTTGCACCTTCTTTGTCCCCGTGCTGTGGGACTCCTGTGCTCGCTGCCTGATCTTTTGAGGGCTCTCTGAGTTGCTGAGAGCCCCCCTCTGTTTCCCCCTCCTGGGTAGAGGGCACCAGGTCCCTCCTGGTCCCAGGCAGTGCTATTTTCCACTAACTGCAAGCTTTGGGTGCACTAAGGCTTGTTGGCGGAATCCAGTGACGCAAACCAGACTGCATTCATCCATCCGGCGTGGGACATCTTCACCAACCAGGAACCTGCATCTGTCTTCTTTTGTGCAATACTGACTTTGTCTTCTCACCGGTGGTTCTTCTTTTGCACCTTCATCTGGGTAAGCAGGGGCTCCTGTTCTCCTTGGACCCTTCAGTGCTTCTTGGACTTGGTCGCCTTCTTCCACAGGTCTTCAGGTCCAGGAATCCATTGTTGGTGTCTTGCAGTCTCTTCTGGTTCTTGCATAATCTTTTATCACAACTTCTTGTGTGTTTCAGGAAACTTAATGTGATTTACTACTGTTTTCCTGGGCTCTGGGGTGGGGTCCTTTACTTACCCTTGTTTTTTTTTCTTTCACTCCCAGCGCCCCTATACACTACACTTGCCTAGGTGGGAGACAGACTTTTGCTTTCCACTATTTTAGTATATGGTTTGTGTTCCCCCAGGCCCATTGTAGCCTATTGTGATTTTCACTATTTTCACTGTTTTCTGACTGTGTACTTACTTGTTTTTGGTTACTAGTGTATATATTGTGTAATTTACTTACCTCCTAAGGGAGTATAGTCTCCAAAGTATTTTTGCCATTGTGTCACTAAAATAAAGTACCTTTATTTTGGTAACACTGAGGATTGTTTTTCATTTGTATGAGTACTGTGTGACTACAGTGGTGTTGCAAGAGCTTTGCATGTCTCCTAGTTCAGCCTTGGCTGCTCTGCCTACAGCTACCTCTAGAAAGCCTGGCTTCTAGACGCTGACTACATTTCACTAATAAGAGATAACTGGTATAAGATGTAAGTACCTTTGGTACCCACTACAAACCAGGCCAGCCTCCTACAATTGTTGATTAACATTCCAAATAATTGTGATACACCCCCTTTCCCTAGAGCATCCCCCCAGGAGCAACATGGCCTCTAGCAGACTATGTTCTGCCAGCGTGTTGAAGTTGTATGTGAAGGGAGTGACGAAGCTGAAGGTATTTATAAAACTGTGTATGGGCAAGTTGTTTGGTGGTTTGCAGGTCCTGAAAGGTTTTCATGGACTCTCCTTTCCACACATCTCCCAGCAGAGATATGCCCAGCAGATGCCATTTCCTAAATCCATGTAGGGCCGCTGACTTTCAGCCAAGTACCATGCCATGTGGGGGCGTCTGCCGGTTGATAACGTTCTCCCAACGTGTATGACGTAGGGCTGCTCGCCAAGCAAAGAAAACCACTCTGGTCACTGGTTCCAGGTCACGAGAAAGCAGGAAGCCATAGAGGAGCACTAATCTGTGTGAAGCTCAAAGAGGTCAGTTCGATTTGATATGCTAGGTCGGCCCAACCCCTATTAAACCAGTTGTGAATGACCAAAAGTTGTGCCGTCAAATAGTACAGGTGTAGGTTGGCCATGCCCATCCCCCCATCGTAAGTTCCCCTTTGGCAGTACTGCAGTTGAATTTGGTGTCTAGCTCCATGCCAAAGAAATGAGGCTGCCGATCTATTTAGTGCCCGGAACCAGGAACGTGGGATTGGAAGTGGAAAGTTCTGAAGAACATATAACAACCGGGGCAGTATCATCATTATATACAGTGCCACACGACCCAGAACGTTTAGTGGCAGCGATTGCCATCTCGCCAAGTCCGTTTTAGCCCGAAATGCCAGCAGGGCATGTTCAGGGTCCATGTCATCCTGGGGAGGAGAGCCACCCAGGTATTTAAAACTCAGTCGATGGATAGGCACCTTATCTTGCCAAGCTTATCAGTCCTGCAAAGGCGCCAGTGGCACCAGCATTGATTTTGCTGGGTTCATTCTTAGTCCTGACGCCTCCTCGAACCAGTGCAGAAGGTGAAGGCTATGTGGGCCAGTCTTTCTAGGGTTTGCCATGTATAGGACGACGTCATCTCCATACAGTGCTACACGATCATCATATGTGTGGTCCTAGTTCCACCCTTAATATATTGGGTCTATCTTCACCAAGCGTGCTAGAGGCTCGATGGCCAGAGCAAATAGAAGAGGGAATAAGAGGTAGCCCTGATGCATCCCTCGACGAATAGGGAAGGCAAAGGACAGAGTGCCATTAACCCAAACTCGGACCACTGGGTTGGCGTATAAGGCATGGACCATCCAGCAAAATCGTGGTCCCATGCCAGCACAAGTTAGAACCAGTCGTAAGTATTCCCAGTCCACCGTATTGAAAGCCTTTTCAAAATCATCAAAAAGAAGCGCCAGATTAGAGGGAATGCGGTGACGCCGTGCCAGCGCGACATGGAGACGACGTATACAATGATGTGTACTCCGGTTAGTCATAAAGCTGCATTGATCAGGGTGAATTAGCAACAGCAGGACCCTCTTAAAACGGGTCACAAGAATTTTGGCATAGATTTTTATCTCACTATTGATAAGTGAGATTGTCCTGTAATCCGTGCAGGATCGTGTTGGTGGCTGTGTCCTGGGAAGCACCACAATAGTGGTAATATCCATTCCTTCTGGAAAGGAACCTAACTGGACCACTTTGTCATATAGGGCCTTAAGTTGAGGCGTCAAACCGTCTTTAAACACTTTGTAGAACTCCAAGGGAAACCCATTGGGTCCAGGAGTCTTTCCTGTCCCCATTGACCTGACTTGCTCACTTATTTCCTCGCTCGTTATAGGTTCATCTAGGATGTCTATTTCTGTTTGTGACAGCTCGGGAGGCAAACATCTGTCAGAAATTGACAGGCATGATTTGCATTCATTGTTGGGGAGGCCTTACACAACTAGCCATAGTAAGAGGCGAATGTATCTGCCACATCTTGTAGCTTGGTGATCACTTCCCCCCATGTATTGCTGACTTCAGGAATGATTCTAGATGAGTGGTGGTGTGAAACCAACCAGTAGAGTATTTTCCCATTTATGTCCCCCCTCCTATTTACACGGGCAGTGGAGGCATGCCATAGGGGTTTAGCTGCTTCCAGAGACATGTCATGTATTTCTTCCCGTATGAGCAGAAGTAGCCAGGTCAACTCCTGACTGTTTAGCTTCAAGTCAGAGGGCAAGGGCTTCTTAGCTGGTGATGTGAAGCCTCTGTGTTCTCTCCCGGCGTGGACGAGTCCCTGGCTGCTCCCCTTACCACTGCTTTGCTTGTCCCCCACAGGGCGATGAGACTGAATCCGTGTTGAGGGAAAAGTATTCCTGAATAACTTTCTGCAATTGTTGAACAAAGGTTTTATGCTATAAATACCATGCCACATTGGATGGGATACCGGATGTGCTGGTCCCAGCACAAACCGAAGAGGTGCATGATCTGAGATACCCTGGGGAAGAATCAATGTGTGTAAGGCGGCTACAGTCCGTAGCTGGCAGTAAGATGAGGTGTATCCTGGACTGCGTACGATGCGCTGCTGAGGTGTGAGTAAACCGACAGTGCAGTGGATGCCAAATTCTACATCCATCGCACAACCCCAGGGATGCCAACTGGTTTGTCAGGCTTGAGGACGCCGCTTGCCTATGGTGCAGGGATGTTCCTGAGGCATCCTCCAGGGGGTCAGGGACTACATTAAAATCTCCACCAGAGTGATCCCTTGAGGCAAGTCTAGGAGTATTTTCGGGAGGTCATTTAGGACTGTGTGCACGGACGCCAGAGGGGCGTATACGCTTATAACGTTAAGTGTGAGTCCTTCGACTCGCCCAGACAGGACCAGAAACTGACCCTCTTGATCACGCTGTACCTTTGTAACCACCATGGGGCAGGAGCGGCGCATCATTATAGCTACCCCTTTGGACTCGCGTACAAACCCCGCATGGTAAACCCTCTCAAAGTCTCTAAGAGTCCGTTAACATTCCATGATTGAACTTGTATTGGACCTACCATTTATGCATGTATAACTCAAAAGAAAATTGCGATCTGGGTCAGTACCGTCTGGGTCTTGGATCGGGTGAGTGGGACTGTCGCCTTTGTGTCTGCAGCTGTGCCCAAACAAGGGAAGTGTGTGTCTAGATCCTTGTGTACCTGATATAGTAAAGAAACAAACGACAACTCCTAACAGGTGCTGCCCAACATGGTACTTACCCCCCAACCCCCCCCCCCTCCCCATACTTACCCCCAGAAGCATCTGTTGCCCTTATAGAACATTTAACTCTTTAAGACCTTAACCCCAACCTAACTTAATCAACCGTGGTGACCCCTCCATAAAGCCGAATTTAGAAACCAAGATTCAATAGACAATTACATAGCAAGAAATAAGCAAAAGTTAGGTTTAGCTCGCCCTTCCCCAATCCTCGGAATAAATCACAGTGCTGGACTCCAGGACAGGTCAGAGTCATTGAAGGGGTTCCCTCGACCGGGCATCAAGCCCTCTGCTGATAGCCCCCACAGACCCCTGGGATTCATTTATGACAGTTTCTCCAGGAGGAGCCGGGCAGGTGGTCCCGCTCTGCAAGTGTGACAGGGGAGAGCTGTGTTCTACGTCTCCTAGAATGAATACGCTGTTGCTGGCTCTTCGGCAGTGAGGGCTGGTTATCCATGCCAGGTACTGTTCAACCACAGGGGCCACACCTGGAGGATGTCAGCGGGCTCTCCTCCCTCTGCCATGCCCATGCCGCTGTAGGAGTCTTAAAAAAAAAAAAAGGGGGGTTATTGGCATGTACCACTCTGAGTCGAGCCGGGAAGAGAAGACTGTAGGGCACTTCCATTGCCCTCAATTTCAGCTTGATTTCTGCGTCGGAACTATGTTGTTGTTGGACCTCTCTGCAGTGCAGTTCACCCTGGGTCCGGGCCGCTTGTAGCACCGCGTCCCTGTCCTTATAATTGAAGAGTCGAAGTATCACTGGCCTCGCGATGATCCCGCGGAAGCCTGGCCTGCAGTGCCCTATGAGCCCGCTCTATGGCAAACCAAGGTGTCAGACGGTTCGGCGGTACCCATGTTTTAAACCAGTACTCCAGGTGAGTGAGGAAGTGTCTGTTTTCGGGTATGCCAATTATGCGGATGTTATTGCGTCGTGAGCGATTTCCCGTGTCTTCTGCTCAACGGTGTAACTCAGACGTCCGCACTAGAAGCTGGGCAACTTAAGATTTAAGGGCACTCATTTCATTTTCCACACTGGACAGTCTGGATACCGGATCCGTGATCCTTGCTGTTGCGTTGCAGAGATCCTGACGCACCAGGGCCACATCAACTCTGACCTCCCCAAAGCACTTGGTGAATTGGTCCATGCTTGTTTGCGCTGAAGTTGACCGGGCCGGTTTATCCTTGCCAATTATGGCCTACTATTGTTCTACAGCTTGCTGCAGCAGAAAGAAGTATTCCGGGGTCCAGCATCTGTCAATCCGGGGCTCAGCTCAGGTCTGTGTGGGGCTCTTTAGAGTGTTCCAGATATGTGGCTTATGAGTTATAGCTCCGCTCCCCAGATGGACAGACTCCTCACCAGAGTTTCCTGGGTTCTAGCTTCAGTCCACCAGGCAACAACAGACCCAGACCACGGGCCCGATAGCTGAGGTGGTCTTCCTCTCCCACTGTGCTGTCTGCGCCGCTGCCCTCCCCCCCCCCCCCCCCACAGTGCCACACTGCAGATAACTCTGAGTCCAGATGTCTTTCCAGATGTCTTTCCCAGTCTATTGGTTGCCACCGCTTCCAGTGCGGTTCCTCAAACAGGCAGGTGGACGCCACCGCAGCTCCAGCCAGATACCGCAGGAAGGGGGGGGGCACCATACTTTCTCAAGCAAGGGGGATCCTGCGATCAAGAACCCCCCCCCATGCCTCCTCCACAGGTCCGCTCAATGCAGCCTTGGAGCCCGATCCACAGGTGTGGCCACCCCCCTCCTCCAAGTCTGCTCCACTTTGTGCCTCACCAAAGTCCTGTCCTCTGGGCCCACCAGGCCTTCAACACTGCCTCGGCAGGCTGCAGATCACTTTCTGCTCTCCAGTTGGGCCATGCGGCAGCCAGACAGTGCCTACTCCGCACACCAGGTGGCTGCGGAGCCTCAAACCGAGCAGACCGCGCTGCGCTCGGTGGCTGCTGCCACAGAGGCCTTCAGTGTCTTTAGGACCAGGCCTCTTGGGCCTCGCCAGGCTCTCAACGCTGCCCGACACGCAGAATTGTGTTTGTTGCTGTGACTGCGGGGGCAGCCATATTCCTCCTTCAGACCAGTCCCCCGTCGGGCCCCACCAGAGCCCAGTCCTCCGGGTCAGACTGGCCCTCCAAGCCACCTCGACAGGCAGCTTTCTGCTCACTGCTCCCTTGGCCGGTCCTTGCGGCAGGTGGCCCGACCTCAGCAGTCCATACAGGGTTATTTCAGTGCCTCAGCACGTGCTCGTTGGCAGACGCAATTTTGGGGATTGGCCCGATCCTCGGGAATCAAATTTTTGGGCCCTCTGCCTTGTCGGTTGCGCCAGTCGTTCGGTGCTCCGGATCACCTTGGAGTACCCACGGGGCTGTAGGCGTAAAAAAATAAACGTGTTTAGCAGTGTTTTAATGAGGACTGATGACTGAGGGGTCTGCAGCACATTTTTAATGGTATTACTTCAGTATTTTGTTATTCAAAAATATATTACTGACAGGGCAAAGAAATTCACCTCATTAATACCAGAATAGCAACCAAATACAGAAAAAACAACTGAAAGATGATCATTCACCCTTTGCGTAGGACCATCCACAGAATGCGACAGGTTGGCACATGTTTAGTCACTTTTGATCCGTTTGAGCGTTTTTTTTTGTTTTTTTTTTTTTACATAAATTTGTCGATTATGCAGGGGTGATAAATTATATGGCAGTTTTTTTTTTTTTTTTTTTTTTTTAACTGTGTGTAACCCTGGGGGTGCAATGCTACCTGATCTATAATTCAGAATCATATAAAAAAATGTACCTTAAACAGATCCATAGTTACTAACGAAGATCGACCCATGTCCCCATGCTGACCTTCCCTACTTACATTTTTTTTTTATGTGTGGTTTCTCCTGGGGGCCGCAATCAGCCCCACTAGGGAAAATACACCCCCCTCCCTAAAAAAACAATTGGGGCCCATATCCTCTGTTTTTGTTCTTAAGCTTTTTTTTTTGGTTTTCTTTCCAATTTCTCTGGGGGCTCAGTTGCGACCACCTGTTAGCATAGTGCATTTCCTGGCTGTCAGAAAGGTCTCATTGGAGTGGGGAGACTCTCCCCTTTCCAACTAGACCGCCCTTAAACCTGGGGAGGGTGTTTTTGGCATTTGCTCCTGACCGGAGCAGGAGAGAGCACTCACTAGCTCCTACCCGTCATCTCCTGTTATTCTGTGGAACAGCGAGAGCGGGGATAGAGATTGTAAAGGAAGAGACATGGCAGAGGAAAAGAAGAAAGAGGCGAAAAGTTGATGGATCGTTATCATGGAGAGGCAGGGAGTGGCAGTGTAAAGCGGGTAACCGACAGCTTGGCAAGGGACACATCAGAGAGAAATATAGGGTGCTAAATTTGGCATAGGGAGCGGTGAGCAGTGAAAGAGGACGGGTGGAAGGAGAAGCCATGGAACAGGGGTGATATTGGTACAGACTAGTATGAAAAGTGTATAGAGCTATGCCAGTTGGTATTGACTGACCATATCCACCACTTGTTCAGTCACTGCTGCTCCCCTGTACACCTCCCGTCCGATCTCTCCTCCCATGTTGACAATGCTTTGCAGGCTCTGCTTGACCTTTAACTGTTATAGCTGAGCCAGACCCCTTCAAAAGCTGTTGAAAATGCCTACGTTTGTAGTATTTTTGAAAATCAAAACATAATTTTTGAATTCTGAACCAGAATGATAATTTTTAATTTTGAAATATACATATTTATTCAGTATTTAATTTTTAATTATACAAATGAATCCATACATTTTGAAATAAAATAACTATTCCTGACAACTAATAATGTATTCACACAGATCTTCAAAAAAAAAAAAAGCATATTTCTAAATATAAAAGAGATAAGTAACAAATTCTCGCAACCGAATCATTTTTAAAAATGTCCATCAGTCGGTATTAAAAACATAAACATTTAACAACAAGCACATTTTTTTTCATTAAACGGTACCTATTTAAAACCCCTCAGAAAATTAAAAAATAAAACACCCAGAACTGGAAAAAATAATGTATACATGAAATAAACTATTTTTGAAAACTGCACAATGTCATAAAAAATTACATATATATTTTTAATACACTAGAAATCCAGCCTACTAATAAATCCCACAACATGAAAAATATATATAACATTATGGGAGTAGAATAAAGTAGAAGATAAATTCATTGGTCATTTAATATCCACAAGCCCCCACAAATAAAAAAGCTGTGGTAATTTATCTAACAAAAAAGAGCAAAAATAGTAACAAAAATGTTCAGTGTCCATTTGTAGGAGGCTGGCCTGGCTTATAGTGGGTACCTTGTGGTACTTTCACCCTGTGCCAGGTCCAGTTATCCCTTATTAGTAGAACAGAGGTGTTTCTAGCAGCTTAGGCTGATAGAAGGTAGCTATGGCAAAGCAGCTTAGGCTGAACTAGGAGACATGCAAAGGTCCTACTATACCACTTATATCATATAGCACAATATCATAAGAAAACACAATACTCAGAGTTACTACAAATAAAGGTACTTTATTTTTATGACAATATGCCAAAAGTATCCTAGAGAATACCCTCACTTAGAAGGTAAGTAATAAACACAAGGTATATGTACACAAACCCAAAACAGGTAACAGTAGGAAAGGTAGTGCAAACAATGTAGAATCACAGTAGGATGCAATAGGCAAACATAGGTCTAGGCGTTACACAAACCATATACTCCAAAAGTGGAATGCGAATCACAAATGGACCCAGACCTATGGGAGATTGTAGAGGGTTGCTGGGACTGTGAGAAAACAGTCAGGGTGTCCAAAATACCCCACCCCAAGACCCTAGAAAGTAGGAGTAAAGTTACCCTACTAACCCAGAAAGACACAATAGTCGTGATAGGGGTATTCTGCAAGAACCACAAGCACCAGCAAAACACTGAAGACGGATTCCTGGACCTGAGGACCTGAAAAGGAAGGGGACCAAGTCCAAAAGTCACGATAGTGTCCAGGGGGGGCAGGAGCCCAGGAAACCCCAGATGAAGGTGCAAAAGGGCTGCCTCCGGGTGGAAGAAGCCGAAGATTCTGCAACAATGAAAAGGGCTAGGAACTTTTCCACGCAGAAATACCGCAAACAAGCCTTGCTAGCTGCAAAGGTTGCGGTAGAGGTTTTTGGGTGCTGCTGGGGACCAGATAGGACAAGGATGTCGCCCCTTGGATGAGGAGACAGAGGGGGCGCTCAGCAACTCAGAGAGCCGCTGCAGACCCAGAGCAGGCACTTAGAAGATCTGTGAACTCAGAGTCACAAAAGGAGGGTCCCACGATGCCGGAGTCCAACTCAGCAGGTTGAGCACTGCAGGACGGAGTGCTGGGGACCCAGGCTAGGCTGTGCACAAAGGAATCCTTGGAGGAGTGCACAGAAGCCAGAGGAGCTGCAAATCAAGCAGTAGACAGGTTTGCTGTCTGGCGTGGGGAGGCAAGGACTTGACTCCACCAAATTTGGACAGAAGGGCCACTGGACTGTGGGAGACACTTGGACCCAACTCCTGTGTTCCAGGGACCACGCTCATCAGGGATGAGGGGACCTAGAGGACTGGTGATGCAGTCTTTTGGTGCCTGCGTTAGCAGTGGGAAGATTCTGTCGACCCACGGGAGATTTCTACTTGGCTTCCAGTGCAGGGTGAAGGCAGACAGCCCTCAGAGCATGCACCACCAGGAAACAGTCGAGAAAGCCATCAAGATGAGGTGGTACAATGTTGCTGGTAGTTGTCTTGCTACTTTGTTGCGGTTTTGCAGGCGTCCTGGAGCAGTCAGCTGTCGATCCTTGGCAGAAGTCAAAGAGGGAAGTGCAGAGGAACACTGGTGAGCTCTTGCATTCGTTATCTGAAGAATACCCCAGAGGAGAAACCCTTAATAGTTAGAAAAGGAGGTTTGGCTGCCAAGAAAGGAGGTTTGGCTACCAAAAGAGGCAAGAACCTATCAAAAGTGGTCTCTGACGTCACCTGCTGGTACTGGCCACTCAGAGCAGTCCAGTGTGCCCCAACACCTCTTAATCCAAGATGGCAGAGGTCTGGGACACACTGGAGGAGATCTGGGCACCTCCCCTGTGAGGTACTGGTCAGGGGAGTGGTCACTCCCCTTTCCTTTGTCCAGTTTCGCACCAGAGCAGGTCTGGGGGATCCCTGAACCGGTGTAGACTGGCTTATGTAGAGATGGGCACCATCTGTGCCCATCAAAGCCTTTCCAGAGGCTGGGGGAGGCTACTCCTCCCCAGCCCTTCACACCTATTTCCAAAGGGAGAGGGTGTAACATCCTCTCTCAGAGGAAATCCTTTGTTCTGCCTTCCTGGGCCGGGGTTGCCCAGACCCCAGGAAGGCAGAATCCTGTCTGATGGGTTGGCAGCAGCAGCTGCAGTGGAAACCGCGGAAAGGCAGTTTGGCAGTACCCGGGTTCTGTGCTAGAGACCCGGGGTATCATGGAATTGTCTCCCCAATCCCAGAATGGTATTGGGGTGACAATTCCATGATCTTAGACATGTTACATGGCCATGTTTGGAGTTACCATTGTGACACTACACATAGGTAGGTATTTTACGAAGTATTATGAACCTTTTTTTTAAGTATAACCTGCTCTAGAATAGTTTTTATAGGAAACATCAGAAAAGATTTGGTATACTATCTGTTTTTCTTTTAAACTGTCTTGGCATATGGTATCCAATAAGCTAGGAGGCACCAACTGAGGAGTTCTATCTAACATTTAGTCCGTTGGACAAGCAGTGTATTAACTGTTGTTTTCTTTTCTTTTCTTCTGGATGGTTATGATTTTTATTTTTTTCTCTGTATGTATGGTTCATTTTTATGCTTTTTAATGGTCTAATTTCAGACCGAATAAACTATATATATATATATATATATATATATATATATATATATATATATACACACATAGGTAGCGACCTATGTTCAGTGCACACGTGTAATGGTGTCCCTGCACTCAAAGTTTGTGGAATTTGCCCTGAATGATGTGGGGGCACCTTGGCTAGTGCCAGGGTGCCCACACACTAAGTAACTTGGCACCTAACCTTCACCAAGTGAGGGTTAGACATATAGGTGACTTATACGTTACTTATGTGCAGTGAAAAATGGCTGTGAAATAACGTGGACGTTATTTCACTCAGGCTGCAGTGGCAGTCCTGTGTAAGAATTGTCTGAGCTCCCTATGGGTGGCAAAAGAAATGCGGCAGCCCATAGGGATCTCCGGGAACCCCAATACTCTGGGTACCTAAGTACCATATACAAGGGATTTATATGGGTGTGCCAATGAGAATTGGTCAAATTAGTCACTAGCCTGCAGTGACAAATTTAGAAAGCAGAGAGAGCATAAATACTGAGGTTCTGGTTAGCAGAGCCTCAGTGATACAGTTAGGCACCACACAGGGAACACATACAGGCTACAAACTTATGAGCACTGGGGTCCTGGCTAGCAGGATCCCAGTGACACATATCAAACACACTGACAACATAGGGTTTTCACTATGAGCACTGGGCCCTGGCTAGCAGGATCCCAGTGAGACAGTGAAAACACCCTGACATACACTCACACACAGGCCAAAAGTGGGGGAACAAGGCTAGAAAGAGGCTACCTTCCTACACCAGTTACCACCCAACATCCTCAATGTAGAAAATTGTTATACCCATCATCCCAGGAGGAATAAGTACAACGTTGTGCCCAAGATATGAAACAGCCATTTCTGATGGATACAACTATCTGTGGATTCCTCACTCGCTGAATTTTCCCCATGCACCAGCATCCGACGGAAATTTTCTCCTAGCTTCTGCACCTCGACGAGGACGTCATAATTGCCCGGCTCCCACGCGACGCCATCTGACGTCATACGGGCAATAAGAAGTCCTCGCCGGCGTGCTTACGTCCGTTCCCTTTTTTCCATGCCTTCTAGCAACGGTTATTCTTCGAGGGAGCAACTGTTTCTGCTGCGTAGTTACAGTTACTGTGTCTATCAAGATGTCACAGCGAAAGTCGGGCTTTAAGCCTTGTAGAGAGTACGGAGGCAAGATGTCGGTGACAGACCCACATGTGGATTGCTTGTGGTGTCTGAGCTCCGACCATGAAGTGGAGAAGTGTGAATCATGTCAACGCATGAATCCGAAGGCGTTGAAGGAACGGGAGGCTAAGCAGTTTTTGGCGAAGTCCAAAAAGAAAGAGAAGCGACACCGGCGCAGATCATCATCGCCGAAATCTCATCGGCGTCGTCGTGATTCTCGACGCCGTTCGAGTAGAGAGCATTCACGCTCGAGGTCACCTTCAGTTCGGCGCCGTAAGACGTGGAAGGTTAGTCCCACCATCACTCCTCAGCCGTAGACGCCTCCTGCTTCCCCGACTTCTCCGACGACTCCGCCATCTGTTTTCGAGGTACCACAACAGGAACCAGAGTTTTCACCTGCATCAGAGATGCTGGGGCCGGCGCCGTTATCACCTCGGGCACAGGCTCCGCAATATCCATCATTCCCGGCGCCAGGTGCTGATAGTTCCACATTTCTTAATGCGATGTTTGCCATTTTTCAACAAATGGCTCCAGGTGGTGGTCCGGCTGGTCCTTCAGGTCCATTGGCCTTTAATATGGGTGCTCCGGCTCCTTTACTACCGGCACCTTTCATGCCCTTCCATCCAGCCATGGGAGGTGCTGGCTCGGTGCCAGTTCTTTTGGCGTCGCCTACAAGACCTGCGACTCCGATGAGGACTGCTGTCCCTGCGTCAGAGAGTTCTTCGCCATCTCATCCTCTGCCTTGGTCGGTGCCGAAAAAGCCCACGGCGCCGATGGATCCGGCGTCAGATGGATCAGAGGATCGGCGTCAGGTGAGGTCATTGACGGCAGACGCCTTGTCAACGCCAAGGATCGAGGCCAGGATTCATTCAAGGAGGCTAGCTCCCCGCCTCCTTGAGGAACAGGAATATAACAAGCAGGCCTTGGAGGAGGTTGAGATTGAGGAGCCTCTTGCAGATCTTCACGTTTTGGACACTGCAAGTGGCTTGGACACTTCCCCCGTAGTGGGATTTGACATCTCCTGGGGAATATACAGAGGAAGCTGCTTCTTTCCACTCCGTTTTAAGGAAAGCAGCTGACTTTTTGGACCTTTCCCTCCCAGTGGCTGAGGCAAAACCCAAAATTCTGACGGAAGTACTTCATCCGGCTTCGGCTGTTGCAGAGCCTCTTTTGCCTTTTAATGATGCTCTCCTTGATCCAATTATGGAAATCTGGAAAAAGCCAGTTACATCTACGGCTGTTAACAGGACAGTGGCGCGCAGATATCGTTTGGCTCCTACGGATCCGGGCTTTTTGTCGAGGCACCCGACTCCAGAAAGCTTGGTTGTGCAAGCTTCATGTTCATCACGTACTGCTCCAGGTTCTTTTCCGGGTGTGCCTTCGGACAGATACTCTAAAAAGATGGACCAATCTTCAAAGAAGACATTTTCTTCTTGTAGTATGGCCCTTAAGTCCATGAATGCCACATGTATCTTGGGCAGATACATCTACACCCTTATGGAGGAGATCAAGTCATCTCATTCTGAATTACCTCAGGAGGTGTTGGGCCTTGTATCAGATGCTCAGGCTGCGGCGACCCAAGTAATCCAATCAGGGCTGGACACAACTGATCCCGTGGCCAGGGCTATGGCCACCACTGTCGCTACGAGGAGACAGGCCTGGCTTCGTTCTTCAGGGTTTTCACCAGATGTTCAATCAGCCCTGCTGGATTTACCCTTTGATGGGGATAAACTGTTTGAGTCAAAGGCGGACTCTGCCCTTGAAAGATTGAAAGAAGGTAGAGCCACAGCGAAATCTTTGGGCCTGCAGGCCTCCTCTTCTGTTTCCTCATGACTGTTCAGAAGATTTAGGGGGTTTGGTCGTGGCTCCTCCTTTCGGGGCAGATTTCAACAGTAAGCCGCCACTGCCCTCCCCTATAGATCGTACAGGGGGAGGGGTGGGGTTCGAACCAGAGGGGCCACCCAGCAGCACTCTGCCTCTTCCTCTTCCTCTTGAGGGGTGCAGCATGGAAAGCAGCCTTACTCACCCACCAATTCCTTTGTATACCACTCCTGTAGGGGGGAGGTTAATGTACTTTCTCCACATGTGGGAGGCAATAACATCGGACTCCTGGGTCACCAGTATTGTGGGGAAAGGCTATGCCTTTCCCTTTCGGGAGTTTCCGCCCCATCCATCCTTCTGTTCGGAAGAACATCTCCTGTTACTAGAACAGGAGGTTCTGGTCCTCCTTTCAAAGGGTGCAGTGGAGTTGTTTCCAGAACAGGAGAGGGGTCAGGGTTGTTATTCAAGATATTTCCTGATCCCCAAGAAGGATGGTCGGTTGAGACCAATCCTGGGCCTGAGGATTTTGAATTGGTTCCTCAAACAGGAAAAGTTCAAGATGCTGACCCTAGCTCAGGTGCTTTTGGCGTTGAACGAAGGAGATTGGATGGTGTCTGTCAACTTGCAGGATGCTTACTTTCATATCCCGATACTTAAGTCGCACAGGAAGTATCTCCGGTTTGTGGTGGGATCGCAGCACTATCAGTTTGCGGTCCTTCCGTTTGGTCTTACTTCAGCACCTCGAGTCTTCACGAAGGTGATGGCGGTGGTTGCAGCAGAGCTCAGAAGGAAGGGGATAGCGGTATTTCCTTACCTAGACGATTGGTTGATCAAAGCCAAGTCTCTGGAGCTCGTGCTGCGTCACCTGCAGTCGACAACCCAGTTGTTGTTCAATCTGGGCTTTTCGGTGAACGTGCCCAAATCTCACCTGGAGCCCTCTCAACGTCTCCTGTTCATAGGGGCGGTACTGGACACAACATTGAATCGTGCCTTTCCTCCGCCTCAGCGGATTCAGGACATTCAGGCATTGGTTCCAATGTTTCAAAGTGGAGCGGTCATTCCAGTCCTCAAGGTCCTTCGTATGCTCGGTCTGTTCGCTTCTTGCATTCTGTTGGTCACTCATGCACGCTGGCACATGAGGGCTCTTCAGTGGGGCCTCCGAAAGCAGTGGTCTCAGCACAAAGGGGATCTCGAGGGATCGGTAAAGATTTCCAGAGATGCTGCAGTGGATCTTCGATGGTGGGCTGCGGTCGGCAACCTTTCCCAAGGAAGGCCGTTCTCGCTGCCTTCTCCAGTGGCCACAGTGATAACGGATGCTTCCTCTCTAGGGTGGGGAGCTCATCTGGGGGACCTGGAGGTCAACGGTCATTGGTCTCCAGTGGAACAGATGTTTCACATAAATCTGTTGGAATTGCGGGCGATACGTCTGGCTCTGAGGGCCTTCCTCCTTTCCCTTCGCGGTCAGTCGGTTCAGGTCCTGACGGACAACACTACCGCAATGTGGTACATCAACAAGCAGGGAGGAGTAGGGTCGTACCTTCTCTGCAGAGAAGCTCTTCGGCTATGGTCCTGGGCAAGGGACCATCAGATTTGCTTGGTAGCAAACCATCTGGCCGGAGTCTTGAACGTGCTTGCGGACAGTCTCAGTCGGCACTTCTCGACCGATCATGAGTGGCGTCTTCATCCAGATCTAGCCCTGTACATCTCCCAGATGTGGGGATTTCCTCAGGTAGATCTTTTTGCCACTCGGGAGAACACGCACTGCCCGTTGTTCTGCAGCCTCCAGTATCCGGTGCAAGGAACGTTGGGGGGTGCCTTTCAGATGTCCTGGTGCGACCATTTGCTTTACGCGTTTCCCCCCATACCCTTGATTCCTCGGGTTCTGAGGAAAATTCGCCAAGACCGGGCCCAAGTCATCTTAATAGCTCCGGATTGGCCAAAGAGGGGGTGGTATTCAGATCTTCTCCAACTCTCACTTGTGCCCCCCGCTCCGTCTCCCTCACAGAGCAGACCTCCTCTCACAATCGCAGGGGCAGGTTTTACACCCCCACCTCCAGAGCCTGCACCTTCATGCCTGGAGATTGAACGGGGCAACCTGAGTTCCTTTTCTCTCCCACCTGAAGGGGTGGATGTTATTTTATCGGCCAGGCAACACTCCACTAAATCTATCTACGCTAGCAGGTGGGCTAAATTTGTGAATTGGTGTGGAGAGAAGCAAATTGATCCCTTACGTGCCCACTTATCGGACATCTTGTCTTTTGCGTTGTCCTTGGCACAGAGGGGTTGTGCAGTTGCGACAGTTAAAGGCTACTTGTCGGCTCTGTCAGCCTTTCTGTGTCTGCCTGACCAAGCTTCTTTATTTAAATCTCCGTTAGTTTTGAGGTTCATAAAGGGCCTGACTAATAGATATCCTCCCACTCCTTTCATTATGCCTCTGTGGGATTTGAACCTAGTTTTAACGTTTCTTATGGGCTCACCGTTTGAGCCGATGCATTCTTGCCCCTTAAGGCTATTGGTTCTAAAGACTGTTTTCCTTGTTGCCATCACTTCAGCTAGAAGGGTGAGTGAGCATCAGGCTCTTTCTGTTAAGCCCCCGTACACATCCTTTTATGGGGATAAGGTGGTGTTGAGGACCAAGGCTGCTTTCTTGCCGAAGGTTGTTTCACTCTTCCATATGGGTCAGTCTATTACACTCTCCTCTTTTTATTCTCCACCTCATCCTTCGAAAGAGGAAGAAAGACTGCATCCTTTGAACCCAAGAAGAGCACTGAGCTTCTTCGTCGACAGAACGAAGGAGTTCAGATTGGAAGATCAACTCTTCATCGGGTACGTGGGAAAGAGGAAAGGAAAGGTAGTCCACAAGAGAAAACTCTCCAGGTGGGTCATTCTTTGCATTAAGCTGTGTTACTCTCTGGCAAAAAAGGAACCCCCTGATGGATTAAGAGCTCATTCCACTAGAGCTAAGTCGGCCTCTTCGGCCCTGGCTAGAGGTGTTCCTATGGTTGACATCTGCAAGGCCGCAACTTGGTCATCCCTCCACACTTTTGCAAAGCATTATTGCTTGGATTCGGAGGTGAGGAGGGATGGCCATTTTGCACGGTCGGTGCTGCAGGATTTCTTGGTTTGACCATTCAGGCACCCTCCACCGAGTGCGGTACTGCTTTGGGACTCTATTCAATGAGTGAGGACTCCACAGGTAGTTGTATCCATTAGAAGAACAAGTTACTTACCTTCGGTAACGCCTTTTCTGGTGGATACACTAGCTACCTGTGGATTCCTCACGGTCCCACCCGCCTCCCCGTTGCCTGTCTGGTCTTACCAAGATTTCCTTTGGTGAGCTCCTGTAAGTCATTGATTTGTTTATACTGATGCACATGGTTGTGTATATATATATTTCTCTCTCTCTCTCTCTCTATATATATATATATATATATTTCTATATATGTGTATATTTTTGTTATGGTATATTTATATATTATTTATGTTATATATTTTTGCATATATGCATTTTTATACGAATGTTTATTCTATTTAAGTTAATTAAATATTATGGTATTTGATGTGTTCGTTTCAGATATATTTTGTTGGTATTTGCCTGTTCGCCTCAAAGGCACGTAAAAAATGTTGGTACTGACGTCAGCACACCGGCGAGGACCTCTTATTGCCCGTATGACGTCAGACGGTGTCGCGTGGGATCCGGGCAGTTATGACGTCCTCGTCGACGTGCAGAAGCTAGGAGGAAATTTCATTCGGATGCTGGCGCATGGGGAAAATTCAATGAGTGAGGAATCCACAGGTAGCTAGTGTATCCACCAGAAAAGGCGTTACCGAAGGTAAGTAACTTGTTCTTACGGTTCATAATCCCCGTTGTAAAAATTGCTTATTTTAATTTTCCTAACAGGAGCCTATAAAATACAACGGCAGTGGTATTCAACTGCCCTTTACCTGAAAGGAATCGTAGAAATACCACATCAGGTATAGGCAACAGCCTTTTAACTGCCATCATCCACCATGTAGAAATATCTAAACCCATTATCCCAAGAGAAGTTGGTAAAACACTGTGCCCACAATACGTAACAGCCATTTACCACCCATACTCTTCAAAATTTGAAATTCCTACTTTTCCAACATGAAACATTAAAACATAGTGGCAAATGTGTTCAACAGCTACCGGATATCCCTTCCCACCTTGCTTAAAATAATATATATATCAGAAAAATACAGCACCAGGTATATGCAACAGCTATTTTCCACTCAGAAACTCCTATATAAAGATTGTCTATTTCTGTTTTCCCAACTGGAATAATTATAACATAATAGAAAATGTTTTCAGCAGCCCATAATCCTGCATGAGTAATATAGCCAAATAGTGTTTTGTTACAGTAATCATTAAAACACAGTGCCAGGTATATGTAATACCCATTTAACTCTCCTCATCCCGCATGTAGAAAAATTTCTATGCCCATTATCCCCAGAGGAATGTGTAGAACACAGTGTCTGTGGTATGAAACAGCCATTTACCTCCCATACCCCTTGTAAAAATTAGCTATTCCCATTTTTTCAGCAGGAAACATTAGACCATAGTACAAAATGTACCATACAATTTACAAAGCAGATAGGAAAATTCTACTGCACATCCACATCGGTCCTGCATTACGTCATTTGTTATGTTTATAATATGATTTATGTAGTTAACACAATTCATACTTAGAAATCACAAATACAAGAGCTTGCTCCAGCCTTGGGAAAAAGGATACAAAGTATCCTATGGCACATCATTACACGGAGAAGCATGATATAACACTTTTGGGTTTCATGGGATAGGTCATATCCCTGTCAACAAGGGAGTGGTGACATGGAAGGGGTGCTAAAGCAGCTAAATCAAAATGGATATGTCGTTTAAGATCAAAACATAGAGGCAGTAATACAAATAATGAGTTCCATTGCTTTTTTAGAAAGTTTTGGTTATTGGAACATCATCACATTATGGGGGGGTCATTACGAGTTTGGCGGTCTGACCCTCATGGTGGCGGCTGCCAAAGGACTGCCATGTTGGCGGTCTCACAGACCGTCGTACAACGAGTACTGCCAAATCCCAGCTAAAAAAACAACACTGCCAGGACTCTGGAGGGCAAAAATAGGTGGTTCTACCACCAGCACTGCCAGCCCGTCAACCAACCACCAAACTTATTACGACTCACAAATCACAATAGCAATTCTTCCATGGCGATCATCCAATGGTGGCGTGAACTGCGGCGGGCGGGGGGCGGCGGTCAGCGCAGTAATACACAACACCACATTGGATAGATTCTAAATCTACACAGCTGACACACACCTACAAACTGCACTATAAAACACACCCCTTCACACACCACAATCCTTTGCATCTACAACACCACACCTAGAAGCCAGTGCCCAAAATCAGTACCATAGATTAGGCTTCCCTCCAACTTTAATGTAGCAACTATCCCACACCAGTATATCACACCCACCACACAAAATAGCACCTTCACATATCATTTACTGACCATCACCCCCTCACCACACAGCACCTACATCCCATCATACTTTTGCACTGTTGTCCACCAGAAATTATCAGAGTAGAGCCACACTTGTTTGGAGCCCAAGTCCAGCATTCCACCATTGCTTGGAAAATGGAAATGTGGCAAAGAATAGTCTACAGGGTAAATTCTGCGCACAAGGGAGGCTATCAGGAAGAGGTGGAACAACCTCATTGGAGGGGGGTGGTGTGCGTTCCATGTCAGCCAGGTACTAGCTGGCAGTGGTCCCCCACCTCCACCCCCACAGTTCACCAGTTCACAGGAGAAGGTCTTGGCCATTCTGCATCCTTAGGGCTCGACAGGAATATCTGGGGGAGTTGAGTCTGGTAAGTCACTACACCAATAAAGCCACCAAATTGTTTTGTCATGCATGCACACCGATGACCTTTTGCCACTTTAACAGTCAACCCACAAACCACCCCTGTGTCCAACTGTCCGAATACCCCTATCTGGCATCTCAGATGTGAAGTTAACTCACCTGGGGGCACAGTATCTGTATAGCACGGGTAGTACAGGGACTGACGGCACTACAACTCCTAGCAGGCACTGTTCTACCATTAAGAAAACCAGAACAGTGTACCATATTGAAAATAGCCTTGCATGTAAACTGAACAATGGTGAATACTCACCTGAATGCACCACAATTGTACAGTCTGTAGGAATGACAGCAATGCTATGGACATCTGCTAGCACAATAACACCAACACAGTAACAACTGTGTCCTCTACTAAACTGTCCCTTCTACCTCACATCACCTATAGAACTGTACTCACCTAGGGGGAATAACAATACTATAGTCCGATGCCCTAGGACAGCTTTTGATAGGAATGCCAAGGACAGCTGCCACTGACCTACCCCCCACACACAGATACAACTGTGTCTTCTGCTACTCTGTCCTTCCTACCTCTTATTAAATATTGGACTCTACTCACCTGGAGGGATCTCAGATATATGCAGTGTGCTCTATGCTGTGTAGCCCATCACATGTGGCTGGATAGAATGGTTACTCCAAATCTGATGGCCAGGTCAGTGTCCACATGACATTGTGCAGCTGTCTGTTAACTCAACAATGATGTTTTGCTAACTTGAAGGTACCATGAAACATATAATGGTACAATGCTGCCAAGATTTGAGTCAATGAACAGACATCCCAGTGCCAAAAAACTCTGACATCCTTTAGCAAGGTGACTAAAAAAGTAATTGCCTGTACTCCAAATGCCAGGTCTTCGTAATTGAAAGCATGTGTCACTGTCATATAAAGGGATCAAGGAAAGCCAATCTGTAGATGGCCCAAAACATATATACCTGTCAAATGTGGTGCTGCATGTCACATAGCAACCTGTAACTGTTTCCCATGTTCTACAGGTCTACCTGCCGCTGGGACCATGGAAACCACTCCTGAGACAGCCACGTCCCCCCTGGATGAAGCCCTCAGTGAGGAGAGCACTCCTGGATGTGTGGACGTTGAGGACGGCTCTGGCCCATCTGGGCAATTTGGCAGATGACAACTGTCAGCCTCACCCTGCTCACAGCGACTCCTCCCAGCTCTGTTGCATCTACATCTCAAGCAACCAGTCACCCCCAAATCTGTTTCCTTAGGACAGTAACAACCATCATGTGCCCCCCCAGTCCAGGTACCGGAGTCACAGCTCGAAATCACGGACAATGGTGGACCCAGCACCAGTTGCAGTGGGCAAACTATGCCAAGGGTACAGGCACATGGGGGTAGGGGACATGGGAGGGATGGTGCGGGCCAGCAGCATGATGCACAATGCCAGTCCCCTTCCATTGGCCAAGTTACACCAGCCCCTTCAACATCTGTGGCAGCCAGTGGAATGGAGGCTCTGCTGGGGGAGAGGCGGGGAGGAGAGGACATCCATCAGAACACCCCTGCCTCTGTAGCTGAAGAACCCCCTCCACCCCGCACGCAAGCATGGACGTCCACCCAAACAACCAGGAGGTGCAGATGGCAAGACTACAACCACTGCCAGGAGGTAACCCTTAACTGATAGTTTCAATTTTTTTGTGCCTCAAATGCACCCTGTTGACTTTTCTACAACCACTTTCAAATTTACCAGGATAGTAGGATACTGGACTTGGGAATTAAAATGTTGTGGCAGCAACCCTAATGATAACATCCACCATGACTGATCCCTTTACCGTTTGAACATTATTACTTTGTTCACATTTATCCTTATCTCATGTGCACATGTAAATAAACACAACTAATACACCAGCTAAGTATGATAGTCATTTTTCATCTATGTGAGTAGTTTCATCTGAAATATGTCATGCTCATTATTGACTCATAAGAAGAAAATATGAGGAGGGAGATGCTGGGGATCAATACCAACACAGTGACACAAGTGGACAGTTACAAATCTCTTTTTATTACACTGTGCAGCACATAGGCTGACTAAATTTTGGGAATGTCATGGTCAAGTATGTCTAAACATGTATTGCTTCTGCATAGGTGTCAGTAAGTAACAGACCACTGAAGTGAGGGACATGTCAGACTGTGTCTCTTCGAATAGGCTCACAGATTGGTGGAAATTGTCATCAGCTAAACCCTTATCACATACCCATACCATGTCTACCAAATTAACATACCCCATAATACAGAGAGATGACAGTACCACAGATCGTGGTACGAGAACCTTCCGCTTACAATGGTCAGGCATTTGTAGGCATGCTACTCACTTTCAGTGTTGACACATGCACAGTGACCTGCAATGAGGAAACACAATGACAGCTACATACAGATCTTTGTCAATACAGTTTGAAGGTTGAGTGAATGAATTGCACAGGATGACTTGTGTCAAAGACACATGATCACTCATATGACACCATTGGACCCACATACCATGGCAAACAGGTCCATTGTATAGAAAAGATCTCTGCCATCCCACTGTCCTGACAGCCTGGGCTCGGGACTCACACGCCAAAAATATTAACAATAACGTGTCCACTTAACATGTCAGACCAGCTAAAGCCACCTGCCATTGACACAACTCAGAAATGTCCACATGAGAATGTCATTGTAAAGAGACCTGGAATGAAAAAGTGGTAAACAAGGAGTTTAGGAATGTAAAGGCTTGCATAACTTATTAAGATCTAAAGCAAATAGTGTAGCCTCTGAGATTGTGCATTATGACTGCCTCAAACAAAGGAGATCTTCACGAGAGTCACGACTCCAAGTCTGTACTTGCCTGAAAACCTGCTCCTGCAAAGCATCAAATGACCTGTCTGTTGGTCACACAGAGACCCTTCTCAAACATTCCTGACCCCTACACTACCCCACAGACTCAGTGAATGCACAGACCATCACATACTTACACTCAGGTGAAGTACTGATTGATGAGAAGTGCTTGCATGTCTCCACATTCATCCTCTTCACTGTCATCCTCACTTGGCATGTCTGCATCCTCACCCGGTGGAACTGCTAGCTCCCCCTCATCTGGGATGTATGGGATCTGTCGCCTCAGGGCAAGGTTGTGGAGCATGCAGTAGGTCACAATGATCAGACACACTTTAGCGGGTGAGTAGAGGAGTGCTCCATCAGACATATTGATGCTGCGGAATCTTGCCTTCAGGAGCCCAAAAGCCCGCTCCACAACACGCTGTATCCTTCCATGGGCCTCGTTGAAGCTGACTTCCCCTGGCCTGTTTGGGTCCCTCACTGGTGTCAACAACCATGGACGGTTTGGGTAGGCAGAGTATCCTGTAAGGAATCGTGATATGTGTGCAAACATGAGTCCAAGGGTATTATCACATTTGGCAGCAGACATAGCACGCAAACACACATGACCTATGTAAAGTACCAACCAGCCAGGCCCCCTCTGGGTACTGTTGTGTCATCAACTGTGGAATAGCGCTGTTCCGCATACTGAAGGCATCATGGACTGAACCTGGGTACCGGGCACATACTTAGTAAATGTAGAGGGCCGCCAAACAGACTACTTGGACATTTATGGAGTGGAAGTTCTTCCTGTTCTGATACACCTCTTCATTGCCATGTGGGGGAACCAAGGCTACATGGGTACCGTCACTGGCTCCCACTACATGCGGGATGTGTGCCAAATCATAGAACTCTGCCTTCACATGACCAAAATCCTCATGTTTTGGAAATTGGATGCAGCTGTCTATGTGATTCAACAAAGCAGACAGTACTGCCTTCAAGACCAGACTGAACTTAGGCTGGGACTTTCCTGCAGTTAGTGCCACTATATTTTGGAAGGAGCCTGTGGCCAGAAAGTGCAGCATTGACATGAATTGTACAATGGGTGGTATGCTGTCTGGATGATGAATGGCAGGCATCAGATCTGGCTCCAACTGTCGAGAGAGATCCTTGATTGTCTGCCTATCTAGGCAGAAGATCTGAATGGCATGTCTATCCTCCAGGGTCTGCAAGTCTGCTAGTGGATGGTACACAGGACGTTGGCTGACCCTTCTCATTCCACGGTAACTATGTGAGGGAAAATAAGAAGGTACGGCTATCACTCATTGTGTCCATTGTAAGCAACACTACATAGGTCACATAAACAATTTGAGACATGCCATTTGATACAGTGAAAACGTGATGCACAGCATATACCAATGGTAAAAGTGGTACATTATTGACATGTCATCCCCTTGCCTCAGTGAAGGTATGTATATATAAACGGATGCATCAGAAAGACTGTGATACTGATATCAAACAATAACTGTGAATAAAAGCCGAAAGTTAATTTTTGCCCATGGCCGAGAGGGTGGTGACTGTGCAACCAAATATTTCTGAAACTTAGCAGGACAGCATAGCAACAAGTTCTTTCAGTCTGAACAATGTACATCTTTGGGCTCTGACAGCGCTGAAGATTATGCGTTAGAAATGTTTCCCACATTGTGATCCCCATAAATGTAACATTTTTCTACCATCGAAAGGCTTTAATATGGCGACTGCCTGACTACTACACTGGACAATAGGAAACAACCGCAGTCACAGGCAGAAGTTGTCATGGCGGTTGGAACACATTGCTTCCTGTGGCGGTCTTGGCCCAATGGCAGTGTGCGCCAGCGGCGACAGTCATGTACGTGGCAGACGTGACCACCATCCCCTGGTGAATCGCTGCAAGACTGCCACAACCTTAGCAGCTGTGTACTGCCTCTGGGAGCAATCATGCCATGTCCTACAGGTGATAAGGGCCCCGCCCATCTCACCACAAGAGCTGGATAAGCTGGTGGAGGTCCTACCCCTGTATTGACAGCTCTATGGTGCACCAGACGAGTAGGTAAGAGTACCATGTTCACATATGTTTCTGTAGCTTGAATAAACTTTGATTTGGGTATCCTAGGCTTATGGGCAATATGTCAGAATGTGTCCTTAAACCCCTGTAGGTACTATCAGTGTGCTTAAATCAATGAGTTCCTGGGCATATACCTATGTGAAGTGACCGGTTTAGAGTCCTGAGACATTGTGGATAGTGTACAATGAGTGTTCCCTGACCCACCTTGTGACTGTTGCACTTTACTAGCTGAGGTGTGATGCCAACCATCACCAGGTAAATCCCAACATCAGATATGCTTGATGTGTGGACATATGTGCTAACATGACAGCATGAGGTGTGATGCACGTTGTTTGTCGGTTTCTCACCATACTTGTGCCCTCACTGTATCTGCACATACATCTGTGGCCACATCTGGCATTGTTGTAGTTTTGTACTGAAGCCAGCTAATGACACTCTATGGTCCTAAGCTCTGCACAATGGCAGCCCTTGCCAATTGGCTATGGGATTCATGAAGTATTGTGATGCATCTAACCTTATGGGACATGGTAGTATGTGTTGATTTGTGTGGTCTGCTTGCAGCTAATGTTGCTTTTTAATTGCCACTTTCTGTAAATATTGCCTTCTGGACTGCTATTTTATAGCTGTTGCACTGCAAATGTTAGCCTGTAGGCACAGCCTGTATCCATATACAGCCTGTGATGCTTAAAATTCATGCCTCACTACTAAGATTCATCGACTTCAGCCTATGCCCAGTGTTTTTATAGCATTTGGGGCATGGTGGACAGCTGTGACGGATGTGCTCATGACATCTCTGACCGTTGGTGTTACATGTCCTTGACAGGTCCCATGATCACACTGCCCTGATGGTTCCTTAATCCAGCTCTGATGCATACTGTGCATGCTCCTAGTTTATTGGGCATTGAACGTCTGCAGTGTTGTGAACTGATGTTCCATGACATGTGACCTAGTGTATTGAACATGATGTGTGACATGTCAAATGCAAGGCTAGGTGTATCTTTATTAGACATAGTTTTTGCGCGCATACAGGTTTTGGAAGTATAGTGCAAATTGTTTGGAATGACACAAAGACCCCAACTTTCAGAGGTGCATGTGTATATGCATAGGTGCACACATGTAGAGGCTTGCATGTTTGTGTGCACAACATGTGACTCCCTTGTATGTAGTCCAGGCAAAATGGGCCAGTCTATAACTTGGCTGTGTCCTTTCGGGACGATATGCAGCTTGTGATCAGCTTGTGATCATCAGGCTTTATCGATGTATATGTGCAATGTTTGCTATTTGGTGTCACCTTCCAGTTTGTGTGATATGTTATATTGTGTTCCTGGTTAATGTCATGTGGATTGCTCATGTCACACAAAACACACTGCTGTCCTATCTGGTCAGTGCAGGAGCTAAGCTGGTGGTTCTGATGGGGACCATTGTAGGGAGTGTTAGCAGTAATGTCCCCCTATCCAATGTCTACGTGCCATATGTGGACAGGACTGTCAAGACAGTTGGTCATTGGCTTGTTGGCCTGACTTGTTGTAAACTCTGCCTGTTCTTGTGTGGGACTTGTGGACATGATTTTTTTGTCTTGTCTTTTGCATCCATGCAGGTCAACGGCCATCAGAAGGAAGGGGATTTGGCGTGCCATCGCCAAGAAGGTGTGGGCTTTGGGGATCTTGTCAGAAGAGGTGGGAGGAGCTGAGACGCTGGGCCCGGAAGATCGCAGAGGCCCAGCTAGGGCTGTCCTCCCAATGAGGACTAGGTGCCCGTCGGACCATGACCCCCCTAATAGCCTGCATTTTGACAGTGGCCTACCCTGAGTTGGAGGGGCATTTGAGGGCAGCACAGCTGCCACAAGGGGGTAAATAAATACCAAAACATGCTTGCCCCTTTAACAGGTGATTGAGTGAGGGACAGGATGTTAACTCTGACAATGTGCTAAATGTAATGTGTCATGGATCTTCTGTGATCACATGGATGTAGACGAGTCATGTATTGGCAAAAGGTGTGCACATTAATTTTGTTTTGAGACATGGTACTCAGCTATGGGGGATCCTCGGTCCTACAGCACAGAATGGAACACATATACTAGTGTTTTTGTCTACCCTGGTGGGTGTTAGTTTCCACCAATAGATCACTCCTACCTCATGTCACAGTAGAAAGGTGAGTCGGTACATGCTCTCTGTCCTCTGCTGTGTATCAAGGGGTATGTCTGTGTGAATTGAAGTCCGGTAGGGGCAAGGCATCTCCAGTGTTTGTTGGTTTCTGATGTGTCACAGCATTATGTGATGCAGTGGTGTCCATCAGAAATGTCACATGACATAAATAGCTAACATCTTTACACCTGGTGCAAGGTAATTCCCCTTGGTAAGTAAGGAATGTACAATGACATGTGAGATGTCCCTTCAGAGTTGACAATATGCATGATGCTTATGAGTGTGCATATGCTACATTTCCTCAGGGACACATATGTTGGTATCAAATGTAAGAATGTGATTGGCATGCTGATGTCCTGATGGCAGAAACTTGACACACATTTTGTCCATGGTATACTTGTGTAGGTAGGATACATAGGCAATGGTTGTCCACTTACAGCTATGGCCCAGACACTACTGTGATAACTTAATGTGTAATTTGAAGACAAATTTCATGCCTCACTGTTGGAATTTATCATGTGTACTCGCTGTAGCTATGGGGGATATGACAAATGAGGCCAGGGGGTTTGGGCACTTCATGTTTGACAATAAACATATGTGGTGCAGTTGTGGTAGTTCATAAACACGTGTTTAGGTTCGTAAGTGTGACTGGACCTTTGGCTTGCAACACGGTTGTTGTACCATTTACGGTGGCTTCATTTATGCCTTGCCTCTGGAAATCCACTACAGACCGATGCCAGGCTTGCCATGTCTGGTGTGTGGGTAGTGATGTTGCTTCTCATTCTGTGACACATTGTTTACTCTTGTTAGGGTTAGCAAGGTCTGTTTCCCTCCTTCCTGGACAGCACAGTAGTCTATTTAATACATACACAATATAGTAAACTGTGTGTCTTCTGGAGATATTTCTCATAGATAGCTTAGGCCTGGGTCCATTGTCACTCCTTGCTTACATCACAATTGATATATGTGTGTGACATGTCTACTACCTCCTTGCCCAACAGTTGGCAGGTGTGACATGTTGATATGTCATATGATTGTATGTGTCCATAGTGACACAGTTGAATCTGTCACTTGATGAAGGTATGGCTTGTTTGTACCAGGGTTGCCTGCCTTTACTTGGCAACAGATGTCATTGCGTGGTACATGACAGGGCAATATATTTATGTGGTAACAATTGGGTCTGTGTATGTGTTAAGCTGCCTTATAATGGGATCCATTGCTTGTCTACTGGTTGACAACACAGGTGACCTAATCAGATCATCATAAAGTGGATAGTTACCTAGTCATGGTATGGCCAGTGCGATTTGTCTACTTCATTCATGGTATTGTAGGTTTCTATTAGCTTGCTTTGCTGGTGTGTGACAGTTGTGAAATTGAGGAACATGTATAGTATTGTGGTGTTACATGATGTTGGCATTTCACTGGCACTTTCAGTGAGGGCGTCAGTTGGCATGATGGCATGTGACTTTTGTCTGATTTGTGATGGGAGCGTTATCATGTGTATGTTATAACCCTACTTCACTATCTATTTTCAGCATCAGCATCAGCACCAGCAGGTGAAGGAGACAGGGCACAGCCAAGTGGAGAAGCTTCTGGCCACGGGACCACCAGTCACAACACCACAGACACTGAGGGACTCAATGGCCCAGAGGACGAGAAAGTGCCACTGGAGAGACCAGATCTGCTACATCTTCATCTGAGTCCTCCTCCAGTGGCCACTTCCTAGTGGTGGCAGACCCATCGGGGACCACTCCACTACCATCCCTGTCCACCACCCCTCGTTCTTTCACCGCCCTCCCTGTTGCTCCCCACCCAGTTGGCCATGTCAGCTCATCCAAGAGAGGGGATGTCTCCTTTGCTGCAAGCACCTCTGCCCCAGCCGCAGTTCCTCCTGCTGCCCTCAGGGAGGAGGCTATTGACCTTCTGAGGTTGATCTTTGTGGGTCAGTCCACCATTGTGAATGCCATCCAGGGACTGGCAACGCTGATCAAACAAAGCATTGCGTTCCTGGAGGTCATTCACAGTGCAATGTCTGGCTTACAGAGATCTTTTCAGACTCTGGCCTCCACACTGACAGCAGCCAGTCACCCCTTGTCTCCGGTCCCCCTTCCTCTTCCCAATCCCAATCCCCCTCTTCCCCGACCCAGCCAAAGCACACAAACAGACTCTCATGCATCCACCTCAACAGACAAGGGAAACACACACAAACATAAGCACCACAAGACACACCACTGGCATGCACACAAACAATATCCACCTGTAGACACACCAACAGTCACGACTTGCCCTGCCACCTCAGCATACCTGCAGACATCGCACCAACACTCACTGATCCAGCCACTACACTACAGGGGACAAGTAGATTTAGGAAGCAACCAGTCCCATGGACAAGTAGATATTTTATTAAATTCCACATCCCTGAAGGGCCTTCCTTAGGGGTGACATATGTAATAAAAGGGGGTTTAAGGCATGGCAAGTAGTCTTAAATGCCAGGTCGAAGTGGCAGTTAACCCTCACACGCAGGCCTTGCAATGTCAGGCCTGCGACATGGTTAAGGGGCTATCTACTTGGGTGGCACAGTCAGTGCTGCAGGCCCTCTAGTAGAATTTAATTTAAAGGCTCTGGGCACACATAGTTAACTTTACTAGGGACTTACACGTAAGTTAAATATGCCAATTGGGTATGAGCCAATGTTATGTTTTAGGGATGTTTAGAGATTTTTGTTTTAATGTCCCATGTTATACAAGAGTAATTGGTTGGTGTATGAGGACGATTCTGCTGTCTGTTGATGCCGTGGTTGGTGCGCTCCCCTGCCCGTGTACAAGAGAGCGCACTGTGTGCATTTGCTTTGTTCGTGCCCATCCATCACAGATGGACTGGAGGTGCCCTGGTGTTTCATGGAAGCTATACTGTGCTGAAACAGCTTTATTTTTGCGTTGAGGCGACAAGTGAATGCTGCTAGCATTTTGGTGGTATCCTGAAGTAGTTTAAAGCCACATATAAGCAAACCCAAAATTTTAAAAAAGAACTAAGGAACCCCTTGTGTCCCCCATGGTTCGCTGAAGCAGGGTGAGGTGAAGCGGACCGGAGCGACTTGAAGATTAAAACCAGATTAAATCTGGTGCACTTACTTTGGTGGTGTTACGAGGCCGGTGGCTGGGCGGCAGCAGGAGTAACTGCGTCAGCTCCCAGGGGGAACGCAGGGGGTTTGGTAAAAGCTGTGCGCATAAACCCATAAGTGGAATAAGTTTGTGTTGCAGGTTGGGGTGCAGCACGCAGTGGTATCGGATAGCAGAGGTAAGTGGCTGCAGAGTATGTTGTGTCTGAAGGTGCTTGAATGAAACTATGGAGATCAGCAAGAAGGGGGGAGTTGTCAGAACGAAAAAGGAGATCAAGTGGTTGACCCTGTGTACAAAAGAGGAGGGAAGGCCAGGGGGCCCACGAGGGATCACAGCCTTATTAAACGATGGCGCCAGAGAAAGGTAAACTACAAAAAAGGCAAACCGGTGGGTTAGGATGGATGACACTATTATAACGGAAGAAGGGAACACCGAGGTAACCACCAGAGACCGTAACAGGAACTGGAGGGGACCGTCAGTTACCCAATTTGGAGATAAGCATTTTAAAATAAATCAGTTCTCCTCTGAACCCTGGCTGAGTGGTGAAGGGCAGCTTAGAGATGATAAAAATGACAGCCAGATATCATTTGATCTAGGTTTATTATTGCTTAACCAGCAAGATATAATGTCCTCATCACCCCAGCTCTTTTCTGCTTTTGAGAATAAAGGTTTACAAGTAGAGGAGGAGGAGGCGAGGGGAGCAGATACTGAGAACTGTAGCCAGGAATTTAGTGTATATAATCAAGGATAGAAGGAAGATGAAAGGAGAGTGGAGCGGTACCCGAATGCGGAAAATCATGCTGAGGAAGGAGTGGTGCAAAACTCCACCTTAAATTTTGAAATTTCGGCATCATTATTGGCTTCTTTGCTGGAAATTATGCTTATTTTGGAAAAACTTTGCAAGGCTTGCTGGAGGTATCCCTGATGAACAAGGACACCTTAAAAGCTCAAAAGGATCAGCTGTATAATATTGTGGGTGAGCTGAGGCAAATTAAAAAACTAATGCCATCTGTTGTAAGACCTGTTCAAAGTATTATACATGAAACAAAAATACCTGGTCAGCAGAAGGGAAAAAAGGGTGACCTAGGGTTGAACAATCTACAAAATGTGTATATATCTAGACATTCAGTGCTTCTAAAGAAATGTGGAGAACCTACCAGATATAGGCAAAATCTGCCCGTATTAGGAAAGTGAGGAGAAATGTAGAGAATCGTGAAAAAGAGAGGTGGTGGAAACTGAAGAAGGATAGAGGGGTAGTCGTTGGACAGGAAAAGCAGGTAAAGGATCAAAAGGTGAATGGTTCAGTAAAGTTAAGTTTCCTATCTCTCAGAATTGTTCAAAGGTGGGACATCTGGGAGGAGAGCTGACAGGATTATAAGGTAATATACTGAGAAATAAGCAGTGTCCTTAAAACTAAGAGGGAGAACAGTAGTAGGAATCAGGTGACTGAACAAAAGAGAAATGGCGACCCCGAGAGACAAATGGGCAGAAGGGAGAAAATGGAAATAGCAGGAAGTAGTAGTAGGGTAGAACGGGTGGTGAGATCCTGGGAAATAGGAAGTAGAGATGAGGTGGGAATGTGGTTATACCTTTATAGGCTCAACTGGGAAGAATTTGAGGAAATTATCACCTCTAAATTGGTTTCAAATACTTTTCACATTCTCCAAATGCCCTAGCTTAAAAGCAATTGAGACTAAAGATCTTAGGCAGGTTGGCTTCTTGAAAAACTATAAGGGAAAGGAAGTCAAAAGAGTCCTACTATATTCTGAGCTGGTAAAGTCTGCAATCATAAAAGAAGAACATGAGATATTGAAGGAAGGGATTGGATTAGTCCCAGATTTTGAGATGCTAGAGAATCATAAAAAATAAAAACCTTTCTAAGGTAGCATGCAGGATGAAGACCAAGGCAGGTCAGGTTGATTTTTTGTAAGGTAGGCAGAAGAGGAATCTTGAAATCACTGTGCCATATGTTGAAACAACTACCCTGACAATTGATGGTTTTGTACAGCTGAGTAGGTCTGCAAAGAAGAGCCATCAGGGGCGACCATCTAGAGGGTAAGATAATGCTGGTCTCTGCAAGAATAGCTAAAAAGGTGATACCTGTGATAGTTAAATGTAACTGTTTGTTGGCCTGTTAGATTATACCCCCATGATTTCTATCCTAGCTATGAATGTCTGATGATAGTGAATGTGTATATGCAGGGGCGAAGGGAGGAGTATAGAAATGAAATGAGAAGATTCAAGGAAGACATACATTTTCAAAGTGAAAAGTTCCTGATTTTGATGGGAGATTTTAACCACAAACTTGACCCATGTAGAACTGACGCATGGTTTAACTAGCTATTATCTGCATTTAAGAATTTAAGATAAGTGTTGATAATTTTCCAAAAAGCAGCCTGGCGACACAGGATATCCCCTCAGGAAAATAACTAGGATGTAAGGGACGGGTTTGCTTGAATGGAAGAGGGGAGGTGGATTGTCCAGGGAAACCGTACATTTAAGATAGGTCAGCAACCCTGCCCAATAAACTAAGTTTTCATGAATGCCTGGAATTATGATAAAGCTCATTGTTTCCAGGTGGTACGAAGTGAGGAAAGTGATCACTTGCCCTTAAAATTTAAACTAGAAGGAGGGGAAAAAAAGGCAGTGAGATACAGTGATCCCGGTACAAATGGATTATCCAAGGCGTCCTACTACCAGGTTGAATGAAGAGAGTGTGAAAAAATTAGTTAACTTTCAGCAGAATCAAATGCTAAGTAGTCTCCCTAGATAACATAGAGAGGTATGAGCACATAATCAGCCAAGTAGTTGATAGTCTGAAAGTTGAATTTAAAAGGAAGGTAGTGGGTGAAATTAGGGGCCAGTGAAAATTAAATAAAGGGCAGGCTTTGTTTAGTGAAGAATGACGGAAATTAAAGGTGCATATCAGAAATGGGGAACAAAAACTTAGGAAAAAATATAATATTGAGTGTTACTATGATCTACAGAAGAAATAGAAAATGTATATCAGGAAACGGAAAAGAGTTTATAAAGAGAAATGCTGAGGAGATTTGCTGGGATCAATAGAAATAAGAAATAGGAAGACATTTTGGAAGTTAATACAGGAAAGATCGGGTAAGGGTCAGGGGATTATGAACTACATGGTGGAAGAAGATGCCTGGGAAAAACATTTGGAAGAAATATATGGGGAAAGGATACAATTGTTAAGGAAGAAGGAATTCCCCTGGCCTTGTATAAAAGAGCAACTTAGGTCATACTTTGCAGTAAGTAATATTAGAAGCATCATAGCGAGCCTAACATCGACTAGGGAAGTTGGTCCTAACAATCCCCCCACCGTGGTAATAATGACTCGACCAGATTGGTGGTCTGAATCCTTTTCTAAAATGTTTGATGGTATTTTAGGTATGGACCAGAACCCAGAAAATTGGAGAGGAGCTAATATTAGGCCCATTCACAGATTGGGGGGTGGGGAATGTGCAATCCCCTAAGAATTATTGGATGATAGACTTTTTGGAAGTTGGAGAGAAGATATTTGCAAAAGTTTTCTTGAGAAGACATAAAAAATGGGCTGAAGAATACCACATCGTGCTTCCACAACACAGTGGTTTTACGGAGTGTCACTCTACCATTGATCACTGCTTCTACCTCTGGACTATTCCGCGAACGTCAGTAGAGCAGGAGGGTAGTTTGTATTGTTTTGTCGTTATCCAGTCAGTGTTTGACTGGAACTGCTTATGGGTAACCCTGATTAAATATGACTTACTCAAGAACCTTTTAGCCATGACACAGGAACTTCATAGCCATAATTTGGGTTCAGGTTATTATAGATACTGAGGGGGGTAACAAAGAAATAAACATCAAAAACATTTTGGGACGGGGTGCATGTTAGCACCCCTATTGTTTACCTGATATATAGCAGATCTACCATCTGTCTTCGTGATGGATTGTGGAGCCAGTCCTAAAATGGATGGGAAGCAGGTTAAATGCCTCTTGTATGCAGACAATATAATAATAATAGATCAAACTGCAATAGGCCCGCAAAGGAAGCTGAACACTTTCAGGGAGCATTATAGCCGCAAAAAGCTGGTGGTGAAATGGAAAAAACTAAAGTGTTGTTCTTTGGGGAAAAACTGTAAAGTTTAACTGGGCGTTAGGGGCCTAAAAGCTGGAAATTTTGAAAGAATACAAATATTTAGGAATCTGGTTTGAGCAGTCCCTGAAATGGAATACTCACCTCTCATCAGTTGGTGGCTTAAAAAGATTTGACAAGGATTGTGATGTGATGCCACAGAGGCCTGTCCTGAAAGCTTATGTGGCTATGGAACTGCATCAATTCCAGTATGGAGTGGAGCCGTTATGTATAAGTGGAAAAAAGGTATGGGATGTGGAGGAGGGAAAATATTTAAAATGTTTATCTACCTAGATCTTCCATGGCCCACATCATAAGAATGGAGTTGGGCTTGGTGTCACGGAATATATTGGTCAAAATGAAGGTGATTAGATTTTTGCAACGGCTGAATAATGGGAGTAGAATAAGACATCTCAATAGTGCAATAATGAAATTGAGAAAAGTGAATTGAAATGGGTCAACTGAATTAGGAAAAGCTAAGGGGAGTTTTGCAGAGATACAGGAGCCAAGTTGCATTTGCAGAAGTCACATATAGAGGTTACTAAAAGTGAGTTTAGAATAACGAGCAAGGAACTGTCTCGAAAGTGTGCCAACAATCTCTTGAGGGGAAACAATCTGTCCATTTTATGTGTACTCATGGCGGAATGAAGCATGGTTTCCATATACAGGGAGTGCAGAATTATTAGGCAAATGTGTACTTTGACCACATCATCCTCTTTATGCATGTTGTCTTACTCCAAGCTGTATAGGCTCGAAAGCCTACTACCAATTAAGCATATTAGGTGATGTGCATCTCTGTAATGAGAAGGGGTGTGGTCTAATGACATCAACACCCTATATCAGGTGTGCATAATTATTAGGCAACTTCCTTTCCTTTGGCAAAATGGGTCAAAAGAAGGACTTGACAGGCTCAGAAAAGTCAAAAATAGTGAGATATCTTGCAGAGGGATGCAGCACTCTTAAAATTGCAAAGCTTCTGAAGCGTGATCATCGAACAATCAAGCGTTTCATTCAAAATAGTCAACAGGGTCGCAAGAAGCGTGTGGAAAAACCAAGGCGCAAAATAACTGCCCATGAACTGAGAAAAGTCAAGCGTGCAGCTGCCACGATGCCACTTGCCACCAGTTTGGCCATATTTCAGAGCTGCAACATCACTGGAGTGCCCAAAAGCACAAGGTGTGCAATACTCAGAGACATGGCCAAGGTAAGAAAGGCTGAAAGACGACCACCACTGAACAAGACACACAAGCTGAAACGTCAAGACTGGGCCAAGAAATATCTCAAGACTGATTTTTCTAAGGTTTTATGGACTGATGAAATGAGAGTGAGTCTTGATGGGCCAGATGGATGGGCCCGTGGCTGGATTGGTAAAGGGCAGAGAGCTCCAGTCCGACTCAGACGCCAGCAAGGTGGAGGTGGAGTACTGGTTTGGGCTGGTATCATCAAAGATGAGCTTGTGGGGCCTTTTCGGGTTGAGGATGGAGTCAAGCTCAACTCCCAGTCCTACTGCCAGTTCCTGGAAGACACCTTCTTCAAGCAGTGGTACAGGAAGAAGTCTGCATCCTTCAAGAAAAACATGATTTTCATGCAGGACAATGCTCCATCACACGCGTCCAAGTACTCCACAGCGTGGCTGGCAAGAAAGGGTATAAAAGAAGGAAATCTAATGACATGGCCTCCTTGTTCACCTGATCTGAACCCCATTGAGAACCTGTGGTCCATCATCAAATGTGAGATTTACAAGGAGGGAAAACAGTACACCTCTCTGAACAGTGTCTGGGAGGCTGTGGTTGCTGCTGCACGCAATGTTGATGGTGAACAGATCAAAACAATGACAGAATCCATGGATGGCAGGCTTTTGAGTGTCCTTGTAAAGAAAGGTGGCTATATTGGTCACTGATTTGTTTTTGTTTTGTTTTTGAATGTCAGAAATGTATATTTGTGAATGTTGAGATGTTATATTGGTTTCACTGGTAATGAAAAATAATGGAAATGGGTATATATTTTTTTTTGTTAAGTTGCCTAATAATTATGCACAGTGATAGTCACCTGCACACACAGATATCCCCCTAACATAGCTAAAACTAAAAACAAACTAAAAACTACTTCCAAAAATATTCAGTTTTGATATTAATGAGTTTATTGGGTTCATTGAGAACATGGTTGTTGTTCAATAATAAAATTAATCCTCAAAAATACAACTTGCCTAATAATTCTGCACTCCCTGTATAGATATATTACCAAATTGTTGGTTTAGAAGTGAACTGTTGCGGTTAAGGATCGTAATTAAGCCCAGTTACACAAATGAGAAAATCCAAATGACGATGTTAGATCCAGGGGGGATTTGCATATGTGGCCTAAATATGAACTGCAGTATCTTGCACATTTTATTGGATTGTTTAAAGTTTTTTAATTTATGTTAAATGATTTTATGCCCAATTTTTTACAGAATGATATTAAACATCACATGCAAGCTGTTGTATTAATGCAAATGTGCTTCTTGGATATTGCTTGTGCTATATGGAGGTTTATGATTGCGGTAAAAAATGTTTTTATGTGTAAATAGGATAATAGGTTCCCTCAGCCTGACAAAACTAAGACATACATGTAGTGGGTGACCAATGCGGGGCGGGTGAAGGCACAGGAACCAGCATGACAACTGTTCGCTGTCTTCTGGCGTCTGAGGAGCTGGTAATCCCTAATGTGGTCCACCAGGTTGTAGCATTAGGCAACAGTGAGAGCCAATGTTTGGTAGCTCAGGTTCCCTTTGAATGGGGGAGGGGGAAGTCTCAGGTTCTTTGAGGGTAGCTGTGAGTCCATCCATGCCTGTTGACTGTCTGCTAGGAAATGACCTAGAGCATACCGCCTGGAAGGAGGTGGAGCTTGGGTTGCACTTAGAAATGTTAGGGATGCCAGAGTGGACGTGCATGAGCACATGGTCCATGGCCGCTAGGGAGGGTAATCAGAATGACCTGCAGCCTGAAACAGTGGCCCAGGTGCCTGCCAGGAGGAGAAGGGGGAAAGGGCGCTGGAAACCTGCTCCTGAGATTACCACGGTCTGGGACGAGGCTGAACCTGTGGGATTTGTCCTGGAACCTAGCGTGGAAGAGGTGGCTGAACTGGGGGACATACCTGAGCTCACCCATTGACAGTGGGAAGGAGGCTCCACCAGGGCGAAGCTCAGCACAGAAAGAGTGCCCCACTCTTGAGGGTCTTCCAGAACAGGCTGAAGCCCAGGCAGCTGGTGACGCCCCTGGATCTCATTTGACCTACTGGGAGAATGATCTCCTTTATAGTGAGCATAAGGTTGCTGAACCTGAGGCAGCCAGAGTGCTGGTGGTACCCCAGTGTTTCAAATCCTTCCTTCTGGGTCTGACTCATGATGTGGCACTGGCAGGTCTGTCACACACTTTTTTGACCCCAAATGAGGACGACCTGAGATGCGTTCAGCAGGAGCTGTCAAACCTGCCAGGTGTGTAGCAAATCTGGGAAGCGGTACAAGGCTCCTCTTTAACCATTTCCTATTGCAAGCACTCCCTTTGAGCAAGTGGGCATTGCCATTGTGGGTCCTCCGAATCCCAAGACAGCATGAGCAACAGGTTTATCCGGAAGCTATCCCTCTGAGGATAGTGACTACGTCCACCATGGGCAGGGTCCCTTGTGAGGATCTTCACACATATAGGGTTCCCAAAAGAGAGGTGGTATCCGACTGGGGTACTAATTTCATGTCGTCATACATGAAAGCCATGTGGAAGGCTTGTGAAGTTAACTACAAGTTCACCATGCCTTACGACCCCCAAAGCAATGGGTTGGTTGAAAGTCTTAACCATACCCTGAAGGGCATGATTATTGGTCCCTCGGAACCCATGAGGCGTAAGTGGGACGTCCTGTTACTATGCCTGGTGTTTATCTACAGGAAGGTACTGCAGAAGTGGGTTGGCTTCAGCACTTGTGAGCTTCTATATGGGCACCCTGTGAGAGGGCCTCTCAGTTTGGTGAAGGAGGCCTGGAACAAGCTCCTAAGAAGCCAGCCTAACATTTATTTAGTTGCATACTGTCTGTCAGGAAACAGACATCCTGCTTCTGGATACTCGCCCAGGAGAATCTGGAAGCTAGCAAGGAGGACATGAAATGCTAGTATGACCAGAATACCACTCTGGTTGAGTTTGATCCTGGCCAGAAAATCTTGGTGATGGCCCCAGTAGAGCCCTGTTCTCTCCAAGACGGTTTGTCTGGGCTGTTTTAAGAGAAAGAGCACAAGAGTATTGTCACCTACCTGGGGAACATGCAGACCCCTAGGAATCCTTTGAGGGTCCTACACGTGAACCACCTCAAGCCACACTTAGGGAGGTTGGAGTTAACTGTACTTTTGGTCATGGATGATGGGGTGGAAGAGGAGAGTGAACCTCTCCCCTACCTCTGCCTTCCAAAAGAGCAGGATGGGTCAGTGGAGGCTGTGAACCTCTCCACTACTGACTCTAGAACAGTAGAGGAACTGTTTCCAGTTAATGAAACAGTTTGGCTCCATGTTCTCACTCATCCCTGGAGTCACCCAATGGTGTATCCACGACACTGACACTGGGGACAGCCTGCCGGTTAAGCACAACTCATACAGGTTGACCGATAGAGTGAGGAACAGCATCAAAGAGGAAGTCTCTAAGATGCTGGAGTTAGGGGTGAGTGAGCACTCCAACAGTCCTTGGTCCAGCCAAATGGTTCTAGTACCCAAGGCTGCTCCACCCGGTGTCGCTCCTGAACTGAGGTTCTGTGTTGACTACAGTGGGCTCAATACCTTCACCAAGACTGACTAGCATCCTATCCCCTGAGCTGATGAGCTGATTGACCAGTTGGGCGCGGCAAAGTTCCTTAGCACATTTGATCTAACGTCTGGGTACTGGCAGATTGTTTAGACCGAGGGGGCAAAAGAGAGGTCTGCGTTCTCAAAGCCAGAGGGGCATTATCAGTTCTGGGTTGCCCTCTGGGTTGAAGAACACCCCTGCCACATTACAGAGCCTGGTCAACCAGATCCTAACTGAGTTGCAGAACTTCAGTGCTGCCTACCTAGATGTGACATTGCAGTCTTCAGCTCTAGCTGGAAGGAACACTTACACCACCTCCAGGAGGTGTTGAGGGCCCTGCAGAGTGCAGGCCTCCCTGTCACGACCAGTAAATGCCAAATAGGGGAGGCTCTGTGGTGTACTTGGGACACCAGGTAGGGCGCGGCCAGGTGGCACCCCTATAAGCCAAGATGCCACCATTTGGGCTTGGGCACCCCCCAAGCCTTAGACAGAGGTGAGGGTCTTTTTAGGCCTCACCTGATACTACAGGAGATTAGTCAAAGGGGATTGCACCCTTGTTGCCCCCGTGACAGAGCAGACTTCCAGGAATTAGCCATGTCAGATGAACTGGACAGAGGCATGCCAGACTGCTTTTGACACCCTGAAGGAAGCCATGTGCACCGCACCCGTGCTCAAGGCTCCTGACTTTTCCAAGGAATTTGTGGTGCAGACAGATGCTTCAGAGCATGATGTGGGAGCTATGTTTTCACAGGTAAACGAAACAGGCCTAGATCAACCTGTTGCCTTCATTAGTAGAAGGTTACTTCCCAGAGATCAGAGGTGGAGCGAAATAGAAAGGGAAGCTTTTGCTGTGATCTGGATGCTGAAGAAGCTAAGACCCTACTTGTTTGTGACTCACTTCCAGGTTCAGACAGACCCCAGACCCCTCAGATTGTTTATGCAGATGAGGGGTAAGAATTCTGAACTGTTCAGGTGGTCCATCTCCCTACAGGGAATGGACTTTACGGTGGAACACTGCCCTAGAACAGTACACGCCAGTGCTGATGGCCTTTCCTGGTTCTTTAGCCTTTGTGTTGAGAACTCCCAAGAGGTTGGGTAGTTTGTCCCACTTTCAGCTGGAGGGGACACATGTTAGACCTGTCAGCTCTTGGTGTGGCTTCCTTGTCTTTTTGCTTCTGACCTCCCTTTTTTATCCTTGGCTGAATGTAGTTTCTGCTGGCTTTAGGACTCTGGGCACTTTACCACCGCTAACCAGTGCTAAAGTGCAAGTGCTCTCTGTCTAAATTGTATTGATGATTGGTTTAACCATGATTGGCATATTTGATTTGTTAGTAAGTCCCTAATAAAGTGCACTATGTGTGCCCCGGGCCTGTTAATAAAAAGCTACTAGTGGACCTGCAGTACTGATTGTGCCATCCACAAGTTGCACTGTAAATGTGTCTCTGACCTGCCACTGCAGTGTCTGTGTATGCAGTTTTAAACTGCCATTTCAGTGTGGCAAGTGCACCCACTTGCCAGGCCCAAACCTTCCCTTTTTCAAAACATGTTACCCATAATTGTAGACCCAAGGCAGCCTCATGGGCAGGGTGTAGTGGATTTTAAAGGCAGGGAATGCACTGGTGTGTATTACATGTCCTGATAATGAAATACTGCCGAACTCATTTTTCACTATTGCAAGGCCTATCTCTCCCACAGGGTAACATGGGGATTGCCTTGAAATATCTTAAGTGTGATTTCCTATTGGGGGCAGATAAAGATATGGGGTTTGGGGTTTCTGAACCCAGAATTTAAAAATACACCTTTTAGTGAAGTTGGTTTTTGAACTGCGAGTTTGAAAATGCTACTTTTAGAAAGTTAATGTTGTTTTCTGTTTTTGGTCATTTGTTGTCTTTTATTGTTGTATGGAGTATGGCTAATATTCCATTGTAAGTACATTTGTTCCAGTTTGTTTTAATATTGGTATTACTGTCTATTTATGTATTTGTATGTATCACATTGCCTGCAGCTGTGAAGTTCATTTGAGCTAAACTTGTTGTCTGTATTGTTTTTATTTGGAACTGAATAAAGACTTATGCGTTGCATCATAGTTGTCATGCATCTATATTAGACCTGACTGATTAATTAATTTAATTTGATGGACTTCTCATAGATGGTTCCTGAGCTATATTTCATAGTGGAAAATATATTTAGCAGCCCTTTAAATCCCTTAATATCCCTAGCATAAAACAGCTAATTACAGTTTCTTTACAGGAATGATAAAAAAGTGGCAGGTATATTAACTGTCATTTCTAATGGATGCATCTACCTGTGTATTCCTCACCTTTTGAATACTCCCAATGCGCAAGGATTCAATGGAAATGTTTTCTTTCTAGTTCTCCACATCGACAAGGACATCACAATAGAACGGCTCCGCACACGACTCCGTCTGACGTCATCGGAGCCATACGAAATCCTCGCCGACGTGCTGATGACCATTGCCTTTTTTCTGCGTCTTCGACGCTAACAGTTTTTCAACCTCTCTGTGTGGTTATACTTTTTTGAGGGAATTTAATTGTTCAAGTTTTGTTTGTGGGACAATTTCTCCGCCGAAGAAGTCTGGCTTCAAACCCTGTCGGGAGCGTGGGGGTCACGTCAGTCATTGACCCGCACGAAAACTGCCCCTGCTGTCTTAGTACGGATCACAATGTCGGGGGATGCTCTTCGTGTCTGAGCATGAATCCCAAGGCACTAAAAGAAAGGGATGCAGAATTGTTCCTTGCGAGCGAATGCTAGAAAGGAGAAGCGGGATCCGTTGGAGATTCAGGCCTCGAGAGGAGTCGTCGTCCTACAGGTCCTTGAAGTCGCACAAGAAGCAGCAACCTCATAGTTCATCCCGGGATACTAGCACTCGATCTTTGTCTCCGGTTTCAAAGTCCCAGCACCGCCTTGGGAAGTGAGTCCCACTCTGTCTCCTCCACAACCGAAGTCACCTGAGGTGTCACTGGCGCCGTCTTTGGTGGCGATGTCGGCATCACCCATAAGTCCTGTGACGCAGTTCTCTCGTGTGACTCCACCGGATCAGGAGATTGAACAGCAGGCAACAAGTCAGGTTCAGCCTCCTCACCAGGAGCAAGAATACCAGACCATTCCAACCCAAGGGATGGATCCTACCAACTTTTTAAATGCTATGTTTAGCATTTTTTGTTAAAGCAGTGCCCCCCCTCTGCTGTTCCTCCGGGCCCCATTAGTTCTTTCGTCTTTTCTGGGAGGTTTCCTGGCGCCGTATAGGCAGGCTCCTTTCATGCCTACTGTTCTGTATCCATGGCCTGTAAAGGCACAGAGAAAAAAAATCACCATTGGGTGCGCAAGAGATCTCTGAACCACTGGTGCCAGTTTCATTGGCGCCGCAACAGGCTTCATCGAAGTTGGCGCATTCTCTTTCACTCCTGTGGCTGGAATCTAGGCTGAGACCCAGGAGGGAAGCCTTGAGGCTCTTGGAGGAGCAACAGTATCAGGACCTCAAAGAAGGGGCGATTCCAGTGCCTTCTCAGGAGTTTGGAGGCATTGAGGTGGCAAGTGGGCTGGACACATCCCGTGAAAGGGAGTTATTATCCCCTGGGGACAGAAGTGACCTCATGCCATGGGGTAATTAGGGAGGCAGCACAACTTCTAGACTGCCCACTGCCAACTACAGAATTATAATCAAAACATTTTATCTGAGGTTCTTCATTCTTCCTCTGCGGAATCAGAGCCCCTGCTGCCATTCAAAGAGGCTTTGCCAGTGCCAGTCTTAGATCTGTGGAAGAAGCCTGCTTCCACTCCTGGGGTTTCAAAAGTTATTGCCAGGAGATATAGGGCAGCACCAGGAGTTCCTCAGTTTTTAAGCCAGCATCCAACACCTGAAAGCCTGGAGGTACAAGCTTCATGCCCTTGAGGTCTGCACTTGGTTCCTTTCCCACGACTCCTGCTGACAGTGAGTTGAAGCGGATGGAACAGTCGAAAAAATCTTTTCACCAGGAAGTATAGCTTTGAAGTCGGTGAATGCCACTTGCCTGTTGGGCAGTTACATCCATGCACTGATGGTTTCCATCAAAGAAGTCATCCTCAGACTGCCACAGGATGTGTAGGGTCATTTGCTGAACTACTACAGGACAGTCAGACTGTAGCGAAGCAGATCATACAATCAGGCCTGGATACAGTGGACTCTGTGGCCAGGGCCATGGGGACTTCAATTGCCCACAGATGGCATGCATGGCTGAGAGGATCAGAGTTCTCCCCACATGTGCAGTCCACGTTAATGGATCTTCCTATCGATGGATCCAGGTTGTTTGGGGCCAAGGCGGATTCAACCTTTTAAGGAGAGCAAGGCCACTGCCAAGTCCATAGGTCTTCAGACACTCTCCTACAGACCTCTGCTTAGGTTTAGGGGGTTTGGCCAGAGCTTTTCCTTTCGTGGGAGGCAGCACTTCCAACAACAGCAATCTGCCAACCCCCTCTATCGATCCTACAGAGGTCGTGGTGTTGTAGTTTAGCAGCGATTAGATGAAGCATTAGCAGAAGACATCTCGTATTTAGTAACTATTGTGAACATTTCTCGGAATCCATCTTGTATTCATGGCAGCCATTTTCTCTGCCACATGCTGCCATGTGCTCACCATGTGCTCTGTCCTACCTTTCTGTTAACTACTCTTGAAAATCTGCCTAGTGACAAGTTATATTTAGCATCTCCCACTTTCGTACATGCTCAGTAAGGTCTGCAGTTGTTAGTCCTTCAAAACTGTTAGCCCCTCCTACCTGTTGACTGTGCATTTCCACATGACCTTACATGTATGCAAGTCTTGCTTCTATAATTGTACCACCTCCTTTTAGCCCCTGCGTGGGTATAAAAGGTCCATGCTCTCTCAGTTCAGTGTGCTACTTCAAGCATTACCGAAGGGTGCTGTTTGAACTGTAGTACCACCTCATGAGGTTAATAAACTTTGTCTTTTATTTCAGTTTCTGTGCCAGCTTCTTCCTACATGGTCTGAGGACTTTGTGCAGAGAAAGGTGAACCCCTTGCACTAGTAGGCCTTGCTGAGGCTTACTTCAACAAATTGGCGCCCGAACAGGGTCTCATCGGCGACTAGGATGCCCAACGGATTGGTCGCGACGAAGGATTGGATCTCGCTGCGGACGATCAATGCCTGAGGAGACCCGAGTCTTGGCAACCACAGCGTTTTTCCCTTCTTTCTGATTTGACCATCCAGGTGGCGCCGGTCCTCGACTGAGATCCTTTTTGTTCATTCGTCATGCAGTGACCATTTGGTCGATTTTAGAACTTGGCAGTTGGAACCTGGACACCCTGTGATTGGTAAGAGCCGTTTTGCGGCACTTGCTGTGGGTTTTGATGCCTTTGTTTGGTAATGAAGTTTAGCACTACTTACTGTGGCTCTCGTGTTTTGGGTGACTTGTCAATTTGTGTCCTTTGAATTGATATATAAATTGCAATTTATATAGGCAGGTAATGAGGAGAATTTTCTCCAATTTAATTTTGATTTGAACAGTACCTTAAGTGCTACTTTGATTATAATATTGCATATTCTGCACTATTTTTGGCATGCCTGTTTTTAGCGCACTTCGTAGGATGTGTTGCTTTTGTAATGGTACCAATTTGAGACTGGAAGACTCGCAACCAGCACCCCCAGAGGGGACTCCCAAGAGAGATATGTATGTTAAACATGGTCTTTCTTCTATAATGTACAGCACATTATGGAATAAATACACTCGTGCGGATCCTGAGTTACGATGGCCTATGCATGGGTCATTTGATTTGCGAAAGATTGAGTATGTGGAACAATGTATGTGTAAGCGAAAGTCTAGGCAAGATAAGTTTGACTGTGTACGAATGTGGGAGAAAGAAGTGCGTGGACGAGTGAAGCGTGAGCAAGCCTTGCTTGAGAAAGAGCAGCGAAAGAATGTATATGTGAAAGCATTGGAAATGAGAAAGAAAGAAATAAATGACTTAAAGGAGCTAGAAGAGAAAGAACGTAAATTACAGGTAACTGGCCAATACACTGTTAGGCAACCTCTCTATCCTATCCTTAATAAACCACATGATGAATTATTGTTATTAGATTGCCCTCCACTTCCGTATGTCGTTCCTTCTGCCCCTCATGAGTTAGCTAAGGTCTCCAGTTCGGAGCAACAGAAGATGCGAGACAGTCGCTCTATGTTGCCTGCTGACCGTGCGTCTGAGCTTAGATCTATTGCTCGTAAAACAATTCGTAGCGTTGTCTCTGCTTCTGAACTTTTAGGCAACATGAAAGGGTGGACGGGAAAGGAACAGCTATATTTTACTGAGGCATTTGGCTCAGAAGTTATTGAACTATATCGGAAATATTCTGATGAGTTAGAGCCCGATGATGTAGCAGCTGATCATAAGCAAATGCGTGATGGTCTTTTTTTTTTCTCCCAGGTGGCTGAGGCAATCAGGTGTTTGGTGAAATTGTGTTGTGGCAGTCCGTTTGCAAGAGGAGAAAAGGGCTGTGGACGTAGTTGCACGGACATCTCAGACCGGTGGGGTGCAAGCTTCCATCTTCGGAACAGATAAGACTATGATAGTTCACGCGAAACCAATGCGGGAGGCCGCGCCTTTGTATGTTCCTCCTAAAGGATTGGGTACAAGTGATGATAAAACTTCTGTTGATGCTAAGGGTTATTTTATTTATAATTGGGTGTATACTCCTTGGAATAGGGCAGATGTAATGGCACTTAAAACAGCATTACCTGACCCGTGGAAAAATCCAGCCGCCTTTTTTGAGGAAGTTGAGGGAGCAATTAGTTCTTGTACTATGACTTTGGCTGACATTGATTTATTTTTCGGATTGATATTACCGCCAGATATGTGGAGAACTGTTCGTAAAATTGATGATAGTGCAGTTTTTGGGGCGTCATGGAAAGAATTAGAACATATGGACGGGGATAGGGAACCTGCGAAAAAGCCATATCAGTTGATTCTAGATCTTCCTGCAGCCATATTAGTTAAGTTAAAAACGATTATTCCCCCTAAAAAGATAGATTGGACTGTTTTAGCGTCTTGTAATCAAAAGGCAGATGAATCGGTCTCTGATTTCTTTACACGCTTTGAAGAAGCATTTCATGATTTTAGCGGCCAGTTATTGTCAGATGATACGGGCCGACATTTGTTTGTCGATAAATATGTTGCAAATCTGTTACCAGGAATAGCTGGTCGTCTAAAAGCTAGTGAAAGTTCATGGACTACCTCTACTCCGGTTTCTTTTTTGACTATGGCTCAGTATTATAAACGTCAGGAATTAGAAGCAAAAGGTAGCGAGGATAAAAAGTTTAAAGAATTAAAGACGAAGGTTATGTTGGCTCAAGCTTATGGTCCGCCTTTTAGAGGTAGTGATATAGGTGGACGTGGATCTTATGGTTCTTCTTACACTCGTTCGAATTTGTCTGTTGATCAGTGTGCGTATTGTAAGAAATTTGGGCATTGGGCTGCCGATTGTCCAGCACTACGTGTTCAGCAGTGTTCACGCGGTCGGGGACAAATGAGAAATCGCTCAGGATATTCAGGACCTAGAAGAAGCACGAATGATCATGCTAGGGTTGATGCTAATGTACGAGGGCAGGATGGGTTTAACACTTTTGATAGACGGAACCAATACCAGATGTCTAACCATGTGCAGCCTGAGTTCCAAGATTCTGCTTATGCATAGGATTGCCTAGGATGGGGTAAGGAATCAGTTGAAGTTCCAGTAGATCAGAGGGGTCCCTATGTTACAGCACATGTTTTGGATTCTACTTATCAGTTTCTGGTTGATACAGGAGCTACTCCTAGCGCCTTGTCTAAACAATTGATTCCAAGGGCTCCCCTGTCTGGCTTAACCATTACATCTATAGGTTTCGATGGAACACCTTCCCCTAGCCCATTGTCACAACCACTTGCATTCCATGTTGATAAATTTACTGCTCCATGTCCATTTATGCTTTCTCCAAATACACCAGACAATATTGTGGGTCTTGATATGCTCAAGTATTTCAGGGCTACAATATGATGCTCTCCTGAAGGGGTGCGTGTTATTTTAAATGATAATCATCCTGTGATGGAAAGAGTTTGTCTTGTTAAAGAGGATATTGCATTAGCTTCACTCCCTAGTACTTTGTGGGCTACTTCAGATACTAATGTGGGACAAATGATTATTCCACCGGTACATATAAGTGTGAAGGAGGGAGCTGTATTGCCACGTTTGCCTCAATACAAAATTTCACAGGAGGGCGAAGAAGCACTCTCACGAATTGTGCATGATCTTATTGCACATGGAGTTTTTGAGGAAGTTCTGTATAATGTTTGTAACAGTCCGATTCTTCCTATTCTGAAAAAGGATGCTGATACTAGGATTTACCGATTCATTATTGATTTACGAGAAGTCAATAAGATTGTGATACCACAATATCCTGTGGTATCTGACATCACGACACTTCTTACTTTGGTTCCCCCGATAGCAACTACGTTCTCTGTGATAGACTTGAAGAATGCTTTCTTTTCGATCCCTATTCATCCTGACAGCCGATATTTGTTTGGTTTTACTTTGAATAAACAATCATATAGATTTTGCAGAGTTCCTCAAGGCTATACGGAGAGTCCAAGTATTTATAGTCAAGAGTTAAAACGACAACTTGATTCTTTTGTTTTGCCTGAACGTGTGGCTCTCATACAATATGTTGATGATATTTTGTTGGCGGCTGATACCCCTGAGCAATGTGAAAAGTGCACTTTGTCCTTACTTTCTTTTCTTGCTTCACACCATCATAAAGTGTCACGAAAGAAATTGCAATATTGTAGACCATAGGTAACCTATTTAGATCACCTTTTGTCTAAGGAGGGCCGTGCACTCACATCAGATCGTATTCAAGCAATTTTAGACACACCAGTACCCTCTACTCAGAAAGATGTTCGTGCATTCCTTGGTCTTACTTCTTTTTGTAGGCAATGGATATTAGGGTTTTCACACATTGCCAAACCTTTGCTAGCAGTTTTGACGAAAGATACTCCAGTGCCGCTCCCATGGACAGATGAATGTGAGACTGCTTTCCGGCAGCTACGACAAGCCCTTTGTTCAGCACCAGTGTTAGGTACTCCAGATTATATGAAGCCTTTTGCACTTTACGTACATGAGAAAGATGGATGTGCATTGTCAGTTTTAGTACAGACACATGGCGATAAGCAGCGTCCCTGTGCATATTTTTCAGCAGTACTTGATCCTGTCGCTCGAGCGTTGCCTGGGTGTTTTCGTTCAGTTGCCGCAACAGCTGTGTCAATACCTCAGAGTTAAGGGATAGTTTTGTCACATAAGCTGTTGGTGTTAGTACCCCATGCGGTTGATGCTCTTTTAAATCAAACAAAGACACAGCATTTAACTAGCGCTCGTATAACAGGATATGAGTTGACATTGCTGGCTCCTCACATTACACTGAAGAGATGTGCAACACTAAATCCAGCCACTTTGTTGCCATATCCGGTGACTCAGCCTCAGTCACAAGAAACACATGATTGTATATTCCTTACCGAAGAACAGACAAAGGGTTGAATTGATTTACAAGATACGCCCCTTCCAGATGTAGACGGGGAACTGTGGGTTGATGGGTCTTGTTTGAAGTTGCCAGATGGTACGACCTCAGCTGCATATGCAATCACCACAATACACACGGTAGTGGAGACAGCTCGTATACCACAGAAGTCAGCTCAAGCAGCTGAACTAATAGCTTTGACACAAGCATGTGAGCTTAGTACTGACTTATGTGTGAACATTTATACAGACAGCCGCTATGCTTTTGGAGTGGCTCATGATTTTGGTTTGCTTTGGAAGGAGAGAGGCTTTCTCACATCCCACAGGATGCAGATAATGCACGGAGAATTCGTGCATAACCTCTTGACTGCATTGATATATCCAAAGAAACTAGCTATTGTGAAATGTAGTGCACATAAGAAAGTGACCGATAAGATAGGGCAAGGTAATGCTCTTGCAGACCGCGTAGCACGTGAGACTGCGATGCAGCGAAGTACTACGTCTATGTATGTAGTGAAGTCACAAGCTGAACGTTGGCATAATGTTAGACAAGACGTATTAGATATACAGAAATCTGCTTCTGTGAAAGAACGTGAGCAATGGTCTGAAGATGGAGAATTGGATGATGAGAGCTGTTGGCGGAATAAGCAGATGGATAAATGGAAATTGCCTATAGCTTTTGTACAACCTATGGTTCAGATGGCACATGGGCTGGCACATGTTGGAGCTTCAACAATAACGAAGTTGCTTACGCAAGTTTGGGAGCATCTAGAAATTTCCAGTACAGCTAAGAGAGTAGTACAGTCTTGTTTGATCTGTTTACAATACAATCCTGGAAAAGGGACACGTACTCCTGCGGGAGGTTTTGCTACACCAACTGCACCTTTTGAAGTTCTACAAATGGATTATATTCAGCTTGAACGCTGCAACAATTTAAAGTATTTCTTGGTGGTGGTATGTGCCTTCAGTAAATGGATAGAGGCGTACCCCACAAAGGATAATACTGCCATTACCACAGCGAAGGTGCTTTTGAAATAATTTTTCCCTAGGTTTGGTGTTTGCAGACTTTTATGGAATGATAACGGACCTCATTTTGTTGGGGAAGTTATGTATGTCCTGAAAGGATTAGGGATCAAACAGAAGTTCCATGCGGTTTTCCACCCACAATCAGCAGGGTTGGTGGAAAGGTATAATGTTACTTTGAAGCTGAAGTTAGCGAAGATACAGGCTTCCACATCCTTAACTTGGCCGGATGCATTACCGTTGGCATTATTGTCTATTAGGTCAGTGCCACACTCTCGACTTGGCCTTAGCCCATACGAAGTGGTTTCCGTGAGGCCAATGAACATTTGGGGAGTTCCTAAGCCAAATTCTGTATATGATGTACCTTGTGTCCTGATGAATGATTATTTGGCACAGTTAACCGACAATTTGGTTTCTATTCATCAACAGGTTCGAGAAGCACTTCCTGACAGATCTACAGGTGAAGGCCATGAACTCCGACCTGGTGACCAGGTGATGATTAAGTCCTTTGAAAGATCAAGCAGCTTGGAACCAAGGTGGTGAGGCCCAGAACAGGTGCTCCTTGCGACAAGGACAGCAGTTCGAGTGACGAACCGAAATAATTGGGTCCATAGTACTCACTGCAAGAGAGTGCTACCTACCTTGGTGGAACCTGCTGTGCTGACCGATCATCAAGAGATTTGGACTACGGAGAAAGGCCGTGCTATATCACCTGACGAATCTGCAGAGGTCTTCCCGGACCATACAACTTCTGCAGTATCGCGATATAATTTGAGACCGAGAAAAGAATCTGAATTTTTTTTTAAAAAAACTGGTTGAGCTACCGCCCTGGGTTAGTGAAACGGAGAGCCAATGTGGCAAGGGGGGGGGTCAGCCATGCATTAGAGTAGTGACACCTGTCTTGGCCCGTGGTGAAGAAATCAGCGGCTGCCCAGGGATAAGAGCTCCAACAATTGTTTTTAATTCATTTCTAAAAGGGACGATTATCACTGTTGCTAAAATGAATAACAAACTGATCATTAGTACTATGGGGTTTGTTGTTGTTTTGGTGGTTATAGCAATAATCACCTGGTTTGTTGAAAAGAAGGCTCCTGCTCGTGAGTTTTTTGTTGCCACTACTCCAGTACCACAGGATCACTATTACTTTACGCTTCCCTATCAGGAGCAGAAGCACCGTCAATCGTACTTCAATAATACTTTCATTCAGATCTTGCATCATACTCATAATGCTACAAATACTACTAACTGTTGAGTATGAGGAATGATACCTGCGCATCAAAAGAAAGGAGGAACACCTTTAATTCCTCTTCCTTTTTCACACAATGGTACTTGTCAAGCTTGGTACACGCTTTTGTTTGCATCTGGAAAACGTACACAGGGCGGACTTCTTTTTCGCCCTGATAAAGTATGCTACCAAGACAAAGATGGGTATCCCCAAGCCAAAGGAACTAAAAGCGAATGGGAAGAGTATCAACCGGACAATATTTCAATACAATACGTCTTCACAAATATAAGAGACTCTGACAAGAAAGAACAATTTGTGATTTCTGTTACAAAAACTAAAGCAGATTTATGTATACGTAGCTTTGGGCGAATTCCAGTAGGGATAAGCGATTGTACCTTGATTTTAACTATTGAGGGTGTAAATAATAGTAGTTTTACAGCTTCACATAATACATATTTTGTTTGTGGTAACTATGGATATTACCAACTACCTGTTGGGAGGCCAGGTGTGTGTTATGTATCTTTTCTATTACCCCCTGTGTTTTTGGCCCCTGCATCGTATCACCGAGATTTTAAACTGTTCAATGACATCATTAACAATAGATATAAAAGGGCAATAAGTACAAATGAGGTAGACCAAACGGATACTAGCCTGCAACAATATGTTGATTTTAATTTAGGGTTATTCCCCTTTGTGGGTGCTGCATTAAACAGTAGGAAAGTGAGACGATTGACTAGGGTTGTGGAAGCTGTTACCAATCAGCCAGCTCTGGCACTTGGGAATATTACTGAGGAGCTCCAAATTGCGTGGATTGTAGCGCTCCAAAATCGTATGGTACTAGATGTGATATTAGCTGACTGAGGTGGTGCATGTTGCATCATCGGTAGTAGTTGGTGTGTTTTATCCCCGATCACTCACCTTCAGTATATAATGCAATATCTAAATTGCATAAAATTGCTGCAGAAATCCACACAGAGACTGGTACTTGGACTTTTTCTGGATGTTTTGGGCTCTTGTTTCCGCCTGGGGCTGGAAACTACTGACTATCCTGTGTGTATTGATTGCAATATTTTTCACATGCTGTATCTGTATTCAGTGTGGTCCAATGTTCTGCTCCATGTGTATTACTGCTTGTATGCCTACCAAAAGAAATATTACAGAAATGAAAGCACAACATATGTTAGATAAGGAAATAGCTGAAATGATGAGCATAAATATACAAGATGAATATTTAGATTATCTTAGAAAGACGAATGTCTTCAGCTAATGCTGAAAGGGTCGTCTGTTGTAGTTTAGCAGCGATCAGCTTAAGCATTAGCAGAAGACATCTTGTATTTAGTAACTATTGTGAACATTTCGCTGAATCCATTTTGTATTCATGGCAGCCATTTTCTCTGCCACATGCTGCCATGTGCTCTGTCCTACCTTTCTGTTAACTACTCTTGAAAATCTGCCTAGTGACAAGTTATATTTAGCATCTCCCACTTTCGCACATGCTCAGTAAGGTCTGCAGTTGTTAGTCCTTGAAAACTGTCAGCCCCTCCTACCTGTCGACTGCATTTCCACATGACCTTACATGTATGCAAGTCTTGCTTCTATAATTGTACCACCTCCTTTTAGCCCCTGCGTAGGTATAAAAGGACCATGCTCTCTCAGTTCAGTGTGCTACTTCAAGCATTACTGAAGGGTGCTGTTTGAACTGTAGTACTACCTCATGAGGTTAATAAACTTTGTCTTTTATTTCAGTTTCTGTCCCAACTTCCTCCTACATGGTCTGAGGACTTTGTGCAGAGAAAGGTGAACCCCTTGCACTAGTAGGTCTTGCTGAGGCTTACTTCAACAGTGGGAGGGCTGAGCAGCGTGGTACACTACACCAGCCTTCCTCCTCCTCTACCTCATCCTCCTCTGCTAACCTTTCAGGAAAGCAACCCTAGTTCTCCCACCCTTCACGAGCATGTGTTACCTGTCGGGGTGGGGGTTGATTTATTTCCTTCAAGAGTGGAAGGCCATAGCAACGAACAGTTGGGTGTTAGACATTGTAGGAAACAGATATGCCCTTTCCTTACGGGAGTTACCCCCTTCCCTCCTCAACAAAGTTTTTGTTCGAAAGAGCATCTGCTGCTGCTTCAGCAGAAGGTACACAGTCTGCTTTTTAAGGGAGCAGTAGAGTTGGTTCCAGAGCAGGAAAGGGGTCAGAGTTGTTATTCAAGATATTTCTTCTGAACCCCAAAAAGGATGCTCATTTATAGCCAATCTTAGACCTGAGGAATTGAAATTGGTTCCTGAAACAGGAAAAATTAAAAATGCTGACTGTAGCCCAGGAGCTTTTTTGTGCAGGACAAGTAAGACTGTATGGGGTCCATGGACTTCTATGATGCATATTTTCATATTCCTGTTCTCCAGTCGCACAGGAAGTATCTTCGGTTCACTGTAGGCTCAGAGCATAACCAGTTTGCAGTCATTCAGCTTGGTCTGACTTCTGCACCTTGATTCTTCATAAAGGTGAATGCAGTGGTAGCTGCACATCTCATGCTGTGGGGAATATTAGTATTCCCTTACCTGGACAATTGGTTGATTAAAGCCAAATCTCCGGAGTTGGTGCAGCATCACTTGCGTTTGGCAACTCAGCTGTTGTTCAACCTGGGGTTTTCCATCAGTGTCCCCAAATCTCACCTGGCACCCTCTCAGCACACCCTCTTCAAAGGGGCAGTAGTGGAAACCATCCTCCACAGAGCATTTAAGACAATCAGGCTATGATTGCAATGTTTCAGAATGAAGCATGTGTCCCAGTCCTAAAGGTTTTGCTCAGTCTGTTCACTTCCTGCATTCTGTTAGTCACTAATGCACGCTGACACAAGGACCCTCCAGTGGTGCCTCCGTAAGCTTTGTTTTAAACACAACGGGGATTTCAAGGAGTCAATAAGGATCTCCAGGAGCACTGCAACGGATCTTCTGTGGTGGTCTGTGGACGGCAACCTAACACAAGGGAAAACGTTTTGCCTACCACCGCCAGTGACCACAGTGATTACGGATGCTTCTACTCTAGGGTGGCGAGTACATCTGGGGGGACCTGGAGATCAAGGGTCTTTGATCTCCGGAAGAACAGATGTTTCATATCAATCTGTTGAAATTGTGGCCAATACATTTGGCTCTCAAGCCCCTTCCTTCCTTCCATTCGCAGTCAGTCGGTACAAGTCTAGACGGGCAACACTACAGTGATGTGGTACATCAACAAGCAGGGAGGGGTAGGGTCGTATCTTCTCTGCACAGAGACTTTACGACTCTGGTCATGGGTGCAGGACCATGGGATTTGCATAATAGCAAACCATTTGGCTGGAGTTTTCAACATATGCGCGGACAGTCTCAGTTGGCACTTCTCAGTTGACCACGAGTGGCGACTTCATCCGGAGGTGGTTCTTCATGTCTTCCGGTTGTGGGGGATGGCTCAGATAGACATGTTTGCCACCTGCAAGAACGAGAAATGCCCGATATGCAGCCTCCAGTATCCAATGCAGGGAACGCTGGGGGCGTGTTTCATTTGAGCTAGAGCAAACTGCTTCTTTACACGTCCCCCCCCCCCATACCTTTGATTCCTCAAATTCTGAGGAGGATTCGTCAAGATCAGGCCCAACTCATATTAATAGCTCTGGATTGGCCAAGAAGGGTGTCGTACAGAGACCTCCTTCAGCTCTCACTGTGCCCTCCGCTCCATCTCCCTCGGAGGGCAGATCTCCTCTTGCAGTCGCAGGGGCAGGTTCTACACCCCTAACTCCAGAGCCTGCACATACATGCCTGGAGATTGAACCGAGCAACCTGAACCCCTTTAGTCTTCTCTCTGAAGTGGTGGATATTATTTTATCGGTCAAGCAAGACTTCACTAAAACTGTCTGTGCTGGTAGATGGGCGAAGCTTGTCAAATGGTGTGAGGACAGAAATGTTGAGCCTTTAAAGGCCCACTTATCCAATGTTTTGCAATTTGCTCTTTCCTGGGCACCGCAAGGTTGTGCAGTTGCAACAGAGAAGATCTGTCTGTCTGCACTGTTGGCATTTATTTGTTTACCTAATCAACCCTCTTTGTTTAAGTCCCCTATAGTTGTAAGGTTTCTTAAAAGTATGATCAATATGTTTCCTCCCACTCCATTTATAATTCCTCAGTGGGATTTAAATTTGGTTTTATTGTACCTGATGGGTACACCGTTTGAGCAGTTACGTAGATGCCCATTGAGGCTCCTTACAGTAAAAACTGTTTTTCTCATAGCGATCATGTCAGCTAGACGTGTTAGTGATCTGCAGGCTCTGAGTGTAAAACCCCATATACCACTTTCCATGCCAACAAGGTGGTTTTGAGAAATAGGGCGGCTTTTCTGCTAAAAAAAATAGTGACTTCTTTTCATTTTGAGCAGTCCGTCACCCTTCTGTCCTTTTAACCTCCTCCCCATCCCTCTAAGGAGGAGGAAAGACTACGTTGCCTGAATCCAAAGAGAGGGTTGAGCTTCTACATGGACAGCACAAGTGGTTTTAGAACGGCCGATCAGCTGTTGATTGGCTACACAGGCAAGAACGTTGTCACTGTGGGTCATCCTTTGCATCAACATATCTTATGCAGTCACAAACAAAGAACCTCCTGAGGGTGTTAGAACTCACTCGACCAGAGTGAAGTCTACTTCTTCAACTTTGGCTAGAAGTGTACCAGTTGTTGAGATTTGCAAGGCAGCAATCTGGGCTCCTCGCCACACTTTTGCAAAACATTACTGCTTGGACTCAGAAGTGAGGAGTGATGGCCATTTTGCCCATTCAGTACTACAGAATTTCTTGGTATAGGCAGATGGGCACCCACCTCAGAGTGCGAAACTGCTTTGTGACTCTATTCAAAAGGTGAGGAATCCACAGGTAGATGTATCCATCAGAAGAACAAGTTACTTACCTTTGGTAATGCTTTTTCTGGTGGATACAGTATCTATCTGTGGTTTCCTCACTGACCCACCAGCCTCCCCATTGCCTGTCTGGACCCACCAAGAAGAACTGTGTTTGTATATATGATGTATATGTTGCAAATTGTATATTCAGAATGTATGCTTATATGTATAAATGTGTACAAATCATTGAGTTGAGTTTGCACATGCTGGGTTTGTTAGGTTGATGTTTACCCATTCACCTTAAAGGCACAAACAAAAGTGGGTGAAACTTGACGTCCGCACGCCAGCGAGGACTTCATTTGACTCCGATGATATCAGATGAGTCGCATGTGGATCTGTTCTATTGTGACGTCCTCGTCGACATGGAGAACTAAAAAGAAAAAAATCCATCAAATGTTGGTGCATTGGGAGTATTCCAAAGGTGAGGAATCCACAGGTAATCTCCAGAATAGGTAATCACCAGAATCCACTGTAATCACCAGAAAAAACATTACCGAAGGTAAGTAGCTTGTTCTTCTCAATATTCATCCCCTATAGAGAAAATCGCAATGCCCATTACCTCTAGAGGAAATTTGTAAAACACTCTGCCTGTGATCTATAATAGCCGTTTACCACCCATCATCCTCCATGTAACATTAACTGTTTACATTTTCCCACCTGAAAACATTAGACCTTACTATAAAATGTATTCCACAACCATTTAAAGCCCATAATCTTCCCACTGCAAAACTGCAAATTACAGTTATCTTACGTGTGAGAAAGTAGCCTCTTTCTAGCCTTGTTACCCTCACTTTTGGCCTGTTTGTGAGTGTATGTCAGGGTGTTTTCACTGTCTCACTGGGATCCTGCCAGCCAGGGCCCAGTGCTCATAGTGAAAACCCTATGTTTTCAGTATGTTTGTTGTGTGTAACTGGGACCCTGCTAGTCAGGACCCCAGTGCTCATAAGTTTGTGGCCTATATGTATGTGTTCCCTGTGTGGTGCCTAACTGTCTCACTGAGGCTCTGCTAACCAGAACCTCAGTGGTTATGCTCTCTCATTTCTTTCCAAATTGTCACTAACAGGCTAGTGACCAATTTACCAATTTACATTGGCTTACTGGAACACCCTTATAATTCCCTAGTATATGGTACTGAGGTACCCAGGGTATTGGGGTTCCAGGAGATCCCTATGGGCTGCAGCATTTCTTTTGCCACCCATAGGGAGCTCTGACAATTCTTACACAGGCCTGCCACTGCAGCCTGAGTGAAATAACGTCCACGTTATTTCACAGCCATTTTACACTGCACTTAAGTAACGTATAAGTCACCTATATGTCTAACCTTTACCTGGTAAAGGTTAGGTGCAAAGTTACTTAGTGTGAGGGAACCCTGGCACTAGCCAAGGTGCCCCCACATTGTTCAGAGCCAATTCCCTGAACTTTGTGAGTGTGGGGACACCATTACACGCGTGCACTACCTATAGGTCAATACCAATATGTAGCTTCACAATGGTAACTCCGAATATGGCCATGTAACATGTCTAAGATCATGGAATTGCCCCCTCTATGCCATCCTGGCATTGTTGGCACAATTCGATGACCCAAGTGGTCTGTAGCACAGACCCTGGCACTGCCAAACTGCCTTTCCTGGGGTTTCACTGCAGCTGCTGCTGCCAACCCCTCAGACAGGCATCTGCCCTCCTGGGGTCCAGCCAGGCCTGGCCCAGGATGGCAGAACAAAGAACTTCCTCTGAGAGAGGGTGTGACACCCTCTCCCTTTGGAAAATGGTGTGAAGGCAGGGGAGGAGTAGCCTCCCCCAGCCTCTGGAAATGCTTTGTTGGGCACAGATGTGCCCAATTCTGCATAAGCCAGTCTACACCGGTTCAGGGGACCCCTTAGCCCTGCTCTGGCGTGAAACTGTACAAAGGAAAGGGGAGTGACCACTCCCCTGACCTGCACCTCCCCTGGGAGGTGTCCAGAGCTCCTCCAGTGTGCTCCAGACCTCTGCCATCTTGGAAACAGAGGTGCTGCTGGCACACTGGACTGCTCTGAGTGGCCAGTGCCACCAGGTGACGTCAGAGACTCCTTGTGATAGGCTCCTTCAGGTGTTGCTAGCCTATCCTCTCTCCTAAGTAGCCAAACCCTCTTTTCTGGCTATTTAGGGTCTCTGTCTCTGGGGAAACTTTAGATAACGAATGCAAGAGCTCAGCCGAGTTCCTCTGCATCTCTCTCTTCACCTTCTGATAAGGAATCGACTGCTGACCGCGCTGGAAGCCTGCAAACCTGCAATAAAGTAGCTAAGACGACTACTGCAACTCTGTAACGCTGATCCTGCCGCCTTCTCGACTGTTTTCCTGTCTGTGCATGCTGTGGGCGCAGTCTGCCTCCTCTCTGCACCAGAAGCTCCGAAGAAATCTCCCGTGGGTCGACGGAATCTTCCCCCTGCAACCGCAGGCACCAAAAAGCTGCATTACCGGTCCCTTGGGTCTCCTCTCAGCTCGACGAGCGAGGTCCCTCGAATCCAGCAACTCTGTCCAAGTGGCCCCCACAGTCCAGTGACTCTTCAGTCCAAGTTTGGTGGAGGTAAGTCCTTGCCTCACCTCGCTAGACTGCATTGCTGGGAACCGCAACTTTTGCAGCTACTCCGGCCTCCATGCACTTCCGGCAGAAATCCTTTGTGCACAGTCCAGCCTGGGTCCACGGCACTCTAACCTGCATTGCACGACCTCCTAAGTTGTTCTCCGGCGACGTGGGACTTCTTTGTGCGACTTCGGGTGAGCACTGTTTCACGCATCCTCGTAGTGCCTGTTTCTGGCACTTCTACGGGTGCTACCTGCTGCTGAGAGGGCTCCTTGTCTTGCTCGGCGTCCCCTCTCTCTCCTGGTCCAATTTGCAACCTCCTGGTCCCTCCAGGGCCACAGCAGCGTCCAAAAACGCTAACCGCACGATTTGCAGCTAGCAAGGCTTGTTGGCGTTCTTTCGGCGGGAAAACACTTGTGCACGACTCTCCACGGCGAGAGGGATCCGTCCACCAAAGGGGAAGTCTCTAGCCCTTTTCGTTCCTGCAGAAACCTCCGCTTCTTCTGTCCAGTAGAAGCTTCTTTGCACCGCAGCTGGCATTTCCTGGGCATCTGCCCATCTCCGACTTGCTTGTGACTTTTGGACTTGGTCCCCTTGTTCCACAGGTACCCTAGATTGGAAATCCACAGTTGTTGCATTGTTGGTTTGTGTCTTTCCTGCATTATTCCTCTAACACGACTTCTTTGTCCTTAGGGGAACTTTAGTGCACTTTGCACTCACTTTTCAGGGTCTTGGGGAGGGTTATTTTTCTAACTCTCACTATTTTCTAATAGTCCCAGCGACCCTCTACAGGGTCACATAGGTTTGGGGTCCATTTGTGGTTCGCATTCCACTTTTGGAGTATATGGTTTGTGTTGCCCCTATCCCTATGTTTCCCCATTGCATCCTATTGTAACTATACATTGTTTGCACTGTTTTCTAAGACTATACTGCATATTTTTTCTATTGTGTATATATATCTTGTGTATATTTCCTATCCTCTCACTGAGGGTACACTCTAAGATACTTTGGCATATTGTCATAAAAATAAAGTACCTTTATTTTTAGTATAACTGGGTATTGTGTTTTCTTATGATATTGTGCATATGACACTGAGTGGTACTGTAGTAGCTTCACACGTCTCCTAGTTCAGCCTAAGCTGCTCTGCTAAGCTACCATTATCTATCAGCCTAAGCTGCTAGACACCCTATACACTAATAAGGGATAACTGGGCCTGGTGCAAGGTGCAAGTACCCCTTGGTACTCACTACAAGCCAGTCCAGCCTCCTACATTGGTTGTGCAGCGGTGGGATAAGTGCTTTGAGACTACTTACCACTCTTGTCATTGTACTTTTCATAAGAGAAAAATATACAAAACAAGGTCAGTGTATATACACATAGCCAAAAAGTTTTGCATTTCCTCTTTTCACTCTATTCTAAGTGCTGAAAAGTACTTCTAAACTTTCTAAAAAGTTCTAAAAAGTTTTAAAAGTTTTTTTTCTCTGTCTTTCTAAAAGCTCTGACAAACTTTTTTCTCTTTTTCTATCACTTTAATTCTCTCTAAAAATGTCTGGTACAGGCCAAAATGTTGACCTGTCTAAGATTGCATATGATCACCTTAGCTGGAAAGGAGCAAGGAGTCTCTGCATAGAGAGAGGTTTGAGTGTAGGAAGAATCCTTCCTTGGAACTGTTACTTAATATGCTTAGAGAACAGGATAAGGCTAAAAGTGCCCCATCTGTTGAAAAAGTAGCTAATGGTTCTCAATCTGATCCAGGGACTCCCCCAGGTAAAGGTTCAGGAAAGAAACTTCTTAGCCTTCCCATTACAAGACAGTCTAGCATAGTTGGTACTGAGGTGGAGTCACATCATACAGATGATGTGCTCTCACATTACACTGTCAGCCAAGCTGTTAGGGTGCCCTCTGTAAGGGACAGGTCTCCTTCTGTTCATTCCCATCATACCTCTGTATCAAGAAATGTCCCTCCCACCAACCCTGATGACAGATTGTTAGAAAGGGAACTCAATAAGTTGAGGGTGGAACAAACCAGACTGAAGCTTAAAAAGCAACAGCTGGATTTGGATAGACAGTCTTTTGAACTAGAGAAGGAAAGACAGAAGTTGGGTTTAGAAACCCATGGTGGCAGCAGCAGTATTCCCCATAGTCATCCTGCAAAAGGGCATGATTCCAGGAATCTGCACAAGATAGTTCCCCCTTATAAGGAGGGGGATGACATTAACAAGTGGTTTGCTGCACTTGAGAGGGCCTGTGTTGTACAGGATGTCCCTCAAAGGCAGTGGGCTGCTATCCTATGGCTATCATTTAGTGGAAAAGGTAGGGATAGGCTCCTTACTGTGAAAGAAAGTGATGCCAATAATTTTACAGTTCTTAAGAATGCACTCCTGGATGGTTATGGCTTAACCACTGAACAATACAGGATAAAGTTCAGGGAGACCAAAAAGGAGTCTTCACAAGACTGGGTTGATTTCATTGACCATTCAGTGAAGGCCTTGGAGGGGTGGTTACATGGCAGTAAAGTTACTGATTATGACAGCCTGTATAACTTGATCCTGAGAGAGCATATTCTTAATAATTGTGTTTCTGATTTGTTGCACCAGTACTTGGTGGACTCTGATCTGACCTCTCCCCAAGAATTGGGCAAGAAGGCAGACAAATGGGTCAGAACAAGGGTGAACAGAAAAGTTCATACAGGTGGTGACAAAGAGAACAATAAGAAGAAAGATGGTGAAAAATCTCAAGATAAGCATGGGGATAAGGGTAAAACCAAAGATCCCACTTCAAATCTTAAACACTCTTCAGGGGGTGGGGATAAAACAAATTCTTCCTCTTCTTCTCAACCTACACAATTTAAAAAGCCTTGGTGCTTTGTGTGTAAAACAGAGGCCATACGCCAGGGGATAAGTCCTGTCCAGGTAAACCCCCTGAGCCTACCACCACTAATACATCAAGCTCTAGTGCCCCTAGCAGTAGTGGTACTAGTGGTGGGACTGCTGGCAACAGTCAAGTTAAGGGTGTAGTTGGGTTCACTTTTGGGTCCATAGTAGAAACTGGGGTAGTCAGTCCCAAGACAGTTTCTGTCACACCTAGTGGCATTGGCCTTGCCACACTGGCTGCTTGTCCCCTTACAATGGATAAGTACAGGCAGACAGTTTCAATAAATGGTGTTGAGGCCTTGGCCTACAGGGACACAGGTGCCAGTATCACTTTGGTGACTGAAAACCTAGTGCACCCTGATCAACACACCATTGGACAACAGTATAAGATTATTGATGTCCATAACTCCACTACGTTTCTTCCCTTAGCTATAATTCAGTTTAGTTGGGGTGGAGTTACTGGCCCTAAGCAGGTGGTGGTATCACCTAGCTTACCTGTAGACTGTCTCTTAGGTAATGACCTAGAGGCCTCAGGTTGGGTTGATGTAGAGTTTTATGCCCATGCAGCCATGCTGGGCATCCCTGAGGAATTGTTCCCTCTCATTTCTACTGAAATGAAAAAGCAAAGGAGAGAAGGCCTGAAAACTCAGGATCCCTCTCCATCAACAGGTAAAAAGGGTATCACAGTATCCCCTAACCACCCTACCATTCAGGATACCATTCCTGTGGTGGGAGAAACCTCTCCTGGGGTGGCACCTGTTCCAAGGGAATCATCAGCTGGCAAAGCTGGACTCCCTGAGGTAGAAGTACCTCTCTGTGGGATAACTAACATTGGTGAGAAAAAGAGCACCATTTTAGTTAACATGGAGCATCCCTCCAACCCTCCCAGAGAAACTTTAGTGCAGAAACTCTGCACTGCCTCACAACACTTAGGACAGCATCCCTGCCCTAGGGTGGAGCTTATAGGACAGCATCCCTGCCCTGCTCTAACTCAAGAGAAACAGCATCCCTGTTCTCTCTTCCAGCCATATGGACAAAATCTTTGCCCAGCTATGGCTTTACTGAGACAGCATCCCTGTCTGGCATTTTCATCACTACAAATAGGTTCAGTGGACAATTCCCACTGCTCTAAACTAAAACTTACTGATAGAAACTCTGATAATACATCTTCACATTGTTGCTTAGCTAAAAAACTTCAAACAGGGTGGTTTACATCCCCACAGGGAAGTAACCATATAGTGGATGATAAAGGGAGTAACCAGTCTATTGCAGAGCTACTCTCTACTTATCACCACTTAGACAATAAAGTCTCAACTGGCCAAGGTTAGCCTTATTGTCCTTCGTTTGGGGGGGGTTGTGTGAGAAAGTAGCCTCTTTCTAGCCTTGTTACCCCCACTTTTGGCCTGTTTGTGAGTGTATGTCAGGGTGTTTTCACTGTCTCACTGGGATCCTGCCAGCCAGGGCCCAGTGCTCATAGTGAAAACCCTATGTTTTCAGTATGTTTGTTATGTGTCACTGGGACCCTGCTAGTCAGGACCCCAGTGCTTATAAGTTTGTGGCCTATATGTATGTGTTCCCTGTGTGGTGCCTAACTGTCTCACTGAGGCTCTGCTAACCAGAACCTCAGTGGTTATGCTCTCTCATTTCTTTCCAAATTGTCACTAACAGGCTAGTGACCAATTTACCAATTTACATTGGCTTACTGGAACACCCTTATAATTCCCTAGTATATGGTACTGAGGTACCCAGGGTATTGGGGTTCCAGGAGATCCCTATGGGCTGCAGCATTTCTTTTGCCACCCATAGGGAGCTCTGACAATTCTTACACAGGCCTGCCACTGCAGCCTGAGTGAAATAACGTCCACGTTATTTCACAGCCATTTTACACTGCACTTAAGTAACTTATAAGTCACCTATATGTCTAACCTTTACCTGGTAAAGGTTAGGTGCAAAGTTACTTAGTGTGAGGGAACCCTGGCACTAGCCAAGGTGCCCCCACATTGTTCAGAGCCAATTCCCTGAACTTTGTGAGTGCGGGGACACCATTACACGCGTGCACTACCTATAGGTCAATACCTATATGTAGCTTCACAATGGTAACTCCGAATATGGCCATGTAACATGTCTAAGATCATGGAATTGCCCCCTCTATGCCATCCTGGCATTGTTGGCACAATTCGATGACCCCAGTGGTCTGTAGCACAGACCCTGGCACTGCCAAACTGCCTTTCCTGGGGTTTCACTGCAGCTGCTGCTGCCAACCCCTCAGACAGGCATCTGCCCTCCTGGGGTCCAGCCAGGCCTGGCCCAGGATGGCAGAACAAAGAACTTCCTCTGAGAGAGGGTGTGACACCCTCTCCCTTTGGAAAATGGTGTGAAGGCAGGGGAGGAGTAGCCTCCCCCAGCCTCTGGAAATGCTTTGTTGGGCACAGATGTGCCCAATTCTGCATAAGCCAGTCTACACCGGTTCAGGGGACCCCTTAGCCCTGCTCTGGCGTGAAACTGGACAAAGGAAAGGGGAGTGACCACTCCCCTGACCTGCACCTCCCCTGGGAGGTGTCCAGAGCTCCTCCAGTGTGCTCCAGACCTCTGCCATCTTGGAAACAGAGGTGCTGCTGGCACACTGGACTGCTCTGAGTGGCCAGTGCCACCAGGTGACGTCAGAGACTCCTTGTGATAGGCTCCTACAGGTGTTGCTAGCCTATCCTCTCTCCTAAGTAGCCAAACCCTCTTTTCTGGCTATTTAGGGTCTCTGTCTCTGGGGAAACTTTAGATAACGAATGCAAGAGCTCAGCCGAGTTCCTCTGCATCTCTCTCTTCACCTTCTGATAAGGAATCGACTGCTGACCGCGCTGGAAGCCTGCAAACCTGCAACAAAGTAGCTAAGACGACTACTGCAACTCTGTAACGCTGATCCTGCCGCCTTCTCGACTGTTTTCCTGTCTGTGCATGCTGTGGGGGTAGTCTGCCTCCTCTCTGCACCAGAAGCTCCGAAGAAATCTCCAGTGGGTCGACGGAATCTTCCCCCTGCAACCGCAGGCACCAAAAAGCTGCATTACCGGTCCCTTGGGTCTCCTCTCAGCTCGACGAGCGAGGTCCCTCGAATCCAGCAACTCTGTCCAAGTGGCCCCCACAGTCCAATGACTCTTCAGTCCAAGTTTGGTGGAGGTAAGTCCTTGCCTCACCTCGCTAGACTGCATTGCTGGGAACCGCGACTTTTGCAGCTACTTCCGGTGGAAATCCTTTGTGCACAGTCCAGCCTGGGTCCACGGCACTCTAACCTGCATTGCACGACCTCCTAAGATGTTCTCCGGCAACGTGGGACTTCTTTGTGCGACTTCGGGTGAGCACCGTTTCACGCATCCTCGTAGTGCCTGTTTCTGGCAGTTCTCCGGGTGCTACCTGCTGCTGAGAGGGCTCCTTGTCTTGCTCGACGTCCCCTCTCTCTCCTGGTCCAAATTTGCGACCTCCTGGTCCCTCCAGGGCCACAGCAGCGTCCCAAAACGCTAACCGCCCGATTTGCAGCTAGCAAGGCTTGTTAGCGTTCTTTCGGCGGGAAAACACTTCTGCACGACTCTCCACGGCGAGAGGGATCCGTCCACCAAAGGGGAAGTCTCTAGCCCTTTTCGTTCCTGCAGAAACCTCAGCTTCTTCTGTCCAGTAGAAGCTTCTTTGCACCCGCAGCTGGCATTTCCTGGGCATCTGCCCATCTCCGACTTGCTTGTGACTTTTGGACTTGGTCCCCTTGTTCCACAGGTACCCTAGATTGGAAATCCACAGTTGTTGCATTGTTGGTTTGTGTCTTTCCTGCATTATTCCTCTAACACGACTTCTTTGTCCTTAGGGGAACTTTAGTGCACTTTGCACTCACTTTTCAGGGTCTTGGGGAGGGTTATTTTTCTAACTCTCACTATTTTCTAATAGTCCCAGCGACCCTCTACAAGGTCACATAGGTTTGGGGTCCATTCGTGGTTTGCATTCCACTTTTGGAGTATATGGTTTGTGTTGCCCCTATCCCTATGTTTCCCCATTGCATCCTATTGTAACTATACATTGTTTGCACTGTTTTCTAAGACTATACTGCATATTTTTTCTATTGTGTATATATATCTTGTGTATATTTCCTATCCTCTCACTGAGGGTACACTCTAAGATACTTTGGCATATTGTCATAAAAATAAAGTACCTTTATTTTTAGTATAACTGTGTATTGTGTTTTCTTATGATATTGTGCATATGACACTGAGTGGTACTGTAGTAGCTTCACACGTCTCCTAGTTCAGCCTAAGCTGCTCTGCTAAGCTACCATTATCTATCAGCCTAAGCTGCTAGACACCCTATACACTAATAAGGGATAACTGGGCCTGGTGCAAGGTGCAAGTACCCCTTGGTACTCACTACAAGCCAGTCCAGCCTCCTACATTACGGGAATCATACAAATAAAGTGCCAGGTATATGTAACAGCTTTTTAACACCCATCATTACTTATAGAGAGAATCTGTTTGTCCATTTTCCCAAATAAGTAAAACACAGTACTGGGGATGTGTAACAGCCATTTACCACCAGTCATCCCCCATTTTAAATATCACCGATTCCCATTTTTACAACAGGAAACATTAGAACAGGGCGTCTCCAACCTTTTCTGTTATAAGACCTATGTAAGATAAATGGGAATTATCACAAGCTACTATTATTATTATTAGTTTTGTAATAATGACCAGACAAGATTGTTGGTGACTGACTTATTCAAGAATACTAACTATGATCACCTTAGCTGACCGGGCATAGTTGCCATTGGCAATGTTAAGAAAGGCATTGTCAGTGTGGAATGCCTCTAAGTGGGTAATACATTGCAGCCATCTCTAACGCCTCTGCACCAAGATAATTTTAATAGTAATAAACCTCCCCAGCAATATATGTATATATTTATTTATTTTTTATTTTTTTTTTCCCCTCCAATCTCAGCATGCAGCAGACTGGAGAGTGATCCAATGGGAATCTGGTTAGGTGTGTAAAAGCCATGCATTCCACAACAGAGATTCCTCCTGTCAGTACCCTGTCCAGCCTATTGAGTGTGTTAAGAGTTGTACAATGGAACATATATGCTTGGTGTGAGGGATGAAGTGTGCGCCACGCATCTACCAGTCCCAAGTTATCCGTGGCCTCTCTTAGAGTATTAGTCATTTAGTGCCCTCTTTGGGTGCCGCTCTGTCAAGGTCCCCTTCCAGCATGCAGTTCAAGTCCCCCAACTAGAGTAGAAGTGCATCTACATCCTGCACAACCTGGTCTTGCATCATGGGGGAAAAAGTGTGGGTACCCTCCCTTCCAGCACACCATGTAGCAACATGTAATTGCCTTCCACGTCTGCCTCAGTGCCAGTTAAGGAAAACTTTGTGCCCAGGACAACATATATCAGTACCACCCTGACGAATGTGGAATAGAAGGCATGAAAGACTTGACCCCACCATTTCTGAGCCAAACACTTGGTACGAGCATCATCCAGCTATGCCTTCTGCAGACAGACTACACTGACCCTATGGCGCTTTAGGAAGGAGAGCACACTGTACCTTTTCATGTTGGAGCCTAGCCCTCTGACATTCCGTGTCAACAGCCAGAATTCACCCCCATCACCCATGATGTAAAGGCACTCAGTTGCCAGCCGCCCCCAACCGCACAGTGATTAATCCAATCTGCTGTGTGAACATTGACAATAATATTGAACAAAGAAACCCCCACCTGCTATACACAAATAAATATAGGGCAACATAACATCTACAGATGCCCTCCCACTGAATGTGCCACGATCTGCATAGCCTCCCCTCCCATCAAGCAGGGACAGGCCCTGCCCTTCAAACTCTGCATCCCGTCATTCTATCCTGCTTATGTTGTCTGGGTCCCCACAAAGCAGCATGGGCTCTGCCTAACAGTCAATAGCTTAATATCGGATTGTTCCAGCTTAATCCCCACATTCACAGCCCCAGGGAGCCGGGCCCAGCGCTCCTCAAACCATACATCCCAGTTAACTCTAGGGGCTGGCATCCGTATCCCCCTGGGTGACAGCAACATTCAACCATTAAATCTGCCTGTCATCCAGGAGCTATCCCACCCTGGAGTGACAGGTGCAGCACCATTAGATTCAATTCCACATCTCCTCCGAGTCCAACATATCCAGCACACAGTATGTCCCAGGTCCTAGCGCTCAGATCTCTGTTCTAGGCTCAGGGGATAGGGACCACTCTCCCGCTGACATCACAGGGTCCTCCTCTCCCTGCATCTGTATCGTGCTATCTTTCTGAATCGTCACTTGCTGGGAGCTAGAAGGGCCTTCATCCAAGGGCCCGAGCTAGGGCGGCCACGCCTGCGATCCCTGCGAGGATCAGCCCCAGGATCCCACTGTGTCCTATCGCTGGGTTGAAGTTCCACTGGTTGAAGTGTGCCTTCCCTTCCGGTGTAACCTTAAATTTCGAGGTGTATGGGAGTATGTATTTCAGCTGGAACACCCACAATTTCTGTTTTACACTCAAAAAGAATTTACATTTCTCCTGCAGTTTCCTGGTAGATAGTCTATTCTGCAGTTCTTGAACAGGGGCACCGCTTGTTCACGGGAGGCACACAAGATGCAGTCCCTGCCCGATAATTCAGGATCCTGGCGATGATGGCCCTCAGCAGAGTGCCCAGTGGCTAAGAAAGCACCATAGCCCTGTGCACCTGATCCACCTTAAAAGTCCAACAGGCTTCACGACCGAAGCTCCCTATGCACCCAGTTCTCCAGAAAAGCCTCCGTAGAGGTCCCCTCTGCCCTATTCGGGAACCCCCAGCACTCAGATCTTACTGTGTCGGCAACGACCCTCCGTATCTTCCACCCGGAGTTCCAGCTCACTTCAGCCTGTGATCAGCTTAGCCATCTGTCGTTTGAGGGCGATGACCTCTCTCTACAAGGTCTCATGCAAAGCGGATTGACATCTGTGGAGACAGTTTCAAATATATATTTTTTTTGTTGGGTTCAAGCTCGGTTTGAGATCCATGGATGACAAGCAGCAACTCGCCCACAAGTGACCCAGTTCCCTTTCTGGGGATTCCCCCAGCAGATTCTGCCCCCACCCCTCCACCCGATGGGTGATCCTCTGGGGCTGTTGTCTTGGCATTGTATATTGGGTAATGGTGTTAGCAGGGTGTGGTCGAGCCACCCTCTCCTTCCCTATGGCCCTCTGCATAACAGCCGGCATGCAGTACTCTGTTTTTCTTCAATTCATATATGGATGGAACAGGGCCACCAGTGCTCCTGTTTTAAGTCCACCAGGTTCCAGGCCAGCCACAAGTCGTTCTGCAGCTAGGCGTGTCTCTCTCCAGGGCGAAGGCGAGCCTCTCTGCAGTCTCTGACTTTCAATGACACGCAGTGCCCACACCACTGCCATCCTCCTGGTTGCCCCTGCTCCTGCCACCCAGTGCAAGCACTTGTTGGTTGTCTCCTGGTGGCCTCTCCAGTGCAACATTGGTCTTCTCAAAGTCTCACACCATATAAGCTCCCACGAGGGCCTAGGGTCACCCCTCAAGGCGTCTTTGCTATCCTGTGCTTTCCACTAGCATCTCCGTGAGGGTCCCGCCTTCTGACCTCGTCGCCTACTGGCCCAACCAGGCCGTCACTCTTCCTTTTGGTCTCTGTTCTGTGCCATACAGCCCCCCCCCCTAGAATCCAGTGCTGCCCCAGGCTCTCCCGATCACCTCTCAGTAGCCAGGGGGACTCCCAGGGCCAGCTACCAGCGCGTCCTCATGCCGCAGCTGTCCAGAAGTGCTGTTGTGTGGGTTCATCACTCAGTACAATTCTCTGCATTCGGTTGGAGGAAGGGGGAAGAAGGGCATTTCGCCTGCCCCAATAGTGCCTCAGGACCCAGCAGTGAGGTCACAGGCAGCATGTGTGGCAGGCAGTGCAAACTTATCACAGCTTTGGTCCGCCTGCTCCAGGGCCGCTCCAGAGCTGCGGGTGGACCCCGCCACACGCGCCCTCACCACTTGGCAGATGTCAGTGGACTTGTTCTTCTCCTGCCCATCTGGTGTCTCATGTATGGGTTCCCTCTGCACGGTGGCTCAGGCTTCATGGCTGCTCCAGGCCCCAGCTCCACCAGCGAGCATAGCAATCTTCTCGGCAGGCCCCAGTCGGCACCACCTGCTCCCAGTCTGTGGCTGAACCCCAGAGAGTGGCAGTTATAGCTACCATGCATCGTTGAGGGCAGCAGGAGAATTAGTGTAGGGGCTGGGAGCTCATGTCCTGTTCGCATTTTTACTTGCCAAACAATACAGAATAAATATATATAAATATATATATATAAATATTCATATTTTATAAAATTGAACCCTGAAGCATGGTTTATAAATATAGGCACAAGCACAAAGCCACAAAGGACATTATTTCCTTGCTTACTGTTGCTAGTGTCATAATATGAGTAAAGTTGTCACCGTTTTGCAGCGGCCATATCAAAACAGGTTAGACACACTTACTGTTGCCACAAGACTGTTACTCTTCATACACAATGCTTAGAGATAGTGTGTGTTATCTGACCTTGCACACTTATTACATTTCACCATAGGGCATGCAAATAATAGTGACAGCAGCAATTGTTCCAGACCTGTGTCTAATTTCACCTATTGTTGATCTCCACCACTCCAACGAGATAGGCTATCCGGTTCAGAGAAAAAAAAACATATTTCTCTTTATCAAGTCCGTTATCGCTATTAGTCTACTAGTAGTTCTAGAAAATTGCTTTGCTTGATGTCAGCCTGGGATTTGAGACGTATTGTGACATCATTCAGTGTTTGGTCCTTTAGGGGTGCTGCCATACTAGCCTTGACACTTATGTTCGCTCATTAGTTTCAGAAAATGTTCATTTGTATATTCATGCCTGAAGTAGCATTTGTCACCAAGCTTAACAATGGAAATAGTTACACATGTTATAACGGCAAATTTTATAAAAATGAAAGTTGGTACAGTTGATACTATTACTAAATGGTAATGGATATCATAGACCACTAATAGGGGACACAGTCAACTTTGGAAATACCATCTGAGTCAAACAGAGGCCCTACTAGTATTCAGTCCTGTGAAGCAAGCCAAAGCTTGATTACATCCGAAGGCACTCTTAAGAATGAAAGTACATGTTGCTATTTATAGGTGCTACTGTAAACTGGCAAAATAACTGCAGCAAGGATGCTCATGCTATGAGTGTGTCAAGGTGCTATACTGTATGCTTTAGAAGGTATTAAAAAAACTGGAGAAACCACAGGCCCTTACCATATGGCCTGCGGAGTCTAGTAAAATCCAGACCCCTTCCTCTACTGTCTCAGCTTATCTTTGCATCCTCCATCAAATGTACTGGTGTAACGTTCATCACTCTTGGTTTTTGTTCTTTCTCCGCTTTCATTCATGCATCTCAATTAATAGATTTTTCACACATTTCTGTTGTTAAAGAATAGGCAACTGTTTTGGAATCCATGCTACAGTTCTCTCAACCTCAGTATTATGTTTGTGTTATGTCTGCATAAACAAATTGTTCATTTCTGTTAGACGTCTAATGCCAGATTCCTCATCTTATAATATTTCTCAGTCTTGAATCCAGAAAATCTTGAACTCAACCTCTGCATGCCTGTCTGAGGCATTGATTGGTTTCGCATCGGTAGTGAAGTGTGCAGCGCTTATATGGGCATCACTTCAACGTGCTGACATAAGATCCTTTTATCCTGCACCAACATTGTGGATCCAAAAAGCTATTTCGTTCACTTTGGGATCATCTTTATCTAATTTTTGTTGTTGTTCAAATTTCTCCCAGTGTGCTAGGGACCTGTCCTCTAACAAACCAACAGGTTTAAATCCTTGTGAGGAATGTCACAGGCTGCTTGTTTCCGATTCTGCAACCCCAACCAATTGTTGTTCTGTCTGTGGGCGGACCATGAATGCAGGGCCTGCGTCGACTGTTGATCGATGCACCTGAAGATTTTCCGGGAGCGAGCCATGAAACCTGTAGCAGTGTGACACCGAGAAGGCACTGCAATTGTTTGCAATCCAGAGGAAGATTTAAGGCCCGGTCAAGAGTTGGTCTTACGATCGGTCATCTTTGAAGTCCAAACATTGTCATCGAAGTCTGGTAAGTCAAAGAAGCACAAGAAGAAGTACAAGTATACTTTGCCTTCTCCGCCTCTATCTTGTGCTTCTAGGCCCCACTCCTGCCCTCCACCAGCAGTGGGAGCAACTGGGTGTGCTCTGTGCCTCCCTGACTTCGCCAGAGCTACTCCTGCCCAACGTAAGGAGTTTTTTGTAGCAATGGTCTCCATTTTTGGCCTCCGGGCTCCCTCTGGTGCACCTTTTGAGCCCCACAGAGCCACGAGGTTCCCCAGCTGGGGGGTTCTGCAGGTGAGCCTTCTTCTGATGTGTGCTAGGCCCCCTGAATATACCTCCTGATGTGGACCAACTCTGAGGTCTTCCTCTGGGGCATGTCATCCTGACCCCACACCCAACATCGCCAGCACCACCTAACGACATGGACCCCATTGTCCTGTCTGAGGTGGTGCTGCTTATCATTGACCCCCAGCACTGTCTGGACCACATAAACTGACCAGCTCAGTCTCCATGCCCCTGGCCTTTGACAGGCCTGGTGCGGAATTGGACTTTTGTTTGTGGGGTTCGATGACAATGCCTACCAGTTCTTTGAAACCTCTGGTGAGATGACCCATTCCTACCAAGATGACAGCTGGTACTAGAGAAGCTGGGAGATGCCAGTGGACTGGACATGCCTCCTGATGCTACCCTTGACTTTTATCCAAGACCTACTGCTGAGGAAGACTCATCCTTCGCTATGGTGGTGAGGAGGGCAGCAGAGGTCCTCAGCCTCACTTCATCTAGGTTAAGACCCATGTCTTAACAGAGGTACTTCAGCCTTGGCTATCCCTTCCAGGTCCCCCTGGTTTTCTTCAACAAAGCCCTCATGGACTCTTTCCTGGGGACTTGGGCCAAGCCCTGTGTAGATATTCCAGTGCACAAGGTGATTATCCTTCACTGCCTGGGGACTCTGCTTCCCTCACCAAACACCTGAGAGGTTGGTGGTGCAGGCCTTGACCGTCAAACTTCATCCCAGTGTGTTCCACATCGCTCCTGGGGACAAGGAATTTAAGAGGCTTTACACCTTTGGAAAGAGAATTTTTCTCTTCCACCAGCTTAGCATTGTGGTCGTGAACAGCGCATGCCTCTTGGACCTAAACATCCTACACCATGGGCAGCACCTGCATGACTGTGTCCCACAAGGTATGGAAGAAGCCTGAGCCATAGTGAACCAGACCATCCTTGATGGCAGGGACGCAGCTAAGTTCTCCTTCCAGTGTGAGTTGGACACCACTGATTCATTCAGCAGGGCTATCTCCTTCACAGTGGCACTATGCCTCTATGCTTTGCTTCAATCAACTGCTGTCTCGGAGGATGTCAAGTCCCCTCTGATGGACATGCTCTTTGACAACTTTCACCTGTTCAGTGCTAAGGACAGTTCAGCACTTGACTTCTTTAAGGAGAGTTGGACTGCCACCAGATCTTTGGGTTCTTCCCTGATATCTTGCCAGCCGCACACTTCCTTTTACCCCTTCCGTGGCTACGATAAGGATTCCCAACTGCATCCTCAGTGCCAGCCATTCCCCCAAGGTCACCAGGCCTCCCAGCCTTTTTGAAGCCATGGACACAGGTTCCACAGAGGAAATCAGAACCAATCGCCTGCTCTTCGGGCTGCTGCAACCTGTAAGCCACTTTACCATATCCTCCCCACAGTACAGCCATGCTGTTGGTGGCAGAATCAGGCACCATCTTCCCCAGTAGTAAGAGCTAACCTCTTACAAGTGGGTGCTTCAATTTGCCTAAAGGGGCTACGCCCTTTCCTTCATGAAACCCCTGTATCTTTGCCATCATCCCAGAGAATGGTTGATGATGGACTATCCCTTCGTGCTCCATCAGGAGGTGCAGACTCTGTTGGCTGAAGGAGCCACTGAGAGGATGCCTGTGCCAGAAGTAGGACGTGGCTGTTATTTCTACTAGTCTCTAGTTCTGGACTCAGGACACTGGATGGTAGAGTTGGTCTTGCAGGACCCTTATCTCCCCATCCTGCAACCCCACGGGTGTTACCTGTGATTCATGGCGGTGCACAAGTGCTCCCTTTCGACCTCACCAGTGGCCCTCAGTGTTCATAAAAGTGATGGCAGTGGTTGCAGCTCAGGTTCAAAAGTCAGGAGTCACAGTCTTCCCTACCTTGATGCCTGGCTGCTGAAGGTGGGCTCGCCCAAGGCAGTTGTCTCCCACCTCTAGACCACAACGCATCTCCTGCTTTCACTGGGGTTCCCTATTAACGAGCCGAAGTAACACCTGACACCCTCTCAGACGGTCCCTTTCATTGGAGCTACTCTGTATACTGTGCAGTTCTGCGCCAACTCTTCGAAGAGGAGAGTCCAGGACATTCAGACTATGAATCTTGTGTTTCAACCTCTGTCCTTGATTTTGGCGAAACTGACTCTGAGGCTGCTAGGCTTGAGGGCCTCATGTATCCAGCTGGTGAAGCAGACCTGATTGCACATGCTCCTGTGCCTAAAATGTTTGTGTGGAATCCAAAATCGGGATATCCAATAGTCTCTTAAAACGCTCTGGTATATGCACTAATTTGCAAATCCATAGGCCAGAATGTGCATAGAGAGTAACCATGCCTCTATATATACCCACATGGCATTGCATATATTCCTTCTACCCCAGATCTAAATATAAATCTGTTCACAATGTAGTCATTGATCTCCTAAACTGAACAAACTAAAATGCCAGTCACTGCCATAGCTATTTTGCCCTTTACTGTGGCAGCTCAGGATATCCCACCCATCACTTTTTCAGTCATCCCCCATTCTTTGCATATGTGTAATTTTGAAAAAGTTATTTGATGTAACAGATGTAGATTACATTATTATTTATTAAACACTGTGTCTTCCAGTCCTGTGTGTGACCTAAAAAGCTGCCAAGAAATCCTCTAAAGCAGCTATGTTAAAGTAAGTGAGTAGAGAGGAAGTGTGCCTGCCCTGTGAAAATGCTGCAGCCCCTAGGCTAGGAGGAGATCCTGGGAGACAGTGGGTGTTCCCAGGTGTGTATGTCTGCATGCTGTCTGGGCTTGCCTGCATACTGTTTTCTTGGCTGACCCCTTGATGCCGCATCTTACGTACTTTAAGAGCTATCTTAGGCCCGCTGCTTTTTCATCATAGTTCAGCTTTAAGTGAATATTAGTGGCATGGCAAGCTATTCAGTGTTGCCGCAGTTACTATGCAACGTAGCTAACAGACAAAATTAAATTTTCCTAATATTACTTTGGGTTGATCACAAATAAATGTATATAAACAAAACTTAAATTGTATAAATACTTCTAGCCCAGCAGCACTGTTGCAACTGCTTGATTTGCGCCTTTTCCAAGAATCAGAATATCCCAACTGTTTTACACAGCTCTGATCTTTCCACGTGTCTTCTAACACAAACCAACGCATCTATCCACTGTTCAAAACTGTTGCCCCTAACCCGGGTTGTCTTTTACTGCCTGCACTATCCTGAACAGTTAGAAGGTTTGTCTTTGATAATTGTTTGTCTGACCTCTCATTCGATTCGGGGAGATTCATTGAGTGCATGGATACCAAACAGGCTTCCCAGCTTGTTAATACTTCCTGCTGCAGAAAGCCTTTCCTTGCCTCTGTTGAAAGCCTGAAATATTTCAGCAAACCTCTGGATTTATGAATTCATCACTCCATGGTGCAGCGCTTTCCTTCCTGTTGAGATACTTAAGCCCTCTCACTCCAAAACCATTTAACAGTGGTATCTGCAAGGCCTCTTGTGAATGACTGGCTCTTCTTTTTACCCTGACCGTTGAGGGTGTGGGATAGAAGGAAGCAAGTCCATTAAATTTAATGCATGGTGAAAGAATACCACTATGTCCTTTGTTTTCAGTGGATAGGGGAGGGAAAGGTTTGTGTGAGTTATCTAAAATGTCAGTCAATATAAGCATCTGCCTCCATTAGAATGGATGCAAGTTTTGACTATGATATACTACTCGTATAGGAAGGCCATATCGCAGAGGCTGTCAGTACCATTTCTTCCCCATGTTTTGCTGGCGTCCTTGTTATGACTGATCCCCATCTTTCCCTCAAGGCCTGATCTGATACTAATGCTGTGTTTGGGCTGAAATACATGGAGCGTGTATTGGAGTACATGGTACTTATTTGAGGCACCTAACACAAGTATTCCCTCATGATGCAAATATGTGGAATGTGGCACAGGTGAGAGTACCTAGAAGGAAACACCACTTGAGCCATGTATCTCCAGTACCAGTAGCACTAACTGCACACATGGTGTATACCAAGGTGACCGTGATACAAGGTCTACAACACGCAGCCCAGTTGCTTCCCTCTCTGCCACCAATGCTCATCCTCTGTGTATTCTTGCACAGTGTAAATTTGCACAGTAAATACATGTTTGTATTCATTCTTCACGATGTGTTTATCATTACACCTATTGTAAAGCACTGTTGCCACACTGATGTGGTCTGTTATTTTAAACCCTAAAAACTAAATATACATTCTTGGGAGGTCCTCTGATTTCCAGAAGCTCTGGAGTTAGTACGCTTGGTCCTGTCTGACCTTCTAACCTCCTCTCTCACAGAAAAGCTAGTAATTTGGCTGTTGGTATGGAAAAGGCTCTGTTGCAAGGTACATCACCCTTTGCCCAATGTCTTGCTCTCTTTCACCCATAAAGCAACCGGAGTCTTTCCAGAAGACTTAAAAAAGGCATACATAAACCTAGACCCACATTTCTCAAACATCTACAGACCAATTACAAGTGGACCTTTCCTGGGCACACAGATTCACTCATATGTCCCAATACATTGATGATAACGCCATACATTCCAACTTCCAAACAGGATTCTGTCCAGTAAGAGGCACAGAATCTGTCCTCATTGCCACCTGGTATGACCTTAAAAACACAGACCGGAACGGGGTCACTGCACTACTTCTCTTGGACCTTTCAGCTCCTTTCTACACAGTTCATCATGATACTCTAATCCAAAGACTCTACGAAGTCAGCATAGAAGGGACTGCTCTTAACTGGATCATATCCTACCTTCAAAACAGAACAAATGTCACCCATGCTTCCCCTTTCTCATCCAAACTCTGCTTTACAAAAACAGGAGTCCCTCGAGGCTCTATTATCTCACCCTTACTTTTTAACATCTAAATGAAGTGATTACCAACAATGACAAATTATTTTCAGCTCACATGCTATAACTGAGGACGATACACAAATACGCCTTAAACTGGAAACCCCCAAAGACATTGAAAACTCAAAAATCAGTTGCTTCCAAGCCATTGATCAGTGGATGACATGGAGCCATCGCAAACTGAATGCATCCAAAACTGAAATACTCACATGTGGTGACTGGAAAAATTATGACCCACTTTGTGCTGGCCTGACGATCTGGGACCACGTCCTAAAGTATCCAAGGAAGTAAGAAACCTTGGAATTACCATGTACTCCAAGCTGTCATTGAATGCCTTAGTGGATAAGTTAGCAAGACCAAGCTTCATCACTATAAAAACTCGGACTAATCTTCTCACATCTAAGATTTCTACGCAAGGTCGAAGCTACTAGCTCTTGTACTGTCTAAACTTGATTAGGCCAATTGCCTCTACCATGGATCATAGCTATGAAAAGACAATGAATTCAGAACTCTGCAGCCAGACTACTCCTACATGTAAAGCCACAAGACCACATCTCCCCTGCCTTACGGGTCCTACATTGGTTGCCAGAAGATCCACCTTTGTGCTGTTTTGTAACATCCACAAAGCAATACATGGAACAGGACCACTTTTCATCAGGGACAAAGTCATCAAATACATACTGCAAAGGAGCCCACACTCTAAAATGTCACCCTGCCTAAAAACCCCCAGCATATTAAAAAATAAAAACTGTGGGTGGAACATCTTCCTCTGTTCAAGCAGCCAAACTATGGAATTCATTACCCCCAAACATAAGATCCACAGATCTCGTCTTATCTTTAGAAAACTGCTCAAGAGTTGGCCCTTTCCTACATGACCACCATACTCAAACACAAATGTACAACATGGACTTGTGTATGTAAGCATGTATTTGAATTGTATGTATGTATTTAGATATGTGCATTTCTTTATACAAATGTATATCACTTTTGGTTTAAAAATATATAGATTTGCTTACGGGTCTGCTTAACAAACATATGTACTACTTATGGTTAAAATATATGTATTTTATTTCATACTTAAAATGTATATGGGTCACTGCTTAGTTTACATATAGGTTATTTGATTGCATGCTTATGGGTCTCTGATAATGTAACTATCACAATGTGCAAATAGTATCATAACAATTGTAACTAAGTGCTTCTTTATTGGTATGGGGGAAATGTCAAAGAAAAAAATGCATAAGAGAAATTTGTAAAAAAAAAATATATATAATTAAATTAGCTTTATGTGCACAATGCCAAAAATAATTTCAACCACTCTCAAGGGATATTAAGCTCTATATAAATATAATTAAATGCAGGCTATGCAGTGGGACCTGGTCCAGATTTTTAGGAGACTGAAGGGTTTCCCAGTGGTGGCTAATGAACTGCAATTGGACCAGCGACAAACCCCTCTCCCCTCCCCACCCGGAACTAACAGTGGTGGTAGACACATTGCTTCTGGGTTGGAGTTGCCAACTGGGAAAGATGGAAATCTGAGGACGCTGTTCTCCAGCAGAGTCACAGCTCATCACCCTTGTGGAGCTGAGGGTGATTAGCTTGGCATTGAAAGTGTTCCTGCCTTCCATCAAAGAACGATTGGTTCAGGTGTTCACAGACGGCACCACTGCCAGGTGGTATTGCAACAAACAGGGTGGACTGGTGTAGTGGCCTTTGCCTCTGGACCTGACTGGAGCAACAGGACATATTCCTGGTCATGCAGCTCCTGGCAGGATCTGTTAACACCAGGGCAGGAATGTATGATAGAACAATGATCCCGTAAACAATTCATGCATTTATAACACATGCAAGCCTCAACCACAAAAATACATACCTTTAAAGGAAAATACCTAAACCACTAAAACAATTACCACGCATGAATAAAGCACTATAAAAGTAATCAGAATGGACATAAAAAAATGGAGAAAATGAAAAATGTAAAACATATGTTTTTGTAAAAGCACATCTCAATACGGAAAGCAGTGAAAACAAAACAACTTTAGAAAAATATGCATACAATAGATAAAATTAATAAAATACAGTTAGAAAATGCAATTAAATACATAATAAAGATATTTGTGTTGTAGCGTCACATAGTCCTACTACTATTTCTACGTAAAGCCAACAAGTATTTCGTCACTGTAATTACCGACATTCTGCAACTGAAGCATATATAAAAAAAATAAAAAAAAGAACACTTCCAAAACCTGGAACATAAATATGTTTAGTCATAAACTTCATCTCTAAGAAAAAAGATATCCAAAACGTATCTTGAAATAAAATATGTTAAACCACTAAAAAACGTATATATAAACAACCGTCCACCATTTTGTGCTCCGTGTCACACTGAACTTGTTACTGACAAGACATGTGTTCGAATTACAAAACAAGAAATTTATTCCGTGGACAACAGTACCTGAAAAAGGTAAATAAATTTCAATATTTAATGACACACAACGAAAATGTAATGACAGAAAAAGTGATATACTTTTTATTTTTTATTTTCACAGACTTAAATCAAACACTTTTGACGTACGTTAAAATTGAGTACATAACTCCTCAAGACTAAAAGGTAAATAAAAAAAGACCTTGTGTAGTACACCTTTAAAAATACTGAAACATGTCTAAGGGTCAAAATTAGTATTACATCTCCGGTGGGATTTTACCCCAGTGTAGGTGACTGATGGACAAAATTTCCACACCTTCTCTACCAGGTACTCACAAAAGGCAATGTGTTTCACAGTGTCTCAAAAACGAAATGAGTATTGTTACTGCCCAGAGATTTTACCTAATGGAAAATATTGTACAGTAACTGGAGAGAAAATCTTACTCCTGCAGGTACTTATATAGCGCCACATACTGGAGCGTGACAGACGGTGGCCAAATTACTATTCTCACACCACTTGTTACTTACCTCAGAGCACGTGCTGGACCTTGACCAGAAACTAAAATTACTATTTTCACTCTGCTGCATAGTTACCTCAGGAGAGGTGGAGCACATTGACCAGGGGACAAGATTACTATTCTCACTCTGCTGGGTACTCACCTCAGGGCAGGTGCTGGACATTGACCAGGGGGCAAAATTACTATTCTGACTCCACTGGTTACTTACCTAAGGGCAGGTGCCCAACAGTGCCCACGGTACAAAATTACTATTCTAACTCTACTGGGTACTTACCTCAGGGCAGGTGCTGCACATTTACCAGGGGGCAAAATTACTATTCTCAGTCCACTGGGTGCACTTACCTTGGGGCACGTGCTGGACAGTCACCAGGGGGCAAAATTACTATTCGCACTCCACCGGGAATTTACCTCAGGGCAGGTGCTGGACAGTGACCATGGAGGACAGTTATTATTCTCAAACCGCTGGGTACTAACCTCTGGGCAGGTGCTGGACAGCAAAAGGGCAGGAAAAAAAACTATTCTGAGTCCACTGAGTACTTTACTCAGGAGAGATGCTGGACGGAGATAATGGTTCTAATATAGAATTGTAAGTGACAACACTGAATAGGTGCAAAAAATACTTGTAAAAAAAATTAAATGCAAAATGAAACACTAAATAGCTTACTGTTTTTTTTTAACAGATTCCTAACAGAAAGACTACCACTGCAGGACAACTGTTAAAGAGGAAAATCATAACAAAAACCAACAAAAGACTGCCAAAAAAGAAAAGTAAGTATAGTTTGAAAAACAATAATAATCACATAGAGTAGTATAATACATTTTAAAAGATGCCATTTATTTGTTCCCAAACCAGAAAAGTGAGAAACCTAAAACGGTCAAACCAAAGATACTACTATCTGTTGTACCCAAGGACAAGAAATCCAAAACCTTTTCAGTAAACGAAAAACTATCATTAGCCACAGGTAATAAAAATAGCAATTGCCTAACTTAAAATAGACATTAAAAAAAAAGATAAATCAGAAGTAAATAAATGACAAGGGTTATCCCTCAAACATTTGCTAGCTATTAATCTATCTTTTTTTTCAGCAAGGTTCACAAAATAAAAAAAAATTCTTTCCTGTTGCAGGTAAAGCAAAGCAACAGATGAAGTGAGAAATTTTTTTAATAAAACATATTTACTTAAATTATTTTTTTCTTTTATGTATTCTTAACAGATTTTTCAAGAATGGCATTACAATGTCAAGCCAGCTACGTGACTTAACGCACAGGTCACAAACTTTCAAAATATCATGGGTATCTGTACTGTAGAGATAGAGTAATTGAACTCAGGTGCCATTGGAGGTGTGTGCAATACCTCTCTTCACATTGCAGAGGCAGAGCTGTTACTCTGGAAGATACCATTGTTAGGACAACAGAGCATAACCACTCAGCCTCTGCAATGGAGATAGTAATACAAGAGAATGTACAGCAGATTAAACTTTTGGCACACACCGCCAATGAATCCTGTGGGGCAGTATTAAGGGAAGTAGCACAAAATATTCCCATACATGTTGCAGGTAGCATGCCCTCCATACTGAATCTAAGAAGGATGTTCCAACATGAAAAATTGTCAAGTAATCCTCAACATGTAACACCACAAACCTCTGAAGATATTAACATCCCCCGAGAACTAAAAATACCTTTCTCAAATGAACCTTTCCTCCTGCATGACAATGAGAACCCTCAAAAGAGAATTTTAATATTTAGCACAACCCATAACCTAGTTATCCTGGAGAATAGTGAAATTTGGATGATGGATGGGACATTTAAATCAACACCCCATCCATTGAGCCAAATTTACACCATTATGCAACAAAAAATAACACAACAGTCCCACTAGTCTGTGCATTGCTGCCAGACAAGTATTCCGAAAACTTATACTGAATTTTTAACAGTGATTAAAAGCAAAACTATCAACAGAAGCCCTAGAAAACTAATAATAGATTTTAAATTGTCAATGATTAATACAATAATCAAATTACATCCTGAAACACAAATACAATGCCGCTTTCACTTTTCTCAGGCGAATTGGCGTAGAATTCAAAAGTCATCTTTGGTTGAGGAATTTCTTTCAAGTAGAAAGCTACAATTTGAATTTAAAAAAATTAACTGCGTTATGCTTTGTACCACCTGACAGAGTAGATGAATACTGCACTTCCATTACAGAATTTAGCTATTTTACACAAAACGAGGACAAATTGGCACAGTTACTAAATTACTTTGAGTAAACCTGGATTGGCCATCTAAGCAGATCGGGTCACTGGAGGAAAACAAGGTTTCCAATTGAATGGTGGAACTGCTACACAACCTGCTTAGAGGGTGGTGCAAAGACTAACAATGCCAGTGAGGGGTGGCACAGCTCCTTCAACAAAGCAATTGGCAAACCTCCCCCAAAGCTTTATCATTGCATGGAAATTTTAAGGAAGGGGCAAAGTTTCCAGGAAATGGGACTTGCTCAGTCACTGTCAGGTAGCCTAAACCCACGCACCACACAAAAAAGTAAAGAAATATCAGAAAGACTATTGGCTAAACTACAAGAATTTTCTCTAATGGTGGTTTCTGACTACCTTTACAGTATCGATAATATGCTACATTTCTAACCCATACTAACCACTATCTACATTACTTGCCAGTTTTAATTCAAACAAGTATTAAGTTGGATTTTTTTTTAATGATTTATTTTACGAAATTATAAAAAAGTTCCTACCTCTAGCCAATTTCATGTCTTCAACCGATAGTGACGTTATCAAACCTCCTCTCACTGTAAACTTCCTGTAGAAAAGGCACGTAGATTAGCCTCAAGCCACTGGAAAAAAAGTCATATTATAAATCCACAAATTAATTTATATTCCCCCCCCCCCACAAAACAAAATAAGAAAAAAAGGCAACTATATTAGCCTAAGTCCATAGTCTAAATTTCTTACACTTCCCAATAGTCCGAAGGAAAGATGAATGCACCCTTAAAGTACAAAAAAATGTTAGCGGTATTTAAAAGCCACAACATAATCAAAGAACTGGAAAAAGATGTAAAATTGTAAAAAAAAAAACATACAAACTGATTTTTAAAAAACAAAACAAAAAAACACGTGGCTTTAATAAAAAAAAAAGGAATTAAAAAAAACCATAACATTCGTCATGACATAACATAATAAAAGCATGCATCACTATCAGAAACTCTACATTCTTTTTTTTTTTAAACAAATTTTTAACAGCGATGTACCTTTTATTTGGTTACCACTACTTCAAACTTTTTTTTTTTTTTTAATACGGCTTCCATATGGTCTTGCTAATGCAACCTGTACGGGAATTTGGAAAAAGCAAATGGTTTAAACTAATCATACCTTAAAGAATCCTATAACCTACCATGTAACTACCTCCTTTGTCGCTCTTTACAGTAACGATACCCTTGTAAATACTTAAAATAAGTTTATAACTACTTACCTTAGCGTGATCTGTCTTTGCTTCTGAGCATGACCGTAACGCTCCACCAACTACTGAAAGAGACCCAAAACCATGTTGATGGAGGAAAGCTGTAGAGAAAAGGACATTTCATCATGAAAAGCAGTTGAAAAGAGTGGAAAATAGCAGCAAAAATGTTAATACATTTGTAAAAAAAAAAAAAGAGAATCACATATTAGTACAAAATTTTTTATTAATATATTTTAAAATGTTTAAAACATTTAATAAACATTTTTCAAAAATCTGAAAATCGTGTTGTCATTTTTTAAAAATTGTTTAAAAAAAATATATCATTGCTTGTATACATTTTGTTTACAAATATTAAAGTATTGTTTTAGAATTTTTAAAAATATTTTAATACTAAATGTATTAAACATGTATTTATAATTAATACTCTGATACTATAAGTATTATCTTAATATTAATATAAGTAACAATTCATAGCAAATGTTATTGAATACTACATTTCTGAATATTTATTTTGGTTTTAAAATTTTCGAAATAATTTTAAAAGCAAAATGAAATCAATTTAAAAATTAATAAACAGTATTGCACAAGTATTACAATTAATATTTGAGTATGAATACACTCCCTCACCCATTGTTCCTGTATTCCTTGCATCCCATCCCTAAATGAAAGTGTTGCAATTGTTTTTTAGATTTTTTTTGTAATACTCCAAAAAATTATTTAAATATTTTCCTCAAAAATGTAATACACTAGTATTAAAATTGCTACATGGGTTTCAACACATTTCCTCTCCAATAACCCCTTAATCCAGTGCATCCCATCCTTCAATGGGATTTTTGAAACATTTTAAAGGCTAATAAAATATTTAAATGTCAGTAAATTACAATTAATTTAAATGTCCACAAAAAATACCAAATTATAAAAAATAAAAACTATAAATACTTCCCTACCCATAACACCTGTATACCTTTCATCCAATATCTAGTGAAGAGTTTTACATATTTTTATTAATTTGTAACATTTTTAAATTAAAACAAAATAAATATTTAAATTCAAGAAATAATCCCCAAATATCTAGAATAATACTTGAGTATTACTACACTTCCCCAACCATAACCTCTATATCCCTTGCATCCTGTCCCTGTTTGAAACTGTTAAAGTAATAACATTTTCTAAATTCTTTATTTTTAAAATTACAAATATAGTTACATTTATAACTTTAAAAAACATTACTTAAGTACTAAAATGTATACCTCACCATTAAAACACTTCCCCACCCACAACCCCTATATACATTGCATCCCATCCCTAAGGATGGGTTTTAAAAAGTTTTAAGGCCAAATCTATTTTTTTACAAAAAAGTATTAATTAAAATCTACAAAAAATACTCCTTGCTTATTAAAATTAATACCTTACAATTAAAAACATAAACTACTATTTAAATGTAAAATATATATATTTCAATAAATACCAATTACCTATATCCCTATATCTATATTTTCATAAATATATCTAAACAACTTTTACATAACACATATGTTTATATATATAAACTTACCCAAAAATCGTGGTTCGGGCATTCATTGTTCAGGCATCATCGTTATTAAGGGACTAGTTGTAAAATCATGCTTTGTTCAGGCTTATTCGGTGTTCTGACATTGTGGTTCACTCAATTCGTTGTTCTGATCTCGTGATTCAGGATGGTTCCCCCAGGGCAGACAAACCAAGCCACAGATGTCTTGTGAATCAGGAATGGTTTCTACACCTGGAGGTGGCTCAGTGTGTCTTCTGAGAATGGGGAGAACCTTGGCTCGATTTGATCATCACTGTAGAGAAAGGACAATGTCAGCACTTGTGTGCTTTGGAGGTTCCAAAGCTGCCCTCGCTCAGGCGAGTCATCTTAGTGACTCCAGACTGGGCAAGGAGGGTTTGGTATCTTGAATTCCTGAGCATGAGCATCTGTCTTCCGTTCAGGGTGCCTCGTCAGAAGGACCTTCTCTTGCAGCAGAAGGGCAGGTTCCTGCACCCAAACCTGCGCAAACTCAACCTTCATGTGTGAAGTTTGATCGGCAACAGTTTAATGTCTTTCATTTTTCTCCTGTTGTATGTGATGTCATATTGGCAGCCAGGCATCCCTCAACAAAGACTGTATATGCCTGCTGTTTGGACAATTCTACGGTTTGGTGCTCTTCTCGTCATGTTGAACCGCTTCTAGCCCCATTGTTGGAGGTTGTACTGTTTGTGCTGCGGTTAGCCCAGTAAGGCCTTGGGCACCATTAAAAGTTACCTTTGATCATATCTGCTTTTTTGCGGTTGCCACGTCAGGCCTCCCTGTTTAAGTCACCTGTTGTGACTTGTTTTCTTAAGGGCTTGCAACATTTGTTGCCTCCTACCCCTTTCATCCTGACCCAGTGGAACCTTAATTTGTTTGTTACTCAAGTTTTGCCATAGGATCCCCTGCATACATGCCCACTCAGATTTTAAGCTCTCAGGGCAGCTTTTTCGTGCCTTTTTTTTTCATCGACTAGGGCGGGTTAGCAAGCTTCAAGCTTTTTCAGTTAATCCTCTGCACACCAACTATTACCAAGCAAACAGATACTTCAGACACATGCCTCCTTTCTGCTGAAGGTGGTCACTCCGGTTTATGTCGGCCAGAACATCACGCTGCCCATGTTGTTTGCCCCACCCCATCTTTTAAAGGGGAGGAATGATTTCACCCCCTGGACCTAAAGAGCTTTCTTTCGTTCTACATCATTTGCACCAAAGAACATCTGGTGGACGTTCAGCTCTTCTCTGGGCTCACTTTAGTGAAAAAAGGGTAAGAAATATAACTTCTTTTGTTGGATTATACTTTATTCAAGATCTGCTACACTGTTAGAAATGGGGTCTTTGGTTGACAGTCAGGTTACCCCCTGTTCAAGCAAGGACCATCTCTCTAGTCAGGGTAAAAGAGAATCACCCTCAGCTAACCCCTGCTTACCCCCTTGGTAGCTTGGCAGAGCAGTAGGCTTAACTTCAGAGTGCTATGTGCAAAGTATTTGTACCAACACACACAGTAACTTAATGAAAACACTACAAGATGACACAGCGCCAGTATAGAAAAATAGGGAATATTTATCTAACCAAAATAAGGCCAAAACAACAAAAATCCACAATACACAAGTCAAGTTATCAATAAAAATGCAAAAAGTCTTTAAGTAGTTTTAAACACACACTAGCACTGCTAGCGTCAAAATGTACCTGGTGTGTGTCAAAAATAACCCCGCACAGGCGAGAGCGCATCAAAAAGGGCTTGCAAGGCGTTGATCCCACTTACGAGCGGGACGTGCGTTGTTTCTCCTTTCACCGGGTCGGGTGCGTTGTTTCTTCTCTCCGCAGGAGAGCAGTGTGTCGATCCGGTCATCACTCTCGGGTCCGGGCAGGCCTTGCGTTGTTTTTCCACGCACGGCGGTACTTGAGTCGGAAATCCAGCCGCACGATGATCCGAAAACCCCGCAGCGCAGGTTGTGATCTCCAGCCTCCATCAGCGATGTTGCGCATTGTTTCTCCTGCTCCGTGCGTCGATTCTCCGGTCACGTTTCCTGCGAGCGTCGTTTCTCAGCTGCAGAGCCGGCGGCGTGTCGTTTCTTCAGCCGCAGATCGGAGTTGCCTTGATCTTTTCCCTGCACAGCGCTCTGTGCGTATATTTCCTTGTCTTTAGGCTGCCAGCTTCTCCTTTCAGGGTCCCAGGAACTGGATGGGCACCACAGGGCAGAGTAGGAGTCTCCCCAGAGACTCCAGGTGCTGGCAGAGAGAAGTCTTTGCTGTCCCTGAGACTTCAAACAACAGGACGCAAGCTCTAGATCAAGCCCTTGGAGATTTCTTCTCAAGATGGAAGGCACACAAAGTCCAGTCTTTGCCCTCTTACTCTGGCAGAAGCAGCAACTGCAGGATAGCTCCACAAAGCACAGGCAGGGCAGCTCTTCTTCCTCAGCTCTTCTCCAGGCAGAGGTTCCTCTTGTTTCCAGAAGGGTTTCTAAAGTCTGTGGTTTTGGGTGCCCTTCTTATACTCAATTTCTCCTTTGAAGTAGGCCTACTTCAAAGTAAAGTCTCTTTGGAATGTGAAATCCTGCCTTGGCCAGGCCCCAGACACTCACAAGGGGGTTGGAGACTGCATTGTGTGAGGGCAGGCACAGCCCTTTCAGGTGTGAGTGACCACTCCTCCTCTCCCTCCTAGCACAGATGGCTCATCAGGATATGCAGGCTACACCCCAGCTCCCTTTGTGTCACTGTCTAGTGTGAGGTGCAACCAGCCCAACTGTCAAACTGACCCAGACAGGGAATCCACAAACAGGCAGAGTCACAGAAATGGTATAAGCAACAAAATGCCTGCTTTTTAAAAGTGGCATTTTCAAACACACAATCTTAAAATCAACTTTACTAAAAGATGTATTTTTAAATTGTGAGCTCAGAGACCCCAAACTCCACATGTCCATCCACTCCCAAAGGGAATCTACACATTAATCAGATTTAAAGGTAGCCCCCATGTTAACCTATAAGAGGGACAGGCCTTGCAACATTGAAAAACAAATTTAGCAATATTTCACTGTCAGGACATATAAAACACATTACTATATGTCCTACCTTAACCATACACTGCACTCTGCCCTTGGGGCTACCTAGGGGCCTACCTTAGGGGTGTCTGACATGTAAGAAAAGGGAAGGTTTAGGCCTGGCAAGTGGGTACACTTGCCAGCTCGAATTTACAGTTAAAACTGCACACACAAGCACTGCAATGGCAGGTCTGATACATGATTACAGAGCTACTTATGTGGATGGCACAATCAGTGCTGCAGGCCCACTAGTAGCATTTGATTTACAGGCCCTGGGCACCTCTAGTGCACTGTACTAGGGACTTACTAATAAATCAAATATGCCAATCATGGATAAGCCAATTACGTACATATTTTGTAAAGGAGCACTTGCACTTTAGCACTGGTTAGCAGTGGTAAAGTGCCCAGAGTAACAAAAACAGTAAAATCAGAGTCCAGCTCACATCAACAACCTGGGGAACAGAGGCAAAACGTTAAGGGAGACCACGCCAAGGATGAAAAGTATAACATACACATTAGCTCACAAGCAGCTTCTCGAGGACTTCCAAGCCCATTCCACCGGGGCCAATGCTTCTACTACTGTGTGAGCAAGCTGGGTACCTATCCTAGGCAAATTCCAAGTTGTCATGATGGCTTCACTTCACAGGTTTACGAGGCACTACTACTTAGACAGCCAGGTGTAAAAGATGGGTATTTTGCCCGGTTGGTTCTCTAGGATTTCTTAGTGTGAGCTGTTCGCACACCTACCTCTGGGGAGGTGTTGCTTGGATATCTATCATAAGGTGAGGAATTTTCAGTCAGATGTCTCTATCAGAGAACACATTACCTACCTTCTGTAATGCTTTTTCTGCTAGAGACTCTAACCAAATTCCTCACTGGTCCACCCATCCTCCTCATTCTGCAAAGCGGACTCTTAACCCTAACATCCTGTTAGATTCTGCTCACTTGTCACATACTCAGTTTAACGTTCCTCCGCATTTTGAGTTTAAAAAGTCCCGAAAGAAACTGAAGCACTGGAGTGGCACCTGTATAGGCACTGCACGTGGGTTCATTTTACACTTTGTTTGGACACACATTTTAGATTAGCTTATCCCTGCAGCCTGTGCTCTTTCACCTACATATGTGCTCTGAGTTCATTCATTCATTTGTATTCGCTGTTAGTTAGTTTGCTTTTCAGCTGGGATGTTTATTTTTCTAATCAGCTGTGATTCTGTGAATGCGTTATTATTTCTGTGCACAACATTGCACCATGTACCTCTGTCCAAGGCTGACAAGAACAGTACATGATAATCCAGCCAGCTTTGTCACCACAAGAGTAGGTGAGCAATCTGACACTTTTTCACAGAACAGAAATGTTTCTTTAAAAAAAAAAAAAAAAACACTTTATAAGCCAAGGGACAACAGAGAGGTAATTCCGGCCAGGATTCCATCCACGCTATAAGCCATTTCACAGCAGTCCTCAGCTCTGTCTCTACAACTTGTCTAGGAGATTGTGGGCAGACCCCTATTTTCCAGGTAATGGGGGTGGGTTTTGCTCTCAAGGACTAAGTACGGACTGATTAGGCTATCACTGCTATGCTCTCGCTTAGGACTTAGGTAGAATTCATATATGCATGTTATTCCAATATGCTGGGCTTGTTTTATTTTCTTCTAGCTGGTCACAACAATCCTAATATTGTTAAGTCTCTTTGCCGTAATAACTGGAGCTCATATAGTTTATTGTATATTGCAGTCTTTTCAATAAATGTATTAAAAACCATCTTGCATCTTTTGTTTGACCTGTTTGTGTCGATGAGACCTTTGCTAATGAGACAAAGGAGTGTGATTTGTAGACCACGTCTTCCGCTGAGAAGTCATTGAGTTTTGTGTGTCAGACTGCCACAAATCACCTTTGCTTTCTATGTTTGGGCAAGGTGCTGCGAGCTAGCCTAAAGAGTTTGGCTAACAGCTGCCGAGACGGTATGGCATTGAATTAGTCACCCACAAATGGTGGTGCTGCTGTCCCAAATCCAGCAGTCTCCTTCCAATAATGAGAGTGCTGTGACAGCGTGTTTTTTTCAATGTGAAAGCCACAGATGCGGAGCCGATTGACACCACCTACTGGTCCACAGAGGTACTGCTCAGGATTTTCCGATCCAGTTTGACTTTGACACCCGGGGAATATTCTAAGGAATCTGTTGTCAGATAGTCTCTACCAGAAAAAGTGTAAAACTTGTTCCCTTTTTTCCTCTTAGGTTCGTTTAAAGCACTGTGCCACCACCCTTTTCTTTCTTTTTTTTTGTCTAATTACTGTGCAGTGGTCATCTAAAATGTTTTTTATAAAGCATTCCAGGATGGCCATCAAGCATGCATACACAGAGGTGCCATCTGGTTGGGGAAAAAAAAGCATTGGCAAAGCTAGCGGGCCTGGGCCCTGGTAGCATGGGTGAGAGCTACTGGGTTTGCTAATACAGGCCCTCCCAAATATTATGGTTGTCAGATAAGACCATACAAATTTCCCTCAACCCACATGGCCCCAACAGATTCCTATGTTCTCTCGGCCGCCCTGCCCGTGACCAATGGCCCCATTTCTCATCTTTTTTTAGGCAAAGGAGGAGTAAGAACAAAAGGGAGGGGCTAACATGTTCAGAGGGAACACGAGGAACCCCTGATAATAACATGCAGCAAGACAAAGGACAAGAGGATGAGTTGATCGTGAATCTATCACAGAGACAACTTACGGGAGTGAAACAGAAGGTCATTAACAAGGGATTAGGCTTTGTTCCTACCCCTCAGAAAGACAAATTAAAACTAAACTGTGAACTGAAGATTTCTTTCTTTTAAATTCACTTACAACCCTTTTTTCTGACTAGAGCTGAACTGGCGGAAATGGAAGACTCAGGAATGAGAAATTCTTCAACTTTTATTTAAGCCTGCTAGCAGCACAGTTACTCACAATATCATTACTTTTGAACAGGCAGTGCTGAATGACTTAAAGAAAATAGAGATGAAGAGTCTATTCATTAACCTATCCAGGGAAGAAAGAAATGCTACTGATTCTTTGTCCATTAATAATGCAATTACCATAATTACCATTAAAATCTGCAGGTAATGGCGTGCGTTATTGATCCTTTCTACCACAGGTTATAGGACAAAATGCCTGAGACAACTTTCAGACTCTAGATACTATATGGTCATAACTGAGAACCCCCTGGAAAAACTGTTATGTGAGATAGGAACCCAGAGCCCTGGTGAATGAAAAAGAAACAATGCGGTGTATCACAAAAATGGAGGCTGCATTACTCAAACATCTTTTTCATTAAGCACTCCAAGACTGCAGTTTTTCTTTCCCTCTCTGTCTTTCTTGTCTACTGCTCACCCCCCAATACCCACCCCTACCATCTGTTTCGCAGTTACTCCTCCAACCCTCATGGTCAATTGTTTATTTTTGTATATATATTTTTGCAGGGCCTGGCTGCTTCCATTTGCTGTTGGGACCCCTGCATATTTCAAAATGTGCTTTTGCGCCCCTCAGTTGTTTCCTTTTTAGCAGCTGCCGTTTGCTGCTAGGTAGGGTGTATTGTAAACAATATTTTCATGCTGGTAAAATTTCATATTGTTCTTTTTTTTTTTACAAATTGTATTTATGGATCCAGGTAGTGTATGCCATCTTGAATTTGTAAGTAAATTAAAAAGAAAATTATGCCTGCATCATTCTGTGGGCAGGCACATGCCTAGTAATGCATACATGTGCTATGTGGACTGATTCCCTACTGGAATGACAGTCACAAGTAGCAGCCGGGGTATCGTGTCTTTTAAAAAACAAAATTGGCCTAAGAAAAAAGCATATTGTGTTTTTGTTTTTCCTGATGCTGCTAAAATCCTTTTTAGGTCGAGCTTTCGAGACTTGTTGTATATACAGGTTGTATATTAAGGTGTGAGCTTAAAGCCTGCCCTGTGCTTTTCATTGGTTTGCTTCAGTTTCCTTTAAAAATCCTTGCTTGGTAATATCCAGTCCTGCCTCTTTCTCCCTCCTTTTTGTCTTTTATTTCCTCCCACGGAGCAGGGACCAACTACTGTATTTTACACTTTAGTTGTTTATTTGTTGTTTCGGGGACTTTTTTTTTAATCTCTTCCCTGCTTGTGTTACACTGTTGGTGCGTGTTCGGGTTTGGCGCTCGTATTTTATTTCATCATCCTTTCCCTGTTGTTGCTGCCATTCTTCCTGCACCTCCCACTCTGTTGCTTGTGTTTTTTTTTAAACTCAAAAACGATCTTTGTTCTCTTTCATGTGCCGCCCAAAAGCAGAGGCTTGCTTACAAGCGGTCTAATATCATTGTGGTGTCAATTGCGCTCCCTTGTGGGAGAAAGCAGCCCTTTTGTGTCCACCTCTGTCTTTGGGAAGACGAGAGGAGGAAAACACTTGATCAGAGGAACACAAGGGTGACGGTGCCAGGGACTCCATTTGTATTCTATATTTTTCGTTTACTTTTTTTGTCGGTGTCTTTGTTTGCTGCTGGCAGTCCCGTGTACCGTACAGTCTCTTTCCCGATGCTACAGCCCAGTAACTGCAGACCACAGGATTTCTTCCACATCAACAGTCTGACATGCGTCAGAGCAACAGGAGTAGGAGAGGTGGCAAAGGGTTCAACTTAACTTGACCTCTTCATTGTCGAGACATTGGAAGAAATTAATCTTTCATGGCCTTCCCTCCATCTAGAACATTGCATGTATGACTTCCACCCACCCCCCCCAGCAAACGTCTACACATCCTCTCCTTTAAGAAAGTCGCACAGTTAATTGGGTAAGAAAATAATTCTTTTTAAAAAAAATATATATATATATTTGCAACTTCCATGATACAGACACATACATTTACACACACAGCAGCGGGTCCATTGTCAGATCTGCATCCAAAGCTTCCTGTCTCCATTTTTTACCAGAACAAACATGCATTGAACTAGTGTCCTACCAGGAATTCTCTTTAGACCTGGTCCGTAGCAAATGGTGGAGTGGCATGTCGGGCATGCATGTATGAGCTGTGATTGTCTCCAGTCTGGGTCACATCCCTTTCGAAGAACTTCTGAATGCAGTTTATTGACCCCCCACCAATGCCTATCTTTCCCACTCTGGAGACGGTTGTCAGTACTGTTCTGGCCCTTCCCAGATATTGATAACCATTTGCTTGTTGTAAATCGCTGAACATCCACATCATCACACTACATATTCTCTGTTTGCCCCAAGCACTAATAAAGCTTATGACGTGGCTCCTCTCTCAGCTCTAGTCCAGTGACAAGGACGCTGAGTAAATATAAGGGCTGCCAGGCAGCGCGGAACGCAAAACTGAATATTTTCAACTCCTGCTAAAGTGTATAAAGCTTTTGGAGGTTACAAGCATTTCCTTAAACAAAAATGCTGAGATGGTAAAGATCCCTGTTAAAGAGTTACTGCATTAGGAAACACTGTTCACTCTCTTTTTAAGTTATCTTTTTTAATTTCCTCTGGATTGCCATTCATTCTTGTTTGTTCTAAACACTGCCTTACTAGAGGATTAGTGTAAGCCAAAAGGGATCTGTGCTCTTTTTCGAACATCACAATGTAATGAGAGACGTTTGTCACCTTGTACTTACAGAGCGATTTATCACAAATGATAGTGGATTTTAATCTCTGCACTGGCTACAGTATCCAGGGGCTTGCTGTTTCCAGTCACTCTACATTAAGAGACAGTTGTCTTCCGGCATTCAAAATCCACCAGTGGGTACATATGCTGCAGTTATGGGTAGGACAGTGTCTTTGCCAGTCCCTAAACAGTCTTTAGAATTCGGGGATAGACTGCTAGTATGTGCTAAGGATAAAAATGAGTTATACGTTGTCAGCTCCCTGATTGATATACTAACATTCCAATATTCAGTTCGTCGCCGTAAGTCACCAAACACCTTGATTAGGAAACTACTTTGCACAGTGGGGCGAACGCGCCATTGCCCATCCTGAAATTTTCATACGAGAAGAGCAAGATTTGTCTTTACAGGAAAGGAAAACATAACGCTTTCGTTTTATTTTGTCGCTCAGCAGTTATAAAGAAATGGGTACCTCATGCTAATCATCACAGCCTCTACTTCACTACCACGGCTTTCAGCATACACGTTGGTGCAATCGGGAGCATTGGTGCAATTGGGTCAGTGTGGAACCACAGAAGCCTTCACAAACCAGAATGCACGAGGTTGTGAATTGAAACGCCACATGCCTATGGTACCATGAAAAATTGTGGTCACTTCATTTGAAGGCAATGTTTGGAGAGTGGGAAACTGCACCTCAAAGGTTCGAAATATTAAGATAAGAGGTCCTCTCTGCGGGCGTCGATACCGTCAGCTAGAGCAGGTTTTAAATCAATCATGTTTCATTTTCTGGGCCTCGCAATTTGGATTTTCCTTTGCATCCTAAGTTTGTAGATTTGCTTTTCTTATTTTAAATCCACGACTACAAGTTTTAGAACGCAAATTAAAAACATGGCTGGACTTGCTACTTACATTGCAAACATCTTCGCATGTGTCAGAACTCAAGCTGATTGATTCTGCTTTGAAACAGAAAAAAGTTATTTATCTTTAAGCAAGCAGCCAGCTAAGGGCGTCATACACGAACAGATATCACTTCGCAGCATTGTCCAGAGCAAAAATGTTAACTCTTCTTCAATCATCCCAAAGTTTACCAGTTTTGACCATGCTTCCTGCTTTATCAGTTAACACAATAAAACACGCTTTTCATGTAAAACAAAAAAGTAGATAATACACAATAAAAGCAATACATATCTGACCCATTTCGCCCAAAACACTTATAAATAATGAGAATAAAACCCATCCAACCCAACCAATAAAATAAATTACTAACTTTAATGTAAAATGCAGTCTAATTTCATAAGGATCGAAATTGTGGCCTACCCTGTTACTGAAGATAGGTAATGTAGTTACACAATATATCACAATCCCATATCACTGACTGCCTTCTCTTATGTGTCTGGAGCAGCACATGCCTTTAACTTTAATCTCCACATACCCAATAAAAATCTGTCCGTTCAAACACCATTGGCTTACTTGTCTCAGTTCTCAGAATCCTGAGGGCCACCTGATGCTCCCCATAGCGGAAGAACCCAGCTCTTCCTGAAGAACATACAAGTCAGGCAAAAGAACAACACGTGTTCTACAGACTCAATTGGGGCCCAGCATGTTGGGCAGCATGTCTCAATGTCCCTACACACACCACACCACCTGACAGTGAACGTGTGGATTGGCAAAGTTCAATACCTGAACTGTAGGTAGAGTCTCCTAGCCAGTGGGGGCTCTGTCTCATCTAACCAATCCTCCCTTATATAAAAATCCTTAACAAGTAGAAATGAATTGGTCAAAGAGCCCAGGTTCGATTGTAAGTGATGGTCTCTATTAAACCAGAGTGCCCGTTTGAGGGTGGACTTGGATACCAACCATGCATCGCCTGGAGAGGCCCAGAGGTGTGTAGTCCCAAGCTCCTGCAAAGAAGCTTTTACAAATGTTATCCAGGGAATTCCACCAGAACCAGCTAGGGATAGGATCTCCTCAAGTCCCTGTCGATAGGAATCGAGCTCTGGATCCATCCAAAGCCTTCTCCAGTATAGCACAAGGAGTAACCTCACATGATATGAGCCTCAGACTAAGAACCAGCCTCAAAGGGAGCAGTAACTCCAACCAACTGGCGTATAAACCTATTTTCCACCAGAGATAATGAAGGCACACTTGTGTGACCCCAGAGCTCTGCACCATAAGTAGCCGACCCATGACTTGCATTCTTTAAATCTGAAGGGCCGGTTGAACTGGATGATACTGGGAATCCCGCAGCTTCTTTATAATTCCACCTGAGTATTGTTACATCTTTAATCTGCAATGCAAAATATGCGATTGCCACCCCATGTGCTCCATGAGGATTAAGCCTAGGTATGTGAATGTGGACACTCGTTCTAGCGGGACCCTAGACAAATTAGGGTTAGCTCTACTGGTACATCCTGGATTTAAGACCATACATTTGGTTTTATTTACTTTAATTTCAAGGCCTCTTAACTTAAAAAAAAAAAAAACTCAAACCGCTCTAACAACTTTTCTAGGCCCATAGGGGATTTTGAAAGGAGAAGAGTTTTGTCTGCAAACATAGGCGCGGGGACCTTCAAACTTGCCAATCTCTGAGCATCATTAACACAACAGTCTAAAAAGTTTGAGCCCATCAATATATAATGTGAAACGTGTAGGGGCAAGCACACATCCCTGCCTGACACCCCTAGTAACTAGAAAAGGCACTGCTGTCTCCCCCGCCTTGCCACACCTACCTGGGCAAAATTCCCCTAGTGCAGTATGATCAATATGTCAATCAAATAATGGGGCACCCCCATTTCACATAGCACCCTTCAAAGGGTCTTTCAAGGCATCAAATTGAAGGATGAGCACAGATCGACAAATACAATATACAACCTACCCCAACCCAGAACCACTGGTTTCCAATAGATCATCTGTAATCGAAACACCTGATCTATGATACTGGTTGAGTTTCTGAAGCCGGCCTGCAGAGTAGTTAGTATGTTATTGTGCATCATCCAATCTTGCAACCTGGATAATAGAAATTCTACAGAATAATGTTTGAGAACTGTCTAATAAACTAACAGGTCTGTAGTTGGTAGGTAAATCACGGGAACCCTTTTTAGAAATAGGAATAATTTCTGCCCCGCCTAAGTTGGGGGGCAAATTGCCCCTTCCAGTATAGCAATAAACACAACCCTAAAATAAGCGCTCCAAATTTCAGTTTTGCCCAAAAAAAAATCCCCATAGATTTTGTCTAATCCAGGAGCTTTGTTGGGCACGTTTTGTTAACTGATTTCCTCATGGATTACCTCCAGGTTTTCAGGCAAGCACCCCAAAGCTCTACCGTCCCCTAAGAGAATGCGTTGCCTGGCAGGACATCTTCAAGACTCAAAATTCCATCAGAATGCGCCTGACTATCTCCCGGCTTGGTATATAAACTAGAAAAATGATTAATCTAGTCTCAAGTGGCAACATTATTCTCATTTATACTAAGACTCACACTACTGCTGGAGAAAACCAGATTCCTAAACAAACGCTGATCATTGGTTCTCGCTGCCTTAAGGAGACCCTCCCAAATACCTCTCTCCCAGTCTCTTCTGGCATGAGATAGAGCCTTCTTATAGAAATATCTAGAGGCCTGGATCCTGCCACAAGTCTGGTCTTTGCGATTCTGCACATCTTACCAGGCTAAACCTGGTTTACCAGGATGGTGGACTGACATTCCTCACCCCAGCATTAGTATCACTGAGAAAGAGATTCCTCATCCTTTGAAATATATCAACGTGGACCACCATAATCTGCCCCATTTGGTCACCTCATCACTCAAATCGCCTGAGGCAAGCGCTCCCATGCCCTCAACAACCAAACTGGATACCTTACTTTGAAACTATGGTGAGAACTTCAAACTATTTATCTTAACCCTGCGCCAGTAACTTGCTAGTCTCAAACTATTGTCCAGAAAAACGCCTTTAGTATGCCTGACTCCTTTTATAGGGAGACTAAGCTTGAGGGCTAAGGCGTTATGATCACGATCAGTAAGATGCAACACTCCTGTATCATTCAAATATGGCCATAATTTGATATCCAATAATATATAGTCAATTAGACTAGTGTGGTTAGGCCTATTGTATGTGTGGGTACCCTTCTTATCTGAGCTGGATCGGCCATTACAGACATGCAACCTGTGATTTAAAGTCATGGCATATATCTGTACCTCTAGGGTTGACCATTTCTTACTAGGTGAACAGCTGGAACTAGCCACACTTCATTCTCATCTAACGTAATAGCTTGGGTGTCGAGGGCCAGGGGCTCAAACTGACAAAGAAAATCCCCCCCTTCTATTTTCCTAGCTGTAGTTGGGAGTGTGGTTAAATGGTTACTCAGAGAGTCGATAACCATGGATTCCTTCTTTTTCCTACTGGGCCTACTGTATACATTATAGATGTAATAAGTAGCAACAGAATGAGCAGACCAACTTATGCAACAAATATCTGGGGAGTCAACCACTACTTCCTTCATCACCCCCTGCAGTGAGCTCTTGACCCAAGTCAGAAGACCCCTGAGGGTCTACGCTTTCCAGAGGATATGGCTACCTTAGAAAAATTCATGTATCCTGGTCTGTGGACTAACTGCGTAGACCAGGGTTCCTGAAGTAAACAAATGTCAAAAGACTCAATAAACCCACGCCATTCAGGGCTATCCTTTTTGCCAACCAACCCAGCTACAACCCAGGAAACCAGGTAGATTTGGGTTGCCGAGGTTCTACCATTTCTTACCCCCAATGCCCCTTACAGTAGGTGCATTGGGGTAACTGGAGGCCCCTGCCAACTGCTGATCAACAGAATCTCCCGTCTCTAAATCACCTGCCCTGTGGGCACCAGAAAACTTAGTCATGACATACAGATGCACGTGTCTAAATTCTGCTCCCAACAGAGGAGAAATCTGTGCTCTTAATAAGTCAATTTACCCCAGCAAGCGCATCTAAATGATTGTGAGTGGGGTTTGTAGTGCTAACCCTGGAAATCCTTTCCTGACAATGGGCAGAAATTGCGGCCAAGGCTCTCTGATGCTACTATCGTATCAGGGATTGGTCCCCCTTGGAAGTAGCCCAAGGGTAAAGGCTCAGTTAAACTCCTGGCTGTTGTAATTTTAGCCAAGGGTCTAAATAGGATCTTTTGGGCCAATATGGGGAATCTAAATTTGACAATAACAGTGTCTCCATCCCAAACCACCCTCCCGGGACCTATCCAAGCTACCCTTCTAACAAAAAGAATATTATATGCCTCTGCCAAGGGAAATTCCCTATGCTGGGAAAGCCAATTCAGAGTTTTGTTAAATAACACCTCATAATTTTCTATCTGTCCTGAGCGGAACTGGGGAACCTTTATCAAGATTACCACATTGGGACAGGGAGAGGGTGAAAGATTGACTAGTGGTAGTTTTTATTTCCTATTAATATCCATGGCTCTGTGGTGAGTGATAATGCTGACACCCCTTCTGCTAGAGCCTAGGCTACAGCTAGTCAAATTATCTGGTTGCCATTCTGGGGTTGGTGCTGCCTGCAGAGTAGCCTGCTGATTACACCCCTGGTAGACATTACCTTCCTCTGGTCTTGGCTGTGGCTGCAGTGGGCAAACTGGGAGACCCAAGCAATTTCCACTAGGACGAGCCCCCATTATCAAATTCTCACCAGTTTATTGAGACCCAGAGTCAGAAGGTTCAGTTGCCATAGCTGTTAACTTTCATATGCCCTAGAGAAATGACCTCACTCTCAACAGCTGCTAAACACACACTGATGGAGGAAAGTCCTTTGCCAATAAAAACGCAAATTTTCTGCACCCAGGTTCCCAAAAGCTCGTCAGCCCAACTAGGTTTGATATTAAGCTTTTCACTAGTGGCGTCATTTTGTGGTACATTAGATGGAACCTGGACTGCATACTTAGGATCAGAACACTGAGCCCTGGGGGCAAGGCTGACAGAATCGGCTAACTGGCTAAGAATGATCATGCTCCCCATAGCTTTAGCTTTCCCCTTAGATGTGATCCTTTGCTTGGGGCCATTCGTAATTATAGGGAGACCAATATTGCTAACATGGAACTCTGGGGTTCTGTCTGTACTATCAAGAGTAGCAATATCCGATTTCCGATTTTGATCTACCAGGTCCCCTGCATGTAGAGACAACCAGCGATCAGTTACTCTATTTCCTTGCTAATAACGTCAAGGGCCCTAAGTAGCATCCTATCAATAGACGTGCTTTTCGCAGGAGACGCAGCAGCAGCATTTTCAGTAGCTTTCCTCTTGCCCATATTAGACTAAGATTGTCCCACTATCACAAAAGTGTGTATGGACAGCCAATATATACAGGTTAAAATCAGAAAATAACTGGAACAAAATAACTGTGCTAAAAAAATCGCAGCCTTTGCTGTACATATCAACACACGACTTAAAATAAAAGGAAGAGGGAGCCGCCCTAAAAAGTCACAAAAACGGTATCTTACAATCACTTGGACCACGTCTCAAACCTCAGAGCCAAGGGGGCTGGCCCTGGCCTGGCGCTGACGGGCGCAGACAGGCCCGCTCTTGGCCTGGTCTTTGTACAGGCACACGCCCGGGCATGTCCTGCGCAACGTGATGATTGGATTGCTCTAATGCGCCTCTGGGCGCAAGTTCAGCACCACCACGGCCCTCCTGCTGCCTGGGAACTGGAGTTCACGCTCCCCGGGTCAATGGTGTGTGCGTAAATGATTTATATATCAATTCAGTAGAAATTACCTCTTGAGTGGACGGTAGCTACTGTGCAGATGACAGTATTATTTGCTTTAGAAAGAGTTCTCTCATGAAAAGCAATCCTAGATATTATTTTGTGAATTAACATCTCACAAACCAGGTTCATAATTATTTCCAGGGTTCCTGTCTTCAAGATGTCACTAAATTCTTTGGAATTTGCAAAGGCTTCTTTGGGACCTCAGCCTCAAAAAATGAAGTTAGTTGAACAGCATAGCTATCTCTAAGTAGGGAACCTTTCAAGGACACCTCAATATAATTCTGTAGAGCTGCATTTTATTCACCTTGGGTACTGTAACTGGGGCTCGCATAAAGTGCCCTGTTTACTACACACTCCGTTTATAAGTGAGCTGCATCAGTAACAAGTGAGCGTGCTTTATAGTACACTTTGCCTCGCAAAATAGACCCACCCCAATTGAGGAGGCGCAATATGACCCCAAGAGTAACTTTGCATTTTTCAAAATTCTTCTCACAACTGAAGACGCTCTCAAGAGAGATTCCTCCCTCTCAAAGCCTGTGTGACCCGATCTCGGTCTACTATGAGAATACGATTCAGACGATACAACAGGGCTTTACTAAGGTCTCTACAACTGATCCATCAGCTATGCCGGGTCCCTGCAGCCCCCGTAATGGGAGCAGAGAAATTTGTTAACATTCCAGGAAATCTCTCTCGCTCAATCCCAGCATGCCATCCTTGCATGTAAATCTGACTCTCGTTATGACCCTTGCTCTTCTTTGATACACCATGCTGCCGTTGATATTGTCAGTTCTGTTATCAATTAGATCATTACCTCATCTTCAAGTACATGGAAACTTGCAGTTGTAAAGCCTCTCCAAAACAAATCGCTAGCTGACCTTACACTCTAATAAATCTCAGACCAATGTCCCTATTTCCTATGTTAACCAAAGTATTGGAAAAACTACTAAACCAACGATTGACTATCACCCCTTACCGACAGTCGTGTTTCAGACCCAAGTATTCTATGGAGTCAACTTTGTTAGAGGTTTCCAAAACTATAAAAAATAACAAAGGATGCAGGGTACAATGCAGTGTTGGTGCTGTTGGATCTTTCCGCAGCATTCAACACCATTTCCCACCAAATTCTCCTACAGAGAATTGAAAAAATTGGTATTTCGCATAAAGCGTTAGCTTGGATTGAATCTGTCCTGACTGGAAAAAAGACAAACCTTTACCCTTGGACAATTCTTCTCCACAAAGAGGCCAATCACCATGGGGGTCTCTAAGATCTCTTCCCTCATTCCCGCTCTCTTGAACATATTTATGGCTCCTCTCATTGATCTAATTTCTGCATTGGCATAATATGCAGATAATACTCAGTTAATCATCTCTCTGGGCAAAAATTCAATGACCTCTGAATTGAACTTTCAAAATTGTCTTTTGGACATTATTTGTTGGATGCAAAATAATGACAGAAAATGCAACACGGACAAAACCGAAGTAGTACTTTTAGCTAAATCGAATTAATTTTCCCCTGCCCATTGGTGGCCAAAATAAGCCCCCCTCTGCTGCTCACCATTGAAGTTGCAAAGAACCTTGGAGGGAAAGTTGATTCAGCTCCATCTTTTTATCCTCAAACCTTACCAGTAGCAGGAACTTGTTTCAATCTAGTCAAGTCCTTCCAAAAATTCTTTCAATTCCTGCCTCTTGCTGCTAGGAACACTGTTGCCTTTGCCTTAATTGCTGCAAGATTGGATTGTTGCAACAGCCTCTACGCAGGATGTTCCAAGCGACTTAAACACAAGCTGCAGATGGTACAGAATGCTGCTGCAAGATTAGTGTTGCAACAACTCCCCAAGCGGTGCTCCGCCTCAGCTGCCTTGGGCAAATTGCATTGGCTTCCCATCCACAAAAGAATATTGTTCAAGATTTTTCTGTTAGTGTTCAGATCATTTAACAACACAAGTCCCAAATACATTACTGCCCGGTTTCAACGGTATAAGACACAGAGCACTGAGATCCTATGGCACCAACTTCTTGAGGTCCCCTTACAAATTCAAAACTTGAGGAGGGAGATCCTTTGTGGTGCTCAGGGCCAAAGCTTGGAATCTATTACCTATCCATCTGAGGGTTAGTGAAACCATGAAAGGAACTTTAAAATCTTAAAACCTGGCGTTTTCAGATGCCAGATGACTTGTACCTTTCATTCATCTAATCTTTATTGCTTTTTAACGTATATGCGGTTCTTGGGGAATGTTTTCATTTCTAGCTGAAGTGCCAGGATGCTCTTGTGAGAGTGACAGTTGCACTATATAAGACTGAGATCATTCATTCATAAATGTCAGAAACCCAAGTACATGACTGACGTTCAGATATCACTTCTCAGAAGTCTGTTCTGGTACTCTATGGCATGTGAGTTTTGGCGGTGTACTACCTGTTGTGTTCATTTCACAGAATTTCAATTTTGGAACAGATCCATCATTAATAGTCTAAATGCAAAACCAACAGGATGTATTTGTCTCTGATCATCCAAACATTGTTTGTAAAGTGTGGGACACTAGTGCTGTTCCATTGCTTCATCAGTTGTGTGTGGTTGTTGTTTAGGTCCTTTGATGAATGTACTGTGCAGGTTCCTGATTCTCTTTACTGGGCCCAACGAGGGACTTATTCTTGCAGTATTCTGGCTAAATGCAGCCATTGCGGTGCTAACAGCAGACAATATACACTTAAAATAGGCCAGGTCTGTTCTCTTTGGCAATGCTTGTTGATTATCTGTAAGAAATGTGTAATATTCTTCACCAGTCAGCCCACAGTTACCGTCAATTCACCATTTCTAATTCTTGCTAAAGGAGTAAAATCTTCTTCCAAGTGTTTTATAGTCATACCACTATAATGATTTTTATGCTGTAGGGAAAAACTAATCTAAGTATGTAATACATGTTTATCTTATGCATGCCTTCACATTCATTACCAAATACATTACTGCCCGGTTTCAACGGTATAAGACACAGAGCACTGAGATCCTATGGCACCAACTTCTTGAGGTCCCCTTACAAATTCAAAACTTGAGGAGGGAGATCCTTTGTGGTGCTCAGGGCCAAAGCTTGGAATCTATTACCTATCCATCTGAGGGTTAGTGAAACCATGAAAGGAACTTTAAAATCTTAAAACCTGGCGTTTTCAGATGCCAGATGACTTGTACCTTTCATTCATCTAATCTTTATTGCTTTTTAACGTATATGCGGTTCTTGGGGAATGTTTTCATTTCTAGCTGAAGTGCCAGGATGCTCTTGTGAGAGTGACAGTTGCACTATATAAGACTGAGATCATTCATTCATAAATGTCAGAAACCCAAGTACATGACTGACGTTCAGATATCACTTCTCGGAAGTCTGTTCTGGTACTCTATGGCATGTAAGTTTTGACGGTGTACTACCTGTTGTGTTCATTTCACAGAATTTCAATTTTGGAACAGATCCATCATTAATAGTCTAAATGCAAAACCAACAGGATGTATTTGTCTCTGATCATCCAAACATTGTTTGTAAAGTGTGGGACACTGGTGCTGTTCCATTGCTTCATCAGTTGTGTGTGGTTGTTGTTTAGGTCCTTTGATGAATGTACTGTGCAGGTTCCTGATTCTCTTTACTGGGCCCAACGAGGGACTTATTCTTGCAGTATTCTGGCTAAATGCAGCCATTGCGGTGCTAACAGCAGACAATATACACTTAAAATAGGCCAGGTCTGTTCTCTTTGGCAATGCTTGTTGATTATCTGTAAGAAATTTGTAATATTCTTCACCAATCAGCCCACAGTTACCATCAATTCACCATTTCTAATTCTTGCTAAAGGAGTAAAATCTTCTTCCAAGTGTTTTATAGTCATACCACTATAATGATTTTTATGCTGTCGGGAAAAACTAATCTAAGTATGTAATACATGTTTATCTTATGAATGCCTTCACATTCATTACCAAGCAGCAGATGCTTTTGACCGCCTGGTCATTGGTTCGTGTCCTAGCGCCTGTACCCACCCTTTGCGTGGCCAACAATAAACATCTGTTATTCAGCGCCAAGATGCCTACAGGGGCGAGCATGCGCTTTCAGATGTGTTCAGACTAGCAGGGCAAATGCTATTCCAGGTTCTGAGGTTGTTTTCAAGTCACTATATGCCGGCATCATCCCCAGGCCTGAAGGCCTTTCTGAGGCACTGACTTGTCTGTGCTCCAGGTTTATCTGTAGACCAACCCACCTCGGCCCCACTCAGGCCAAAACTCTTGTTTTCATATGCAGAAAGCGCCTAGAGGTGAATCCAGCTGCAGGATGCACTGCACATACAGCAATGGGAGAGCTTGTGTATAAGATTCCTGAATACACTACTCTAAATACTTTAGGAAGGCTCACAGATATCGATCTGTCTATCAGAGGCTTCCATATTTCTCTTTACTTCCATTACCTGTATCTTGGATTTGACTATTCTTGTGGGGCACACAGAGTGAATTGTCTCAAGGCGTTATAAGGAGTTCGATGGCATCTGTCGCTGTAGATACGCATGTTCTGCAATAGCTCGCCATCTGGTGTTGGGCCGGAGTGTTACAAGTTGTTTTTCTTCGAAGAAGTCTTTCGAGTCACGGGACCGAGTGACTCCTCCTTTTGTCTCCATTGCGCATGGGCGTCGACTCCATCTTCGATTGTTTTTTTTCCGCCATCGGGTTCGGACGTGTTCCTGTCGCTCCGATTTTCGGAACGGAAAAAATAGTTAATTTCGGAAGATTTTCGTCGGTATTGTTGCGTTCGGGATCGGCGTACTTAGATTCAACACCGCATCGAAGATCGAAGAGCTCCGGTGCCCTTCTGGGTAGTTTTTCGATCCTCCGTCGGGGCCTGGTCGGCCCGACCGCGTGCTGAGGAACGCCGATGGAACGGACCCCGTTCCGTTTCTGCCCCAAATGCCACAATAAATACCCCTACACAGACCAACACTTGGTCTGCAACCTGTGCCTGTCACCTGAGCACAGCGAAGACACCTGCGAGGCCTGTCGTGCGTTCCGGTCCCGAAAAACACTCCGAGACCGTCGAGCCAGAAGACTTCAAATGGCGTCCGCACCGACAGCCCAACGGGAGTTCGAGGAACAGGAAGAAGAAGGTACCTTCTCGATCCAAGACTCAGACTCCGAAGGATTCGACGACACACAAACCGTGAGTAAGACGTCGAAAACCACACAAAGAAACATTTACAAGGCCCAGGGGACGCCACTGCCACCAGGCCATGGCTCCACCCATAAATTCGGTGACCGACCGTCGGCACCGAAAAAGGCCCAAACAGTGCCGAGATCGTCCGACTCCGGTCGAGACACCGGCACGCAGCCTTCTCGGGACCGAGAAAGTGCTGGAGACAAGCCTCGACACCGAGATGCCGGTGTGGACACGGCTCGACGCCGAGACAGCGGCACCGAAACAGATCGACGCCGAGAGGTTTCGGCCCCGAAAAGGAAAAAAGTCACCTCGGAGCCGAAAAAACACGCAGACAAAGTTTCGACGCCGAAACAAACTGCAAGCGACCCAGCTTCAGGCTCTTATACAGAAGAGCACTCGCTAACCTCCCAAATGCAAAAGCATAGGTTTGAGGAAGAGCTACAAGCAACTGATGTGGACCATACGCAAAAGCGTATCTTCATTCAGCAGGGGACAGGAAAAATAAGCACCCTTCCCCCCATTAGGAGAAAGAGAAGGTTGGAGTTCCAGACGGAACAAGCACCACAACCAAAAGTGGTTAAAAGAATTACACCACCACCCTCTCCTCCGCCCGTGATTAACGTTTCACCAGCACAAACTCCATCTCACTCCCCAGCTCACACCACCATGAGCCAGGGTGACCAAGATCAGGACGCATGGGACCTATACGACGCCCCAGTGTCAGATAACAGCCCGGAGGCCTACCCTACAAAGCCATCTCCACCAGAAGACAGCACCGCGTACTCTCAGGTGGTGGCTAGAGCAGCACAATTTCATAACGTAAGCCTCCACTCAGAACAGGTCGAGGATGATTTCTTGTTCAACACACTCTCCTCCACCCACAGCTCCTACCAAAGCCTGCCTATGCTCCCTGGTATGCTCCGGCACGCAAAAGACATATTTAAGGAGCCGGTCAAAAGTAGGGCAATCACACCAAGGGTGGAAAAGAAGTATAAGCCGCCTCCTACGGACCCGGTTTTCATCACTACACAGCTGCCACCAGACTCTGTTGTTGTAGGAGCAGCTAGGAAAAGGGCCAACTCTCACACATCTGGAGATGCACCACCCCCAGATAAAGAAAGCCGCAAGTTCGATGCAGCTGGTAAAAGAGTCGCAGCACAAGCTGCAAACCAGTGGCGCATCGCAAACTCCCAGGCACTACTTGCGCGCTATGACAGAGCCCACTGGGACGAGATGCAACATCTCATTGAACATCTGCCCAAGGACTTCCAAAATAGGGCGAAACAAGTGGTTGAGGAGGGACAGACCATCTCCAACAACCAGATACGTTCCTCCATGGACGCTGCAGATACAGCTGCACGGACAATTAATACATCTGTAACTATCAGACGGCATGCATGGCTCCGAACGTCTGGATTTAAACCAGAGATTCAACAAGCAGTTCTCAATATGCCTTTTAATGAAAAAGAACTGTTCGGTCCAGAAGTGGACACAGCGATTGAGAAACTCAAAAAAGATACGGACACTGCCAAAGCCATGGGCGCACTCTACTCCCCGCAGAGCAGAGGGAATTACAGCACATTCCGTAAAACGCCCTTTCGAGGGGGGTTTCGGGGTCAAAGCACACAAGCCAGCACCTCACAAGCAACACCGTCCACTTACCAGGGACAGTATAGAGGAGGTTTTCGGGGACAATCTAGAGGAGGGCAATTCCCTAGAAATAGAGGGAGATTTCAAAGCCCCAAAACCCCTACTACTAAACAATGACTCACATGTCACTCACCCCCTCCACACAACACCAGTGGGGGGAAGAATAGGTCATTATTACAAAGCATGGGAGGAAATCACTACAGACACTTGGGTTCTAGCAATTATCCAACATGGTTATTGCATAGAATTTCTACAATTCCCTCCAAACATACCACCAAAAGCACAAAATTTAACAACACACCATTCCAATCTCCTGGAGATAGAAGTGCAGGCACTATTGCAAAAGAATGCAATCGAATTAGTGCCAAACACACAAATAAACACAGGAGTTTACTCACTGTACTTTCTGATACCAAAGAAGGACAAAACACTGAGACCAATCCTAGACCTCAGAGTAGTGAACACTTTCATCAAATCAGACCACTTCCACATGGTCACACTACAAGAAGTATTGCCATTGCTAAAACTACACGACTACATGGCAACTTTAGACCTCAAGGATGCTTATTTCCATATACCAATACACCCATCGCACAGGAAATACCTAAGGTTTGTATTCAAAGGAATACATTACCAATTCAAGGTACTGCCTTTCGGATTAACAACCGCACCAAGAGTCTTTACCAAATGTCTAGCGGTAGTCGCTGCACACATAAGAAGGCAGCAAATACATGTGTTCCCATATTTGGACGACTGGCTAATCAAGGCCCATTCGTTCATACAGTGCTCAAATCACACAAATCAGATCATACAAACCCTCTTCAAACTCGGGTTCACCGTCAATTTCACAAAATCCAAAATTCTGCCACGCAAGGTACAACAATACCTGGGAGCCATAATAGACACATCAAATGGAGTAGCCACTCCAAGTCCACAAAGAATTCAAAATTTCAACACCATCATACAACGCATGTATCCAACACAAAAGATACAGGCAAAGATGGTATTACAACTCCTAGGCATGATGTCATCATGCATAGCCATTGTCCCAAACGCAAGACTGCACATGAGGCCCTTACAACAATGCCTAGCATCGCAGTGGTCTCAAGCACAGGGTCACCTTCTAGATCTGGTGTTAATAGACCGCCAAACTTACCTCTCGCTTCTGTGGTGGAACATCATAAATTTAAACAAGGGGCGGCCTTTCCAAGACCCAGTGCCACAATACGTAATAACAACAGATGCTTCCATGACAGGGTGGGGAGCACACCTCGATCAACACAGCATACAAGGACAATGGAACGTACATCAAACAAAACTGCATATCAATCACCTAGAACTTCTAGCAGTTTTTCAAGCACTAAAAGCTTTCCAACCAATAATAGTTCACAAATACATTCTCGTCAAAACAGACAACATGACAACAATGTATTATCTAAACAAGCAGGGAGGGACGCACTCCACGCAGTTAAGCCTGCTAGCACAAAAAATTTGGCATTGGGCAATTCACAACCAAATTCGCCTAATTGCACAGTTTATACCAGGGATACAAAATCAACTCGCAGACAATCTCTCTCGAGATCACCAACAGGTCCACGAATGGGAAATTCACCCCCAAATTCTGAACACTTATTTCAAACTCTGGGGAACACCTCAGATAGACTTGTTTGCGACAAGGGAGAACGCAAAATGCCAAAACTTCGCATCCAGGTACCCACACAAACAATCCCAAGGCAATGCCCTATGGATGAACTGGTCAGGGATATTTGCTTACGCTTTTCCTCCTCTCCCTCTCCTTCCTTACCTGGTAAACAAACTCAGTCAAAGCAAACTCAAACTCATATTGATAGCACCAACTTGGGCAAGGCAACCCTGGTACACAACGCTGCTAGACCTCTCAGTGGTACCCTGCACCAAATTGCCCAACAGGCCAGATCTGTTGACACAGCACAACCAAAAGATCAGACACCCAGATCCAGCATCGCTGAATCTAGCAATCTGGCTCCTGAAATCCTAGAATTCGGGCACTTACAACTTACCCAAGAATGTATGGAAGTCATAAAACAAGCAAGAAGGCCATCCACCAGGCACTGCTATGCAAGTAAATGGAAGAGGTTTGTTTGCTACTGCCATATTAATCAAATACAACCATTACACACAACTCCAGAACATGTAGTGGGTTACTTGCTTCACTTACAAAAATCTAACCTAGCTTTCTCTTCCATTAAGATTCACCTTGCAGCAATATCTGCATACCTGCAGACTACCTATTCAACTTCCCTATATAGAATACCAGTCATTAAAGCATTCATGGAGGGCCTTAGGAGAATTATACCACCAAGAACACTACCTGTTCCTTCATGGAACCTAAATGTTGTCCTAACTAGACTTATGGGTCCACCTTTTGAACCCATGCACTCCTGCGACATACAGTTCCTAACCTGGAAGGTGGCATTTCTCATCGCCATTACTTCCCTGAGAAGAGTAAGCGAGATTCAGGCGTTTACTATACAGGAACCTTTTATACAACTACACAAAAATAAAGTCGTCCTAAGGACCAATCCTAAATTTTTGCCAAAGGTTATTTCACCGTTCCATCTAAATCAAACAGTGGAACTTCCAGTGTTCTTTCCACAGCCAGATACCGTAGCTGAAAGGGCACTACATACATTAGATGTCAAAAGAGCATTAATGTATTACATTGACAGAACAAAGAACATCAGAAAGACTAAACAACTCTTTATTGCATTTCAAAAACCTCATGCAGGAAACCCAATTTCAAAACAAGGTATAGCCAGATGGATAGTTAAATGCATCCAAATCTGCTACCTTAAAGCTAAACGACAGCTGCCCATTACACCAAGGGCACACTCAACCAGAAAGAAAGGTGCTACCATGGCCTTTCTAGGAAACATCCCAATGCAAGAAATATGTAAGGCAGCCACATGGTCTACGCCTCACACATTCACCAAGCACTACTGTGTAGACGTGTTATCCGCACAACAAGCCACAGTAGGTCAAGCTGTATTAAGGACATTATTTCACACTACTTCCACTCCTACAGGCTGATCCACCGCTTTTGGGGAAATAACTGCTTACTAGTCTATTGCAGAACATGCGTATCTACAGCGACAGATGCCATCGAACTGAAAATGTCACTTACCCAGTGTACATCTGTTCGTGGCATCAGTCGCAGTAGATTCGCATGTGCCCACCCGCCTCCCCGGGAGCCTGTAGCAGTTTGGAAGTTACCTTCAATTATCTATATATGTATCATCTCAACCTTAAATAGGTGCATACTTAGTCACTCCATTGCATGGGTACTATTACTACAATTCAACTCCTACCTCACCCTCTGCGGGGAAAAACAATCGAAGATGGAGTCGACGCCCATGCGCAATGGAGACAAAAGGAGGAGTCACTCGGTCCCGTGACTCGAAAGACTTCTTCGAAGAAAAACAACTTGTAACACTCCGGCCCAACACCAGATGGCGAGCTATTGCAGAACATGCGAATCTACTGCGACTGATGCCACGAACAGATGTACACTGGGTAAGTGACATTTTCAATACATTTTGTGTATGAATCCCATTCCCACCCACGATCCTGAATAGGGTTTCCAAAATGCTATTATTCTCTGCAATTACGTCAGCCCATGTTTACTTCCATGTTCACAGTGCCACAATTTGAAATGCCTGTTCATAATAGTATACAGCTGCGGAACACATATATATTACTTACTGGCAGTCACCATTGGGTAGTTAAATTTAGGACCATGTTAACAGAAAAGGCATTTTTTTGACTTGCCTAGATCTTTGGCACCATTTGACAAATTTTCACTAAACTTTCCAAAGAAAGTCTGCCAGTGATTCTTGTTGCGCATGCAAAGTTTCGAGGTGATCTGTCAAGCGGGCGCTGAGAAAAGGGGCAGGGGTCAGAAAATGTGAGTTTCTCATGTTAATTCCCATTGTAGTTTTGAACACAACTTCAGCCCGAACTGCTGGACGGAATTACCCCACATTTAGCAGAAAGCTAGATTTTGTTACGCAGATTGTGCTTTAGGTTATTTGGTGTAAATCTGTTCAGTAGTTTTTGAGATATTACAGTCTATTAAATTTTTACATCTGAGGTCGCAAATTTGTTGCGATGATCACAACGTAATCGTGAATACGCACAACCCCAGAAATGCTGTGATTGGATGGCTGCAACCTTAGCAGAAAGTTGCAGCTGTCATTTTATGTTATGGGACATGGTCTCTGGGCTGAAAATAAAAATAAGTGGCACAAGGGGTCAGGGTGTAGGTACCCTGGCCCCAGGGGTGTGATATAGGAGTCTTTGTAGGTCAAATTATGACCTTACAATGTTTTATTTTCATGACACACGATATTCACAAATACTTTGCGATGCTCAGCATGGCCCCCGTGGAAATTGGCAACAAAATCGTGATTATCAGCAACAACAATAAAACATTTACAGAGTCTTCATACACTAATTCAATCACTCGTAGTGGCACTCAAACTTATCCAACCACTCCCAGACCCACTGAGACACACACACCCACTAACCGACATACTCACACTCATGCACCCACTTACAGACACACTCAGATACTCATGCAACTACTCACAGACCCATTCATACCCTCAAACACCCACTCCCATACCAGCTCAGAAACTCAGACACTCATGCACACACACACTTACCCACTCAGACGCTCATGCACCCACTCACAGACTCACTCAGACCATTACCCATGCCATCACAGACCCACTCAGACACTAAAGTACCCACTCATAGATCCATTTGTGCATTCATATACACACTTAAAGACCCACTAATACGTGCATGCAGCCACTCAAATACCCATTGACACCTTCATGCACCCACTCATAGACGCACTGAGACACTGATTTACCCACTCACAGACCCACTCATAAACTGATGCAGGGACTCAGGCACTGATGCAGCGACTTACAGGCCCACTTAGTCATACACCCACTCAGTCTCTGACGCACCCACTCAGACTGACCCCCACCCACTCAGAGACCGACTCACTCAGAGGCCCACTCACTGTCACACATCCACTCACAGGCCCAGTAGACCATCACACACCCACTCTCAAATCCACTCAGACCTTCATGCGCCGGCTCATATACCCCTCATGCACACTCCCAGACCCACTCAGACACTCACAAACCTACACACAGACCCATTCCGAACCTCACGGACTCCCTCAGACCATCACACACCCACTCAGAGACCCTCATGCACCCACTCATACCCAGACACTTTCACACCCAGTGACACCATCTTACACCCAGAGAGACTGACCCTTCAGGCATGCATGGCGGAGGTTGGGTGGTTGCATGGGGTTGGTTGCTGGCCTGGTCCTGCAGCCAACCCTTGCTCTGGCCGTTCTCTGTGTCGGTGCAGGGTTGTGGGTTAATGGTTATAGGGCTGCTGGCCAGTCCCTAGGGCCAACCCTCACGAGCGTGTCGGTGGTTGGAGTAACAGATAGTAGTTAAAATTACTTTATGGTAAGAAAAAACATAGAAATTCCCTGGAGAAAAAAACAAAGCTTACAGGGACGTTATAGTTAGGAAATATAATTTAAAAAAACATAGACATTCACTTAAAAAAACAAAGGTTACAGGGACGTTATAGTTAGGTTCTGAACAAAACCTTAGAAATTCAGAAGTTATAGTTATTTCAAGTAACTATAAGTCATGCCCTAAGGTAACTATAACTCACGTCCTCGCCATGCACTGCTAATTACTCCAGATATTGCAGCAATCATTACAACTTTTATAACGTCATTCAAAATATCAATTAAACATTAGCAGTCAAATTAATGAAGAAAAAACTGTGCATGGTGGGGCGCGAGTTAGGTTTTGTACGAGTAAATTCAGAACCGAACTATAACGCCCTGTGACCTTTGTGTTTTTTTTTTGTTTGTTTTAACAGAGAATTTCTGGTTTTAGTAATTCTATTTCCTTACTATAACATCCCTATAGCCTTTAGTTTTTTTTAAGTGAATATAACACAAAGGTATAGACTGTGAGTCAAGGTGGTGATTTTCATCTCTCGGTCTCAAAGACCTTTTAGGCAGTTCAGTTTAGGGACAAGGGAGGAAAGACATGACAAGATATAACACATTTCAGTTGTTTTTAGTTGTGCGTATAAATGCACCCGCAAATGACGTTGGATAGTTGTGCAGTGTACCGAAAGAATAGGTACTTTCAAAATATTATTGCAAACATATATATTTTTTTTTAAGGCAGCGTGCTTCAGTACAGTAAAGTGTTGAGGGCATGTTCAGCCGGCACCCTTCACAGCTGTCATGTAAGTAAGGATAGTGTGCCAAAATAATCACCATTTTTAAACTTTTGCCTCTTTGAGTTGCTTCTCGCACACTTTTATTTTGTTTTAGTGTCTTTTATGACATTACAACTGTAAAATGTAGAGGAAATGTCCAAAAATAAAGTGCAGCTCTTCAAGAATGAACTCTTAGTTTATTCTTTACACCTCAGCCACGGCGGCAGTCCCAACTGACATTTCATTTCTCAGTCACCTCAGAAAGGCTGCATTGGAATTCTTGTCACACAAGAATTCCATAGACACTGGCCAATCCCCTGAGGCTGTGGTCAGGATGTCACACTTCTCCCTCTTTATACAATAACAACGATATATACACTAACAGAAAATATGAGCCCTATAGCTTATTGTAAACTAACATCAAGATTCAGTAATAACAAAGGAAATATATTGGGACATAGTTGTGTCTACAACACTTACGCAGAATTATCCAATGAATAAAAGCATTTACACAATGAACAATTCTCAAAGGAAAATGTATAAACATAGGAATATTGCTAGAGAATACAAGGCTTGCAAGTAATTAAATGAGGGATGAAACAAAACTTCAGGAAATATTTGGAACTCAGTTGACCTTATAGTCTCTAAAATATGTAGGGAGCCCTGTTACATGCCCACTCTTTCTGATATCAATTTTTGATTTGTTGTTGTTCGACTTCACCAACTTATCACTCTTTGTGGTATTCCCTAATTGATCTTCATCTCTGATTTCTCTATCTGTCTTCCTCTGTACTAAGATTTCAATCCCACTATCATGTTGATCCGGCTCCACACATTTGACCACTCTACCCAAGTTCCATATTCTTCCATCCGGAGTTTTTACTGCATTGTGAAATAGTTTAGTTATCTTCAATGGCTCTGTGAATTTAAATCCCTCTTTCTGATCTGCAGGAGATCTCACTTTAACCCATTCACCTACTCTGAAGTCAATTGCCTTGGTCTTGTGTGTCTTGTCAAAATGTTTCTTTTGTGTATGTTGTGAATCAAGCTTCTTTTTCCGCCATGCTTGGTTCGTGTCTCTTTACCCAACCTTTATACCACTTCATCCACCCAGCACTAATCTAGAGTTAGGTCTCCTACCCTTTAGCAATTCAAAAGGTGTCATGCCAGTGGTCTCATGTGAGGTCTCCTACCCTTTAGCAATTCAAAAGGTGTCATGCCAGTGGTCTCATGTGGAGTGAGACGATAAGCTTCCAATCTACATATTACTTCCTCTTTCCAACACAGTCCATTTACTTTAGCCAGTTGGATGTCTTCCTATATGGTTTTGTTAAACCTCTCTACTACTCCGTTTGTTTCAGGATGATAAAGAGCACAAAGCTTTTGTTTTATTCCATTGCATTTTAGAAACTCCTTTGTTTCCCTTGAGCAAAATTGTGTTCCATTGTCAGTCAACAACGTGTTGGGAAGACCTTCACGCATGAAAACTTCCAACAGAAATGTGATCACTGTGTTGGAACGAATGTCTGAAACCATTTTAATTTCTGGCCATCTTGAGTAGAGATCCACTAAATTTAAGATATGTGGTCATCCCTTTTCTCCAGACAATGGTCCCATTATATCCATGGCCACACCCATCCAAGGCCCTTCAGGTAACTGACGATACAACATAGGTGGAGTGTATAACTTCAACACGTTATCACTGGCTGCACATGGTACACAATCCCTGACTACTCTTTCTACAGCTCCATCAATCCCCGGCCACCAAAAGTCCAGACGTAACCTCTGTTAAGTCTTGGTGATACCAAAGTGACCATCGTGATCCAGCTCAATCAACCTCATTTTTAAACTGCTAGGCGGTATTAATGTGGTACCCCTAAATAGACACCCATCCAACTCAGACAATACCTCTCTGACAATCCAATAGGGTTGCATCTCTTCATCAATTTTCCCTTGTGATTCCCATCTCTTAACTAGATTTCCTCTGACTTTTAAAGAATGGGATCAACTTCCAGTTCCTATTTCCATCAACTCTCTTCAATGGCACCCTTGGTTATCATACAGACATCTTTTTTGGGTTTATGTACATCCTCACAACAGCTCATATCACGGTCATGCTCTACATCTGATTCTTTCACTAAACGTGAAAGACAATCAGCAGCACAATTCCTAACCCCTGGAACATACTCAGCATCAAAACTGAACTCTTGGAGATTTACCACCCACCTTTTGATCCTACTTGAGATTGCCATCAAGCCTTTTTTAGTAAAAAACCTTCTTAAGTGGTTTATGGTCTGTTTTTACCTTAAAAGTGGTTCCCCAGATGAAGTCTCTAAATTTGTGGAGGACCCAGTATACTGCTAATGCTTCCCTCTCAATCAAAGTAATTGACATATACTTGTCTAAGAGCTCTGGAAGCAAAAGTTATAGTTTGTTCCCCTGTACTATCTTTTTGAAGAACTGCCAATAGACCTTTTGAGCTTGTGTCAATTGCCACTATTGTTTCATTTCCTGGTACAAAAGATTTAAGACTGGGTGTGTTCGCTAGTGCCTTCTTAATGTCTTCGAATTCATCTTCACACCCTTGTCCTAGGTGTAAATAACATTTTTGTTTTTTTTGGAGTAATTTCCTCATCTAAAAAGTGTGACTTGCAAAGTTTATTATAAATTTACTATAGAACTCTACCATTCCTAAGAACGATTTTAACTCATCTTTTTTCTCAGGAGAAGCTAAATTCATTATTGTGTTCACCAATTCAGGTTTGGGTCGTATGACCTGAGATGAAATTGTGTGTCCTAGATAATTTATTTCTGTACATTTGATCTTAAGATTTTTCTTTTTTGACAGTCATCCCATATTTGAATTTCATAAGCACACTTCGAAGTCTTGTGTCATGTATTGTCGTGTCTTCACCAAAAATCAACACGTCATCTTGATAAAAGAATAACCCTGGTACACCAGTTAGGGTGGAGTTCATAGCCCTTTGGAAAACTGATGCCGCTGACACAAGGCCAAACGGCATCCTGTTGAACTTGTAAGCCCCCATAGGAGTTATAAAGGCTGTAAGGTCTTGTGAATTAGCATGTAAACGAATTTGGTGATACGCTGAGGTTAAGTCCAATGTTGAAAAAATACTTTGCTCCAGCTATCTTGGAAAACATTTCTGTGATTTTGGGCAATGGGAACTTGTATGCTACAACTTCTTTGAGTGCTCTAAGGTCTATGTATAGGCGGATTTTCCCATCTGTTTTCCTAGCTGCCACAATGGGAGCCAACTATTCCCTCGCCTCAACTGCGTGATGACATCAAACTTGCACAATTTTTCTAACTCAGCTCTGACTGCTCAATGTACACTAATGGGAAGACTTCTCGCTCTAGCTGAAACTTGAATGGCATTGTCTTTTAGTTTTATTTTGTGTGCAAAAGTTTTAAGACAGCCTAACTTGTGAGAGAAAACCTCAGGAAATTATTTTTCAGTTTTGCATTTCTCATCCCCTGAATGGGATGTTTTGCACTAATATTTGTGGGCTGGATTTTGGGTTGAGAACCACACCTAAATCCTTCTGTACAGGACAGCCCAGGATATTATCTCCTTGAACAGACACGTATATTTTGCATGCACTATATTTGTTTTTGTATTCTACTGTTCCTAGGAAGAAACCCTTCACCTTTATGGTTGCCCTCCACACCCTCCTGGCGAAATATCCATTTTTCAAAGTTTGACTTTTCCCTTGTTCATTACATTGAACACTCTCTCAGATATAATTGTCAACCTGGAACAAGAGTCAAACCTGACTTCCTCATCTTTGTCATCTATTCTTAACCAGTCATTAGGATTACACAGCTTAGTATCTGACATTTGTAACACAATTTCTTCACAAATCTCACTTACATTCTTCTTTTCCATTTTCTTTATAAACTTCCCACTCTTGCAACACACCATCTAATGTCCTTTTTTCCCACATTTGTTGCAATGAGTTTTGATGGTAGGACAATCTTTGTTTGCCAAATGTCCAGTGTGCCCACACCTAAAACAACGCCCTTTAAATTCGTTGTCAGTTCTCTTTTCTTGTGTGAGTACATTACTTTTCAAAACCTGGGCCTTACTTTCTTCCATCTCTACTTGTTGTACATCCCCTTTACTCAAGTTATCTTTTTTTTAATTTCTTGCACATATTTCCACATATGTTCCACTTGTTTGGCTACAATTAACATTTCTCTTAAGGGAGGGTCATCTTTAAACCACAATTCTTATCAAATGTTTTCATATTGCAATTTAGTAAAGATTGATCTTTAATCTGTTTAACACAACTCGCTCCAAAGTTGCAATCACCTTTTAGGCTTTTCTGGTCAATAACAATGCGTTCTCCACTTTACTTCCTTGTTGTTTAATATCCAGATTCTTTTAAAAGCTTTAAAGTAATATTCAGACCAGATACCCACTGACTCCTTCGCAATATCCTTATTGACGTTTGAGTTTAAAACATAGCTATTGTAACTCACCAAATTGAAGTTTGGCTCCGAGGACCCATGCTGGATGATTACTAACGAACAGTCATTTGTGCGGAAATTTTGGAGGTGAACTGTCTTCTTACTGTTTTGTCGCCTTCTTGCTCTGTTGAGGTGTATCCAGAGGTGAAAAAGGTCTTCAGTAATCGCCAGTGTAAAATGTAGAGGAAATGTCCAAAAATGAAGCGCAGCTCTCCAAAAATTAACTCTTAGTTTATTCTTTACCCCTCAGCCACAGCGGCAGTCCCAACTGCCATTTCATTTATCAGTCACCCTTAGAGAGGCTGCATTGGAATTCTCCTGACACAAGTATTCCATAGACGCTGGCCAATCCCCTGAGGCTGTGGGCAGGATCTCACAACAACCCTCCCATTCACCAACAACCCCCCTTCCCGTTCACCACCCACACCCAATTGCCAAAGGTAATAGCTTGCCAATAAGCAAGACCTATTGGCTTTGCTAGTGCTTGATGAGTGTTCTAGCTGTGTTGCTAAAGGTGAGGGAGGTGATTCAATTTCTTCATGTTCATCATCCGGTCCCTGTGGTGCCTATCCTACTAACCTACCCCTTTGAAGAACCTACCACCAGTAACATTCCGCAGCACACCATCGAGAATCAACATGCTCATCAGTAACATGAAAAAAAAAGAATATACACAGTATTAAGTTTTTATTATTTCATATATTAAGACAACTGTCCTAAAACTTTATAAGTAATCTGTCTTCTCAATTTCTGCAATGCCCTTTTCACGTGTCATGTATTCCTCATGACAATATATTAGAATGTCATTCAGTGCAACCCTATAATGACATTCAGAAAGCTGTGCCACAATGTACCCATAAAGGGCTGGAAGGCTGCATGAGGAGCTGCATGGCCCAATGGCCATTATAGCTCATACTGAACAGTGCATGGTGTCTTACTCTTGTCGTCTTGTTTCTCTTGGATTTGTTGGTATGTACCTCCTACATCCAATTTAGTCAACTAAAGCACCCCTGTTACTTGATATAACAAATAGGGAATAGGAAGCAAGAAGTATGAGTTTTCTATTAGACTTTCAACAGCTCTGTAGTCGATGCAAGCATTTACATCTCTTTTTTTATTTAAAAATTAAGAAGAGTGTGATAATTGGGAAGGGCTTATAAAAAAAAAGTCTCCAAATAGTTTTCTAAATATTTATTTAAATGCCTCAGTTCCTCTTCTGTCAGTTCATATGTAAATGTGTGGAATGACCTCCCCCAGATCAAGGTTTATCCTTCTGTTTTATTTGTCAAGGGTAGTCAGGTTATTGGAGTTTACTGGAGGCAGGTTATTGGAGGTTACTCGAGGCAACACATCTGCCTTATAAAGCATACAGCTATTGTTTAGGTACCACAGTATGTATTGTGCCAATATGAAGCTCTTGGTGATTTTCACACACACCAGTGACCAAACACACCTTCGCTAAATGCAGGTATTCAGTGCAATGATCCTGAGAGTATTTTGACATGAATTTAATAAATAGTATTTTCTAATCTGTGGTTTGGTAGTGTTGTGTGAACTATGTAGGTATTGTTGTGCAACTCCATGAATGGCCTGGTCATCCCCACCCTCTGGATGTGATGTTGGTGCCACTATATCTTACTGCTACCTCTGTGCTCCAACATCCATTCCTTTCTGATAGAGACTTATAACCGCCTTGTGAATTTCTTCAAGGCTGGATCCAGAAGATTTTCATAGCAATTCCCTCTTGTGCTGTTAGGTGGTGTGCCGCACTGAGACTTGTCTGTCCCGCCCATGACATTCGGGCAACTTTATCTGCATACGCTTGCACCTTTCTGCAATTTCTGATGCAGATCTGGTGCTCCCTCCATCAGGTCTGTCAGACTTGACAGTTTTTCCCACAGAAATGTTCAGTGTGCAAGGGCCATGCACCCTCCTACAATTACAGTATTTAAACTGTGCAAGATTGTCATTTGCCGTAGGCAGATGTTGGTGACATATCCACATTAGGTCTGTCTCTGGCTTCTGGGCTCCGAACACAATTCAGCGTTGTGTGACAGGTGCATGAAGATGAACACCAAGGCATCTGTGACCTCAAAGGCAAGATGTACGCTGCAGAACATTGCCAAATCTAGGTCGAGAGTGTGGATGTGCTCCTGGGGGCCGATCTCATGACCAGTCCTCCTCGAAATTGAGGTTGTCTGGTAATTTCAAAAAGAGTAAAAAAAAAAAAAAAAGAAAAAGTCCAGACACTGCTCTTTTGGCCTGCCAATCCAATCACTGAGTTGCGCCACACTCCAGTTACCGCCAGGCTTCGAAATCTATATCTGATCCCAAACTGATTCAGTGTCTCATGCTTCGTCATCCTGACTTTCCTGGACCCGTGGCAACTCCACACCAAGTTCTAAAGTTTAGACACAGTACAGAGCAAATTTTGGATTTTCAGCTGACCCCTCCAGCTCACCTTCCGGCCCCAAGGATTTGAGATGGTCTCTTATCGGACCACTTCCAGTGCAGCCCCTACCCCGACTGTGCCACTTCTCTCGAAGTTAACCTGGCTTCCAGCTTGACACTAGTGATTCGTACTGCAATGCAGCCCCTAGCATCAATGCTGGCATCGACCTCAGAGAGGGAGCCTTTTGACCTTTAAGACACTGATGTGAACCTGGAGCAACCTCCCCTGACATCACATTGACCTACCCTCACTGTGACCTGGAATCATTCTCTCCACGCCAACATGAATTTTGAAAAGAAATTGACTATTCCAGTCATGTTTATTTTTGACAAACTTATTTCTGAACTTGCAGGATGCCAGGGGCCTGGATACCTCTCCAGACACTGGCGTCCACTCCCATCTCCCAAATGTAGCCACAGAAGAGTCTTCCTCCGATGCCACAGTGATGAGGAAGGAGGCAAAAATCCAAAACCTCACACAGCCTACCTCTGAGGTAAAGACTAATGTATTGACAGAAGTGGTTCTTCCCAGACAAACTAGACAAGAGCTTCTACTGTCATTCAGTGAGGCAATTACGTACACAGTGTTGGGCACCTGGTCAAACCAAGATCTTGGCCATCACTCAACAGGCAGATCGCAAGGTGGCTCAGACTTGCTCCAGGGGATGCTGCCTTCCTCTTCCTACATCCATTACCTGAAAGCCTGGTGGTACAGGCCTGTAACAGCAGTCTGAACACCAGTGTGTTTCCTACCACCCTGCCAGTTGAAACACATGGAAGCTGTCACCAAAGGGATGTTTGTGTCCTCCAGCCTTGCCCTCTGGTTGCCTCCTGGGCCGATGCAGTCATGTCGTATGGGACATGGTGGCAGATAACATGCCCACAGTCCTAGATGATTCAAGGCTAAACATCTAGTGCCTTACTCAAATTGGACAAGACACCTGAGAGGCTCAATTAGATCAGGCCTGGACATGACCAACTTCCTAGATAGAGCAGTTGCCACCTTTTGTGCTGCTTAAGCACTACCCATCGATCCGCTCAATCAAATTGTCCAGTAACTGCCAGCAGTCACTGATTGATATGGCTTTTAATGGGACCCATCTCTTCGGAGACCAGATGGATTGGTCCTGGAGTGTTTTAAGGACAACAAGGCGTACTCTCTCTTGTGCTTGTTCGCTCTGCCAGTTCACCAGGTCTTCCTACAAATTCTCCACTTTGAGGCTCCGGAATGGGATACCAAAAGATACAACGTCAGCACACGCGTCAGCAACAGCAGGCCTCTCAGTCCTTTAGGGGTAGAGATTGGGGGAAGGGGGGCGGAGGTGTGGAGAATCCACCAGTGAGCAGGCCACCAAGGGCAGCGATCTACGCAAAACCCAGGCCCTCTTCCAACAGCTGCTGCAAAACCGCTTTAAGTCACCCTTGGCAGCGCACGGTCACCTGGTGGGAGGCAGCATCACCTTGTTTTTTTCTCTTTCACCTCTTCAGATGTAAAAGCATCACATCCAACCAATGGGTGCTCCACATTGTGGAACACTGTTACTCTACTCTTCCTGTCATATCCTTTGCATATTGCACACACTTCACAACACCTTCCGGCTGCCCACGTGTCCATACTCTGGTAGCAAATTGAGGTTCTCTTGGCCAAAGGAGCCATACAGAGGGTGCCAGCATCACAGATTGGGACTGGCTATTTCCATTATTTCCTATTGCTGAAAAGAACAGAGGTCTTTGCCCGATCCTAGATCTTCGCCCTCTGAAATTTGTCCTTTGAGCAGAGAAGTTGAAAAATGCCCACCCTGGCCTAAGTTGGGCCTGGCCTCGATCCAGACATGCTTGTTCTGCAGTGGGCTCAGCACCAAGTTAACCTTTCGGATCTACCCAGGTGTTGGAGGAGACTGAAAGATCGGCATTGCTGGCTGCTTGACTGCAATTGGACCGGTGGCAGTCCTCTCCCTATCCCACCCAAAACTAACTGTTGACGGATGCATCTTTGCTGGGTTGGAGGGGTCATCTGGAAGAAGTGGAGATCAGAGGACTCTGGTCTTGGGCGAAGAGCTGTCTTTATATCAACTTGTTTGAGTTGCGGGTGGTTCGCTTGGCTGTAAATGTGTTCCTTCTGACCATAGAGGAGAATGGGTGCAGGTTGCAACAGACAACACACCTTCCATGTGGTACTACAACAGCCAGGACTGAGTGGGGTTGTGTGTCTTGTGCCAGGATGCTTAATGTTTATGGAAGTGGCTGAACACTCAGGGCATCTCCCTGAGTGCTCAACACCTGGCAGGATCTTTAAACACCAGTGCAGACAAACTCAGCTGATGTTGATAAGCAGATCATGAAAGGCAGTTACACTTGGAGGTGGCATAGAGTGTCTTCCAACAGTGAGGAGAACCCCGGCTCGATCTATTTGCACAATATCAGACTTTACAACACAGGGTATTACTCTTGTTTTTTTGGGAGGAGCCCCCCCCTCCCTTTTTATCCACTAACCTGCGCTTACCTCTACATTCCCCTGACCCATGGGAACTCCTTACTTCCCTTTACCATATCCTGAACCCTAAAAATCTCTTACCTCCCTTTACACCTCCCCTGAGCCCTGAAAAACCTGTACCCCCCTTTACTGCTACCAAAACCCTAAAAACCCTTACTAATGTACCTATTCCCTCCACCGAGCCCTAAAATACCCGTACCCAAGTACCTCTACCTCGTCCTGAACCCTAAAAAATGACTTTCCTTTTATCTACCCAACCCTTAGCCACCCCATTACTCCTTAACTTTTTTTTTTTATTTGACCATATTAATGCCTTATACAAAAAATACTTACTTATGTGGTAAAGTACCAAGGGGAAAAGTATTTAAAAGAATCCTGCTGGTATTTATCAGGGTGCTTCCCTACTGTTGGTTACCTGTGGAGTGAAGACCACACTGTAAAGGCAGCAATGCCCTATTTGCCACCACAAAGAACGTGCATTGTCCAAACCTTTGCCCTTGGGGAAGCCTTCTTCCTGGCTTGGCCCTGCATGCTTTTCCGCCCCTACCTCTCCTGCCCATATTATTGAAAAAGGTCAAGTATGACTGGTCCCAAGTCATCCTAGTAGCTCAGGGCTAGGTGAGGAGAGTGTGGTATCTGGAACTTCAGGCCATGAGTAGATGTCCTCTGATTCCGCTGCCCCACTGGGAGGTGCTCCTGTCGCAACAGCAGGGCCGGTTCTTCCAACAGAGTCTGCTCAACCTAAATCTCCATGTGTGGAGTTTGATCAGCCACAGTTGATGGCTTTAAGTCTTTCCCCCAAAGTAGTTGGTGTCATACTGGCAGCTAGGCGTGTTTCCACCAAAACTGGAAAACATTTTTCTGTTGTTGGTCCCATGACTTTAGGCCTTTACATGCAAAGTTGTCTGATATTTTGTCGTCTTGTCTCTGTGTAAACCAGCAGAGCTTTGCTGTGGCAACTTTTAAGGGTTATCTTTCGTCCCTTTGGCCTTCCTATGGTTGCCTGATCAGCCAATCTTTTTCCAGTCACCGGTTGTGATGCTTTTCTTTTAGAATCCACAATCCACATGCCTCCCCCAACACTCTGTGTGATGCTGCAGTGGAAACCTAATTTGGTTCTCACCTACTTGATGTACACTCCTTTTGAAATGATGTGCAGCTGTCCTATTTGCCTTTTGTCCATATAGAGAGCGTCCCTATCACCTCTGCTTAATGAGTGAGTGAATTCCTAGTCTAGTTTATCCAGCAACCTTGCACTTCTTTCTTTCCAAGCAAACTGGTCCCTCAGGACAAAAGCAGCTTTCTTGCCAAAGGTAGTCATGTCCCCCCACATAGGGCAATCTATTACTTTGCCATCTTTTTACGCCTGCCTCATCGATCCAAGGAAGAGGAGCAGCTCTATTGTCTTGATCCTAAGAGGGCCCTCAGTCTTCACATCGAAGTGACCAGAGACCATCCATTAGACAATCAACTTTTTGTGGGCATCCCTGGAGCCAAAAAGGGGAAAGTGTCAACAGAGAACTGTCTCCTGATGAATTGTATTATGCATAAAGATCTGCTATTGACTAGCCAAGATGCAGGCTCCCCCTCCCTCCTCCCAGGTTGCATACTCATTTCACCAGAGCAAAGGCTGCTACCACTGCACTGCTGTTTTGTGTGCCAGTCTTGGACATCTGCCAAGCTGCTTTGTGGGTGTCCCTCTACAAGTTCATGAAGCGCTGTTGCCTGGACAGCCAGGTCAGGCAGATGAGCCTTTCACCTGATCTATACTGCAGAATTTCCTGGTTAATCATTCCGTAGGCCCACCACCCAGGGAGATACTGCTTTTGTATCTATTCAGAAGGTGCGATTAGAAGTCTCCACAGAAGAAAGTTACTTAGCTTTGATGGCGCCTTTTCTTTTAGAGACATTAACCGTACATTTCTCAGAAGTGTGCTTGAGGTGTTCTTGCACAAAGATGCTGCATAGAAAAGGGGGACCGTGAGGAGCTTAAACCGGAAGAACTGCAAGCCTCCCACTGCATCCGAGGAAGGTCCTGCAACACAAGATTGTGTGGTGACAATTAAGACCCTGATTCCTCTGTGGCTTGCTCAGAAGCAAAAACTCTGAAACTGCAAACATATGTAGCAAGTTTCCTGCCTAAAAGACAATAGTGCTTCTGACCACTTGGTGCTTCTAAAATCACAACCGCGATTGCCGCCTTATCTGAAAAGCCAGCATGCCTTTGAATAGGCTTGGTGCTATGACTGGGTCATTCACCACAGTGAGTGATGGTTTTAACCTCAGCCTTCTGATTCCTGCTGCAACCTGAGATGGGCCTGTTTGCTTTATTTGGATGGTGGGTTATGGTTGAGGTGACAGATGATACCATTCTTTAATGCATTCACCACAATATCACCCTGCCCCCTCTTGCGATACACTCAAGTGCTGTGGATCCTCTTCATCGCAGATGCTGCATGCCACAAGCCAGGGCATGCACATCCTCAGCAGACTTGCGAGACAAAGGCTAGGTGAGGCTGGGACAAAGCCAGCTGGATCCTCCTTAGTGGGCTGTGTAGTTTGGAGGACCAGCAGGAGTGGCACTGCCCTCACCTTCTGTCTGCATTTGCAAATCAAGCCTGCCAAAGAACAGTAAACTCAAAGTTAATGTGCAAGGATAAGACACCAAGTACAACTATTATTTGGGACTTTCTATGTTCCAGTTAACCACAGTATATTGGGGAGGGGTAGATGGAATCCAGGGGAGTGATATGAGAACATTACACCACAGTTATCCCATGGAAGACAATGCCCTAGATTGCTTTGTATCGAAGTACAATAACAGTACCAATTTGAATGCCCTCTGCTATTTAAGTACATTACTATGTTGTGGGCTAGAAATAAAATACTTCACCCTTTTGACTAAAACCACAGGCCAACCCTGTTTTATTGACTGATATTAATTTTCTGATTGAGTTTTGAGTTCCTGCCCTACACCTGTTCCCTGAGTAAGCCTTGGACTGCTCTGCCTAACTACTTTGAAAATTTAGTGTAATTGGTGCTCTGTTTTACATCGATAGTAAGGTAAAGCCCCAAATCGATAGTAAGGTAAAGCCCCACGGCTTCCATTATAAAAGGCTCTCATTGTTAAAGTTTGAGCTCCTCCCTCCTCTTGGACTCCTTGAATAAAAGGTCCCACATTGAGACATTGTGCTTCCCACAGTGGTCAATTGAGTCAGGCAGTATTTCTGACTGTGTTCAAAACCTTGGGCTGTCCTCAGATAGACCTCTTTGCAACAGAGGAAATCAAAATGTCGGGAATTTTCCTTTCTGCTCTGAAGTGGAGTGTGTGTGAGGGATCTTCTATTTTGGTGAGATAGGTTCCTTAATGCCTTCACTCCTGCGTTCCATGTCCACCAAATTTCATAGGTTTAAGAAAACCTGCTGTTTGGAGTTCATATGGATCACCCCCTGTGACCTTGCTAGATTTAGTTTCAGACGTTCCACTTGTTTTGCCAAACATTTCTGGATCTCGCTCAGTATGTAGATTTCGAAGATCAGCAGTCGAGTTTGATTCCTTCACTCCTCCCTTCTATTACTGAACCTTAAGCCAAGTTGCTGAAGAATCATCAGTGGAATGCCAAGCATCTTGAATGACAACGCTTTTTGTTCATCCAGGAAGAACTCCACAAGAAAACGGTAGAACAGCAAGCAGCTCAGATTCTCTTAATTCGATGTTGACAAATAGTAGGAGGCATGTCTTGCTTCCTACATTTTCAGTCCTTCAGCTGACAAAGGGATTTTGATTAATGGGAAGATTCATTTTCAATCAGTGTAGCATATCTCATTCATTTGTTTTCCTCATTGAAGCACTAACAAGACATTTTAAGGGATGAATTGATTTAAATCTTTCTTTCAGGTATTTAGTTCTGTAGTGAGCACTTCACATATTTGTGTGAGCCTTTCCTCTTCACAAGTCTCTTGAACTACTGGCTTTTTCACGATTTACTTGACTTGGAAGCTGACATTTTGGTCTGCAGTCAGCTTTGTCTAAAGAATTCTGATGGTGTCTTAATAACTGTACATTTTTTTATAAGGCCATTTCTGCCCCCCAGTTTAATTTTTTTTTTTTTTACGTCAATTCCCACAATGGGAGCGACCCCATAGGCAAGGGTCGCTCCACTTAGGTCATTTCCACCCTCCTTAGGGGCAGATCAGCCTATTTTAATTTTTAATTGTAATTTTTTTTACAGGTGGGGAGTGGCCCCTTAGGCAATTTTATTTTAGGCCATTTCTGCACCCCTTGGGGGCTGATCGGCTTACTTTTATTAGGCTAATCTGCCCCCAAGGGGGCAGAAATCAGTATACACTGGGAATTTTTATTTTATTTTTTACAGATGGGGAGCGACCCATTAGGCAAGGGTCGCTCACCTGGAGGGCAAATTTATTTTAGGCCGTTTCTGCACCCCTTAGGGGCAGATCTGCCTATTTCTGTTAGGCCCATCTGCCCCCAAGGGGGGCAGAAATCATTTAGGCACCAGGGATTGGTATGTGTGTGTGTTGTGTTTGAGGGGGCAGCCCCTTGGGCAAGGGTTGCTCTCCATGGAGGAACATTACTGTTGCCCATTTCTGCCCCCCTTGGGGGCAGATCGGCCTACTTTTGTAAGACCCATCTGCCCCCAAGTGGGGCAGAAAGGCCACTAGACACCAGAGAAGATTTTTGTTTAAAAAAAAAGAGGGTGGGACCCCCATCCTAAATAAATGGGGATGAGGCAATTACCCCCAATCCACTCCCCTGGAAAGGGGGGGGGGCAGAAAACCTACTAGATGCCAGGGAATTAAAAAATATATATATAGTGGGGTGGTGGTTACCAACTTGTATGGACATGCTTATGCCCGCACCCCAACTAAAGGGGGTAACAGTCTTTCAGCTGTTCTCCCCCGCACACTAAAAGATCTTATCTCAATGGCAAGCAAGAGGACATTTGATTATTTTGGGTTTTGGTTTTACATTTGGGCCATGAGAGCTTGGCTAACACTCAAAATCGTCCCACTTGAAATTGTGAGGGCTACACCTTTTGGACTTTTGGACGCTGCCATGTAGAAAACTCTACAAGACCTAGACACATCTGAAAACTAAACATCTGGGTGAGTCCAGGGTGGTGTGCTTCACATGCACCTGCACCATTTTCTTCCCCACCATGCCCTGCAAACCTCCAACTTTGCTTGAAATCACACATTTTCACCACATTTTTGTGAAGGAACCTTCTGGAATCTGCAGGAGTCCACAAAATTCCTACCACCCAGCATTGTTGCATCTATACCAATAAAATTCTGCCCCACTTGTCAGCCTAAAAAGTTTTTTTTTTTCAAACTGCCGTTTTGGACCCCCTTTGGTTCCCCCTCTATTTCAACATGTTTTTGGCTCTTCCCTGTCACAGGCACTTGGCCCACCTACACAAGTGAGGTATCATTTTTAGTACGGAAACTGAGGGGAATGTTGGGTGGTAGGAAATGTGTGCCGGTGCGGTGATCCCACACACAAATGTGGGGATTTTTTTTTTTTAGCTAAATTTGAGGTTTGCTGACTATTCTGGGTAAGAAAACACTTGGGGATCCATGCAAGTCACACCTCCCTGGACTCTCTCGGGTGTCTAGTTTTCAGAAATGTCTGGGTTTGTTAGGTTTCCCTAGATGGCTGTGAGCCCAGGACAAAAAAGGTAGGTACCCCTCCCCCCCTTGCAAAAACAGGTAGTTTTGTCATTGGTAATTTTGATGTGTCCACATAGTGTTTTAGGGTGTTTCCTGTCATTGGCACCAGGCCTACCCACACAAGTGAGGTACCATGTTTATCAGTATATGTGGGTGGATGCTGGGTGGAAGGTAATTTGTGGCTTCTCTCAGATTACAGAACTTTCTATCACCAAAATGTGAGGAAAAAGTGTTTTTTTGCCAAATGTTGAGGTTTGCAAAGGATTCTGGGTAACAGAACCTGGTGAGAGTGCCACAAGTTACCCCATCCTGGGTTCCCCTATGTGTCTAGTTTAAAAAAATGCTAGGTTTTCCTAGGTGCGGGCCGAGCTAGAGGCCAAAATCCACAGCTAAGCACTTTCCAAAAAACAAGTCAGATTTCAATGTATAAATGTGATGTGTCCTTGTTGCATTTCATGTCACAGGCACTAGGCCTACCCTCACAAGTGAGGTACCATTTATATTGGGAGACTTGGGGGAACACAGAATAGAAGAACAAGTGTTATTGCCACTTGTCTTACTCTACATTTTGTCCTTCCAGATGTAAGACAGTGTGTAAAAAAGACGTATATTTGAGAAATGCCCTGTAATTCCCACGCTAGCTTGGGGACCCCGGAATACAGAGATGTGCAAATAACCTCTACTTCTCAACACCTTATCTTGTGCACATTTTGGAAATACAAAAGTTTCCTTGATACCTATTTTTCACTCTTTAAATTTCAACAAATGAATTACTGTATACCCGGTATACAATTAAAACCCATTGCAAGGTGCAGCACATTTATTGGCTCTGAGTACCTAGGGGTCTTGATGAACCTACAAGCCTTATATATTCCCACAACCAGAAGAGTCCAGCAGACGTAACGGTATATTGCTTTCAAAAATCTTCCATAGCTGGAAAAGGTTACAGATAAAAACGTGGACAGAATGGCTTGTTTTTTCACCTCAATTTCAATTTTTATTTTATTTTAGCTGTTACCTTCTGCAGGAAAACCTTTAAGGGTCTACACAAATGACCCTTTGCTGAATTCAGAATGTTGTCTACTTTTCAGAAATGTTTAGCTGTCCGGGATCCAACATTGGTTTCACACCCATTTCTGTCAATAACTGGAAAGGAGGCTCAAAGTACAAAAAATAATAAAATTGGGGTATGTCCCAGTAAAATGCCAAAATTGTGTTGAAAATGTGGTTTTCTGATTCAAGTCTGCCTCTTCCCTGAAAGCTGGGAAGATGGTGATTTTAGCACCCAAACCCTTTGTTGATGCCATTTTCACTGGGAAAAAAATCACATGCTTTCTTCTGCAGCACTTTTTTCAATTTTTTTTTTAAAACTACATTTTAGCTGTATTTTGGCCAATTTCTGGGTACCTCTAGAATCCATAGGATGTGGGGGAAAAAAGGATGCAAATTTGGTGTGGGTAGCTTATGTGGACAAAAAGTTATGAGGGCCTAAGTGTGAACTACCCCAAATAGCCCAAAAAAGGCTTTGCACAGGACGGGGAAAAGGCCTGGCAGCGAAGGGGTTAAACCACAGAATGATTTGCATGTGAAGAAAAAATGAAGCAAGTTTCAAAGCATAACTTGATTGTATTTAAGTTAAAGTTTTGGCTTGTTTTCATGCGTTAATTTATTATGTGTCACATTGTATTGACTCCTTTCAGGTTGCATAAATAAAATTAAAAAAATCTAAAGAAAACAGTTTGACTTGTAGGCGGCAAACATTTTAACTGATATCAATACAGTCTCCTGTAGACTCTATAAATGAAATACCAGCTTTGTTTCTCGGTATAATCTGATGCTTTAGGTGACTATCTTTACGACATAATGTACTCCCTTCCAAATTATTATTTATAATTTGTATGCTTAAACTACCATGCATTTCTCGCTCATGATAACCCATCTAGGCCCTGGTCACTTACTTTATCTAAAATGTATACTATTTAGACGGCGGTGTTGTGTATGCTTTCCCAGTAAAACTAATATTTAATGGATGCAATTTTGGTCTAAAATAGTTCATTCATATTGTGTGGTTTTTTTTTTTTATCAGAGCCATATACTTTGCCGCGTATTCAGGCTGCAAGGAGAAGCTGAACCATGTATTTGTGTCAGACTGTACCCAAGTACACATGGTGTCTGCTGGAGTAGCAGGTAAGAATTTGATTTTTGTCATAACTTTCCCTCTGGATTTAAAAGACATGTGTAAAGTGGATGCTTATTTATTCTTAGCATGTCTTCTACTGCAGGTGGTTTCTTCTGGTGCCTGGGCAGAATGCTACTATTCAGCCGATGTGAGAGCAAAACTAAATATTTAAACCCTAATTAGGCTGGGTCATACAGATTTTATATGCAGATTGAAATCTCCGTTATGTTAAATGTCAGCAAGTCCATGTTTAATGGCACGTAAAAGAGAAATAGTGAGTTTTAAAGTTTCTTTTCATTGTTTTTCAAACTCAGTCAATACAACATTGCTGATATTTATATCTGAAGCAATGTTATACCACTTCCTTTCAGACTAGTTGCCCCTTCCCCCCGCACCTTCCCCTGATGAAAAATACCTTCCCAGTGCTCCAAGTGTCTGAAATAACAGCAGTATTCAAGTCAAAATGGCCTAGAGTGGTAGTTAATACCAGGTATAAATCCTCATAGAGCAACATGCAGTGGCAGTAAGGAAACCACCTATCCTCATCTCTAAGAATTCTTCCTTGTCATTGTTTTCATAGGAGAAGAGATTTGGAGCCTTGAGCCTAAGGATGAAGCAGCACTAGGTAGATGTGTGCTCCACAGATGGTTTCAAATGGGTTATATTGATCACTGATGACCAGTGAAAAGGTATTCTATAGCCATAATGCAGAAGTGTAGGTGCCACTGTGCCAAAGAAGGGCATACTCCTCTGCTTCTATTAGAAGGGTAGGGTCAACTTTGCAGCCCCTAAAGAATTCCACATTAGTAGTCTTATCTGCTTTGATTTGGTGTCTCAGAAATTGGGAGCAAAACCCCAAGATCAGCATCAATGGCAGGGGTTAAGGAGTGCCCCTTAATGTTTCATTGCAGCTAGAAACTCTGTAAAGTTTAATATGAGAATAACCCTAGCAGACAGAGTGAACATCACCCAGTAGTCCACTTTCCCTGCCAGTACAGTGACTGATCTTTGGCTAGATGCTATACAATTTTGATGGGTGGAGTTGTGGGTATGTCCAGCCTTATATTTTTTTTGATAATTTATCTATAAGGTGACAAGTATAGGGTAACAATTGATTACCCTGAAAGGTCGACTCGAATCGTTAGACTCGGATAGGAGTGTGATAACGTCCTAACAAACAGTAATAACAATAACCAAATCATTAAACATTAATTTCGGTTTGGAGTCAGTAATTTATACGCACCATGACCTATGTGGCCCTGGATCACCCTAACAGTTTAATAAAGTTCAAATTTTTATTGCCCTTTAGATTAACAATGCTAAGATCATGTAAATCAAACTCAAGACCGAATGATATAAGTACAAAAATAATACAGGCTGACCAAATCTTCGAAAGAAACTTAGCCTAGACAGAATATTTACCATTAGACATTCAAGAACCAACATGCAGAATAACAATAACAGATGAATTATAGAAACAGAATGTATTTACTTATTGCAGAGAATTTGTTTACAATCAAATTTATGAAACAGTAAAATTTAGATTTTTGGCATCCTTAACTATCACTCTGATTCAATAAGCATGTTTGGGCTTCATACGAAAAGAAAAGAAGACAAAAATTAATTTGGAAAAGATCTCAATATGGCACTAACCAAAAATAAAACTCTACAAGAAAGACAAAAGCACATTTAGATATACCTCTCCTAAATGGATCAGCAAGCAGTGATATCTTCATCAGTGGAGCATCCTCTGGTCTTCTTCATTGGGGAATGACAAAATAGGGAACAGTTCAGTAATGTTTGGCCTTAATTGATCTGAACTGACAGAATCATAGACAAAGAGCTAAGAAACAGGAACACATAATTTCACTAGTTGAGAAAAGGAAAATCTGAACTTACATCACCTAAGTCTTGCTATATTAAATCCCTAGAAAGCAACTAATTAAGCTTCTATTAGTCAGTCTATGGGGTGGATTAGGTTAGAACCAATTTATTTTATTCCATGGTTCAGAAGTATCTTTTCTCCATTTTTCTCCATTCACAATTGGCTCATCTTCTCTCACTGCCGTCACCCGTTTCAGCAGTAGTATACAATTGTTGCAGGTTATACATGAGCACTGAAGGCTATTAATTCTGGGTACACATTATCTCATCCTACGAAGACAGACAAAAGTTAAAACGTTAGAACGTAACTTTTTCACAGCGTACAAGCTAGACAGGATATTGAAAATCTATTTCACTAAACATTTGAAATATTATGTGAAGTCAGCATTATGTGAACAATGAACATAGAGTTTCTGTTCTGCTTTCCTACTTATCTCCTATCGGAGCTTACAGAACCTCTCTGGAATGCACTTCTGAGTTCAAAGAAGACCTTTAATGTTGTTAATTCTTCCCCCCACAAGTTCTTGAGAGACAAATTAGTAGATTTCAAGCACAAAGTAGTTGCAGCAAGAAAACAAAATATATCACAGTACTTCTCAGTTGCAATGTACAACGCAAATATATATATATATATATATATGATTATATAGTAGCAAATCATAAAAGTCCAAATTCATCACCGTATGAGCAAGTAGGACCTATCTTCAGCTTCATCTTTCTGGGGTCTGCAAGTTGATGACTGGTCAACTGCGAGAAAGAGATTATCTACCCACACGGGAGACTTGCAACTGACGTCTAGCTCCAGCCTGAAGTCAAGCAGATTCAAATCTAACTCACTGTAGCCCAGAGTCATCTTTACAAAAGCGTGCACCCTCCTCTCAGACTCGGGAAAACTACGCAAGCCTTTGGAGATTGGCCAGATCTCCTAGACTTCTCCTATTCCCAAGGCTGAGCAGAAAGGAAAACACCAAATATAGTCTCTCTGATCAGGTCTAGTCTGGTGAGAAGAAAACAGCTTGGTTCATCTTGTGGAAAATCACAGCTTGGAAGAATACAGACATCTGCGATGTTTCAACTGCAATGTCTAACTCCACGTTAAAGCCAATAGGCAGCTAACCTAAATATCAAATGTAATGTCTAATGTCATGTCAAAGCCAATAGGCAGCTAACCTAAATATCAAATGTAATGTCTAATATCATGTCAAAGCCAATAGGCAGCTGATCTGAATACAAAATGTAATGTCTAATATCATGTCAAAGCCAATAGGCAGCTGAACTGAATACAAAATGTAATGTCTAATATATCAAAGCCAATAGACAGCTAAACTGAATACAGCATGTCAAAACCAATAGGCAGAATACAGAATGTAATGGCTAATGCCATGTCAAAGCCAATAGGCGGCTAAACTGAATACAGAAAGTAATGGCTAATGCCATGTCAAAGCCAATAGGCGGCTAAACTGAACAAAACATATAATGTGCTACTGGTGAACATTGAGCAACTAATATGCGCAGTGGTGAAACACAAAGTCATTGGTCAAACACAATTAATAGCATCACAATCCACCCTATGACCAATGAATTTTTGGTTCACATATCTCTTGTTTCAAACAAAAACAAAAAACAAAAACATCAACACAAAAAAAACATTATCGGCAAATCAGATTTGAATGATCAAAGCAATCACTGTAAAGCAATGGCAGTGGATTAACATATTGATCTCATAACCTTTCACATCAGAGACATCTACACAGAAAAGACTGAAACTTTTATACTCTGAATGAGATTATAGTGTCTCTAATGCAACAGTGTTTCTAGAATAGCAATTTGATGTAGCATGAGTTCTACTCATGTAGAGGTGCACGGTCCACCTGAAAGGTTTGCTGGAAGGTAAGTGAAAGTCAGAGCTCCAGATGAAAAAACACAGACAGTTAACTGTTAAGGTTGCTTAGTTCCAGTAGAAGAATGTAATCAAACAAGTTGAACTTGATCTGAAGGTGCCATTTGCGCAAAATGGATCCATGGTGCTTGCACTTTACTCAGTCAGGTTCAGGTTGGGGGTTCGGTCCCTTCCCCGACCCCACACGCACACACCAGAAGGGAGACCACACAGCACACTCCGGGTCAGTGGCGAAACGTGGTAGGATCTGCAAAAGAAAAAAGTATGACTTTTCTTGCAAATAACATTTGTCATCTGAAATGTGCCCTTCCTCTCCCTGTTTTATAATCAGCAGGATGTTTTTGGGGCCCTTTGTTATATTTTCTGCAGGTTCTGGAGGGTCACTTGGGGCTTTAACCCACACCTCAGCACTGAGGTTTTTATCTGCTGCACCACAGCTTCCCTTTTCTTGCACTGTCAGAAGGGCTGGGGCAAACTCATTCTTTACCAAACCTCCATTCACTGCACTTTTGACAAGTTGGGCCATTCTGTCTCCAATTTGTATGAATGAATCAGATTCTTTTCTAGTTATCAGCATAATTTTGATTTCTCCTTGGTAATCTGCAGCAATCACTCGCCCTAAAACCTGATCAATTTGCCATATCTGTCCTGGTAACTTTCCTCTCTCCAACTGCTCTGTGAACGCTTGTGGGACAAATTGCTCTTGTGCGTGCTGCACAGTTTTTATCAAATCTAGGGGAATGTGCATCCCTCTCATCTCTGCCCACCTGTAAGTGGCTTTTTCTCCTAGCTGTTCACATTTCTGGTGCACCCACTTAGCCATCCCCACTAAGTCAGAATTCTGGGTGGACACTTCAGACTCTGAATTTTTCCCATTAACATCTGCAAGGGAATTGAACCAGTTATGTACAAGCCATGTGGAAAACCAAACGGCTAAACCATTGGCAATGAACCAAGAATCAGTGTAACAATGACACCTCTCATGCAGCTCTTGCTTTAAAATCTGACACACATTGTACAACGCTGTTCCTTATACTGTGCTAGAAAACAACATTTCAGTCAATGAATCATTAGTCAAACAAACATGCTTTTTATCTTCAGGGGACACAAATTCAAATGGTGCACTCAGTTTCACTGGTGACTCTTTTACCTGTGGTACTCCCTGCATCCTCTCCACACCCTGAAAAGGGGCTTGTGGCACCTGTTCATTCTTCCCCTGTTCCTGATTTACATGTAAATCAGTGTTTCCCTCTTGCACTGGTCAGAAACCTAAAGTCATTATTTCATTTGCCAAATCACAAGCGGGCAGATGCTTATATTTTTTCCTAGTGACCATATACCAAAGTGTTAGGATTTCACTCAGATGAGGGCTATTCTGTTTCCAAAATTCAAACAAGCTAATGAAACTCGGTGTCTCTTGCTTAGTGCAAACAGTAAGAAACTCTAAAATCTTTCGTTTTACTTGTGCCAGTAACTGCACATTTTGCGAGGGTACCTTGTAAATCACATTCTGAGCTCTGTTCTCCCTGTTATCAGTTAAGGAATGCACTTCAGCTGCCAAAATATCCGGCTGACACAGAGGCTCAGACTGGCTCACAGCTGTCTTAACCCCCTCATTACTGGAATGGGAAAAGACAGATTCTTCTAAAACAGCAGTTTTATAACTTTCAGCATGATCTTGCATTAAGGTATTCTGGCTAATTTGCTCACGTAAATTCTTATTTTCATGTTCTAGCTGCCTACATCTCTCCTGCATTTTTCTGTAAGCAGATAAAAGTATCCAAACCCTTCTGTCAAAAACAAAAGGAACATCATTGCTTCCAAAAGGCACATTTTCTAAATATGTTTTATCACAACAAGAAAACATGTTTCTCACAGCACCATAAGGCAGTTTAACTACACATGCATTTTCAAACATGGTCTGCCGTGCTTCTGTAATTCTCTAAACAACAAAAAACAATTACACTTTTAAATTGTGCACGTAGAAACCTATAATTCGACTTTCAAGACTGCTGACTACGCCAAAATGTTCTGCTTTCCTACTTATCTCCTATCGGAGCTTACAGAACCTCTCTGGAATGCACTTCTGAGTTCAAAGAAGACCTTTTATTGTTGTTAATTCTCCCCACCCACAAGTTCTTGAGAGACGAATTAGTAGATTTCAAGCACCAAGTAGTCGCAGCAAGAAAACAAAATATATCACAGTACTTCTCAGTTGCAATGTACACAGCAAATATATATATATGTGATTATAGTAGCAAAGCATAAAAGTAAAAATTCATCACCGTATGAGCAAGTAGGACCTATCTTCAGCTTCATCTTTCTGGGGTCTGCAAGTTGATGACTCCGGTCAACTGCGAGAAAGAGATTATCTACCCACACGGGAGACTGGCAACTGACGTCTAGCTCCAGCCTGAAGTCAAGCAGATTCAAATCTAACTCCCTGTAGCCCAGAGTCATCCTTACAAAAGCGTGCCCCCTCCTCTCAGACTCGGGAAAACTACGCAAGCCTTTGGAGACTGGCCAGATCTCCTAGACTTCTCCTATTCCCAAGGCTGAGCAGAAAGGAAAACACCAAATGTACTCTCTCTTATCAGGTCTAGTCTGGTGTGAAGAAAACAGCTTGGTTTATCTTGTGGAAAAACACAGCTTGGAAGAATACAGACATCTGCGATGTTTCAACTGCAATGTCTAACTCCACGTTAAAGCCAATAGGCAGCTAACCTAAATATCAAATGTAATGTCTAATGTCATGTCAAAGCCAATAGGCAGCTAACCTAAATATCAAATGTAATGTCTAATATCATGTCAAAGCCAATAGGCAGCTGAGCTGAATACAAAATGTAATGTCTAATATCATGTCAAAGCCAATAGGCAGCTGAACTGAATACAAAATGTAATGTCTAATATATCAAAGCCAATAGGCAGCTAAACTGAATACAGCATGTCAAAGCCAATAGGCAGAATACAGAATGTAATGGCTAATGCCATGTCAAAGCCAATAGGCGGCTAAACTGAATACAGAAAGTAATGGCTAATGCCAGGTCAAAGCCAATAGGCGGCTAAACTGAACAAAACATATAATGTGCTACTGGTGAACATTGAGCAACTAATATGCGCAGTGGTGAAACACAAAGTCATTGGTCAAACACAATTAATAGCATCACAGCTTCTAGAAACTGCTGAGATGGAAAACATTGCACAAGCTTTTAAAATGTAGAATTAGCTTTAGACCTTTTCATGTAGGCCCATATTTAATAAAGCATTAAATTTCACATTTAAACCAAATAATCATTTAATTCAATTAAATTATTATTACTATTAATTCAGTTTAAGTACATTTAACTGTTATTTAACAAATGTTTTCATGAGTCATTATATTTCATATTTATAAACATTGTTTATGGTGTCCACCATATCTGTTACAAGTTTTAATGTATTAATCCACAATTTCAATAAAAAATGTTAATACATGTTATTTCACACTATATTTAAATGACACAATTTGTATTAATAATGTTCGCACTCCAACAATCCCTCCTCTGATGACTATATGTGTCATCACAAAATATACTTATTAATACTTAAATTAAAATTTGAATCAGTTTTCAGTTGTGTTTGTCTGGAACATCTATTGTTTCTCGTTTGTTTCAATTTTTCAGTTTTTCTCGAATCATGAAAATATCTGCTTCTCATCTATTCTAATTTAATTTCTTCTCTCCTCTGTTCATTTTTTATCCTTTGTCTTTTATAAGTGTGTATTGTTTGTAAAATCGAATTATACAGATGACACGTACAACCACAATTAATAATGGTTTCAATATTTTTCCCACAATACCCTGACCAATTTTTCACTTTAGTAACACCTTTACCAATATACTTCAAGTCTGAATTTGAATATGTCAGGTTCTTCATAAAATTTCTAATTCCTTTACTATTGTTGGGTATATATGTACAACAATGTTTCGCTTTAAGCGTCTGGCAGACTCAGCCTTCCTTTGCTGGAGAACCATAGAACGAACCGCAGCCATTTCAGTATCCATTCAGAACAGCACCTACTGAAGGAATAATTGCTCCAAATATATCTCCAATTATTTCTGAATAAGTTGCTCTTTTTGATCTTGGTCTTTGCAATTCATTTGTGTCATATGTGTCATCTATATTGTCAATCTGTTAAATCTTAGGGAATACCATTCCCAAATAACAAGTCCCATACCATCCCCTGGGGAGAATGTAATAAGCATTCTTTCCACAGATGTAATATACCCCAGGAATCGCAGGATCTTGTCCATTTAACATTAAGGGCCAGATGTATGAAATGTTTTTGCACTCGCAAACGGTGCGAATCGCAAAAATCGTCCGTTTGCGAGTGCAAAAACGTGGTCTGCGATGCATGAAAGGCATTCGCAGAGCAAAAATAAGAAATCGCTAAATTTGCGATTTCTTGCGTTGCGACCTGGTTTTGCGAGTCGCATTTTGCGATTCGGTATTTCCAGTAGGAAATTGCGAGGAGCAAAATGCGAATCGCAAAATCCGAATCGCAAAGAGATGCATCAAAAAATCGCAAATTGCGATTTTTCGCAGAATGTCATTTTGCACATGCAAAATACCACTAAGTGAAAGCAGGTGGTAACCAGGTGCAACCTATATGAAGTGGCCCAGAATGCCTCAGACCCCCACCACAATGGCTGCACTCTACGTCATGGCAAGGAGGATGAGGATCCTGGCAGGTTTGAGGAGAGGGAGGAGGAGACAGGAGCGCATTTCTAGAGTGCGCAGTACACCATTTGACCTGACAGAGGAGGACATATGTGAGAGGTATAGGCTGAACTCAGCCATGATTCATGATCTCATAGCTGAGCTACAACCCATACTGCAGCGCAGAACACTAAGGGCACATAGCATTCCCACCCATGTGCAGGTATCATGCACCCTCCACCTACTTACCTCAGGGAGCTATCAAGGGGTCATAGTAGCGGCTGGGGGGGTCACACAGAGCACCCTCTCCTGTATGTCATTGCATGTATCAACGCCATACTAAGCAAACTCCAACAGTACATCCGATTCCCCCACACCCCACAGGAAATACAGCAGACAAAAAATGACTGTTATCAAATTGCACACTTCCACCACATCCTAGGTGCCATATATGGCACACATGTGGCAATATGTCCACCATCAGTCACAGAGTATGTGTACCGAAACCGTAAACACCAACATTCCATGAATAAACAAGAGATATGCAATGCCACCTACATCAAAACTGATCTCGTGGCCAGGTAGAATAGTGGCTACTTGTGCAATCTTGCAAAATATAGCTACAACCAGGGGCATACCTATAGAAATCAGTGACATAAAATCAGTTGAGGATGACGATCCCATACCACCTCTACAGCCAGCAGACAGGACCAGTGCAGCAGACGGAAGGCAAAGGCCTGATGACATCACACACAACCATTCCAGACGTGACTATGTACAATCAAACTCTACTGACTACTGTAGCTATAGTGAGAAATAAAATGTATTCCTTCACGGCAGGTTCAGAATTGTGATGTGTAAAGTAAAAGGGGGATTGTCAAAACAAAAAGGAACAAATGAAAAGGGTCCCACACTATTACTCCATAGTGGGGACACCAGAGTCAATGAGGCAGAAGTCACTTCCTCCTCCCTCGCACACCACTGTGGTGCCCAGTTGCATCACTGGCACCCTGAATGTCAGGCTCTGTGGCAGTGCTGTGCCTGGCACTGCGCCGTCTGTGTTCTGGAGCTGGTAGGTGCACACTGCTGAGGCTTGAGGTATCCTTCGTGTCACCCAAGGCAACCTCACTCGGAGTGGCCGACCTCTGTCCCAATACCTGTTCGATCACAGTGGTGATCTGCACAAGGGCCTGGACCACATCCCAACTGGTGTGTGAAGCCTCAACCTGGGCCGCCACAGCACGACGGGCAATGAGGGCGGCGGAGTTGGCCATACGATTGGATGACCGGCAGTATGTCGCAAACATGGTGCGGAATCTGTGTTCATGTCTGCGTCTACTCAGGCGTTCTTGTCGCAGCTCCTCGCACAGGTCACGCACAGCAGTTGTCAACTCACGAGTGTCCTGGGAGGCCTGTACCTGTCCCTCATGCAGCTGGTTTATGTTCTCATTGAGGGTGTCCAATCTCCGATGCAGTCCGACTGTGTTCCGATTGTGGACTCTGAGGCTCCTGTCCAAACTCTGGATCCTGCGATTTTGCTGCCGTTGTTGCTGCAACATTGCAGCCTCCAGTCCACCAAACAGGGATGTACCCTCAGCTGCCTCCTGCAATTGCTGTAGTGACACTGGGGTACGTGGACGACGCGCTACAGGACCCCTGTCCTCCGGTACCTGGCTGCGCATCCCAGATGTGGATGGTGTGCCGGAACTCTCCTGCTGCACATCTGAGTCACCACTGAGGTCCGGTAGTGGTAACGGCCTAGGCCTGCGGCGCACAGTAGGCAGATTGCTGGACCCACTGGTGTTGTTGTCTGAGGGGAGCTGCGTGTCCGTGTCCGCTACACCCGTCTCTGCTGTGGCTGCTGTGCCAGGCCCACCTGCAACAACAATATGCAGCATGTCAGTTCTGTATGTTACATTATCTGTCCAGAAATGGCAATAATGCTATACATACTGCTGTACATGGTGTAGAGTGTGTTGTGTTACCTTGGGTGTCCCTATGCTTGCTGACATTATCATGCCACTGTCTGTTCTAGTTTGTGGACTGCGACTCCCATAATGCATGTTTTTGCTGCTAATGAGATGTGGAGTGGACTACTTCACACACTACTTCACATTACATGCTAATTCCTAAAGGGCTTTTATGCATGCACATACAGTGTTCACACAACAGATTTGGCACTTACCTTGGCTGGTACTTGGGTGGGCCGAGGTGTCTATGTCAGTGACCCCTGTCACTGCTTCTGGTAGGAGGGTTGATTCCACCAGGTCCTCCAGTGGTGTGGCAGGTGGCTCCTTTGGTGGTCCCCCTCCTGTGCTCCTGGCCTCTGCAAGTCGCCTTGCCACCCTCTCCTTAGGCCGGGACCGCAGTTCATACCAGCGCTTCTTGATTTCATCTATGGAGCGCTGGGCCACTCCAATGGCACAAATCTTCGTTTGGATGTCCAGCCAGAGTCTCCTCTTCTCGTTTTCTGGCACCTGGAGGGAGGATTTGCCAAACAGGCGGTCATGGCTCCGCACCACCTCCTCTGTGAGGATCTCCAGCTCCTGCTCACTAAATTTGAGCTTGCGCTTCCTCTCCTGCTTCTCTGCTCCAGGACTTGGGGCTCCATGGTGGCTCAGATGCTGCTGCTCCTTCCAAGTGCTCCTCACAGTGGCTGGGCTGCTCTCACTCTGGATGCTGGCTTGGGTGTGGCTTTTATACCTGCCTGGGATGACTCATTTCCTGCTGATGAGTCATCAATCACCTCCAGGTGTGCATTCTTGAACTTTCTCATCCCTATTAAACTTATCTAACTTTGAAAGTGTAGTAGTTTCTGAAGAAGGTATATATCTAGTTTCAGCTTTGCTAGAAATACTCATACTCGCAATCAGTAACAGACTTAGTAGCGCACACATAATTCTCAAACCAATACACATATATTTGCAACACCTATTGTTTTTAACATGATTGTGATTGTTATCCATGGCCTGTAAAGAATCAAAAAATGAAATAAAAATATTTAATTATGCAGCTAAAAATCAGAACTATAATAATATTCAGTCTTCTTTGCAGTTATTTAGAGCAGCTTTCTGATTTTTTTATCCTGAACTTAGTCAAAAATCAGTTTCAAAAGTCTCTTCAGTTGATCATATTCTGTTGATCATTTATTTTCACTTGTATCATGTAATGTATCTCTTGTTCAGTTGGCAATGTAGTTTCAAATCTCAGTTCAAAAGCAATTTCAACTTCCAAAATATTGAGCTGGAAATTCACAATCAAAACAAAGGACAAAAATTCACGTTGCCATTCATCTGTTGTGAAATAAGCCCATTCAAAACTGGAGTATCTTCAACTTGCGACTTTTTCTTTTTGATCTCTGATTTGTACTTATTTCTCCTTCACTCAGATCTTCACCTGTATCTGCTCTTCAATTATAGTTGACAGTACATCTGGACCTCTTTCACTTGTCTGCAATTTGGCCACTTGTCTTATTTACCAGATTTCTTTGACGGTGTTGTTTGCAAAACTAGACTTACAACTCTTGATTCTGCAGGATTCTGACTTTGATTTGATGTACCTGCAACTTTAGCTAATTCAGGAAGAGTCAAATCTGCATGACTTTGATTCAACTCAACTCCATCCTCAGCTCCTTCAGGAAACGTGATTTGTTTCAACTGATCTTTCCAGTGGTCTGCTTCTAGCACAGTCCTCCTCTGACATGACTCTCCTGTTATGTTTGCTGATGCTTAGGGAACGTCAGGAACTAGAGGTTCCTCTGTCTCATTTCTTAGAGGCGTAACTGGATCTTCACCAGTTTGCGATGTCTCTGTTTCTGTCTCCACAGTCTCTCTTCTCGCTCCTTGATACTGTACAGGGAGTGCAGAATTATTAGGCAAATGAGTATTTTGACCACATCATCCTCTTTATGCATGTTATCTTACTCCAAGCTGTATAGGCTCGAAAGCCTACTACCAATTAAGCATATTAGGTGATGTGCATCTCTGTAATGAGAAGGGGTGTGGTCTAATGACATCAACACCCTATATCAGGTGTGCATAATTATTAGGCAACTTAACAAAAAACAAATATATACCCATTTCAATTATTTATTATTACCAGTGAAACCAATATAACATCTCAACATTCACAAATATACATTTCTGACATTCAAAAACAAAACAAAAACAAATCAGTGACCAATATAGCCACCTTTCTTTGCAAGGACACTCAAAAGCCTGCCATCCATGGATTCTGTCAGTGTTTTGATCTGTTCACCATCAACATTGCGTGCAGCAGCAACCACAGCCTCCCAGACACTGTTCAGAGAGGTGTACTGTTTTCCCTCCTTGTACATCTCACATTTGATGATGGACCACAGGTTCTCAATGGGGTTCAGATCAGGTGAACAAGGAGGCCATGTCATTAGATTTCCTTCTTTTATACCCTTTCTTGCCAGCCACGCTGTGGAGTACTTGGACGCGTGTGATGGAGCATTGTCCTGCATGAAAATCATGTTTTTCTTGAAGGATGCAGACTTCTTCCTGTACCACTGCTTGAAGAAGGTGTCTTCCAGGAACTGGCAGTAGGACTGGGAGTTGAGCTTGACTCCATCCTCAACCCGAAAAGGCCCCACAAGCTCATCTTTGATGATACCAGCCCAAACCAGTACTCCACCTCCACCTTGCTGGCGTCTGAGTCGGACTGGAGCTCTCTGCCCTTTACCAATCCAGCCACGGGCCCATCCATCTGGCCCATTAAGACTCACTCTCATTTCATCAGTCCATAAAACCTTAGAAAAATCAGTCCTGAGATATTTCTTGGCCCAGTCTTGACGTTTCAGCTTGTGTGTCTTGTTCAGTGGTGGTCGTCTTTCAGCCTTTCTTACCTTGGCCATGTCTCTGAGTATTGCACACCTTGTGCTTTTGGGCACTCCAGTGATGTTGCAGCTCTGAAATATGGCCAAACTGGTGGCAAGTGGCATCGTGGCAGCTGCACGCTTGACTTTTCTCAGTTCATGGGCAGTTATTTTGCGCCTTGGTTTTTCCACACGCTTCTTGCGACCCTGTTGACTATTTTGAATGAAACGCTTGATTGTTCGATGATCACGCTTCAGAAGCTTTGCAATTTTAAGAGTGCTGCATCCCTCTGCAAGATTTCTCACTATTTTTGACTTTTCTGAGCCTGTCAAGTCCTTCTTTTGACCCATTTTGCCAAAGGAAAGGAAGTTGCCTAATAATTATGCACACCTGATATAGGGTGTTGATGTCATTAGACCACAACATGCATAAAGAAGATGATGTGGTCAAAATACTCATTTGCCTAATAATTCTGCACTCCCTGTATAATAGTTGGTGCTCTCAACAACCCTTCATCTTCCAGAGGATATGGCCCTTTTCAAGTGTGACTAGCATGAATCTAGTTCAGGAACCGAGCACACTTCACAGCAGTCTCCGTAACAAGTACGATCTGGTAGGGCCCCTTCCACCTAGGTTCGAGACAAAGTTTTCTCAAGTGCTTCTTTACGACCACCCAGTCACCGGCTCGCAGACTGACAATGGTCTTGGGATGGTGGCACGGCTGTAGCTTCCACCTGGTGAGAAAAAGAGCAAACCACATCAGACAGACTCTTGCAGTAATCCAGCACCATATCATCTCTTATACTCACAAGAGCATTTGCAGGAACAGCTGGCAGTCTCATTGCTCTGCCCATGAGGATTTCATGGGGAGAAAGTCCAGTCTTTCTGTCAGGTGTGTTTCTCATGCTCATCAAAACCAAAGGCAAAGCATCTGGCCACTTCAGATTTATAGATGCACAAATTTTTGCAAGTTGAGCCTTCAGAGTACCATTCATTTGCTTTACTAATCCAGACTCTTCAGGGCGATAGCTACAGTGCAACTTCTGCTCAGTGTTTAAGGCTGAACATAGTAATTTTATCACCTCATTATTGAAGTGACTTCCCCTGTCTGATTCTAAAGAGACCAGAAACCCGAAGCAAGGAATTAACTCCCTAACTAAAAGCTTTGCTACTGTGAGACTATCATTTCTATATGTAGGGCAAGCTTCATTCTAGTGACCTAAAATACAGACAATCACCAACACGTATCTCAAACAACCACACACAGGCATCTCAGTAAAATCCATTTGCATTCTATTGAATGGACCTCTTGCTCTTCCAGTGTGACTCAAATTGACAATTGTCCTTTTCCCCACATTCATTTGTTGACATTTAACACATCTGTGACAAATTGCTTCAGCAGCCAGTCTAAACTTTGGATTGTAGCAGGACTGTTTAAATGTGTGAATCATTGCATCTCTGCCAATGTGTGCTTGACCATCATAATATTTTGTCATTTGCTTCAATAGACAACTCGGCCAAACTACTTGTCCTTCATTTGAAATCAGATTTCATCATTGTTTCTTTGAAAACATTTCAGTTTTATCCAACCTTTCTTTACATCTTCAGAAACATTTTCTTGTAAACTTTTGAGTTCCTCCCATGTATCAATTACTGTTAACGTATAACTTGGGTTTACTTCATCAACATTTAGCTCTTTCCATTCTTCAATAAAAGATATTCAGTTCAACGTGCAAAACCTTGCAATTTGATCCGCATGAGCATTTCCCATTGAAACAAAATCATTTGATTTCTGGTCTGCACTGCATTTAGCCACACTAATCCTCTCAAGTAATTATAGTGCTTGCAACAAATCTTGAATTCTATTACCATTTCTAATTGGTTAGCCTGATGAGGTCATAAACCAAATCCATATTGACTGTCTGTAAAAATAATAACTTTAAGCTGTGCACAAATAAGGCATGCTCTAGTAAGAGCCACCAATTCAGTTACTTGTGCAGAAAATACTCTTTGAAGCCATAGCGCTTTGAGTATGCTAGAAATTGTGCACACAGAATACAGATTTCAATGTTCCCACATTATCTCTTAGACAGGAACCATCAACAAAAATAATGTGATCATTTTCCTCTAACGGGGTATCCGAAATATCAGGTCTGGGTGTTGTGCACAATTCAGTAACCTCCAGACAGTCATGTTCAACTTCTTTCAGTTTCTCAATTTCAACATTGTCTACTGGGAGCAAGGTTCCTGGGTTAAGCACTATACACCTCTTCAATGTAACAGTTGAAGAGCCTAAAACCAACAGCTCATAGTTCGTGAGCCTTGCATTTGTCAAATATTTGGTCTTTGTTCGGGTGAGCAAAACCTCTACAGATTGTGGGACAAGGACAGTTAGAGGATGTCCCATCATAATACTCTCACACTCAGTGAGTGACAAATCATCTGCAGCCACAGTCTGCAAACAGCCAGGTGAAGCTGCTGCGAATGGGCCCAAAGTAGCAGAAAAATATGCTACAGGGTGATTTACACCATCATGTACCTGTACAAGGACCAGAAGGGCACAAAAATCACGTTTGTGACAAAACAACATAAATTGTTTTGTTTAGTCAGGCATTCCCAAAACTGGTGCCCTGCACAAACTGTCTCTCAACTCAGTAAAAGCTTTCATTCAAGCTTCATCAAAAGTCACTGGGTCATTTATATCTTTGTGGGTCAGTCTCTGGAATGGTTTTGAAATAACAAAAAAATTGGGAATCCGTTTATGACAGTAACTCGCCATTCCCAGAAACATCCTGACATCTCCTTGTGTAACTGAAGGATTCATTTGCTAAATAGCTGTAACTCCCTCTAGACATGTTCCTTGCACCTTTTTTCTATTTGATGTCCCAAGTATTTCACTTCTTTCTGACAGTACTGTAATTTCGCTGAGGACAATTTATGTCCATTTTCACCCAAATGATTCAGCAAAGCAATAGTATCTTGCCTGCAATCTTCCTCCGTCTTTGAAGCAACCAAAAGATCATCAATGTACTGAACTAATGCTGATTGGAAAGACATTTCCAGTGACTCCAAATTCTTTTTCAACACCTGATTAGATATGGACGGAACCTCTGAAAAGCCTTGTGGGATTCTACACCAGGAAAATACACGATTGCAGAATGTAAAACAGAAAATAAATTCTCTATCCTCATGCTTAGGCACTGAGAAAAATACTTGTGATAGGTCCACCATTGTGAATCATTCTGCATCACATGGGATCTGAAACAAAATCACTGCTGGATTTGTTACCACTGGACAACATTTGACTGCTATGCCATTACTTTTTCTCAAATCTTGAACAATTCTAAATTTCCTACTTGGTTTTCACAAACCCATAATAGGAGAATTACATGAGCTGCTCAACACTTATTTTAGAACTCCCTGCTTCACAAAATCTGCAATTGCAGGAGTAACTCCTTCAGTCACATCTGGTGCCTTATGATACTGAGGAGTTTGCGAAAAACCTACATTAGGTTTGACTGTGACTTTGATTGGTTCAACTCCTCTGATTAGACCAATGTCTTTTCCAGAAAGATCCCAAGCTTTTAATGTAACTGTACCTTATAAATCAGTTGATAGATCTTGTACTGTAAATGCAGGATAGAAAATAATCAGTGGAAATTCGTATTTAACTGAATCACATTCAATTGACATAGATGAATCATCATCATCACTATTCTTCTGAATAGCAATTCCATCATTTGTACAGGTAATCGAACTTGAGTCACAGGCTACAAATTTGTGCAAACCTTCAAAATTGCCAATTTTAACAGGAATCAGTTTCGTAATCAGGTTTGTCATAATCTGATTTGCAACTCCTACAATCTGCACTGTTTTTCCAGAAAGTGGCACATCAGGGACTTCTGCAGTTCTTACTGTAGAGCGTATAGCTCCTATATCAACTAGGTATGAAACCTGATGACCCATTACTTTTCCATTTACATAAGGACCCTTTTGATCCACTTCTAATGAGACTCCTAACACACATTTTGCTTCATCCGAACTCACTCATCAATTCATCATTCGATTCATCCTCACTGTGAAGTGTACACTGTTGTACTGTCTGATTGTTTAGATGTACGTTTTGACCTGTGTTCTGCTGAGGAAGCATCGCCCGCTGCTGTGCCATTGGAGCTTGAAGTATTTGCATTTGTTGCTTTGGTATCATTTGCATTTGGGACCACATTTGCTGTGACTGTTGCACCTGAAAACGTGGTCCCTGTATCTGTTGCATATGTTGTGAACTTTGCATTTGTTGAGTAAGCTGCATTTGATTATTTATATTCTGGACATTGAAATTAGGACCCCTTATTCTCGGTCCTCTCAAATCTAGAATTTTTTTTTTCATTCACCTGCATAACAAAACTTTCCTGTACCATCATTGGACACTCCCGTTTCCAGTGCACGAGGCCCCCGCAAGCGTGACAAGGTAACATCCTTTTCATTGTCTGCATATCACCTGTATTGACAATAGTGTTCAAATTGACGCCAGGGTTTCCATTTCCAGTTCCACCGCAACCTTTGCCTCTTGCCTGACCCTGATTTTGAATCACCTGCATGTTTCCCTGTTGAGGAAAAACTCCCTGCATTCCTGATTGTACCGCTTTAATCTGCATCACCTTCGCCTTTTCCTTTAATTTCTTCTGCTTCATTTCAAGCTCTCACTACAGTATTTAGCAAACTGTAATACTTCAACCAGTTTGCTTGCCAGCAAATCAAAGGACTCTTAAGCATCTGGCTAATTTAAATGAATTGTCTTTAAACTCAGTTGTATCTGTACCACTGTAATGTTGAAATGCTTGCAGCAATCTCTCATAATACGCATGTATTGACTTTTATGCTTCATGGGCTGTCCTATCGATTCTCTGCCAATCAATACTTCATAGTGAAATTCTCATTTTCAAAAATTCAATCACTTTGTAATAGTATTTCATCACATCAGGAGATGGTGCACCGGTAACTGTATCTCGTGGAGGCTCTCTTGTTGGCCAATCAACACTCTTTTTGCATTCCACCCACAAATCAGTTGGAACCACTATTTCTAACAGAGTATTCAAATCCTTCCACTAGCATTTTTGTGAGCTTCACATATCTACCTGTCTGCTGGTACTCTCTCAATCTCGGGTAGTTATTTGTAAATGACAAAATATCACTCCCGCTCCAAGGGACATGTACCTAATTCCCTCCAGGAATTTCTCTCATAGGTAATATCTATACTGGATTATCAGTCTGTTGCGCATTAGCATTTGAATTTGCAGACTCCTTTTTCTTCTGATCTCTGTTCTTTACCCGTCAGCCTTCTCATTTATCTAATGCTCCCCATGTTTAAATATTCTGAATTAATTCCTTAATATGAATTTTCATTCCCAGTACTCTCATGTTCTCATTAGCTTTTGAATCAAATTCTAATCTGTAACTTCTTTTCAGTAGCTTTGATTTTCTCAATTTCTACTTAATATTTCTCTGCAAGTACTGCTAATTTCTGGTGTACCAATCCTGCTTTATTTGTAACATTTTTACACATGAAGCGTAATTCATTTTCATTATATGAGTCAATTCTATTTAACTCAAGTGTTCCCTCAATCATTTATTTTAATTCTAATGTAATTCTTGCCGGATTCTATGAATTTCCTCCTTCAGCATTTGATTTTGCTCCATTCATTTTTTCCAGACAGTCTGTTAACTGCTGAGCTGTCAAAGCTTGTAATGAAACATTATTATTTACATTGGGCACACTCAAATTTGGATTCAGATCTGACTTTCACAAATTCTGTGAAGTCCTAGGATAGTTTAAGTCAATCAAAAACATTTTGTATACTACTCTCATTATTTCCCTGTGCAAACAATGGTACAACAGGACCAACAATAGCAGGTGTAATGTTGACGCTTCTGGACTTAATTGAACATTCTGATTTCTCGATTAAATTACTCCAGAATTTTGACCTGACAAAATTGAAGAATTAGACTGTGATAATGTTACAGATGTATACCTCGGCATTGTCTGAAATTGTACTGGAACCATTGAATTAGGTGTAGACTCCGTCTGAACCATCATTGGTTTTTGGTAAATCTGTGATGTGTACCACTGGTACTGTCATGCTTGGTGCAGAACGTACAACAGGAATGATAGGGTATACCACAGGTAGCTCAGGCTGAGTCATAGGTGTCTTAGTTACAGTAATAGTATGACCGTTAGTTGCATCCTGTACTCGACTTTGTGTTACTACAACAGGTACTTGAGCACTTGGACCAGTAATAGTACCTGGACTTGTCTCTTGTGCTGCATATGGAGGAGGACGACTTCTCCGTAACTGCATTATACATTCATCATCATCATCTGAGTCATCATCATAAGTCAATGATTTCCTAGCCTCATCTGACTTCGACTCATCTTCTTCAGAAGAGTGCTTATTGTTTTTCTTGATCTTTTGTCTGACACTGCTCTCTTTCCCTTGTGTAACTACAGTAAACATTCCAATTTCCTGGAAGATTTCAGTTTTCCAAAATGTTTTCTCAGTATCCCGCCTTGCCTCTAACAATGCCTTCTCAACTTTTTTCACTCACTTCTCAAATTTTAATTTTGCTTGTTGTCTGGCAGCTAACTCCCAAATAGCTAAAGCTTCAAATTGTGCTGGTCTCGGAGGAGGTTTTAATTCATAGAGCACTCTCCTTAAATTCTCTAAAATTCTCATGTTAAAAGTTCCAAAGGCAGGAAACGCTAAGCTCCCTTCCTTCTCTGTGACTTTGCACTATTGTTTTAACCAAATACATGCTGCTGTACCTTTCTCTTCAATTACGATGTATGCAGGTGTTCCTTGTAGCGGGCCAATTTCTCTTACCTTAACTGTAATTAAAGCATCTCCCTTAAGCGCACTCTTCAACGCTTTGAAAAAAAATCATTTTTTCCTTTAATCTGGCTTAAAACTACAAATTAAATTCATACCAGCAAGTAATTCAATCCCAAATCCTTTTCGCTTGCCTCTCTCACCAATAACGCTTCAGGGTTGCCCACCAATCCGTTTGCGACTCCTTCTCACTAACTGACCTAGTGATAATTTATTTATAAGGTGACAAGTATAGGGTAACCATCAATTACCATTTGAGGTCGACACAAACCTTTGGACTCAGATAGGAGTGTGATAACGTCCTATCAAACAGCATTAACAATAATCAAATCAATTTCAATTTGGAGTCAGTAATTTATAAGCACCATGACCTATGTGGCCATTAATCACCATACCAGTTTAATAAAGTTCTAACTTTTATTGCCCTTTCGATTAACAATGCTAAGGTCACTTAAATCAGACACAGGACCAAATGATATAAATACAGAAACAATACAGGCTGACCAAATCTTTGAAAGCATCTTAGCCTAGGCAGAATATTTATCATTAAACATTCAAGTACCAAGGCGCACAATAACAGACGAATAATAGAAACGGAATACATTTAGTTATCACAGATGAATTGTTTACAATCAACTATATGAAACTGTGAAATTTAGTTTTTGGCAGCCTTAACTAATTACTCTGATTCAATAAGCATGTTTGGGGTTCGTGCAAAAAGAAAAGAGACAAAAATTAATTTGGAAAACGTCTGAATATGGTGTTAACCAAAAATAACGGTTGGGTTTTCTGAAGAAAGAAAACCTAAAAATCTACAAGAAAGACAAATGCACATTTAGTTATACCTCTCCTGAATGGATCAGCAGGCAGCAATATCTTCATCAGTGGAACATCCTCTGGTGATCTTCATTGGGCAATGACATAATAGGGACCTGTTCAGTAATGGGGTGGTTTAGGTCAGAACTAATAAAATTTATTCCACGTCTCAGGAGTATCTTTTCTTCATTTTCCCCATTCACAATTGGCTCATCTTCTTTCACTGCAGTCACCAGTTTCCGCAGTAGAATACAATTGTTGCAGGTTATACATGAGCACTGAAGACTATTAATTCTGGGTACACATTATCTCATCCTAGGAAGACAAAAGTTACAACGTAAGAACGTAACGTTTCCACAGTGTACGAGCTACACATGATATTGAAAATCTATTTCACTAAACATTTGAAATATGTGAAGTCAGCATTATGTGAACAATGAGCTTGTAGAAACTGCTGAGATAGAAAATATTGCACAAGCTTTTAAAATGTAGAATTAGCTTTAGACCTTTTCATGTCGGCCCATATTTAATAAAGCATTTAATTTCGCATTTAAACCAAATAATCATTGAATTCAATTACATTAGTATTCATATTAATTCAATTTAAGTATTATTTAACAAAAAAATATTCATTATTTTTCATATTTATACACATTGTTTATGGTGTCCACCGTATCAGTTACACGTTTTAATTTATTAATACCCAATTTTAATTAAATCTTTTAATACAGGTTATTTCACACTATATTTGTGACGCAAATTTTATTAATAATGGTCGCACTCCAACAAAGTCAATCATCACCTTACAGTGGGCTTTCCTGCTTGAAATGCTAGAGGATCCTTCTTCCAAATCATACCAGAGGTATATCCACATTGTTCTATCGCCAGCCAGCTTTCTCATCTAACCATATCGGTTCAAAAGGACTTTGGAATTGCATCTCCAAAATGTTATTTCTAGATATTGACTTCTCAAATGAAGTAGGGTCCCAAATGGCTGCTTTCTTTACTTAGTTATAGTAAGATTGATGATTTCAGTTTTGGACAAATTACCTTTAAACACAGTGCTTGTCAGAAACCCTTCCAGCTGGGGCATCAGACTGGGTATGGAGGTCTCTGCAGCAGATGGTCAGTAGTATGTTGTCAGTAAGTAATAATAAGATTGATGATTTCAGTTTTGGGCAAATTACCTTTAAACACAGTGCTTGTCAGAAACCCTTCCAGCTGAGGCATCAGACAGGGTATGGAGGTCTCTGCAGCAGATGGTCAGTAGTATGTTGTCAGTAAGTAAGTACATTTTTTGCGGGACGCACTGAGTGGGGCAGGAGCCCTTTCAACTTTTAAATCGCCGAGAGCGGGAACGCTCTGATTGGGCGGGAGGCCCTACTTCTGCAAGGAAGCGCTCCTGCTGCCGCGGGACGCGCTGAGTGACTGAGTGGGGCAGGAGCCCTTTAAACTTTTAAATCGCCGAGAGCGGGAACGCTCTGATTGGGCGGGAGGTCCTACTTCTGCACTGCAAGGAAGCTCTCCCGCGGGACGCGCTGAGTGGGGCAGGAGCCCTTTAATCTTTTAAATCGCAGAGAGCGGGAACGCTCTGATTGGGCGGGAGGCCCTACTTCTGCAAGGAAGCACCCCGCTGGCGCGGGACGCGCTGAGTGACTGAGTGGGGCAGGAGCCCTTTAAACTTTTAAATCGCCGAGAGCGGGAACGCTCTGATTGGGCGGGAGGCCCTACTTCTGCAAGGAAGTGCTCCCGCTGCGCGGGATGCGCAAGGGCGGTGCCCGGGCCAAGGGCAGGCCCGTCCTTCGCCCGTCATCGCCAGGAAGAGGCTGGGCCCCCCTCTTTAATCTTCGGTTTTGGCCTCCTAGGGATCAGTGCCTTTTAACCCTGAGCTCAAAGGCCAAAGGGTAAAGGTTTGAAAGAAGCCTCACTTAACTCTGGGCAGTCAAGGAATTCTCCCACCCCGCCCAGCTAGATAGGGTGGGAAAGGCCCAGGGTTATCCCAAGAGATTTGATCAAGTGAGGTCGCAACACCATATATGATAACAGACCTTTTGAGTAAGCTGTGAACTGTGTATTTAGAGTCCCTTGCGATTATCTGTTGAACTAGGGTAGTGCAGTGTAGCAGGTATATGGCCAGCTAATCTATCTGACATCCCCTTTCGTCTTATCATTTATACAGGAAATCTGACACTACATAAAATATGGGTAAAAGTAAGCACTCAAAATCAAATAACCCAACAAACTTAAAAGATAGTACATCTATATTAAAATATATCTCAGGGGCGATGGGAATGATAGATAAACAAATTGCCACTGTCGAAGGGAAATTGTTGTTGTCTAAAGATCAATTCCATGAATTACCAGAAATTGTAGAATTTCACAATAATCCCCCACCCAGTGAACATGGGGACGAGTACACAGAAGCAAGGTACACAAATGGATGCATCAAAAACATCTTGAATTTAATTTACTCCTTGGACGAAATTTCCCCTGTTGCTAAACAACCAAGGAAACCGGAGGCGGGCTTGGTAGACAAGATCACAAAGAAACTGCCAGTGATAGATATAACAACCACCCCACCCAAAAAATATTCTAAGAAACCACTCCGGAAGAAACCTTCAAATACTGTAGGAGATACGACTAGATCACTCCTTATAAATCTTCACGAGCTAGTAAACACCCTGAAATCATCCATTGGAGCCACTCTTGACTCCATGATGGAGCGTCTAAAGGGGGTGGAGAGTAACCTTGAGGCAGGTCTAGGAATAATAAAGTCTTTACAATGGGAAGACTTACATCATATAACAAAGGACTCTCATATATCATGGTTGACCCCAGACCATGAGAACAATATTCAATTTGCCCTGCAAAATAGGACAAATGGTACACACTTGAATGCAAACTCCCTGAGAAAGACACAACCACAACCACCGGCACCTAATTTGAACCAAACTCTCCGGCCTTCATCCTTCCTGACTATAGCACATAATTTTCCTTCAGGACAAACAGACTCAAACCCCAGCTATTTTTAAAACAGTAGGCAACAGCCCGTCTAGGACAGCGACTACTCAGCCCCACTTAAACCTAGGGAGGAATACATCCAGGAGGACTAAATCCTCGAATCCCGTATACCTGCCAAGTGACCTACTACATCTCCCTCCGGAGGCTACACCTTACGTAGTGGTCTTGGCCAATGTTCCACCCATAGACGATCAACAGCGAGAATCATGGATGGCCCTGAGAAATAAGGCCCTCAACTGGATAGGAGCTCGTCTGGGTTCTGGAATGGTGGGGGCCCTTTTTGATGACATAAAAATGGTCAGAAGAATTAAGTGGATAGGAAGCAGTAAGAAAGCGCTGGAAGGAGATTGTGTGGTCCTTTCCTTTAGTTCACCAAACCTAGTGGACAGAATCATTCATGAATTAGGAGCCAGACAAGTTACCCCCCAAGGAATCTCGCTACTACCCTTAGGTTTCTTTTATCGAAGACCGGTGGGGTATAATCCTTTAAACCCACAACCAGCAAGAGCATCTTTAACCAGACCAGACCCTTCCACACGGCGTAATAGATTTCACCCTCTTACAACTTTAGAAGATATAGATTGACTCGACAAGAATCAGATAGTTCCCTCAGATGAACTAGTCCAGGTAGCATATACTCCAGGGCTGGATTTAATCAAGGAAGACACATCCCACATAACGGATCCTATAAGAAACATGACACAACCTTTAAATCAGAGCAACGCCCCTAGAAATATAATTCACCCAATCGGCGGTGATACATCCCTCCGTTTACCAAAGGACCAGTACTGTATTCCTAAACAGAAAGCGGAAATAGTCTTATTGTTTTGGAACATTGCAGGTCTAACCAATAAGATAGGTAATGAGACCTGGCCGAATTTTATAGAAGATTACTCATGTATTTGTCTCCAAGAGACCTGGCTTTTAAGTCCTGTCCACATTAACGGCTATAAAACATTTCACACACCAGCCGCTCAGTCCAGGTATGGTAGACCAAAAAGGGGATTGTGCACATATATTTCTAACAAGTTACGTTTACAGAACCTAGAGATGCAAACCACGAGCTTGTACTATCAAATGATAGAGAGTAACTTGGATCATAAAACTCATCTAGTCATTATTAATTTCTATAATAATGCAGCTCCAGGAGAATTTTTTAACATTCTAATGGAGATGGGAAACGACCTAAAAAAATATGTGCAAATAATAACCGCAAGACCTTTACGATCTGGGGCGGTGATTTTAATGTCCACCCTTGTAAAGAAATCTCAGATAAGGTATGTGGCTGGGATCCTGAAGGTGTTGGCTTAAGACTTCACTTTTCACATAACACTCAAGGAGACGCAATGAATTTATTGGCTCAAACCCATAATTTGTCTTTTGTAAACAAATTATATTCGGACGAAACACAGTTTAAACCAACTTACAATAGAAGGGGTGCGAACACTGTGATTGATTATGTCTTAATGTCAATCCACTTTGCACACTACCTTATGAATTATACTTTGCATGACATCGCAATTAGCGACCACTATCCCCAGAGCCTGAACCTCTCACTAACTCCTCTTATAGCAGCCAGGGATGACAGGGCCATGCTGGTAGACGATATTGAATTAGTGCAGCGTAATGGATACACCCTGAAATGGTCTCAGACAGACCCCAAGTCTTGGTTGAAACAGTTAATATGTGACTGCAATCATGCTTTTGCAGACTGTCTAAGTGAGATCCTAGATCCAGGGCGATGTTTAAGTGCTTTTACATTGATTACGCAAGCCATAAAAGAAGCTCTTACTATTAGAGGTGGCAAGACGGGGCAAAAAAGGGTTATTGGATGGTTTGACTATAACTGTACACAAGCACATAAGAAATTGAAAAAAGCTTTAAGTGCCACAAAAAGATCTCTAATTGATATACGCAATTGTAGACAGGAATACAAGACAGCAATGAAGGAAATGAAACTGTCCTTGAAAAGAACTCTGTGGGAAACTCTTCATACAGCAAGCTGTACGAAAGATAATATCCTCTTCTGGAAAACAATAAATTCTCCTGTGTTAGGGGACAGAGACTCCCCCAGGATGGAAATTGTGATTTCCGAAGAGGATTGGATTGCACACTTTTCTAAAATATATTCGCTGGCTAGCGACATGAAGCCCACAGTTCCTGTGTATGATCAAGGCCTCCAGGAAGGTCCACGCCCGATCATAACCCCTCAATTTAGCCTTGAGGAGGTAGAGGAAGCCATAATTCTAAGTAAACCAGGGAAAGCGCCGGGCACCGATGGCGTTCCGATTGATTTATACAAGGCTGATATTCAGCTATGGGGGCCTGTATTGACGCAGACATTGAGGGCCATCTGCATATGCGGTCCCTTACCATCTTGGCGAGACTCCAATATTATTCCAATTTACAAAAAAGGTGATCGCCTTAACCCAGCCTGTTACAGGCCAATCACCTTGCTGGATACAACAGCTAAATTAGCAGGGAGAATTATTTTGAATAGACTGCAAATATGGGCGGAAAAAAAGAGCGCTTTATCTTCTGTCCAGTATGGATTCCGGAAAGGAATTGGGACAGTAGAGCAAAGCCTGAACTTAAGTATTATTATTGGAAAGTATACAAAGATTAGAGCAGGCAATTTGCTTCTGGCCTTCATTGACCTATCATCAGCATTTGACTGTGTACTACATGATAAGTTATGGGATATCTTAAGCAGCTTGGGGGTAGAACAAGCTATAATTCAATTCATACGAGAAATGTACACAGGGTGCAGAGCAAGAGTGAGGTATGGGCTAAAAGGGGAATGTACTCGCCCGTTTGGCCTACATAGAGGAGTGCGCCAAGGTTGTGTTCTTGCCCCATTCTTGTTCTCAATGTACATAAATAACTTAGAAAATGAATTGGCTAGTAACTGCAAAGATCTACCCCAAATAGGTAATCGCGCGGTCCTGGTACTACTCTATGCAGACGATGCAGTATTAATGGCCAGGCCCCACTAGCTCTTCAATAACTTTTAACCACTTGCATTACATTTATGTCACAATTGGGACTCGCCGTCAATCGCTCCAAAACGTTTATTATGAACTGTGGTGGGAAACGCAGCAAGATTTATAATACTACTACTGCGAATGGGAGGGTTGAAACTGCGCGAACCTTTTCTTATCTGGGCATAATGTTCGATAAACAGGGTTCTTGGGCCACTGCAGGAAAATGAAAAGAGTTCAGCTTATTAAAACAACGGCGGCCTTAAGGCTTTTTTCCAAAAGGCTCTGGGGGATTACCCCGCCGAACATGATAAAAATTTACAAAGCCAAGTGCATTCCGGCTGTTATGTATGGGTCTGGAATTTGGGGATATACCAACTGTAACCCGGTACAGATGGTGGAAAATGATTTTTTAAGATATCTGCTGATGGTACCAAACGGTACATCAACATACATTATCCACTCGGAACTGGGGGTCCCCTTTATTGCAGATCTGATAAAGATTCAACCATTATTGTTATGGCACAAAGTCTGGACCTCTGAATATACTGGATTAAACAAGGCCATTTTGACTGATTGCATGGAGTCAACGAGGGTGCCCTGGTTAAGATATATTATGACCTTTTTCGAAAGTATGGGTAATAAAGACTATTACACAAACCCAGCCTCGCTGGGAAAAATCTCTAGGAAGGACCTGAGTGTTCTGGCATTAAAGCATCTAGAAGATTTACGATGGGAGGTTGAATCAAAAAAGCCCACCGTCATCCATAACCAAATAATTCTGTCGGCGGAGGGCATGCAGCCCTATTTGGCGAAAGTGGTAAACCTCCGCCACTTTTTTGTTCTCACCAGATTAAGGCTAGACACATTTCATCGTTTAGTAACCTTTCCAACTTTGAACGACTGGAGCACTACACTAAAGGCATGCCCCTGTGACGCAAAGGCACTTCAAACTACAATTCATGTGGTCTTATTCTGTAAATTTTACGCCAAGCAGAGAAAGCGCTTAGTAGTGCCTCTTCTAAGGTTAATCAACTTGCCCCAGTGTCGTATCGCGGATGCCAGCCTCCAGGTGTTATCCTCTATTGCGATGTGTGGAACTTTGGCACATTTTTTATGCTCCATATTAAATACAAGAAAGTCTATGGGGGTAGTGATGTAATTTTATTTAGTTCATTTAAATATTTGCGATTGGGAATTTTAATGATATACTAGATACTCGGTTTGTTTTTTATCCTTTTCCCATTTTAACTTATTTAATTGTATTTATTATATACTGAAATGTATAATATTTGATACTTTTATGACTTGTTGAAAGTCGAATAAAGTTTGCACTACTACTACTAAATTTTTTGCATATCTGACCCTAATTGAATTCCTTCAGTGGCTTTTTAACCCAGATATGGGATGCAAACATCTCACTGCTGAGAGCAAATAACAGGCTGGAAAGCAGACAGCCCTGTAAAGTCCCTCTATGAAGCTGAAAAAACTGAGATGTTCTTCCATTTAAAAGTAGAACCATAGTACTCAACCATTGCCATCATACTGAATCTTGGCCCTTACCAATCCCTCTCAACACTCTTGTGAGAAAGCACCAGCTCACCCAGTCAGTCTTAACTTCTAAGGATGCAACAATGAAGCATATTGCTTTCTTCTGCACCTTGCCGACCAGATGCACAGTATGTCTTATGTCATCATGGGTCTGTCAGCCCTTCATAAACCTTGATTCATCTGGGTGGTTAAGATCCTTCAGTAATCATTTCAGTCTTGAGACCAAAATGTTGGAACAACTTTAAATTCATCAGGGAACAGGCCAATGTGACATGTGTAACTCAGAGTCCTTTCCAGGTTTAGGGAATAGGGATAATTATTTCCCCCATTGAGGAAAATTAGCATTTCTGATGGATACTTCTACCTGCAGATTCCTCAAATTATGAATTTTCCCCGAAGTGTCAGACTATATTTGAAAATTTAACAGCTCTCCTGTGCTGATAAGTGGCAACGTCGTTCCAAGTAGGCTCCGGCACTTCCTGGAAGGAACATTGCTAAACCATGTAGGCGAGACTTGGTACTTTGGAATCAATTGCCATTTCTTTTATGCCCTTTCATACAGATCTGATATTGCTCTCTTCTCAAACTCTTCTGATTTTAAGATCCCTTGTTGGGTGGGTCCCTTATTGTTTAGTTCAGGAACTTTTCTAGCGTCTGCTTGGGACAGGGCTTGTTCTTACAGGTTCCTGTGGTCAATAAGTGTACCTGTGATGTACTGCATGCAACAAAAGGGGCAGTCTTGCTTCAAATCACAGTCTGAATTCAGTTCCTGAGGTAATTTCGAGGACTGGTGTTGTTGTCAGAGCTGCCACCCATTGCTCTTTCCAGTCGATGCTCTTGAGAGGGGTTCCTCCTGTCTGATGTCTTTCTGGACCTTGGATGGGTCGTTTCTTCTGGGTGATCCCTTGCATCTAACCTCAACTTTATCTTGAGACTCTACTTTTGCCCGGTTGTAAATATATTCTTATAGGTTTGATTATCACATTGCGGAGCAGAATAATAAAAATGAAACATACATTGTATGAAGCACAAGTGTTCAGCATTTTGATCATTTTTTTTCCACACCAGGCATCAGGCCTCAGCCCACCTGGTCAAGAGTAGAGTCTGAAGGCAACATTGAGGCCCTTGGGTGGGATGTGCACTAACGTGTTTTCTTTTAAGTTTAAACATCCTTTTTATTAGGTCTCATCTAGGTGATTGTGTAATTATTTATCTGTGTGTCTGGAGTGGCAAACAACATTGTCATGTTACACCATTAGGGCAGCTCAGGGGGCTGCAGTCCTGCTGCTGTTAGTTGTGTTTAACCTGCAGGTCAGAGTTAAGAGGCTCCATCAAGGCCAGCTCGTTCTTCAGAGTGCAAAAAATGAGTGCCAGTGACTCGGTGATACCTGCACCTCTAGTCTGAGCCCACCTGAAGACAGAGCGATTTCTGATGTGCACTGTGCAAATGTGCAGTGTTATAGATGTCTGATAACTCATCTTAGAGGCATCCACACGCTTTAATACGAAGGTGACCTTAGACCCCTTCCCTGTTTTTTTGTAGGCTTTCTGTAAGAACAATGTCTAACTTGTGCGAGCAGGCGCTAGTGCATGCAAGACTCTTGTGTTATATAATGGGCTTGCAACCCGCCCATTGCTTACCATTCATCTGTAGAGTCTTCACTTTTCTCTGCTGCCTTCTAATTGGGCCGTGTCATTCGTCACTTCTTTTTTTTTTTTGGTGACACATGGACCAAGCACAGATGAATTTAAGTTTAATTAGTGTCTCTCCACTGGCTATCTGGTTCAGGTACTATTTAAAAACAAAAAAAATAAAAACTGATGCGTTCAACACTGGCTGCATCCTAGCATTTTTTTTTTTTCTTCTTTTTTTTAACCTTCCCCTACCCGCCCCGATCCTGTTTCTTCTCTCCCCCCACCCGTCCCATTTTGTTTCTTCAACCACCCAGTGTTCGACCCCCACCTCCCACCTGTTTGCCAAAGCCCATAGCTCACCCACAGGTCTAACCTACTGGGTCGGTCAATGCTTGTCACAATAGTTAACTAATTTGTGTGACCTTCCAGAAGGTTGAGCATTGTCTCGTTTTTGTTGATATTTAAAAGAACGACGTCGAGAAAAATGAAAATAATTGAAAGGGCATCAGGCCATTTTCTGGCAGTTGTTTCCACTAAAAGACATCTTAACAATAATCAGATTGTTACAAGAGTCAAGCAGAGAAAGTAAAGGGCAGAGGGGACTCTTCAAACCAGATGACACTGGGACAGATTGTATAGCCATATCTCTGGTTCCTATTGAATGCTGCCAGAACGGGAGGCACTTAGCCTTTGGGCGCTGAAGTTTCACTGTAGCCGGCCTTGTGAGATGAGAATAGTAGGCCTTGTTAATTCCTCAAACACAGAACCTCATTGTTTTAACAGATATGAAGTTGTGTGTGTACCGTCTTCGAAAGTCTGATTAGGTTTTATTTTGTGCTCTGCTGGAATTAGACTCTCCCTTAGAAGTAGCAGAGCAAGGGTGGGATTCTTATGTGTTGATTAGCTCAATCATATTGAAGTGGTATCTATTTTTCACACTTACGGTAACATAACTGTTGCATTATTTTGTGTCTGCACTGTGGTTCAAATTCATATGGTGTGCACTGGGCTGGGGTTTCAGATTCAAAATAAATATTTAAAACATATTATGAATGTTCTAGTGTTTGTATGTTATTTCTTTAATGAAGGTAGGTTTGGGGTTTCGCTGATTGTTCCTGTAACATGCCATGTATTCGATCGGTACCTAGTACACATCCTGCTCAGATATTGTTCAGTAGGTTGTATATTAGTTGCACTACAACAGTTTTTCTAATTTGGGTTTCCATTTTGACTAAGTCCTTAATGCTAGGGGGTCTATAAAACCAAACTCTACATTTATAGAACAATTTAGAAAACATATAATTTGGAAGATTGTTTGGGGTTCTGCTGAATCGCCCTAAAATATCTCAAGTAAGTGATTGTTACGTAGAACACATATCGCTCAGTGGGTTGTCTAATGGTTGCAGTACAACTGGTTTTCTGATTCGGGTTGGCACGCTGACTAAGTCTTTAGTGCCACGTGGGTCTAAAAAACTGAAATCAGTGCCTGTAGAAAAATCTAGAAAAAAATATTTCTGACATCTGGTGCTGAACGTGGTGATGTTCACCCTTGCTTTACTTGCCACTATTCAGCCTCCAGAGGCTCTCTCTGGTGCACCTTTGGAGACTAAGCAGTTATGCTGGTATTCATCACCCCTACACAAATCTGCTTTGGATGGATGGCCAGCTCCATCCTGAGCTAGACATGTTCCACCTTACTGCCGGAGGCCATGCCAAACATGTCAGCCCAGGGCCCTCCTTCAGTTCTCCATATGTCTGATGTTCCATGTCTGATGTTTAGGGGTTTCACCTATGAATTCCAGATGCTCTTCTCACTGTTCTTGAACCTCTGCCGCCTCCATTATGTCTTTGAGAAAGCTGTATAAGGAGCTGGATGATGTTAAGGAAGTGTTTAACACATCCTGTTCCCCAGAGTTCCATGCTCTCTGTCCATGGAAGAGGGGACTCTGATGTTGATTTTTTTTTTTCAGGGCCTGAAATCAACTTTCAGCAAGACTGTGTAATGCTGCAAAGGTTTTAGAGTTTTTCCTCTGCTTGTGTCTTGGGGTTAAAACTAATTTTTTTAAGGACATTTTTTAGCCCGGCAGTCCCTTCATAGAGCTCTTGTTGCTCCTTTATGAGAATCTTGTGGAATCCATTAAGTGTGTTTGGAAAAAAAATCTGCCTCCACTATCAGGGTTTGTTATATACAATGACTTCATCTCTTGGTTCTGGGTGTGATACTGTCTGAGACTGCAGAGTTAACATCAACCTACCTTCTTTGTCTTCATCTGCAGCAATGGATGTGGACCAGAAGTGGTTTAATGTGTTAGGGAAGAAATCTTTATTGTCATGAGGTATGACCCTCAACACTCATAATTTATATGCCTACTATTCTGATGGATACAACTACCTGTGGTTTCCTCTCCTTATGAGTTCTACCAATGTGCCAGCATTCAACGGAAATTTTCTTCCTAGCTCTCCACGTCGACAAGGACGTCATAATTGCCTGACTCTGCACGCGACTCAGTCTGACGTCATCGTGGCAATAAGAAGTCTTTGCCGGCGTGCTGACGTCAGTTCCCTTTTTTCCACGCCTTCGACACTAACGGTTTTCTCCTACCTCTTGAACTGTTACTGTTTCGAGGAATTGTTGTTGAGCATTACAATGTCTCCGCCGAAAAAAATCGGGATTTAAACCTTGTTATGAGTGCAGGGGTCGCATGTCGGTGATGGATCCTCATGAGAATTGTTTGTGGTGTCCGAATTCGGACTACGAAGTGGAGGGATGCGTGTCCTGCAGCGGATGAACCCGAAGGCCTTGAAGGAGAGAGAGAAGGTAAGCTCCAATTGGCGAAATGTAAGAAGTAGAAATTGGGTCATCGAAGATCAAAGGCGAGGGATACTTCTTCGCCTAAGTCCTCGAGGTCGCATAAGAAGGTACGCCGGCACGACTCGACGCCATTCTTCCAGGGATTAGTCTCGGCCTAGGTCCTTCCGAGACAGCGTTGTGCGGCATGGGAGATCAGTCTTACAGTGACTCCTCAGCCTCCGAGTCCACAGCGTTCTCCGGCGCTGACTTTGATAGAAGTCTCTGAGTCCCCGGTGAACTCTACGGCTCAGTTTTCTCCTGTGTCCACTCCTGGTCAGGAGTCGGGTGTGCAGGCATCAGAGTTGGTTCGGATGCCTCAAGAGGAGCAGAGGTTTCCTGCCTTCCCGACTCCGGGAGCGATCAATCAGCGTTCCGCAATGCTATGTTTAGCATTTTTAACAGAGCTATGGCTCCCGCTGGTGCACCTGCTGGTCCCACGGGTCCGTTAGCATTCAAGCTGGGTACTCCGGTGCCATACAAGCAGGCTGCGTTTGTACCCTTCTATCCGGGTGGAGGTGCTAGTTCAGCGCTGATGACTTCGCCACCTCGGATGATGCTGCCGACGGTGCCTATGCCAGCGCTGGATGGATCCCGTTCGACCCACAGTGATTCTCTCCTCCACCGGAGTGTCCATCTGCTTTGAAACCGTTGACGCCGTGTTTGGAGTCTAGACTGAGGTTGAGGAGAAGGGCCTTGCGGCTCTTGGAGGAGCAGGAGTATTGGCAACAACTGTTTGAGGAAGGAGAAATTCTGGAGCCTATTTCAGGCCTAGACTCTGCAAGAGGCTTAGATACATCCCCTGAGTGGGATTTCTCATCCCCTGGTAAGCTCACAGTGGAGGAAGCTTCTTGCCACAATGTACTAAGAAAGGCTGCTGAGTTTTTGGACCTTCCTTTGCCGGCATCGGAGGCGAAAACAAACATTTTAACTGAGGTGTTACATCCATTGGCTAAGTCTTCTGAGCCTCTCCTCCCTTTTAATGATGCCCTTACTGAGCCCATTCTGGACATTTGGAGGAAGCCTGTCACAACTCTAGTGGTTTCCAGGACTGTCGCTAGGAGGTACAGAGTTGCTCCAGGGGATCCTCAGTTTCTGTCACAGCATCCAACGCTTGAGAGCTTGGTGGTACCAGCCTCTTTTTCTGAAAGGTCTGCTCCTGGTTTGTTCCCTGCGACTAGGGGGTCTAAGCGTATGGAGCAAATAGCTAAAAAGGTCTTCTCCTTGTGCATTACGGCCTTGAAGTCTCTCAATGCTATGTGTGTGCTGGGTAGGTATATCCATGCCCTGATGGGCTCAGCAAGAGCTGTTGTGCCAAGATTGCCTCAGGATGTGCAGGGACAGTTGGATGAACTCCTGTTGGACAGTCAAGCGGCAGCCAAGCAGATTATTCAATCTAGCTTGGACACAGCAGATTCGGTTGCCAGGGCGATGGGCACTTCACTGGCAACCAGGAGGCATGCTTGGCTCAGGGCTTCTGGTTTCTCCACGGATGGTCAGGCTACGCTTATGGACCTTCCTTTTGATGGCAAGAAGTTGTTTGGGTCCAAAGCAGACTCAGCTTTGGAACAATTTAAAGACAGCAGGGCTACTGCAAGGTCTTTGGGACTCCAAACTTCATGGTCTACACCCTGTAGGTTTTTTCAAAGGTTCAGAGGTTTTGGCTGGTGGTCCTCTTTCCGTGGAAGGCCACAATCCAGTATTCAGCAGCCTGCCAACCCTCTCTACAGATCTTTTATAGGTTGGCGGAGGGTTAGGATGCGAGGAGCTACTCAGCAGTCTTCCGCTTCATCCTCTTCCTCTGGGGGAGCCCACCAAGGAAAGCAGCCCTAGTTTTCTCTCCATTTTACATCATGTTTCTCCCGTAGGGGAAAGGTTATCTCATTTTCCCCACGAGTGGGAGCTAATCACATCAGACTCTTGGGTGCTGAAACTTGTGGGGAAAGGTTATGCCCTTCCTTTTTGGGAGTTTCTCCCTCCTATCCCTCCCCGTCATTCGTTTTGCACGGAGGATCATCTCCTGTTGCTTCAACAGGAGGTGCAGGTCCTTTTGTTAAAGGGTGCAGTGGAGTTGGTTCCAGAGCACGAGAAGGGTCAGGGATGTTATTCAAGGTATTTCCTGATTCCCAAGAAGGATGGTCGATTGAGGCCTATCCTGGGTCTGAGGATTTTGAATTGATTCCTCAAACAGGAGAAGTTCAAAATGCTGACCCTAGCACAGGTGCTTCTTGCATTGAACAAGGAAAACTGGATGGTGTCTGTCTACTTGCAGGATGTTTATTTTTATATCCCCATTCTGAAGTCGCACAGGAAGTATCTCCGGTTTGTGGTAGGGTCGCAACACTACCAGTTTGCAGTCCTTCCTTTTGGTCTTACTTCCGTACTTCGAGTCTTCACAAAGGTGATGGCAGTGGATGCACCAGACCTCAGAAGGAAGGGAATAGCTGTATTCCCGTAGCTCGACGATTGGCTTATCAAAGCCGGGTACTCAGAGCTCGTGCTGCATCACTTGCAAGTGACAACCCAGTTGTTGGTCAACCTGGGCTTTACTTTAAATGTACCCAAATCTCACCTGGAGCCCCCTCAGCGCCTCTTGTTCATAGGGGCAGTACTGGACACAATATTGAATCGGGCCTACCCTCCTACTCAATGAATTCAGGACATTCAGACGTTGATTCCAATTTTTCAGAATGGAGCAGCTGTTCCAGACCTCAAGGTCCTACGTCTGCTTGGTCTGTTCGCTTCCTACATTATGTTGGTCACTCATGCACGTTGGTACATGAGGGCTGACTCTCCGGTGGTGCCTCCGCAAGCAGTGGTTTCAACACAAAGGGGATCTTGAGGAGTCGATAACGATCTTCATAGACGCTGCAGTGTATCTACGATGGTAGGTTGTGGACAGAAACTTTTCCCAAGGAAGGCCGTTCTGTCTCCCACCTCCGGTGGCCACGGTCATAACAGATGTTTCCACTCTAGGGTGGGGAGCTCATCTGGGGGACCTGGAGATCAAAGGTCATTGGTCTCCTGTGGAACAGATGTTTCACATCAATCTTTTAGAATAACGGCAATATGTCTGGCTCTCACGGCCTTCCTCCCGTACCTTCGCGGTCAGTCAGTTCAGGTCTTGACGAACAACACTACCGCGATGTGGCACATCAACAAGCAGGGTGGAGTAGGGTCGTTCCTTCTCTGGAGAGAGGCTCTGGTGCTGGGCACAGGACCATCAGATTTGCATAGTAGCAAACCATCTGGCCGGTGTTCTCAGCGTACGTGCGGACGGTCTCAGTCGGCATTTCTCTGCTGATCACGAGTGGCATCTCCATCCAGACCTGGTTCTTCACATCTTCTGGATGTGGGGATTTCCACAGGTAGACCTGTTTGCCACTCAGGAGAACGCACACTGCCTGTCGTTCTGCAGCCTTCAGTATCTGGTGCAGAGGGGATGCGGGGGGCGTTTCAGATGTCTTGGTGCAACCAATTGCTTTACGCGTTTCCCCCCATAACTTTAATTCCTCGACTTCTGAGGAAGGTTCGCCAAGATCGGGCTCAAGTCATTTTTATAGCCCCAGATTGGCCAAGAAGGGTGTGGTACACAGACCTTCTCCACCTCTCACTGTGCCTACCGCTCTGTCTCCCTTACAGGGTAGACCTCCTCTCGCAGTCGCAGGGGCAGGTTAAAAAACACCCCCACTTCCAGAGCCTGCATCTACATGCCTGGAGATTGAACAGAGCAATCGGAGTTCCTTTTCTCTTCCTCCAGAAGTGGTGGATGTAATCTTATTGGCCAGGTGACACTCCACCAAGACGGTCTATGCCAACAGATGGGCAAAATGTGTTACTTGGTGTGGAGAGAGGCAAATTGATCCCTCAAAGGCCCATTTGTCTGATATTTTTACTTTTGCCCTTTCCGTGGCACAGAAGGGTTGGGCAGTTGCGACTGTGAAGGGTTATTTGTCAGCACTGTCTGCCTTTCTTTGCCTTCCTGATCAGCCTTTCTTGTTTAAGTCCCCTATAGTTATTAGGTTCCTTAAAGGCTTGACAAACGAGTTTCCTCCCACTCAGTTTGTCATGCCTCAGTGAGATTTGAATTTGGTTCTGCCTTTTTTGATGGGTTCACTGTTTGAGCCTATGCATTCTTGCCCGTTGAGGCTTTTAGTTTTAAAAACAGTTTTCCTAACGACTTTCGCATCAGCTAGACGTGTGAGTGAGCTTCAGGCTCTTAGTGTAAAACCTCCTTTTACAACCTTCTTATGCTGACAAGCTGGTGCTGAGAAGCAGGGCGGCTTTCTTTCCTAAAGTGGTCACTCCCTTTTATATCGGTCAGTGCATAACACACTCGTCCTTTTACACTCCTCCCCATCCATCGAAGGAGGAGGAAAGACTTCATCGCTTGGATCCAGGAAGGGCTCTCGGTTTCTACATCGAAGGACAAGAGACTTTAGAGTTGATGATAAACTTTTCGTTGGCTATGTGGGCAAGGTGAAGGGCAGAGCGGTCCACAAGATAACTCTTTCCAGGTGCGTCATTCTTTGCATAAAGATTTGTTATTCGCTAGCAAAGAAGGTTCTTCCTGAAGGTATTAGGGCCCATTCCACCAGGACTAAGTCTGGCATTTGGCTAGAGGTTTGTAAGGCTGTAAGGCGAGCAATCCACAGGTAGTTGTATCCATCAGAAGAACAAGTTACTTATCTTCAGTAATGCTTTTTCTGGTGGATACAGTAGCTACCTGTGGATTTCTCACAGTCCCACCGCCTCCCGGTTTGACTGTCTGGTCATACTGAGACTTCTTTTATTATAAATGTATAAATGTTTTTGGTGTTTCTATATAAACAGATATGGTGGTTTACATTTGTATTTGGATTGTTATATATTGTTCTTGTGAGGTCGGTATTCACCTGTTCTCCTCGAAGGCACGTACAAAATGGTGAAACTGACGTCAGCACTCTGGCGAGGACTTCTTATTGCTACGTCAGACGTAGTCACGGGCGGAGCCGGGCAATTATGACGTCCTCGTCGACGTGGAGAGCTATGAAGAAATATGTCCTCGAATGCTGGCACATTGGGAGAATTCATAAGGTGAGGAATCCACAGTTAGCTACTGTATCCACCAGAAAAAGCGTTACCGAAGGTAAGTAACTTGTACTTCTTGTCAGGGAGTCCGGATCCTCGGGGTTTGCGCCTGTTCCAAATATGTCCACTTCTCGGCTGCTCCAAACTCCAATAGCTATTGTAGCACAGAGTTAAAGAATGGCCAAGTGGGGGATGGGGTTTTAGGTTGGGAACAGCTGGGAAGGAGACCTGTGGAAGCAAAAGTTAAGAACACAATAGCAAGATTATTCACATTGACTTTCATAAACTTTGTTTCTAATATTTATATACTGATAACATGAATGATGAAGAGTTTTCCTATATAATGACCTTATTAGCTCTGGGTACCTGGAAAATAAAGAAGGATTATGCAAACTTTCATATGAGCATTTTTTAGAATAAAACCTTATGCTCTAAACCTTGAACTGTCTCAAGTTATTCCTTGGAATAGCAACTACATTATAACAGTAATCAATGAACACATTTGTTTTCAGGAATGAACTGCGATAGACTCATGAATGGTACTGCAAGGTGACACTGTCTTGACTTTCAAGATTCAATTGCTTAGAAATTATTATACATTTTAGTATCAAACTGTGCATCAAGATTTCAATGCCTAGAAATGATTGTGCACTCTGCCAATCTGAAACGCGAGTGTTAATTGCCAAGAATGAACCGCACACACTGCTGCTGATTCAACCATCAAGGTTTAAATGTCAAGATACGATTGCGCACTCTGCCGATCTGAGCTGCAAGGTTTAATTGCCAAGAACGGATTGCGCACACTGCTGCCGATTCCACCATCAAGGTTTAAATGCCAAGGTGTGATTGCGCACTCTGCCGATCTGAGCTGCAAGGGTTAATTGCCAAGAATGAATTGCACACACTGCTGCCGATTCAACCGTCAAGGTTTGTAAGTGCCAAGGTATGATCGCGCACTCTGCCAATCTGAGCTACAAGGGTTAATTGCCAAGAATGAATTGCGCACACTGCTGTCGATTCGTACATCAAGATTCTAATGCCATGAAATGATCGCGCACTCCTCTGATCTGAAATGAAAGAGTTAAATGCCAAGAATGAATCGCGCACACTGTTGCCGATTCGTACATCAAGATTCTAATGCCATGAAATGATTGCGCACTCTGCCGATCTGAAATGCAAGAGTTAAATGCCAAGAATGAATCGCGCACACTGTTGCCGATTCGTATATCAAGATTCAAATGCCATGAAATGATCGCGCACTCTGCCGATCTGAAATGCAAGAGTTAAATACCAAGAAAGAATCGCACATGCGATTAACAAAAGGGCCCAAAACTCGAATGCTCCTGAAAACGGAGTCGGGGTCTAACCCGACCTCCGCCTTACTGCCCTGCTTGAGGATAACCAAGGAAATTAAGACAGAGCCTGGAAATCCTAGGTAGGCCTCCGGAACAGGAGTTCAGGAAAATGCTGCTGCTCTGCACTGGGACCTCTGAATAGTGATCACGTGGAGCTGGGCTGGGTCCCTTAAATAGACCCAGACCACGCCCACTTGCCACACCCAGCTAGACTGCAGGACAGGGTTCTAGAAGGGCTCAAAATAGGGACCACACCCTAACCACACTCTGTAATCCTGCAGCAAAGCCTTGAAAATGAGCAATACATTGCAACCAGCATTAATTACGGTTCAAGATGAATCTCTACAATGCAAAAGGTTAACACACTGCATTAACACATAATGTATGAATTATTACATTACATAAGGATTGGCTTTTCGCATTACGTCACCCGTAGAGCGCACACTATTCTGATGTTGACACTTCTCATGCTCTCTGGAAAGTAGGGCCGATATTGATATATTTCTTCCCGCTTATGAGTGTGGCTACTTTGCTGAAATAATTTGTGATGGTTTTAGAACTGCTAAACAAATCTTTTGATCTGTTGTTGGTTCAGTGAACTCCGTGGCTTGGTACATAGGCTCTTCTGCATCTCTTTACTGAACTGCTAGATTTAATGCCTCAGTGTTATGAGGGCTGCCCCTGCTGACCTGCTGGATTTACCTTTCAAGGGCTCGCAGTCATTTGGAGTAGGAGCTGAGCGAATGCTTGGGACACAGATGAGGTACATATCTTCTGGGTCTAGATCGCTGGGTTCTTCAGAGTGGAAGATACACAGGCAGAGACTGCCTGTTTGTGGGCTTAGCCGTCAAAAAGGTTGAACAACGGTTCAGCATATCGAGAGCTCTCCTGAAATCCCTGAGGCTGGACGAGGAGTGGTTTGTCATGGTGTGTCCCTGAATAAACTTTGTAAGTCATTCATTCATTTAATTCACGTTTATTTGGTTTTAAAACAAATTCATAAAACCACATACAGTACAATTTCATGTTTCAGTAAAACACCATAAAAATTGATAAGACGTTAGTAATACAAACAGAAAACATCTCAATTGCAGTGACTTTGTGAGTGAGATAAACAAAGGACTATGCCATCAAATGAGCACTATTTCTACAGATTTGTGTACCAAGTTCACAGCACGGCAAGGTTAAACACACCAGCAGCTGTATTTAAGAGCAAATGCCAGTCTGTCAGTGTATTTTCCTCAGAGCACATCAGCCTTGCTTAAGAGTGCCAAAGGTCTCACAATGATAATAACATGTCCACAATAAAAAGAGAAAAGTTAAACAAGGCATAAAGCAGCATTTTATATCCAGGAGCAAAAAGCTAGCTAGAGGTAAAACCCTTGCGCAGCTCCTACAAGTAGAGTTTGAAAAAGAGACCTATGCCTAAAGCTTATCGCCTGAGGACCTTTAGGCATAGGTCTCTTAAAGGCTGACCCGCCATGACCTTCTTGCTGATTAGCCAAGAAGAGGCCAAACTTTTAGAGACGATGATATAGATCTTCTTGTCAGTGTCAGACCTCATTATCCTCAAGGCTTGCTCAATTTTCCATACACCCAACAGGAGGTGTCGTAGCTTAACTCTTGCTCTGGGCAAGACTGCTGGTTTAAGGATAGCAGTACTTATGTTTGTAGGCGTCTATGCCAGTCCTACAACAAGTCGCAACTGTCATCCTAACCCTCCCGGCTCACAAGCAGCACCTCACCAAACCTCAAACAGTAAAAGGTGATTTGTGGCAGGCTTTACGCATGGACTTAAGAATGCGACATCTCAGGGAATGTCGTGGTTGAACGGATATTACCCCTTTCTCACTTTAACAACATGTCTCAATCAAACACAGGCAATGAAGGAGATGCAGTAAAGTTTCCAATAGGTTTTATTAACAACACAGCAATAAGTTGCATGGGCTGCAATGATAAGGATAATGAATAATGCAAGAAACTGAATTGTGAACACGGGAGTCATTAATACAAAGCCCCCCACCATCTTGCAATAACATAAAATGACATAAGATGTGAAATATGTCCCTAGCGTGATTAACCTAATCTCTAACCTAAAGAGCTAGGTGTGTTAAACCTAATCTGCCAATGTCATGTCCATGAGAAGAGCCCCCCAACCCTCGTTATCTTGGAATGAGGTCTCTGGCTCAGACTCAGTAGGGACATGAAGACTGGGTCAGCGTCAAGGCGACGTGCAGCATGGATAGTGTTAATGTCATCTAGTAGGAATCCCTCTATCTGCCTATGTGAGGTGCATGTATACAGATCTGCTCGGACCCCTGACGTAGGTCTGTTTCCAAACAATAGATAATAAGACATGCTTGGGGCGGCAATTACATAAACAATTCACCAAAAGCAAAAAGTGGGAAAGTACCTAATGTGAATGCCTACATCTCATCTATCTCTGGTGCTGATAGTGACGCCTTAGCAAAGTGGCACTGATAGCAGGAAACTAAAACATTGTCCTAACTAAAAACAATGCAGCCATCTTCGAAACATATAATTAAATAATTGCGCTAAAACAAAGCAAGCTAAGTAGGGTAAAAGTCACTGGGTGACGGGGGCACAGGTCTGCAAGCCAGCTAAGCTAACTTCTGCTTCCCATTCAAACAAGATAGGATTGACTACACTCTCCCCATTGCCGGAACAAGTATGACGCCATAGGATGACGCCATTGAATGTAAATTAATCCATTCTAAAATGCTCTGGACTAAAAAAGCTAAAATCATAAAAACTAGCTAAAAATGTATTTAAAAACATGTTACAAAATAGTTAAAAACACAAGAAGAGACATAGGGCCTCATTCTGACCCTGGCAGTTGAAAACCGCCAGGGCAGAGTGCCGCGGAAGCACCGCCAACAGGCTGGCGGTGCTTCATGGGCAATTCTGACCGCGGCGGTAAAGCCGCGCCGCGGTCAGAAAAGGGCAACCGGCGGTTTCCCGCCGGTTTACCCCTGCCCCAAAGAATCCTCCATGGCGGCGCTGCTCGCAGCACCGCCATGGGGATTCCGACCCCCTTCCCGCCATCCTGGTCCTGGCGGTAAAAACCGCCAGGAACAGGATGGCGGGAACGGGTGTCGTGGGGCCCCTGGGGGCCCCTGCAGTGCCCATGCCACTGGCATGGGCACTGCAGGGGCCCCCTAACAAGGCCCCATTCAGATTTTCAGTGTCTGCAAAGCAGACACTGAAAATCGCGACGGGTGCCACTGCACCCGTCGCACACCAGCAACTCCGCCGGCTCCATTCGGAGCCGGCTTCATCGTTGCTGGGGCTTTCCCTCTGGGCCGGCGGGTGGCCTTTTGGCAGTCACCCGCCCGCCCAGCGGGAAAGTCAGAATGACCGCCGCGGTCATTTGACCGCAGTGCGGTCTTCTGGCGGTCTCCGTCCGGCGGGCGGCGCCCGCCGCCCGCCAGGGTCGGAATGACCCCCATAATGTCAACCATGACAAGCACAGCAGGCCAAAGTAAGGGCAATAAATGCAAACTTTGAATTTGGTAAGATAAGCCAGTCATCAAAACCATTTAACAGTAATCATGATCTTAAAGAGCATCTTCGAAGCCATTGAATGGAAAGGACCTCAGGAAAGAGGCCACATCGTCCGATGTTAGATTGATGACTGGATAGGCAGATGGATCCACGGAGCAGTAGTGCATACCGTCTCTTGTGCAGGTCCACCTGCAGGAGTGGCATTCTCCACAGTGCCGAAAAGAGCCATGTCGTTCACCAAGGGCGGCTCATAAGTGGCTTTGCGAATCAGTCTCAAGGGACATGACTGTAAATGAATCCTCATCGGGGACATCAGCAGTTCTTGGTCCACAGGAGTTACTGGCTGAACAGCAAGACGCACTGTAGGCAAATGTTCGAAGAGACACCACATGCAGAGAAAGACTGGCTGCACACACCATAGGACTGGTCGGAATGACCATGACCAATCACGCTCCAACTCTTCCTTTGGTCTTATCCACTTCTTGTGGGCCTTGACATTAGCTTGACCAAAGAAGAAGGAATTATGTAAAGTTACTTCTTCACACTTACATGAAAGGCATAAAATACTACTGCAATACTTCGGTCCTGATCTGATGCAAAAACTATTGTTGGGAAGTTTGCCATGTCTAAACCAAAGAAATAGCTGCTTGGCTAAAGGAGAGGATATCTTGTGTCAAAAGGATTCAAAGAGGGGAGTACACTTAAAGTCCATAATCCATCAATACTACTTCCCAACCTTTTCCACCAATTTCCTTACCCCAAAGCAGAGATTTAAGTCTCTTAACATGGACCTCGAAAGAGCAGGCGCAGACTCTGGGGTGTCTCAGAAAGAGAGCAACCTAACTTTGGCAAGTGTGCCTTTTATATGGCTGAGGAAACAAACACAAATGATGGACGGAATGCAGAACCAATCAAGCATTCACCCCCAGTCACAGATCTGGGTTTAATCCATCAACTCTTTTGCTCACCGTGCCACACCAGTTTGGACCCAGCCATATGCAAATCACTGTTGACCCTTTTCCCCACAGGAACAGTTCAGCCCGAACTGCCAGACCAGGTGCTCTCTGGACTGGAAACCAGCATTCTCTGACCGGTTTCAGGGTATCACCGTCACCAGCCAGGCTAGCTTGAATCCAGTGACATAGGAAGCCCAGGACCCATGTCTGGGCATACCTGGCACACTTAGGGCTACAAAAGCAAACACAAATGATGGACGGAATGCAGAACCAATCAAAATTTCACCCCTATTCACAGATCATTTTTGTTTGTTTGCTTTTATATGCTTGAGCCATGGTTTCTTCCTGTTAAAACCTGGACACGAGGTCTGTAAGAAAAATCCTGTGGGGATCTAGTTTTTAGTTGGACCACAATCTATGCCAATAAAACAAAGGTAACATTTTGCATATCATGTCTGTTGGAAACATACCTACATCTGTAAGTTGCGGGAGCCAAGGTTTTCTTTGGGGTAGATTCAACAAAGCTCTAAAAATTATTTTTTTCTGCTGAGATGTCGCTTTTGACTGTTTCCTGGCCCCAGAGTTCAGCGCCATATAAAGCCAAGCTCTTAGTCTTAACATTATAGACCTCCACTGCTGGAGAAAGCTGTCTGGATTTAGTCGTGTGGATCATAGAAAAATTGCCCTTGACTCTTGATGTGACTTAACTGTGCTCTTCTCAATGTGTAGATGCAATGTTAGCTTGTTTGAAAGTTTAACCCTCAGATACTCAGTCATGCACTTGTTCAAGTGGATTATTCCCAGCCTGTATAGTGCAACTTCGAGAGCTATTGGGGTTAAAGGATATAAACGTAGCCTTTTGGACATTTAACTCTAGCCCCCTCTCTTTGCAAAAATGAAAAACCTATCAACTAAAATTTGCAGCCCATAGGGGGTCTTCGCAATTAAGAGGGTGTCGTCCGCAAACAACAAAGATGGGACTTTTGTTCCACCAATTTTAGGGGCATTGTTGCATGGGACATCCAAATGCCACTCTAGGTCGTTGGCATACAGTGAGAAGAGAGTTGGAGCTAAAACACACTCCTGCCGAACTCCCGTCTGAATTCGAATAGAGGGTGTCAGTTCCCCTTTCCTACTGTATCTGACCCGGTTATAGATCACCTCATGTAGTCTTATGATAATATCTAAGATCTCTTTTGGGACCCCCATATTTCTCAAAACCTAGTAATTAAGTTGCAGGCCTATTTCAGGACCTACAAAATGTATAAGTGGCCCTTCTGTTTAACCACAGTCTTGCAATAGAGTGTGCAAAGCCTACATACTTGGTTGATGGTACTTCATTTCAGTCGGAACCTAGCCTTGGTAATCAGAGAGAAATATTAATTCCTACAATCCAATCTGTTAGTTTACCCCAAATTTCAGAGGCAGAAGAGTTTTTGTAGCCCATGTATCGGACTAATTGGTCTGTAATTACGTGAGTTGCCCTGATTGCCTTTTTTGTGTATGGGTACAATTTCAGCAAATTGCCTAAACCTGGGTAAAGGGCCACCTCACAGAATAGAGTTAGAAATAAGATTAAGAGAAGGGGAACAAACCAGGGGCTCTACGGCAAATTAGTCAGCTGGAATGCCATCCGAACGCAATGCTTTGCCTGGGCAACAGTTGTCAGGACCTCAAGGGATTCTTCGACTGCAATTTTAAGAATATGGTGCCGATCCGAAGGAGCTGGCATACCCACTTTAGAGGTCTCAATTGGAGAAGCTTCCTTGTCAGAATTAAGCTTTTCAAAATGGTCAACCGACACTTTGGGCTGAAACAAATAGTAGATGTGGCTTACTGCTGTTTTACTGCTGTTTGCTACTATGTTCCGGAATGGTTTGGTGTCCCTAGTTCTTGCTGTGGTTACGAGATCATCCTACATATCAGACTCCCAAGCACATCTTGCATTTTTTAAATGTAACTTGTATTCACGTCTTGCCTTTGCAACACGTTTCCTGTTATTTGATATCAATTAATGCTGACTTTGCTAGCCTACAATGCTTATTAAACCAGGAGTGCTTCTTCCCTGTTTTGGGGGTGGGATGGACTGGAGGGGAGGGTTGCCCTCTTTATAAGAGAAAGCGCACCTAGAAGCTCAACTGGGTCATCATGGACTTTTACATGATTATCATAAATAGTATTAACATTTTCAGAGTTTATCATATATTCAATGGAGCCTGCAACCTTCTCATATATCTGCGCTATAGCTACAGGGTTACAAGACACAAGGGCCACTTTAGAGCCTGTTTGTTGTTAGTAAGGGGTATTTCTCCCAGGTTTCTCAACACCAGCAAATTTGTGGCACCTAATCGTTAAATATAGAGCTTTATGGGTCACTATCAGACCTATAAATTATCCTCATGTCTTTCAGTAGGGGCCCATAAATTCAGGGAGATCAAATTATAGAAATGATCATCAATTTTGCTGGTATTATTATAGCGCTCAAAGGTATGTGCCCCCCAACCCCCTTCCCGCGGATCGGAGGGCATCCTGCCATTGCTTGCTCTTAGCCCATAGCTCAACATTAGCCCTAGGAGTTGTCGCCAAGACTGAACACATCTTCAGTGTCTCTGTTTGAGTAAGACACCCATTGCCCTATCTTCCCCCTCAGTAATACTGAAATCAGCACTATCTAGGTAACAATGAAGTATCCTGCTACAATGGACAATCCCCCTGTCAGGGCATCTTTAAGAGATTCCTCTAAATAATTCAAAGTAGGTGATTCTCTATGGTGGCTTGCAGGTCTATTATATACTTTGAAGGTATATATGGGCTGCCTTGCGGTGGTAGTGAACTTTAGCCCTAGGATACGAGAGAAATTCAAAGGTAACCTTACAACTTAGCAAGGTAGCGTTGTTTCAACACATACTATCAACCCTCCAGAAGAAGCCCCTTCCCCCGAGGACACAGCCAAACAGGCAAAACTAGTAAATCCTGACCTATATACGGGGTCTGTGCACCATGACTCTTGGAAAATACAGATATAAAATTGATCTAAGATTTCTCCCCAGTCAGGATCGGTAAGTTTAGATTTCAGGCCCGCACAGTTCCAAGATAAGATATTCCAATCATCGTGGGATATGCCCGCTGGAAGAAGAGGCTGGGCAGTAGGGACTCGACAGCCACTAAGGAGTACATTGGGCTGGGGGGGGCAAAGGAGTGCCATAGGGGGGAGGGGGACATACTGGACAAGCGCACTTACCAGGCTATAAGTTCTTTAGCCAAGAGTGGATGATTTAGGCAGATTTCGATATAGTCGTAAATGCCGCCAGGGGCAGAATGACACACAGTCCTAACAGTGTCTGAGCGGACAATAGAGTGGCAATTGCATACACCTCTCAGCCAGTGAGTCACTTTCAGGGAGTCAGAGGTTTCTGTGGCCTCCTATGGGCGTTTTTAAGACTTTGTGCATAAACACAGGCTTTGCTAATCTCTTGGCTCTATTTTGCTGCACCACGGGGAGACTAGGATCATGTTCAGACTGGGAAACAGTTGAATTGAGCACAGGGGATATTTGAGGCATTGGCTGAAGTGGTCCAACAAATATCCCACCAACCCTCACTCCCAGTGGTGGTGGGGGGCACATGTGATGGATTTGTGCTTGATGACGTTGGCCATGTGGCGCCAGACCAAAGTTCATCCTCGTGTTAACCTATTGACAGATTGGTGGAATGGGATCACATGGAAGGGGCAAACAATTACCAAGTCTCTATTGCAAGTGTGGAGATGCCACACTGGCCCCATCTCCTTGGCCTTGGGCATTTTCACTGACATGATGAGAATGGAGAAGTGATTGGTGCAAAAGGTGAGTAAGGGAAACAACCTGCGTCAATAAAAATGTCACCTGCTCTTTTCTATCACTCACCTCTGATCTTGAAGCATCTAGCGTTGTTGCCACCACTCTGCCATTAGGCAACCCTTGAGTTTGTTCGCGGGTTTCAGAGCAGCACACTTTAAAATCCGCATTGTTAGTGGCCAAGGGGTTCTCACAGATTACTTGGTTACTGCAAAACATATTGGTTTGATCCACAACTACTTCCTTCTGCCAAGATACCTTTTTAGTAGTCTTCTTTCTTAGACTTTGATTTGGGCCTGAATTTGTGTGCAAAGTTTTTACTGCAGATGCCGATCTTGAACCTTTGCAGAGGTTTCCAGTTATTTGCCGTATCAGAAGTGGACACAGGATTAAAAATAGATTCCACCTGTTCAATAAGGTTATCAATTTCCCTATTTGTTTCAACGTTGGGGCTGTTCTTAAACAGATTTTTTGGAAGAGTCATGCCCAGCGGAGTCTCAGAGGCTTTTCTTTTCCCCTTTTTGGCCCACAGAGTTTGACATATTAGGTTAAACTTCAAAAAGCCCCAGAAAAAATAGCATTTTACCTTGTGGAAAGACAGCTCCTGACATGGGACCAAGAGGGAGTACCCAACATAGCATTGTCCGGACACGGACGGGTGCAGGCATGCCTGCTCTTGGCTCGGGCACACACACCTAGTAGCATCACACACTGTGGAAGACAGGCACTTTTAGTCCGGTGATCATCTGGTAGCAGGTCTGGTGTTAGTGGAGGATGTAGTCCCATCCCAGACTGGGTTCAAGCTGATGAGAGTAACTGCACACACTGGGCAGAATTTTGCACTCTCATTTGTACTGCTTTTGTGCACATATATTGAGTTACGGAAAACTAGCCACACTGATAAGTTTATCGCCATTGTTGGAAAGAGTACATTATATATGATGTTTAGGACTACAAGCCATAGTATGAGACTTAGAGAAATTTGAAGACAAATCAAGGTCCATCATAAAATGAGGAAAGGCTTTGACCAAGCAAAGCAGTGCATTAGGAGTTTGAGCTAGCAGCACAGCATCCGTCTGCATGGAGGAGTACCAGTATAAGAATGGAGTTAACGAGGGACATGTAGAGTATCCCCAGTGAAATAACCATTATGTGCTTATGTACAAAATAAACAGGGGAGCTAAAACAGACCCTTAACTATATCTTCGATACAGTGTGAACTTGTCAAAGAGTTCCCTGTTGGGTCCAAATATAACCCCTGTTGTCAAGTTCTGATGTAGAGCCGATAGAAAGTGAACAAGAGTTGCATCATAACAAATCTGTAGCAAGAGCATCCATAACTTGGCCCGATCGACCTTGTCAGGTCGGTGAGGGCAAGTTATAAAGGCCAGGTACAGACGACTGTATCTAACTATGGTATATTTACCTATCAAATTAAAATTTAGGCACTGTTCCAATGTGCCTAGCCTTTCACTAAACCCATATTGTCCAGGAGACAAGTTGTTGTAATTGTACACCCATTCCCGAATTCTGGAAAAAATTACCCTTTCTAAGATTGTAACTGTTGAACAATTAAGCTTACCTTTGAATTTCCCAGGCATTAGACTGGATTGGGAAGATTTTTGCATGAGCAGTACCCCTGCTCGCGGTAGGTGATCAGCTCCATGAGGCGGCATGAGCAGCTTTGTTAGTGCCACAAGTAACGTCGCTGTCACCTTTATAGGCTTCACCTCGAGCGCTGACGTCAGTCTTTTCTTTTCATGCCAGTCAGCGCCGATCCAGAGAAGAGCTACTCCTCTCATTTTTTACAGGCTTTTTTCGAAGTTTTGTCAAATGCTTTTTTGTGTGTTGAGGATTGTCTTTGATAAAGCCAGGTTTTAAACCGTGTGGCGCCTGTCACCTCACCATGTTTGTTACAGAACCACGTTTTGTGGTATCTGGAGCACAACTACAACTCCAAGTCATGCTCGGACTGCCAGGCCGTGGTACCAAAGGCTTTGAAGGAGCAGTCCCTGAAGCTGCTAGCGGCCAGGCAGACAAAGCCTTGTCGTGCAACTTCAAGATCTCTGTCCCGATCGAGAGAAAGATTGCGGGACTGTTCCAGGAGCCCAAAGTCCTCTTCATCCCACTTTAAGTCCTTGGGACATTCAAGTAAGGGACGCAATGACAACGGAACGTCAGCGTTTGCAATAAGGTTCTGTGGAGCCATTGCCAGGGACGACTTCGCGCTTCCCCACTTTTGCGGGAGCTGGAGTGACCCCACTCAAATGAAGGAATTTTATGAGGTCATGCGCCACGTATTTGAGAAGGAGACCTCTCAGCAGATTTAGACTGAGCCCCTGATAACTCATCAAGTACTCCAAACCTTTTTGAAAGAGGCATGGTACTGGAACTATTTACTTGAAACAAACACTGTTGAATAAATAATACTATTTACCCAGAAAAATCGCAGGGCTCCTTACCTAGGTCTTTTTGCAATCCTTGAACACTGGGCTGTATCAGGACACAGGGGAGATGCACAGAGGCTCACAAAATGGAGGTGGCTGTCTTCAGCTTCCCTCCACAAACTTAAGGGCCCAGAGCAGGTGGGGGGGGGGGTGGGTCTCAGGTGCAGCAGGGACTCAGGGAGCCAATCAGCTAAGTCCAGTCCCTGTGGTCAGGGGGAAAGGCAACTGCTGCTCTATTCAGAATCTCCTTGGATACAGACAGGCTGAATCCACACTTCCAAGCTAGCAGAGTCTACTTTCCAGGTAAGGGAGAGATTGTTTAAGAAACAAACACTGCAATAGTGCTGGGCGCGCACTCTAAAATCAGGCTTTTTTAAAGGCAAAAATACAGGGGGCAGACAGTTTTTAAGCACAATTTAAATCACAGATACAGATTAAAACAGTCTCCTAAAAACACCCTCTGTAAGATGTATGTAGCCTTTTTACTTAGAAGAGAAAAAAAGGGGGGGTGCCACAAACTAGCAAGGCAATTCACACAGTCACGGCAAAAACGAATTAAAAAAAAAACGCCATTTTAAAAGAGGCCAGGCTGCCTGAAACACAGAGAGTCCACAGTAAAACAGACACAGGTAGCTGAAACAAACACTGTTGAACAAATATACTATTTACCCAGAAAAATCTCAGGGCTCCTTACTTAGGTCTTTTTGCAATCCTTGAACACTGGGCTGTACCAGGACACAAGGGAGATGCACAGGGGCTCACAAAATGGAGGTGGCTGTCTTGGGCTTCCCTCCACAAACTTAAGGGCCCAGAGCAGGTGGTTCTCAGGTGCAGCAGGGACTCAGGGAGTCAATCAGCTAAGTCCAGTCCCTGTGGTCAGGGGGAAAGGCAACTGCTGCTCTATTCAGAATCTCCTTGGATACAGACAGGCTGAATCCACACTTCCAAGCTAGCAGAGTCTACTTTCCAGGTAAGGGAGAGATTGTTTAAGAAACAAACACTGCAGTAGTGCTGGGCGCGCACTCTAAAGTCTGGCTTTTTTAAAGGCAAAAATACAGGGGGGCAGACAGTTTTTAAGCACAATTTAAATCACAGATACAGATTAAAACAGTCTCCTAAAAACACACTCTGTAAGATGTATGTAGCCTTTTTACTTAGAAAAGAAAAAAGGGGGGGACACAAACTAGCAAGGCAATTCACACAGTCACAGCAAAAACGAATTAAACAAAAACACCACTTTAAAAGAGGCCAGGCTGCCTGAAACACAGAGAGTCCACAGTAAAACAGACACAGGTAGCTGTAACAAACACTGTTGAACAAATAATACTATTTACCCAGAAAAATCTCAGGGCTCCTTACCTAGGTCTTTTTGTAATCCTTGAACACTGGGCTGTATCAGGACACAGGGGAGATGCACAGAGGCTCACAAAATGGAGGTGGATGTCTTGGGCTTCCCTCCATAAACTTAAGGGCCCAGAGCAGGTAGGGGGGGTGGGGGCGGGGGGGTCTCAGGTGCAGCAGGGACTCAGGGAGCCAATCAGCTAAGTCCAGTCCCAGTGGTCAGGGAGAAAGGCAACCATTCAGAGAGCTTGCTTCTTTAATGATACCTTCTTTTACCATTTGATCAAGCAATGTTTTAACTCTGTTCTGATACTAAGGGGTACCGGACAAACTTTATGAATTACTGGAATCAAGTTTTTCTTCAATTTGATTGAATGTGTATAGTTTTTTTATGCACCCAATAGAGTTATTGAAAATGTCAGGATATGCCTGACAAATGCTTTCCACAGGCAGTTTATCCTGAAGTTGAACAAAAGAGATAAGAATATTACACACTCGCACAGGAGGATCCTCCCTGGGGATCAGCATGAGTACTAACTTGGCTAGATCACACCATCCAATAATGTGTCTACCTTTATTAGCCACATAACGTTTGGTGAAAGCACCCCTACAGAGCCTGTAAAAATGTCCTTGCTTTTTACATTTGGTGCAGCGTTTGCCTTGAGCTGGTCATTGTGGAGAGCTGCCTAAATGTGATTTAGAACCACATGTAAAACAAAATTGATTAGGTTTCACAAGATTGAATTTAGCATTATTTTCTTTGACCCAAACTAAGTCTACATGTTCCTCTTCATTGTAAATGGTGCATTTACAGAACTCAGTAATAAACTTACACACTCTTGTCATATAATTTGTGAGGAAACCAAAGAACGCTCAATGCTATTGGCTAAAATCAGTACTTCACTTAACGGTGGATCCCTGCAACTCAACAGCCTCTCTTGATTTTTTTTTTTGAATAGCCACTATAACCAAACTGATAACGTAAGTATGTATCTAATGCAGCACAAAAATTACAATTAGTTGCTAAAGATCTTAATGCTGAAATATAATCTTCTAAAGATTTATCAGGAGATTTTCTTTTTTTTCAAATTAAACCTTTCCAGAAGAACACTTGGTTCTTCACAAAATTTTCCTTCCAAACGTGCAATAGCTTCTACAGAAGTCATTCCAATCACCTGCTGCATCCTCTGCAGGAATCACTTCAGGTAAGTTATCAAAAAACACCTGTAGCCCATCATTAACAAGATGACTAAATAATACAGCAGTTTTACGTTTAGGTTCAAAATCTTCTGCACCTACAGCAACCAAATAATTTATAAAAGAGCGTAACCAACAGGGCCACTTTACAGGTGGCTTACCTGGCTGTTACACAAAAGGAATAATGTTGCCAAATTAGTAGTAGGTAAGGATGCCATAGTTAAGAACTAAAATAAACTTGACAGTTTCTTCAAAACGCAAAGTGTGGCATATATTGCTGGATTCAAATTATGTTGTTCCAGAATATAAAAAAAATATATATTTATAATGTCAGAGGTGTGCCTGTCACTGATGTGCAGACACGACAAATAATTACAGTAAACCTGGTGTGCCCATCACCGAGTGATAGACTAGTTAACGAGGGACCACGATGAATTAATAAATCCCAATGCAGAATTGAAAAGCTGACGAAACAATCTCTTAGAAAGAGGGCAGTTACTCTCACAAGCGGTCCTCAATCTTTTTGCTGACAGGAACAGGCTTGAAGGGATTGGTGCATCCCAAAATCCTCTGCACTGATTCCAAGCAGGAAGACCTTTGCCCCAATTGCAAGAATCAGTAATATGCACGTGCATACACTACAGGACCTCGCAGAGTCCAAAACACTGCGGTAAAGCAGTTTCCAGTCGATTTTAGCGAACCTCTAAAATGCCCAGACCAAGCTGGAAGACAACATATCTTGAGCAGTTCCTGACGAAACAGCCCAAAAGCCAAACTGCAGCTCAACACACGGGAAAAGCTGTACCGCTAAAAATCACAGTTGTGTAGAAACAGCTGATCCAGGCATTAAATTACTTAAGAGACCAAGCATTAGGTGGTTAGCATTAACCTTGAAAAGTTGTGACTCCGGTAGGATTAGTAAAATTCTCCAAAATAATGATTTTCTAGAAACTCAACACCAAAATGTTTCAAGTCAACTTTTTCCATAAAATATGATGCTCATGAGACCAAAGGTTTTGAAGAACTTTATTCTTGTCCAAAGATTACAGAGCCCACAGCAAACATGACCAGCGCATCAGAGAGTCAGTTTAAAACTGCTCTAACCTCTGCTAAGACATTATCAGGTAAGTGTGGTATCTTGTATTTCCTGTGTTGGTTCATCCCTGGCCCAGGTGTCCCCTCTGACCCTTATCATAATGGGCTCTCCCACCAGGATACCAGGAGGAGAGCTGAGACTGTTGGAGGAGATCTGAGGGTGACAAGGACTGTGATGTGAGGTGGCTGGGGCGTTGCATTATTAAACTTATCATTTCACTGTCATCGCTTTCCTGTGTGATCATTGGCCATCTCCACACTGGCGACGAGGATGGGATCCTGTGATGCAAAAGAGAACACGCCCCAACACGGCAAGTTGTGAACAGCACATACGAACTGTGAAGCAGGATTAACTGAGCGCTGTGGTCCTGAGACAGATTCCGGTGAGGCAGTGTCTTTTACTTTTCACGAGGGATGGTGAAATTTAAATGTAACCCTGCAGTTTAGAGGTAAAGTAATTGGATGTGAAAGCTTGCGTAACGACACAAGTGACCATCTGTCCTTTTAGCCAGCATTCTCGCACTGGAACATTAAGGCAATCTTGCCACATTTAATTAGGGGACATTACTATTTCTGTCCAGCTCAGAGTGTGAGGAAAGGTGTAGTGGCTACGAATGTCAACTGTTTGTTACCTGGAAGTCTCTATATTTAGCAGCTAAATCGTGGAAATAACTCTCCAGCTAAAGATCAAAGGTGTAAAGTGGTTTAAGTCCGAATTATATTAATAATTGTGCCTCTGGGAATTCACCACAAAGGCCAACAGCTATAAATCTGCAGCACGCTCTGGGCGTTTCATTTAGAATGTTCATATCACCTCAGGGAATTCCTCTCAGCTGAGGCAGAGCGCACGCACTTTGCATGTATAACCAAGGAAGAAACAAATAGTTCAAGGAATCTTCATGCCAATATGACTTAAACAACTGCTGTATTTCAAAAATGTGTAACATTTTATAGAACTGAACCTTAATAAGGGACATCGAGTCGTTTTTCTCAAGATACAGCTACCATTTCTCCATAATAGAATTTATGTGCTATTAGCACCATCTAGTGGACAAACCTGAAAGGTGTCAGGCAGCAAGAAAATAACATAGGAGGTTTCAGCAGACCTCTGTGTCTGAATCGAACACATTAGAACAGTGGGCTCTAAAGAGATACAGTGATCCACACACTAGAAATATTTACAGTACAAAGGAAAGAAATGTTTGCATAGTTAACAACAGTTGTATTACTCAAATTGCAAATAATAAGATTGAAGGCACCGTTATGTATTACAGTACATTTACATATGCTGTGTGTATTGATTACTTCAGAATTTAATAATAGAATATTCATGTGAAGTGAAAATAAATGTAATCAATATATATATTTAAAATCAAGTGACGAGCTACAATTGGATAAAATATGAGGTTGTAGGTGCATATATGTGTCAAATAGTTTAGTACACAGGGATTTGACCAAGCACATAACTCGAATAGCATCTAACCACATAGTCTCCCACCATGCAAAACATCACGCAACCTCCATTCTTCTTAAACACCCCAGGGGAACCATCAATGACATGGAATAAGTGGAAAAAGGTTTTTAATAACTACCTTATAGTGTGTGGTCCTAATATAAATGTTGAGAGAAAAGTTGCACTACTAGCACACTGTTTGGGAGCAGAAGGACAGGAAGTCTTAGAACATCTTCCAGGTTAGTCAGATGAGGAAGGAAACAATTTGAATGCATATGAAATATGTATAAAGAAGCTAGATAAACACTACCTACCCAGGATTAGTACAGTTCTAGAGAGGTATCATTTTGGCAAACGCTCACAGAGGGAGGGGAGAGGATAGAGGACTTTGTGTCTGAGCTAAGGAGATTGGCTTCATCCTGTAAATTTGGTGCAACCTTGGAAGAACGCATTTGTGACCAGTTCTTATTAACATGCAACATTGAGAGGGTCCGTGAGGAGTTATGGCTCAAGGATGACCCCCGCCCTCAATGAGGTATTAATAGTATCAAAACAGGTAGAACATATGCTTTCGTGTGTAAAAGAACTTAGAGTTGAGAGTAAAAGTGCAACATCTGAGAATAAAGCAGAAGTAAACGTGGTGAAAGAGAAAAAGAAGGAAACTCAAAATACACCTGATAAAGAGTTTAGAGGACAGTGTTTCAGATGCGGAATGACAGGTCACATGGCCTACTGGAAAGAGTGCCCAGCATGGAGGGCAGTATGTAAAGGGGGTGGCAAGAAAGGTCATTTTGTCGCATGTTGTAGATATAAGAAAAATTATAAAATAAATAACACTGTCAAAGTTTCTGAGGTTTATGATGAAATTGTGTTGCAAGTGAACGATTCAAGCAAAGGTAATCCCAAAGACATCATAAAAATAGATAACACTGAGGTTGAAGCAATGTTTGATTCATGTTCACGTCTAACAATCATTTCTGACCAGGTGTTTTGTAGAAATTTTACAAACAAAGTTAAATTGTATGAAATGGACATACAACCTGGCGGGTATGGGGGTCAGCCAATAGCCTTGAGAGGATACTTTTGGGGAACTATTCTATATGGAGAAACACAAACACAAACTAAAGTCTATGTAGCAGAAAGGGGTGACAACATTTTAAGCTGGCCTGTTCAAAAAAACTTAGGAGTTATCTTGGACCCTAATGCATCACCTCAAATCAAAGTTCAAGAAGTACAAGAAAATTACTTTGTAAATACATTTCCAGAAGTTTTCACTGAGAAACTTGGATGCCTCAAAACATACATTCACAAAATAAAACTGAAGCAGAATGCAATCCCAGTTGTTTCTAAAGTCCAACAACTACCAATAAGTATCCTAGATGCTGTGAGGGATGAGTTAGAGAAACTTTGTAAGCAAAATGTCATTGAACCTGTTGAAGCAACGGAGTGGCTTGCTCCGATTGTAGTAGCTCGCAAAGCGGATAATAAAGTGAGATTATGTGTGGACTTGCGTGCACTAAACAAGGAAGTGGTAGTAGACAGATTTCCCCTACCTACTATTGCAGAAATGTTCACCGCCCTAAAAGGAGCAAAGGTCTTTTCAACCCTAGATCTGGCCTCGGCATATTACCAAGTCAGTTACACCCAGATTCCCAAGACCTAACCTCTTTTATCACTCCTATGGGTGCATATAAATTCAAACATATGCCTTTTGGATTCATTTCAGCATCCTCGGTCTTCCAAAGAGCTATGACGGAAATCCTAAAAGGTATTCCAGGCGTTTTCTACTACCAAGATGATGTGCTAGCTTGTGGAGCAACCAGCATGGAACATCAAGCTAGGGTTGAACAAGTCCTCAAAAGATTTAAGAAATTTGGCCTCACAGTGAGAGCGGACAAATGTCAATTTGCATGTACAGAGATATCCTACCTAGGACACAAAATTTCAGGCAAAGGGATCGAACCGAAGGGAGATCTTGTGAAATCAATAATAGATTTATCAACTCCATCAAACAAAGATGAACTTCGATCATTTCTTGGGATGGTGGAATTTTACAGCAAGTTCATTTCTAACTTCTCTGAAAGAACATTCCACATGAGATCACTTTTGAAATCCAAAACAGAATTTATGTGGGACTCCTTGTGTGACAAAGAATTCGAGGATGTGAAGCAGTGCCTCAGGAATGCACCCAACCTCAGTGCCTTTATACCAGGGAGGAAAGTGATAGTGACCACAGACGCCAGCACAAAAGGTCTGGGAGCTGCCCTATCCCAAGTTAATAGTAAAGGAGAATTCACCATAGCATTTGCCTCAAGATCATTGAGAGGAGCAGAAGCCAACTACTCGGTGATAGAAAGAGAGGCATTGGCTGTATATTGGGCCCTCCAAAAATTTTAAAACTTCATTTGGGGTAGTGAATTCAAGGTCAGAACTGATCACAAACCGCTAAAGGAGATATTTGAGACGAAAGGTCTAGATGCTATATCAAGTCGCTTTAGGAAGTGGATAATCAATCTGCAGGAGTACACATTCACAGTTGACTACATCCCAGGTGTAAAAAACAAAGCAGCAGACTGCCTATCCAGATTACCTCCCAGCACAGATAGTGTTGGGGGTGACAAACAACTTTCAGAGGAGGAAGATGTTGTGCTCTCGAATGTCTGCGTAATATCTGAAGGGGTGATAACAGAAGCAGAATGGAAAACAAACCTCAGAGAAGATGAGGATTTGAATTTGGTCAGGCAGTACTTGCACAGCAAATGGCCGTCTAAAACCCAAATCAAAGACAAACTGAAGGCATTTTGGTGTGTGAGGAATGAAATAGCAGAACATGATGACTGCTTGTTTAGAGGTACAAAACTGATACCCCCAAGTAATCTAAGACTGAAACTTATAAACAGAGCTCACAAGGGTCATTTTGGTGTGTCCAAAACCAAAGAGAGAATACGAATGGACTTTTGGTGTCCTGGTATGGATATCCAAATTGAAAGATGCATAAGGGAGTGTGTACCCTGCAATGAGAGTGACAAAATTCTAATTACAAGAAAACCACCAATGCAGTTGCGTAAACTCCCAAAACACCCCTGGGATGAACTGGCACTGGACATTATAGGGCCCCTACAAGGTGAACAGGCTACACCATATATCATAGTTGTAATCGATTTGTACTCTAGGTGGCCTGAAATAAAAATCACAGCCGACATCAGCTCCAGTAGTGTCATCAAATTTTTAAGTGAACTATTTGCAAGAGAAGGATTACCATCATCAATACAAACGGACAATGGTGTCCAATTCTGCTCAAATGAAATGCAAACATACATGAAAGAGAATGGCATAACACATTGTCGTTCAGCTTTATACCACCCAGAGACCAATGGAGCCGTTGAACGATTTAACAAAACTTTAAAAGAGATCACTCAGCTTGCTAAAGTAAATTCCCTCAACTGGAAGATGGAAATAGCCAAAAGAATTATTGAATATCGCCTGACTCCATACCAAAGCACTCGGAAAACACCTTTTGAACTACTTAAAGGGAGAAAGCCCCATTCACAACTACTTCCATTATGGATGAAATGGGGAAAAGGATGGGTCACGATAAACACGAAACAGCCATGGAGACAGCAGGAAATCCGAAAACAGGAGAGGAGAAAGGAGAAATATGACAGAGATAATCACACAAAAGACAATAAGGTTTCGGGAGGTGACTGGGTAAAGGTCAAGCCTCCCACGGGAAGCGCTAAGGACTCAATTCACAAGAGCAATGAGAGTGGTCAAATTGATCCGCAATGCTGTGAAAACTGATGATGGCAGAATATGGAACCTAGGGAGGATAGCTATAATCAACCCTTCCTCAATTGGATATACAACCCACAATGCCTGTAGAGGAGGATCAAACAAAAACAAACCACATGGAATTGTGGAATCCTCGTCAACACCGCGTGAAAGTGAAGACACCTCATGGAGATATCCCTGTAGAGTACGAACACGACCTGTTTGACCACCGAAATATTTAATGGACTATGTCTGTAACTAAAAAGGACCTCAGATTATTCTCTGATTTGTGCAGGGTGTCTATTGTATGTTTCCTTCATTCCTCATTATATGTTAACAGCCGTGGTTATTTGATGCATTACACATATGGTTGAAAAGCGTCACATGTTCCTTTTAGATTTAGTTAAGTTCTAGTTCTTTCCCCTGTTCACCCCTTTTCCCTACTCTGTGATCATAGGTAACTAACTTGTTTCTGTAATGAAAGGGGGATGTGTGGTATCTTGTATTTCCTGTGTTGGTTCATCCCTGGCCCAGGTGTCCCCTCTGGCCCTTATCATAATGGGCTCTCCCACCAGGATTCCAGGAGGAGAGCTGAGACTGTTGGAGGAGATCTGAGGGTGACAAGGATTGTGATGTGAGGTGGCTGGGGCGTTGCAATATTAAACTTATCATTTCACTGTCGTCGCTTTCCTGTGTGATCATTGGCCATCTCCACAGTAAGCTTTGTTCACTTAAACATAAACACAGATCCCGGACACGAGATAATGCTTGAATAGCAACAGTTCTAAACAGGAATGTTTATGCAGTTGCATGAAAGAATACAAAAGACCCACGCTGAAACAAACTAAGAGCACAGTCCACGGCATGCGCATACTTAAATTACCGAAGAGCTCACTGAACACATGCACATTTACATTACTATAACACATATACAACAGCATGTAACTGAGCAACTCTTACTGAAGTCCTTGGACATCAAGATGCCACCCTGTCTGAACAGTGGAATTTGGTCATTTTTACGAATTTCCAAAATGAAGAAAGTTAGCCCAATGAAATCAGGATGACGAAACTTCATTTTTGGAGTAATGTCAAAATGATCTTCTCCATGAAGATATTTTTGTAGAAAAGGTAAGAAGGAAAAACGGGATGGGTATAGAGAATGGGGGTTGCGTGGATGTGGTGGGGAAGGTTATTATGAGGGATTAGGTACAAAAAAAAGTAGAGTGCATCAGAGTAGGATGGCGAGCAGCACTGTAGGGTTATTGAAGGCATGTGGGAGAGGGTAAAGAGGACCCTGACTTGAAAATAATCAAGTTAAGGGGAACCATTAAAAGCATAAAAACTCGGAGTAACCTACAGAAATTAGTATTTCGTCATGAATGGATTTCTCTAGCGTGATTTCATCAGCCTGTCGAAAACCATTCCTAAAGGGGAATTTTTAGACAGAAATAATTCCTCAGGATCCCTTCATGTTAGTTTTTCGTCAAAAACATACATAACCGGATACCTCAGGAGTGGTTAGTGAACCAGGTTGGAAATAAGTTGTTTTATTTACATAAAAGTTCGATTAAGAACTATTATAAGGGTATAAGTGAAAGGAATTTAATGCGTTTTATAAAGCATCCTGTTTTGCGTGCTTTATAGAGGACACGCATCTTTCTTTTAACCCCTAGCATTGTAGACTAAGACATAAAAGGGCCGTCTCTGTAACGTTTTAAATGTGGGATTTACTGAGGCCCAGTTCAAGTACGGAAGAAGAAAACTCGATTTAATATATTTTTAATTGACATGAGCTTAAGTAACAAAGGTTTAGATACGTACGCTTCACATATCATGCATTGTGACTGTTGGAAGAAAATGTTTCGTCATAATCATAGCGACTTTACTATTGCAATGTTACTTGAACAGAAATCAGGAAAATTCCTTTGTGAATATTGTAATGTACAACGATTGTTCCTTGTGATATTTATAAGTAAATTATTGCCTTCAACAGTTAGCCAGGCGCTGTATCAGCGCTACTGTTTCCATCTGCAAATGAACACTGTAGGCTCTGGTGAATAATTCGTATTGTACATTTCTTCGAGCAGGAAATCCACGAGGTTTCCCAGATGTTCTGAACTTTAAAGGCAAGAAATGTCCAAAACATTCGTATTTTTAAAGAACAATCCCAACTTTCTAATTTGTGTACACTGTTTTTGTCTGTCCTCTTCTCGATTGAAATGCTTTGGATAATCTAACAATTTGAGATTATAGAGTGAATGGCGATGTCATTCAGTTAATTGAAATCGATCTTTACGACTAATGAAGGGAAAGGAGTTTGAGTAATAACATAGAGCAACTACTTTAAGTGTATGCAGACTCGAAGCTGTGGCCAAAATTAAAAACGGCAAAAGTTTTGTTAGCTGCCCGACTTGGTTGTCATAATCAAATACACAGACGTCACTGCCACAGTCCCACTTTGACCTCCCTCTAAATAAGGCTAGGCCAAAGTGCCAAAATAATTTTTAGTTTACGTTCTCAGTGACGTCTCATTCCGGAAGTCTGTAATTGTATGTTTTTTATTACTTGTTCGAATATCAGATTGTATTTGCTTTATCTTGCTGCACAATATAAATTCTACTATGGGTACATAGCTGGTGTTGTACATTCACCCCAAGATAGATCTAGAACGCTACAACAGTGCTTCAGCGCCTCTTTGGAGGAGGACATTGCCTTCTAGATGAATAATACCTAACTGAAATAAAATTTAGACAAGTATAATATGCTGATGTTCAGTGGATCAGTGTTCATTTGGTCTGACTCTTGCTGGCCCTTCCTGGCTTGGCACTGTTCCAACTCCTGTTGAGCAAATCCACAGTATATATATATGCCTTTTGGAAACACCCTCTTTTACCACCCAGCTCTCCAAGTTTGCAGCTTTTTTTAGTTTTTTTTGCATGGAGGGTTTTCGTAAGATTGGCTCTCTGTTCACTATGTCATGTCTCACAATCACAGTGCTTGCTCTTATTTCACAAAAATTGGGCAATAGAAATGCTGTAAGTCTAGGCATTCCTTACTATGGCCCTCATTCTGACCTTGGCGGTCTTTTCGCAAGACCGCCGAGTTACCGCCGCGGTAAAGACCGCCGACCGCGGCGGTATGCCGCTGCGCGTATTCCGACCGCTGGGAGCGTTCCGCCGGAATACCGCCAGCAGCCACACTGGCGGTCGGCGGGAAAGTGGAGACTGGTCAACCTCCACCGCCACGCCAGCAGAACACCGCCCCCAGAATTACGACCCACATTTCTGTGTGGCGGTCTTCTGTTGGCGGTCTTCTGTTGGCGGTCACGTCCCTATGGCTCCCGTCGCCTCCCGGAGGACCAACGCACAAGGTAAGTTGATCGTCCGTGAGGGGAGGGGGTGGGGGGGTGTTGTGTGATGTGTGCGTGCATGGGGGTGTGCGTGTGAGTGTGTAGAGGGGGTGTGTGAGTGCGTGCATGCGGGCGGGGAGTGCTGCTGTGCCTATGGGCAATGTGTGTAGTTCGGCGGGTGCGCATGTCGGCATGTATGTGTGCGGGTATGTGTCCCCGTTGTGTATGTGTGTGTGTAGGGGGTGTGTATATGTGCATGTTGGGGGTGTGTGCATGTCGGGGTGCGTGTATGTGCATGTCGGGGTGGGGGTGGGGAGGGGGTTCGTACCACCTCTGGGGGGTGGCAGGGGGGTGGAGGGTGTGGGGAGAGGACTCGGGGGGGCAGTGGGGGGTGGGGGAGACCCCTATCAGTGCCAGGGAAGGAATTCCCTGGCCCCGATAGTGCCTACCGCCATGGTTCGCATGGCGGTTCCCGAACGCCAGAAACCGCGGCGGTAAGCAGGGTCATGATACCGTTGGCGGTCTTGGGTCGACCGCCGGACCGGAGTGCGCAGACTCCAGCCCGTCGGTCATGACCGCCGTGGCTGTCGGAGTGGGGAAGTGGCGGTCGGTCGCGGCGGTGACCGCCGCGGTCAGAATGCCATTTTTAATACCGCCGGTCTGTTCGCGGTCCGACCGCCGCCTCTCCGCCGACCGCCAAGGTCAGAATGAGGGCCTATATGCTTATATGTTAACAGCTGGTTCAGAAGTTGCGGCTCCGACTTGTTTGAGGTTTACTCTACCATGTCCATCTCTGGCCATCTAGCCACACTACACTGGCTCCCGTTTGTGGGGATGTTCATTTAAATCATCGTTTTTCTGCCATAAGGCACTTTCCAATTAGGACCGTGACTTAAACAAATGTTGCTTTACCAAATATATGCCATCTGCTGCCTCCTGTGGTCTCTACTTCCCCAGACTGGACGAGTTAGACTGAGTGAAGATGTTTCTCACTTGTGACAGCTAAAGCACACAACAAGCCTCCTGGAGCTATCAAAAACACCTCGGATCATCTTTGCCTTCCAAGGAATCTTGAGGCCTGGCTCGTCTCGTTTGCTTGCTCGCTTTGATCTTGCCCTGAATGTGCTTCTGATTCATCTTAGCACTGGAATACCCCATTGAGGTCACTGTTAGCACATAATATGTATTATTTATTTATTCATAGTTTTATACAGCACAAACATGTCTCGATGGTATCGGAGCAATGTTCATGAAAAAATCATGCATACAAAAGAAAAGTGATAAATAGGTTACCAAGAGGGTAGATGGGAAATAGGAAAAATCAGCACATTGAGTTGCAGTATCAAGGTAAAGCTGTTGAGCAGCACCAGGGTTTGCATGGTAGTCAATATTTGTACTCTTAAAAGGTTAGATCAATTAGTTTATTAGGTATCTTTCCAGGAGAAGTGCTTTCATGCTTCTCTTGAAAACCAGAGTAGGAATTTGTATGTAAGCCTGGTGGCAGGAAGCTCCATATCCTGAAAGCTCTCCAAGTAAAGGAGCGACAGTAGGATCTTTCTTGAATTTGGGCAGTGTTAGGAATAGGGTGCTTAAGCTTCTCAGTAGAGGACCACCTCCAGAAATGGTGGGTTCTGGGCCATGTATTTAGGAGTTCCATGATGTAATGCTTTGCGTGTGATACAAGCTGTCTTTAGGATGCCGTGTGTTTCAGTAGGTAGCCATTTGAGTGTGATCAGAGATGGTGTGATATGTTCAAAGCAACTCTCCCCTCCCACGATACTAGTCTGACTGCCGCGTTGAGCAAGGCCTGTAGTTGAAGCTAGTTGAGATTTTGGGGTGCCTGTTAGCACCCCATTACCGTAATCTAGTCTAGAAATTACAGTTGCTTGTACCACATTTAGAAAATTAGATGTAGGAATAAAATGCTTAACTTTAAGTGGCCTGAGTGGATACAGTACCCTTTGTAATGGAGTTAATATGGGCAAACATGTTCAGTTTATGTTTTTTTTTTTAAGAACATGTTTTATTGATTTTTAACACAAGAGGCATTGCTCTCATCAAGTCAACACAGTGGTCGACAAAGTCTTCTCAGCAGATACACTGCCCATCCCAGCCCCTAGATGCCATTTCTGGTGTGGTCTCTAGTACTCTACTCAGCCATGTTCTCCCAGTCCATATTAGGCCCACCGTTTCCCCCAAACTGACATATTTTCATGACCTTCAACGTGCAGCATAGATTGTCTCCTCCAGCTTTGCGCACCAATCCATACCTTTCTTCCAGGCTGCCAGAGGGGGTGCGGTGGGGGACCTCTAGTGTTCCCTCTTGGCCAGCGTGGGAAGCATCCCTTACAACGTGGCAAATGCAACACAATGCATTTACCACAATGCCTTTACCATGCATATGCATTTCCCATGAATGGCTTTACCACGAACATACCTTTACCACGAATATATCTTTTGCCACTCATGCCTTTACTATGAATTTTGTTTTAAAGGCATGAATAGTAAAGGTGTATGCGTGGTAAAGTTTTTAAAGGTACAGGTAAGAGTTACGTGGTTTGAGTGGTGTGTATATATGTGTGTGTGTGTGTATATGTGTATATATATATATATATATATATATATATATATATATATATATATAAATGGTTTAGGGTGGGTAATGTTATTGGTGGGAAGGGTATTTTTAGGTTTTAGTGTGGGCATGGATTAAAGGTGGTAAGGGCATTTTTAGGGTTCAGGGAGGGCATGGGTTTTTGGGTGGTTAGGGGTGTTTAGGTTTTAGGGCGGGTATGAGATTTGGGGTGGTAAGGGCATTTTTAGGTTTTAGGGTGGGTATGTTATTTGGGGTTGTAAGGGAATTTTTAGGGTTTAGGGTGGATATGTGTTTTGGGGTGGTAAGGTAATTAAGGGAGCGAGTTACAGTTACCTCAGGCGCAAGTTATAGTTATTTGAAATAACTAACTATAACTGCTGAATTTCTAAGGTTTTGTACGAGTAAATTCAGAACCTAACAATAACGTCCCTGTAACCTTTTTTTTTCTTCTGTGAATTACTATGGGTTTTTTCCATCCACAAAAAGGCCGTGCACGGTGGGGTATGGCCACAGGGCCTGGCCATAGGCCAGGCCCGGTGGACAACCCTCCTGCATACACCCAAACCCAGACTGCGCACGGCCTTCGGCTTGAGTTTGGATACAGTGGGTGTTTTTTTTCTTCAATTTTTCTCTGGATGTGTGAATCCGGGATCCATAGATCCACCCGCATATCTGCGAATAGGATGAAAAAGATAACAATTGGGCAATTTTTGCCCACGGGGTGTCCCTAATCCTCTGTGTCCTTTGGGGTCAGGATACCTGTATCCTGACCTCTTATGTGTTTTTTAATCTCTTCTTTTCCCACCCTGAGCCGTGATCTGCGCATCACTGTGCCAAATTTGGTGTAATTCCGTTCAGTGGGTTGGGCTGTAGTCGTGTCTAAAGGTCCTATGGAAAGATGAATGGGGAAAATGCGTTTTAGGCCCCTCCCCGCCCCCCTTTTTCTCGGCCCCCGCTTGACAGATCACCCCAAAACTTTCATGACAGAAGCTGAACTTAGCAAAGTTCAAGTTTTTTAAATTTTGTGAATATGCATCAAAGGGCGCCAAAGTTATTAGCAAAACCAAAAATGATTTCTCTATAGAAACTAGGTTCTAACTGTAAGTATCTAGTGGTGACCGCCACTAGGTAAAATACGTACATATATTATGTGTGTTGCACTTAACTCTACTTTTTTACCACGCATATGCCTTTACCAACCATGCCTTTACTACGAATTTTTCTTGTTAAAGACATGCGTGGTAAAGGTATATGCGTGGTTAAAACATTTTTGGGTCAGTGCATGCGTGATAATGACCATGTGTTGTACCTACGCCGTTGTAAAGGCATGCGTGGTAAGTGCATACGTTGTTCCGTCATACATCCGCCTAGCATTGTCCCTAACCTTACCAGTATCCTGTCCCCTCGGTGACTACCAATATCATCAAGGATACCCAATAAAGCAAGCCTTGACCCTCCACCCTAGACAGCATGGAGAGGATAATTAACCAAAAGTGCAGTGTGACCGGGCAGATCCATACTACGTGATAAAATGTTCAGTTCATGTTTAGTTTCTCTGGGGAATTTCTGAGAGATTTGGTAGTCTGTGTTTTTTGGGCTGCAGCTGAGACCATTTAGGTGGTTTAGCTAATCGCGTTTTGGAATAGGGTTGTGGTGGCTGTACCAGAGAGATGAGGAAAGTCATTTGTCAGTGGATTGAGTTTCAGGTGGGTGGTTAGATGATGCCGGGCTTGTTCTTTGATGAGAGTATGGTTAAGGTGGAGTGCATCCTCTAGAGAAGAGATTTTGAGAACAGCTCTTTGTTATCTGCGTAGAGGTGATATGTGATTTTAACTTTGTGGAAAATAGTGATTAGAGTTGCATGTAGAGATGGAAGTATATCAGAGCTAGAGATGTACCCTAAAGGGAGCCACCTGGTTGACAGGGGCAGGAATGGATAGAAAGTCCTTAAGTTGGTCAGTTGGAGGCAGTTGTTAAAATCCAAGGAGAATCAACTCAGGACTGTGCCACCTACCTACCACCCTTGACTTTAGTGTACTTGGAATAATGTTGTGATTGACTTATCAAAGTCAAAGAAAAGGTCAAGTAGTATAATCAGACAGGAATCTCCTATCTCCAGGCTGCAGCCCCTTCTGAAGCCAGATTCAAAATTGTATATTAGGTTGAATTACATGATATATTGATTGAATTGTGACAGCACATATTTTTTTAAGGAATTTGTCCAGGAAGGAAAGGTTTGTCACTGGGCGTAAGTTGTTCATATCTTCTGGGATCTTTTGAGTAGTGGTGTAACTTGACCTGTTTTCAGGCAGTCACAGACTCACTCTTGTGAGTGATGTATTGATTATAGTGGTAATATGAGGGGGTGATGTGAAGACTTGAATTTGTGATTAAGGAGGCTGGTATAGGTCCCGCCATATATGTGGCAGAGTTAGATGTTTGCTACAGTTCTGATGAGATCATCTTCTTTCCGAGCCCTGAAGTTGTTCCAGGAGGCATAGTTTTTAGAATTTGGTGGTGTTTGTAAAGGAACAACTAGGTTGTTATCTAAGGGCAAGTTGGTCAGAGAGAGTTCTAATTCCCTCAAGAGTTTGGTCTGTATGCTGCTTCTAGTTGGGATTTGATGGATGGGGGTTTTCTTTGATAATATTTATTGTATCTATTTCTTTCTAAGTGTAGTAAGGATAGATTTATGGCTGAAGGGTCTTGTCTAAATCTTCTTTCTGCCATTCTGAGCAGTCTTCTTTCTTCATTAAGATCCTTGTTGAACAATGGACAGGATAGTTCTTTTTTGCCTCTTGAGTTTCATAGGTGTTACTTCCTGTAGTATATCAGACATGGTTGTGTTGTAATGGGATGCTAAGTCATCATTATGGAGTTTGATCCGTGGATAAAGACGCAAGTTGATTTTTGCCAAGAGTTCTGACTGGTTGATTTGTTTGGTGTCTCTGATCCAGCATTTAAAATAGTCTTATGTTTGGCCTTTGACTGCTAATTCTTCCTATGTAATATGGAAGAAGATAATGTAGTGGTCAGACCAATCAATCAGTACCATGGAATCCATGGTGATCAATGCTTATGAGAAGATCCAGAGTGTGACATCCTTGTGGTGGGTTGGGTCTACGCAAAACTGTTTCAGGGCGTTTTTGCTCAGAAATTATTTTAAAAGGACAGTTTGGGTGGTGATGGTGTCAGACCAGTGTAAATTGAAATCCCTGAGGAAGATGTTGGAAGGCAAGAGGGTTTTTTTTTAGTTGATCAGTTAAATGTTTATTCAAGAGTTGGTTGTCACCTGGTGGGTGATATAGTAGGTGGACTTTGATTATCTTTCCGTCTGTCAGTAGGTATGAAACACGAGTTGTAATGTTTTCCAATGAATAACTGCAACACCACCTCCAGTTTTCTCATCCCTCTAGTCCTTTGATGGAGAAGTTGGGCAGGAAGACAGGGATGTCGAGTGGTAGGGAAGAGAGGTTATCTAACCAGATTTTGGTAAGACATATGATGTCCGCCCCATGATGCTGGATTGAGTCGGCTATCTTCATGTTTGGGTGCAAATTTGCAGTTCATGGCATTTATTTTATATTGGGTTTTGAAGATATTGTGGTGCAATCTCTTGTGATGGTTTATGTTAAAATTATGGTTGAGGGGTGGTCTACTCTTCGGCTGACTCTGCTTGGAATCCTTGGGGGTCTCATGATCACCAGAATGTTGTTGGAGATTGGGGGGGAGAGTTTGGTTTTATGGCACCTGTATGAGTTGAGGAGGGAATCGGTCACCCAGTGTGAGATAATTGACAGCCCTCTTGGGTCTGGTATTTGTCGCATAGAGGCTTGTTTGAGCAGAATGAGTCTGGCTGCTGCATTGTGTATGGTCTGAGGTCTCTGTAGGAGGTGTGTGGCGATTCCTACGTAGAGGGCATTGCCGTAGTCCAGTTGGCTGGTGATTAGGGGCTGTATGACAGTGTGTCTCATGTGTAGAGGTAGCCACTTGAAAATCTTACGTAGCATGCGCAAAGTGAGGAAGTAAGCGGAAGAAGCTGCATTGATCTGTGATTTCATGGTGAGGTGTCAATGATGATTCCGAGGTTTCTGGCTTGGTCAGAGGTAGTGGGTGTGTCCTAGGTTTGATGGCCACCAGGAGTCATTCCATGTATTGCTGCTTGTATCAAAGATCAGTACTTCCGTCTGTGTTCAGCTGCAAGCAGTTGTTTCCCAGCTTTCAGGAACAAGCTGAATTGCAAAAGAAAATCAATTCTTTTTACTGCAGATTTTGCATTGTTATAATCGGTAGTACATTTTCAGGTTTTGCCTGTGCAGTTTCCGCTTGTGCTGTGCTTCTGAAGCCTTTTGTAAATAAAAAAATATCTTAAAAGGGGCTTAGAACCTGTACCTTACTTACCTGAACTGTCTATTCCAGCATTGCTCTGCTGTCAGTGCTTCTCATTGCCAGAACGTCGTCTTTCACTTCACTTCTTCCTGCTTTCTCCTGCTTTCGCTGTCGCGTGGAGTTAGGACGAAGTACATCTTCCGGTCACTTGTCATTGGCCAGTGTCCTTCCCCTGGCTACTTCACTCCTCAGGTACTTTTTTTAAAATTTACAAACAAGCACTCCAACTGCATTCCCTGCCTTCCTCTCACTCTTGGTGCCAGCTATTTGCTGAGTGGTGCTCTTGTTCCTCTTTCAAAAGAGGTTTTCGAGTGGGAGAACACTGTGCTGTGCTATCATCAGCGGTGGCCGCAGCCTTCAGTCGGAAGAGCAGTGGCCGCAGCCTTCAGTCAGGAATGAAATGTCACAATAGCGCCTGGTTGTCTGGCTTCTACAGCTGAGACCTGAGCACAGCCATTGCACCCCTCTCCTACCACTCGTCCACCCACCCCCCAAAACAAATGCCAGGCTATTTTATTCAGATCTTGAAAGCGCTCCATGATGCTCCTCGTGTAATAATGTGCTTGTGCTAGAAGAAGAGGTAATAAAGAAAGCAGGGGAAAGTTAAATGTGTGCAATCTTGAGCGAGGATCAAAGGAGAAATGAGCTGGAGAAGCCCTGGGGTATGTTTGACACTCATTTGTATTTGCAATTACACAGCAGTTAAACTAAAAAGAACATGAGTGGTCTGGAAACCGGTTTGGTTAATGAATTACCGTATTTATCGGCGTAGAACACGCACCAGCGTATAACACGCACCTCATTTTAAGAGGAAATTTCAGAAAAAAAAACCATTACATTTTATCGGCGTATAACACGCACACATCATTTGCCCCCTATTTTCAGGGAGAAAAAGTGCGTGTTATACGCCGATAAATACGGTATCAGATGGTGTGATAGAATTGGTGGGGGGGAGGGGCACATCCGCTCGGCAGCCGACCTGCCAGCCGAAGGATGAATGAAAGGTAGCTGATGTTGACTGACAATATGACTTCATGCTTGCAGTTCTGGGCTTTCATTTAACTCCCTTGTGTGTTGTAGTCTTTACTTTCATTGAACCAAGTCTGCTAAAGCAGTAGAGCACTGTAGTTTCCCTTTGACTGCAGCTGCGACACCATAGATCTGGGGAGCCTTATGAGTAGAGAATTAGTCGGTGGTAGGGTCTCAAACAGAGCTGGAATAAGTCATTATCCCTTTTATTTTGGCTCCATTTGTAATTCTACCTAGTAGTGAAATAGCCAATAGGTTTAACCTCTACAAAATCTTTTAGTTTTGTCAATGTAGCAGCGATAGCTGTTGTGCAGCATGTCTTAAAGATTTTTAAAGATTTTATTTTTTAATTAAAAACAAAACAAAAAAACACTGAAGCGGTCACCACTAAACTTCAATGCGGTCAATGCTGGCCAGGTTATAGCGTTTTCTTTTTTTTATACTTCAAGACATGCTGCACAGCAGCTAGCGTTGTTGTGACTTCTAAAAAACCTTGACAAAACCAATAGATTTTGTAGAGGAGATCTATTGGCTTTGCCAGTGCTTGTTCCTAGTTTTGTTGTTGTTTCAGTCTACTTGCATTTTATGTTAGAAACAAGTATAAAATCAATGGGTGAACCTAGAAAGCTAGACATTTCTGAAAACTAGACAAAGGTTTGAATTCACCAATGAGTCACTTGTGTAGATTACTCATGATGTTCATAAGAAACTAATTGTTGAAGTAAAAAAGTAATGAAAATAAATGGGAAGAAATAACAATTTGTGGCAACATTTTCATCTGTAATTGGAAGGGGGCTAGGAGCACTCTGCCTCACAGCACAGTTCGCCCCTTTGCATTGTGGTAAATGCAGAACATAGTTTGCGCTTACATGACTTAGCTGTAGTTTTTCACCAGAGTGGGTGCAGATAGTGCTGTACACCTGTAGACACGTTTCTGGATTTTATCCTTCAACAATAGAGATCAAAAAACGAATTTCTTCAAGGGTTGCTGAGAATGCTGCCATAGTCCTCTCAGGTTAAAGTACCTCTCACTGGGGCACAGGAGTATCTCCAAAGGCTTGTCATCTTGTTGGCTCAAGGGAGCCTTTTTAAACAGAAGGGGAATGGGAGCACACTACGTCACATCACCGCACAGTTAGCCCCTATGTACTACATTTATCACAATGCAAATTTTGAGCTTACTTTACTATTAGCTGTAGCTTTTCAACAGAGCTGGTGCAGATAGTGATGTACATCTCTAGACATGTGTTTCTGTATTGTATCCTTCATCAGTGGAGGTCAAAAAACGAATTTCACCAGGGGTTGCTGCGAATGCTGCCACAGTGCTTGAGCCAACAAGCTGTCACCCAGAGAAGCCCAGGCTGGGTCACTTGCTTGCATCCCACTACCCTTTTTTCAGTTTTATATAGCATGAACGTGATCCATAGTGGAAGACTTTGCTTGAGCACCAGTTTCCTTACAAAAGGGTACATTCTTTTTTATAGGCATCGGTACAATATGTGATTTGCCCAGAATCACAGGATATTGAGCTGCTGCTGAGACTCAAACCTGGTTCCCCAGCTCCAAAGTCCCAGCTCCGGCCATTACGCCACATCCTCTTACCCATAATTCAAACTTCGGTTCTAAACATGCATTTTTCTCACATTTCTTTGAGTGACTATTCTGGAAGCTGCTGAGAGGGGCCACAAAATTTCAACCACCTAACGTTCCCACACTTCTGATAAAAAATGGTACTCCACCTTGTGGGACGGGGCCTAGCAACTGTGACCACAAAAGGCCCCAAAACACAAAGTGGGGCATACTTTTCGGAAAGAAAAAAGGACTTCTTTTGTGTAGCTGCGGATTTTTGACCTGGGCTCGGCTGCTCCCCATGGAAACTGACATATCCAGACATTTTCGACAACTAAACACCCAGCGGAGTCCAGGATGGTGTCCATTGCGTTGAGGGTACCCGTCACGGTGCGGAGTGTCCCTGAATAGCTGCCAAGCCCGGGCTCAAATACTGCACCTACCTCAATTGCCAAAACAGACCATTTTTAGAAAGGGAAAGTTGATTCTTCCATGTTGCATTTTGGTGCCTTGCATGTCCCAGGTTCTACGTAGCGTTTCATGCTCTTGGGAAGAATTTTGTGAATCTTCACACAATCCTGATGTTTCCATCACAGAAATTTAAGGAAACATTATTATATTAGCCAAAGTTTGAGGTCTGCAGGGCATTGTGGACAAAAAAAGTAGTGGGATCCATGAAAGACCCATTACCCTCAATTTCTCTGGGTGATCAGTTTGAAAAAACGTCAGGGGTTGTTAATGTTCTCTCTGAACACATCTACTACTGAAGAACAGCCATATACCAGTTGGTTTTAGCACTACTAGTAGCAATAGTGTCAAAGATTAAATATCTTTCTGGTAGTGAGCATTAAAGCCATGCCACGGCATCAACCACTTTACTGTCGATTCACATGCCTTTCATGCGTGCCATACAAGGGTTATTCATACTGTTATCCATGGGCCCAGCACACACACACACATCATCACATTCCACAAACCACCTCTATCTAAGGAGCTATAAGATTCATATAATTCATATGACCACAGGACAGAAACAGTATCACACTGCCACTCACCCAGTCATCGGCCAAGTTTCATATAAACAAACCTCCAGCAAACCACTCACACATACTACCAGGTAATAGCCAAACATAAGCTACAGCCGGCCAGCAGCCGCACATACCACCAGCCAACTGCCGCACAGTGGTGATGCCTTCTTTTGCATTGCACATCTATCTTGACCATCTGCCTTCTACCTACACAAGATCTGTATGAAGGGCTCAGGAAGACTTGTCTGTCATGTGCAGTCATCGTACTCTGTGCTCTAAATCCAACTACTTCCAATGTGTGGAAGTAAGTTGAAGGTGTCCAAGGATGCATTTGTAGCATATTCTTTGGACAGTGTGAGCATAGCTATGTGGTAACCCTGGATAAACACACTGGGGCAGACTTTCCTGAGTTGCAGAAAGACTACTGGAGTCTGTGCACAAGGTACTCTTTCAAATGTGCATATCTTATCCACCTTTAGGTGCATTGAACGTAAGGCACTTGTAATACTGCTGATGGAACATTCGCCATGTCCTGACAGTGGATGTAGGTGGCAAGCAGCCATTAAGCAATGCCAGTTGGTAAAGATTTGTCAAATTAGTTGCAACAATTAGAAAGGCTGCTTGCCTGTTTAAGTGATGGCCCCTGTAAGCTTATCTTTTCATGCACTGCTATTGAAAGGAACATGCTTTTAGTCTGACAGCTTTACTTCAGTCTATTTCCCAAAACTTTACTTTTGTGTGGTACATAGTGAAGCAAGCTGGAAGACACATACCTGACTGGGACAGTGAAAAGTAGTCTGCTGTCTCTTACATTTGCAATAGCAAACTCTACTGTATGGTTTGCTAAATATCTGTATTGCAGGAACACAGTTAGCAAATTACTGATTCTGTAGCCTTATAATGTCTTCCACAACAGATTAAATTGATGCTACTGCTCCTAAAGCAATTAAAATGTGAATTTACGGTTACATGGAAGTCAAGAAAAGGTATGAGTCTTCCCATGGTTGTCTGAAGGTAGCCGACATATGTATTGTATGTTGCAAACTGGACTAGGTGGGTTTCCAATTTGTTATATCGTATACACGTTGTACGACTCACATAGTTAAAGTACCTGGTCATGTTTATCTACTCCACCCATGTACTTGATGTAATCAAGAATACATTTGACGTTGTGAACTTTTGCCTTCTGTGACCCCGAATTGTGCCCAGAGAAGTGCTATCATCATGGATTGTCGTGAGCGCATATACTTCCTGCCTATCTGTGGATTGGACTGTGAGCCATTCCCAGGAAAGCAACCTGGTGCTCTGTGCTTTTTAGAGTTTCTTAAAAAGAAACTCCTGAGGGAATCATTTGTGGTGCCTTTGCATTCTACCACAAGCCATGGTGCCAGCTTTGTACAGCACACAGAACAGCAGAACACCTGCACAGAAGTTGTCCACATAAATGTTACAACCCTTATGAAGGAGTGATTGGATAAGCTCCCATAAAATCTTCACTGGTTCCTAATATGGAAGGGCAACTAGTAGGATTTATAGTGCTGCCCTACTCAGTATATACTATTGGGCTGTATACAAAACCAGTAATGCTCTTGCACAATATGCATCTTGATGCTGTAACAAGCTCTTTGCTTGGTATGTACTACATGAGCAGTGGTCGCTGCTTGTGGAAGGTCAAGGACTCATTGACACTATGCTCTTTCCTGGAGTCTAAAGCTCCGGCAATGTCACAAATGTTCCATGATTTTAATACAAAATGGTTATCTGTAACTCTACAGTGGTTTGTGCACTTCCTATTGGCTTATCACGACCTCCTGGTGAGACCTTCCATTCTCTATCCTGGTAAAACACACATTACCATTTGGATCACTGCCTGGTTTTCTCCCCTTTTTCATTGCTTGTGTGGATGTTTTATGTTTGTGGGAAGTTTATTTGACTGTATCCTTTGAGGTCAGCTTGTACTTGACTTCACCTCCTGCATTTGTTGCTATAACATGAAATAGGCATCTACCTGAGCACCTAGGTTAAATGCACCCAGCTCATTTGGAGTACACGGGGCCTACCACTTCCTGGATTTACATTTACCAAATAAAACCTTTCAACCTTGAGAAAATCCAGAGTGGACCAAACACATATTTGTTGTTCCCTGGTCTACTTGTTACACAATTGTACTAGGACTTTCATTGGGCTACATCATTACACTGTTATACCGTCTGAACCATCTTTCTCATCCATTTGTGAAGAAATGAGACTGTATAGGTATATATGTGAACTGAATACGGAATGTTATTGTTTCTGTACCTGTCTACAGTCTGAATAGGTGCTCCAGCCACACCTCTCTTTTTAAGGCTGAGTTTTCAACAAACAGTTGTGGTCTGGATGGTTCCGGAGCAGTGTTGTATAATTATTACTGAAATGCTGCATTCACTGCAGAATCAAAAACATGTCTCTGTTCATGAACAGTGTTTAGCTGTCTGTTGCCTAGACTGTACAAGTTGACCATGTGACGACAATGTGGTTAGTTTGCACACTATCCCCTTGTTGAGTTTAAGGCCCAGAATTGTTTTCAGTTTCCCAAGTGAATTTGGAGTCCACAGGAGTCTCCTGGAATGAGGTGGCAACATGCCTCCATGCTCCCTCAGAAAAGGTTTGTCATGCAAATTTGATTTGTGCATAATTTTCGTAAGGAAATCACCTAGAAAGTGATAGAAGTAGTCAATAGGCAAAAAAATACAGTTAATTTGTGACTTGTCTAAATTTGGAGGCTTCAAAGTGCGCACTGTCTCTGTGCGCGGCACTGTACCTGCCTGCACTCTGGATTGGGATACCTTGCCGCTGCCCCTCCACTGCACAGATTGAACTTGCAATGGAACACTTCAGCTACCAAGGGCATGTTCCTCAGAATTACTTTAAGATGAGCCATCATTTGATGGAATGCCACTGATCGAAATATCACTACTAGGTTCTGCTCCATGATCTTCTCCCTCAGCAGTTTCCTCCATTATCAGAGTTGGCAGTCATCCACAAGACACTATCTCTGTTAACAGTCTTCCTGAATGAGTGTGTCCTAGGTAGAATGGTGGTGGGAGAGGGGGGAGATATGAGCTGAAATACTGTGCAAGTGAAAATAAAATACAAATGGATCAATACAAAGCAAAAAAGCGTTGTGTTTCTTGAACTCCAGACTGTGATGCAAAGAACTTTGCCAAATAAGCTAAAGTGAAAAAACATTGCTTTAACTTGCAGCACACACTGTAATGCAAACACATGTGTTACCATAAGGACCTCTAGCACTGAAAGGGAGGAGTTTGTGTGTAAATGCTCTCCTTGTGAAAGGCCAGAACGCTATCACTCGCACTGAAGTCAGCCAGTGGCTGAAGCAAGTGGATCACTTGCCTCATGATGTATGCTGTGCTGGGCTTAGCAAAATGTGAATGTGGCAATAACAGAGCATGGTGAACCTTTGCTGACACATTTCCCTATGACACAGTGGGCAGCAGAATAATGGGGTTGGCATAATAACAAAACAGTGGCCGAACTGAGTTGACCCCTTGTCCTAAGCCTTATTATGTGGTGGGCAGAAGCCCTAATGCCAGTCTGATGCCATCGTATCAAGCTGGTGCTTGTAGCCCATGACTCACTGTTAGAAAGACATAATCTACCATACATATTTACATCACTATCCAAAAGGAGGATTAACCAATAATTTCCAGGCTTCACCATATTTACTTTTCAAAGGTATAAGCCTACCACACAGCCCAGCTGTCTGGTTTGCTAAACACATTTTCGGGGCATTCAGAAAGCTTCCCTGGGAATGCATTCGACCTGTTGTTACCATTGGCTTTGTACTTCACATTCCATTCTGTCTTTTTATTTGCTGGTTTAATATAGCCTTAGAACCCGCCGTAGCTGTTGCTGTGAACAAAGAGAACATTGGAATGTTGCCGCTGCGGGCTTTTACCGGCCAGTAAAAGCCCGGAGCACTCCATTGTTTTCAATGGAGCTGCCAAAGTTCCAATGTTCTAATTTGTTTTAGGCTGCCCAGGATATTTTTGTCCCTCCCAAAGAGCAAAGTTTTTTCACACTACATCTCCTTGTATTCTTCCGTGAGTGCTCCTTTCTGTCTTATCTTGCCACATTTGCTGTGCATTTAAAGACAGAGGTCAGCTGTCAGGCTGTCTTCCTAGGGAGCTTTTCATTCTCTGACTTTAAAGTGAGAGAATTTATGTGACAATCCTGCTGAATACTGGGGGTAGAGGAAACAGTTTTTTTCTAGCAAACAACAGCATTTAAATGAACTGTGAAAGTATTTTAGAATATATCAGTATTATCGAAGCAAAAATGAAGCAAATTTTTTGTTTATTGTGAAGTGTGCTGGAAACAAATACTTTTAATATAATCTAATAAAACCAGTACACTAGGTGATGCCATTTCCACACATTATTGTTTGTGTGTTGTATAGTTTTATAAGTAAAACACTATGGGGGTCATTTCGACCTCAGTGGTCTTTTGATAAGACCGCAGAGGGACCGCCGTGCTGAAGACTGCCAGTGGTGGCGGTTTTTCGCTCAGCGTATTATGACTGCTGGCAGCCCTCCGTCCTTTTCCAGACAGAGAGCCGCCAGCAGCCATACTGGCGGTCGGCGAGGAAGTGGAGGTTGCTCCACCTCCACCACCACGTCAACAGAACACCGCCCACGAATCACGTTCTGTGGCGGTGTTCTGTTGACGGTGTGGTGGCAGCAGAGCAGCCCCCATGGATCCCATCCCCTCCCGGAGCATCAACAGACCAGGTAAGTTGATCGTCCGTTATGGGAGGGGGGTGGTGGGTGTTGTGTGCGTGCATGGGGGTGTGCATGTGTGTATGTAGAGGGTGTGTGTGAGTGCGTGTATTCTTGCGGGGTTGTTGTGTGTTTGGAAATGAGTGCGTGTCTGTCTGTATGTATGTCTGTATGGATGTGTGGATCAGAACAAAGCCCTTCCTAGGTGGAGGTGCTAACACCCCCTCCCTCAGGAATGTGCCTTGCCCTGTTGGCGAGCTTCATAGGGCTTACCGCCCTTGAAACTCAACCCCCAGGTCTGCAGCTAGCAGCAAGCGGCCAACCCTGTTGCATACCCCCACTTTTGGCTGGAGCAACGGCAGGAAAACAGACAAACGGTAAAAGGAGTGGTCAGTCCTGGCTTGCACCATCCCTTAGGTGTTGCATGTGAGGTGACCCCTCCATTTTGTTATCCTTCATCTTACGTGGACAGAAAATAGCCAATCAGGTGTTAGGGAATGACCTCTGTCCACAGGAAGTGGTCACTTAGTGGGTGTAGCCACACTACGGTAGATGGCCATTGGCCACTACTAGGTTTCCCCCTGAAATTCCCATCAACTACAGTATTTAATGGGCATCCCTAGACCAACAAATTGGATTCCACGGACAAAAGAAGATCTGCAACAAACAAGACCCAAGGCTCGAGGACTGAAGTCCTGCTGCACCAAGAAAAGGCGTCAAACCCTGCCTGCTGCACCCAGGAATCGACAATTACCGCTGAGGGGTTGCTTGGATGTGAGACGGACTCTACAAACCCCCAGAGGACGTCCACTCTTCAAAAATAGCCAAAGATCTCCCTCCAGAGTGAAGGCATCACTCTGCAACACCAAGGAACCAAAGACCCAGTGAAGACTACTTCACTGTCCGGCTGCTGACCAAGGAACTGGATGCCGCAGTCGGATCAAACTTTACCCGTCGGACCGTGAGGACAAACCTACCAGTGTGCCAAGTTTGGTGGCACTGCGACCTCCAGTGGCCAGACCGTGCAATAGCCTCAGGTACTGGTCACCTCACTTCGGACACCCAGAAGGGCAGTCCATTCCGGACCGAAAAAGGACCAGGAGGAAGCCCTAATTGAGGGACTTCAGGAACCACTTGTACCTCCCGCCAGAGTGCCCTCACTGACCTGCAACCAACCCTCCAAGGTACCTACCTCCTGCTTCCAAGGGCACCTTTGTGCACAGTCCTGGCTCACCGATTCGCCCTGCACCCAGCCGCCCTGTGCCCTGCACCGAAGATCCAGCTGTGCCCTAAGGGTCCCCCACCCCTTGCAACCTCAACACTCCAAGTGGAACCACCGGACTTACCTAAATCCATCAGTACAGTGCTTTTCCAAGTTATCCCCTGCAGTGGCCTGGCATCAGCTCCATCGATTTTCTGCAGCTGCTTCCGCCGGAACCAGGAGTCGCCCAAACTTCTCCAGCTGGTCCAGGGTACCTGCAGAAGGAGACTCTAGTATGTGCATTGCCTGATTTACTGTGAATTTTCAAAATACTTTGCCATTGATTTCTATGGTGGGTAATTATGCACAGAAGGACTATTTTTAATAAACTTCAAAAATCCATAACTTAAAAAGTACTCACCGGTTTTTGACGAAAGTGATCGTAAAATTTATATAAAAATCGGACTTATTTTTATAAATTGGTCTTGAGTTATTCGTTTAAGTGTGTGGGCTCATTTATTGATACTGTGGATACAACAAATGCTTTGCACTTCTCTCAAGATTAGCCTAACTGCTCGACCTAGCTGCCATAAAAATTAGAGCATTAGGTGGTCTAGTTTTTACCTGTGTAAACCAACGTGTGGTTGCCTGGAACTCCTGCACAGTGAGCCTAGATTAACACACTACATAGAGGGCCAGCTTTCTATAGCCACTCCACTCTGCGCCACTCTACCCTGCCACTCTTCTCTAAAGCACTACTGTCTGACACTGTCTGCACCACTGCCTTCTACTCCACTGCATTCTTCACCACCGCACTCTATGAAACTATACTGTGCACTACTGCACTATACAAAACAGTACTGTCGACTACTACACTGTACAAAACTCTACTCTTCACTACTGCACTCAGTGCCACTGCACTTTGCAACAAAATTCAATTCCACTGTACGCTGCTCCACTCTACACCACTATACTCTACACCCCTACTCTCTATTCTGCACCACTCTACACCAGTGCACTCTATGCCACTCTACTCTGCCATTGTACACTGAATGAGTGCACTCTACGCCACTGTATTCTGTGCCACTGCACTCTGCCGCTCTCTACCACTCCACTCTGCACCACTGCACTCTTATATGCACCATTCTAATCTATGCCTAATTTTAAATTGCTGCATTGAACGCTGCTGCACTCTACCCAACTACTTTCCATACCACAGCACTCTACATCAGTCCACTCTACGGCACTCCACACCGCTGTATTCTATGCCACTGCACCACTGTCCTCAGTGCCACTGCACTCTACACCACTGCACTCTGCCACTCTACAACACTGTACACTGAATTACTGCAATCTACGCCATTGTATTCAATGCCACTGCACTCTATACCGCTGCAGTCTACAGTCCACTCAGCGGCACTTCACTCAATGCCACTACACCAGTCCACTCCACGGCACTCCACGCCCCTGTACTCTATGCCACTGCACTGCTGCACTCTACACCACTGCACTCTACACCACTACTCTGCAACACTGCACTCGTCGCCACTGAACTCTTCCCCACTATTCCCCTCTGCTGCATTTTATGCCAATGCACTCTGCTACTGCCCTCTGCAGCACTCCGTTCTGGGCCCCTACCCCTTCTGCAGCACTCCGTTCTGGGCCCCTGCCCTCTGCTGCACTCCGTTCTGGGCCCCTGCCCTCTGCAGCACTCCGTTCTGCGCCCCTGCCCTCTGCAGCACTATACTGTAATCTGTACCACTCTACAGCACTCTATTCCACTCTGCTCTACATTACTGCACTCTATGCCACTCTGTTCTACATTGCTGCACTCTATGCCACTCTGCTCCACATTACTGCAAGCTGTGCCACTGTACCCTACATTACTGCTCTCTAGTCCCCTCTACTCTATATCACTGCACTCTACTCTACATTACTGCACTGTATGCTCCTGTACTCTACATTACTGCACTCTACATCACTGCACTCTACACCATTTTACATCACTGCACTCTACACCACTCTGTACTCTTTGCCACTCCTCTCTACTGTGCATTACTTTAATCTACACCATTGCATTCTATGATGCCTCATTGTACCCCACTGAATTCCATGCTACTGCACTCTACGCTGCTATACTCGACAATACTGTACATCAATACACACTATGCCACTCCACTGTACGCCACTCCATGCGACTCCGCGCCACTTCATCACACAACACGCTGCCACTTGACTCTACGTGACACTACACAACACTCTCCTCTACACCACTAACCTTTACTCATGGTGATCAGCAGCCAAAATGGCTAAAATACATTTGCACAGCCAGTAGCTCTTCCATAGGCAAGACTTATTGTCTTTGCTAGTGCTTGTTAAGGATGGGATGCAACAGCGATCAGCCTTAAGCATCTGAAAATAATAATTGTTTTCTGTTAGGAATAGCTAAATGAGCTTGAGCTAGATGCACAATATAAAGGATTTAGTTTAAATAGGACTGCAGGCAAACAGTTAGGGTCGGGGAGGCCATGGGAGTTGATTTTTTTGAGCAGCTGAGACACACTTTATTCTGTGAATTGATTGCTCTTTCATGGGTAATCCAAAGAATGTTAGATTTTCACCAGCGATAAAAATTTAATGTGATCAAACCATTGTTAAGCTTCTATAATCTTGCCTAAGGAAAAAAGTGAGAGCTGTTGCATTTGGTAATGAAGGACCAGAACCATGGGCCAGATGTAGCAAAGGGTTTTACCCATTCTGTGTCTATGGGAAAATGTGTTTGTACATATGGCCCTATCTCCTGTCAAGGTTCTGTTAAGGTCTGTACTTAAATTGTTGATTGTAATCCATTGTTTAGCTGTATAGTCCTCCTTTTCCTTTCATACAGTATTCTTGTACCAAATTTGTAATACAGTGATATTCTGAAAAAAAAAATCTGAACAGCTCTTGTTTCTTAATTGTTTCAAAGACGTGATCTTCAGTCCCCACATGGCAGGTGGAAACCATGGTATATTATTGGAAGATGTGACAGAACAGCTCTTAATGGCTGTAGGGATTCTAGCAATATGCATCTGAAGTAAAATGATTATATAGTTCCAGGTACTACAGTCTTGATTGCTTACCATACTTTTAAAAAATATGATAAAGTTGTGCATAATCTGTGGCTCTTGCTCTCAGGAATCAGAAAGCTCTGGTGAAGTAGTCCCCATTTAATCCTCCTCATATGGTTAACTCTCTCAATGTTCCAATTTTTTTTTTTTTTTTTTTGAGGTAGTCCATAATGGTATGCCCTCTGACACACAATATTTCATCAGGCTATATCTGGTTTATTATACAAAACCACTTTGCCCCCTTTTGATGGTCAGGAACAGTAGGCAGACACTTGATAGACAAACAACTCTTAACCCATGGTTGATGTAGACTTGGCAAAGACTGCTCCTTGTTGGACTATGATTACATGTCGGCTGAGACCAGAACACTTCACTTGGACAAATGAACTTTAACTTTTGACCAAATACATGTTTTGCTGTTTGGGAATGACAAGCATACACAAATGCAAGGGGTACGCAACACATACTCCAAGATCATTTCCAAGAGTGTGGAATTTTATAAAGTATCTACTTGTCCAGTGTACAGGGTGCCTCAGAAATGTTATTGTTCTGTTTAAAAAAATCCACTAGTCCCTTTTGTTCACTATGTAGTGAGGTGAAAAATTATGAGAGTTCTTATTATATCAGAGCTCAGATAATATCCTCTATGATTATGCCAAGACTCATAAAATGTTATGGACTAGTTCTAGCATCTTTTTGTAAATTCAACCATCTTTCCTTAGACCTAGATACTGGGGCTGTAAGTACATCAGAGGAAGTTGTTTCAGGGTTGAAATGACCTGTGACTCTGGGTGCACCAGCAAACTTACATAATCTGATAGAGACTTCTAGCTGCAGATTCCTTACCTTAGAATACTCCCCTGTTGTCCGATTGGATCCGGAAGTTTTTTGTGAGCAATACCCTTGCGCTCTGGTAGGTGGTGTCATTCAACTCTGCATGGTTTCATCCACATTGGAAATGAACTGCGTGGTGCCTATATAGGTGCCACCCCTGTATGCTCACATCTGTTCTTTTCTTTCTGTGTTAGTCAGCGCAGATCTGAGAAGAGCTACCCCCAGTCTTTTTTGACTGACCTCTTTTTGACTTTGTCCTCCAGACACTAGCTTGGTCTTTTCTTCTTACTGTGGATAAGGAGGAGGGTTCTTCATTTGATGTGGTGGTGAGAACGGCAACTGAGGTCTTGGACCTTCTTTAGCTTTTCCTTGATGGCAGCTAAGACGAGCGTTTTGACACAAGTGCTTCAGCCAGGAGCCCTTACACCCTTTCGAGGAAGTAGTTACGGATGTCTTTCTTGGGGCCTGGTCCAAGCCCTGTACAGGGGCTCCTTTGAGGAGGACAGTTGTCTGCCGCCATCACCCCACTCCAGGGAATCCCAGTTTCCTCATCACTACCCTACCATGGAGAGCCTGATAGTTCAGCCAGAGTTAACCCTGGCGCGTTCCCTTCCACTCCACTAAACAATAAATCCAAACGGCTGGACACTTTTGGTAAGAGGGTTTTCTCTTCAGCTAGCCTAGCATTGCTGTCGGTGAACAACGCATGCCTGGTGGGCCAATATACACATATGATCCCGGATTTGGTTGCTTAAGTGCTGCCAATGGTCTCAGAGGAGGCGCGAGCCATACTGTCACAGGCAATTGCTGATGGCAGACATGCAGCAAAGTTCACCATCCAATGTGGACTGGATGCGAACAACTTGCCGGGTAGAGCAGTTTCATCGTTGGTAGCATTCAGATGCTACACCTGGCTGAGAATTACTGGCGTATCAGGGGATTTCAGGCTTCTGTCGTGGACATATCCTTCGATGGCACTCGCTAGAGCACTTTGAGGACAGCCAGGTCCCTGGGTCTTTCCATGGCTGCTTGTCAATCTCAGACCACCTACTGTAGCCACATGAGGGGCTTCCTATCGCACCTTTACATGCCCAGACCCCTGGCCAGAAAACTACTCACTTCATGCATGTGGTTACTGCAAATGTGGGACAAGCTGCCAGAAGTCAAGCCAGTCCACCAACCGACTGGCATTGTCAATACCCATTTAGTATGCTCTCCTAAAATCATGGGCATCATGGGGGGGAGAGGATACTCCATCACCTGCACCACTGGAGGTCTAGAACTTCTGACCACTGGCTAGCTACTTAAGAAAAGCTGACTGATCACCTCCTCTCTTTATTTTGTCAGAGGGGTGTTGGCTCTCTTGGCCAAGGGAGCTATAGAAAAGGTGCAGGTCTCAGATTTAGGTTGTGTTTGCTATTCCTGCTGCTTTCTAGTGCCCATGAAGGACGGGGGCTCTTATCCTGTTCTGGAACTGCACCTTCTCAATCTCTTCTTGAATAAGGAGAAAGTTAAAATGCTCACACAAGGCCTGTTTTCCCAAGAGACTGGATGGTATAGCTGGACTTGCAAGAAGCTTATGTTCACATCCCCACCCTGCCTGCCCACAGGTGTTACCTGCAGCTCACGGTCGGTTAAGAGCACTTTCAGTTTGAGAGTGAAGGTGGTGGTTGCAGCTCAACCGCAGTGGTCAGGGATTCCAGTCTTTCCCTACCTTGGCGGTTGGCTGTTGAAGTTGGATTTGCTCCAGTCAGTCTTGCACCATCAGACTACGGTGAACCTTTTGCACTCACAGTGCTTGACTATCAGCATGCGGAAGTCACACCTGACTCCTTCTCAGATGCTCCCTTACCTCGAAACTGTTCTGGACACAGTGCAGTTTTGGCCTATCCTCCTGAGCTGTGAGTACAGGATGTTCAGGCTATGATACCAATATTTTGACTTCTATTGTTTATTTTGGTGAGACTGACTCTGAGGCTCATGGGCCTAAAGGCCTCCTGCATCCTTCTCGTGACACATGCCTGTTGGTACATGAGTGCCCTGCAGTGGGACCTGATGTTTCAGTTGGCACAACATCAGGGGAATCTCTGAGACTTGGTCTAGAACTCGCAGAGAACTGCAGATGACCTACAGTGGTGGCTAATGAACCGCGATTGGGTCAGTGGCATATCACTCACCTTCCCCACAATCAGAGCTGACTGTAGTGACAAATGTCACTTCCAGGCTGGGGTGGCTATCTGGTAGAGGTGGGGATTAGAGGACTCTGGTATCCAGTGGAATCTGGGTTCCACATCAAGCTGTTGGATTGATCAGCTGGCATTGAAGGCCTTTCTTCCTTCAGTCAGGGGAAGGCTAGTACAGGTGTTCAGAGATAGCACCACTGCCATACAGTATTGCAACAAACCGGGCAGGGTGGGGGGTTGTGGACCCTTTGTCAAGAGCACTGCACCTCTTGAAATGGCTGGAATGTCAGGTCATATCCCTGATTGTTCAACACCTGGTTGGCTCTCTGAACCCCAGGACCTCTCTATCCAGAGGTGCTGCAAGGTCTCTTCCAAGAATGAGGAGAACCTTGGTTGGATCTCTTTACCTCTATTGAGAACATGCAGTGTCAGCATTTTTGTGTACAAGAGTTCCCAAGGTGGCTTTCGCTCAGAGATGCTTTTTGTTTTGAGTTGAGCACAGGCCTACTGTACGCCTATCCACCAGAACCACTCCTGCCCAGAGTTCTCAAGAAAATCAGGAACGATTAGGCCCAAGTCATTCTTATGGCTCTGGAATGGGAGTGGAGAGTCTGATATCCTGAGCTGTTGAGCATGAGCACAGGTCCTCTGATCAGGCTGCCTCTTTGGGAGAGACACCGTGAGTATGTGGGTATGCTGATTTGATTTTAAGTGTACTAGTTTGCTATTTTAACTGGTTTACTCTGAAGTTGTGCAGGGTGAATTTTTATTCACTGTGACATTTAAAATAGTTTATTGACTTTTAAATCGGTTATTTACATTTCTTTGGTGGTACTGACAGACTATTACAATCTCTGTCTTACCTGGTGGCACACCCTACGACCAGCTCCTCTTTCTGGGTATAGAGCCTGTTAGAGGCCCCCCCCCCCCCCCAGACCGGCGTAGCAGCGGCCATTTTGGGGTTTGGAGGAGGTGGGCGGTCTAGTGGTTGCTTGGCAAGCTCAACCGGCCGGTTCCCCTTTCCGCATTTAAGCAGATGCGCCGGTGGTGTGCCTAAGGCAAGCCTGTCTGTGCCCGAATGGGTCTTGGGGCCAGACATTCTGCCCCAGGGACTTGCACTCCATTATCTCTTAAATACTCTAGACAGGAGCTATTGGCCTTTCAACCCAGGCTGACACACATGCACTGTGACCACTCTGATCCAGACCAATTAAGGGGATGGAAATGTAGGGTATCCACGTGGCACCCTACAGTAATACTACACAACGTTAGTCAAGGTCCCAAGTCTCAAACTGTGCCTCGGAGTAGCAATCATGGAGGTACCACTAGGCCAGATATTATCTGCGGGTTAATTAATGCCTGTTCTTTGGGCAAGCATGCACTAGAAATAAGGGATTTGATTGAAGCTGCTAATCCTGACTGCATTTTCATTACGGAAACTTGGGCCAGAGAAGATTCCAATCCGGACTTCCTGGAGGCTTCCTCCCGGGCTACTCCTTCTCCAGACGAGACAGGATGGGGACGAGGGGAGGTGGGCTTGCAGCAATTACTACGAGCAATCTCCAATGCACATTTGAAGATTCAAACATTAGACAGACCGTGTGTGAAGGGGCATATTTTAAGATACGCTTACAATATTCTATACTCTTTGAGGGCCTTCTAATTTATCGCCCCCCAGGCCCCAAGAATGACTTTCTTTCTACATGGCCGGCCATAATTGAACCCATTGCCCTGACCCCCAAAGCTATAATATTGGGTGACTTTAATCTCCATCTGGAAGATAATGGATCCTGCCACAAGTGAGTTCTTAGGCCTGCTGTGAAGTCTGGATTGGGATCTATCTGGCCGAGCCCCCTCACACCGGGCAGGGCACACACTGGATGGGATTTTGTATCCGGCATGATAATTCTACCAAAATAGATAACATGGCCTTGGACTGGACAGACCACCATCTGCTGACCTTCAAAGTAGCCGGCACTTCAATGGCCACCAAGGTGCCCCTTGCTGCTAGGCTCGACAGGCCATGGCATAAGGTGGAGGAGGAGTGCCTGGCCAGGGCCCTTAAATTAGGATGGGAGCATGCAAGAGCACGGGGCTTACCCAAGCTGGAGGCTTTTGAAACAGGGCTCAGAGTGGCTATTGACACACTGGCCCCCCTGGCGAAATTGGGTCCCAGAAGGCAGGCACAGAAAACTGATGAGGAGAGAGGCAAACTTAGGGTCTCCCTTGAGAACTATAAATTAGCTATTAAAAAAGACAAAACAGAATACTTTTCCCGCAAAAGTAGGGAAGCACAGAATGTATCGGTGAAACGTTTCAAAGTGGTTCGGACCCTAACCCTTCCGCCTTCCTCCTTTGGACTGGAGAATTCCCCCTCCTTCTGCCAAAGAGCGGCTGAATTTTTTAAGAATAAAATTGTTCAACTGCATGTGAATTTTGCACAACTCCCCCCAGAACTGGAAAGAGGTGATCAGAAAGCAATCTCGCTCTTAGACTCCAGTCCTAAATTGACCGTTTTTTTTACCCTTATCAGCCAATAGAATTACCGAATTGCTGGGAAGAATAAAGTCCGGCTCACCTAATGACCCCTGTCCCCCCCCGGATACTAAAGCTAGTACCTGAATTGGATTCAATAGCTTTGGAACCAGTATATGCCGAGATTCTCAGGGATGGGTGCATTCCTCCCTCTTGGAAGGAATCTATTGTGATCCCGCTTATTAAGAAACCAGGCGGGGAACATAACGATTTGAATAATCTTCGTCCCATTTCCATACTACCCACCATGGCCAAGATTCTGGAAAAACATCTGAATACCGAATTGGCTGACTTTCTACAAGTCAATAGAGGACTCGTTTCCTCTCAACACGGGTTCCGACAAGCTCATAGCACGGAATCTACTTTGATATCTTCAGCCGATATCATTCGAAGAAGAGTGGTTCAGGGGGAGGGCGCTATCCTAGTTTTATTGGATCTTTCCACGGCATTCAACACCATATCCCCTCAATTGCTGATCCAACGCCTGCATCAGGCGGGTGTCAGAGATAGAGCACTTGATATCCTCAAGTCTTTTCTCACGAACAGTGACATGCGGAGTTCATAGGGCGACGCCGTTTCAGTTACCCTGTGGGGTTCCACAAGGGTCTTCACTTAGCCCTACCTTGTTTAATCTCTACGTGGCACCACTGGCCATATTGGTACGTTCATTCGGCTTCCAAGTGGTGTCTTACGCAGACGACACTCAGCTGATCATTCCGGTTTCTCACAACTGGGAGGAGGTGGCAGACAGATTCCATCAATGCATGAGCAAGATCAACAGCTGGATGAGCCGCAGTTGGCTTAAACTGAATGTGGAAAAGACAGAAATAATTTTTTCGCCATCAACACTAACTTATGGGGCCCCCGCTGGTGGCCAGAGTCTTGCAAGGAGCGTCCAGTCCCGTGCCCTTCTGCCAGAAACCCAGGGGTTTATGCTTTACCAAACCACCCAAGGCACCCTTTCTGTCTCAACCGTCTCCATTACGAAAATTAACAGGAATTAAAAATTAACTTCATTCCTGTCTCTGTCTTAATTAGTTTAACTAAAGTGTATTGCACAACTTGTCAGCCTTTTTGACAAGTTGTCAAAAGAGAGAAACAATTTTGGTAACATTGTCTAGTTTAAAAAAAACACATTTAAAGTCAGTTTATGTACCTTTATTATTTCATTTTATAATTATATTAGAGCTACATAAGCAAGTAATGTAAGCTTAACACATACAAAGGCGCACACATGCAAGCAGAAAATACACAGCTAGTGTTGTGCACCTACCTACGCATTCCTACACTGGTACGTTTACACACCACGTTATGCATTCTATAAGCAAAACCACCACCAGGATTATTGGTAATGCATGTAGTCCTGATAATGCATATGCTCTAAAAAACTACCCACTCAACTTTAACCCACAGAGAGGCATTTAAAAAGAGACAGTGGCTTTACAACTAAACTCCCACCGTCATAATCCAATGCATATACCAACCCACCAACCATCAAACTGCATCATACACTATCATATAATCACACTTCATATCCTTGTCTGCACAACCAGCATCCTACACCAGTTCAAGAACCATCTTTACTTTAATCAACCACATTCTGTGCCAATAGTTTACATCATCCAGCAACACACACACTTACTGTCAAGGCACTGTAAATTGATGAAACCAAGTCAACCCTCCTCCTCCAGCATCCCCGAAGACTCCATTTATAGGTAGTATTTAGGATGTACTTGCACTCTGAACCAGTCCCTAGGGATACTGGGGAGAGAAGTGAAAGGAAGACACATTAGACTTTTGGTTACTTAACCCGTCTACAGAAAACAGAAGATATAACCCACATTTGGAGGCATGCAATACTTGTTTGTTTGCTAGATAAATTAAATGACTCCCCACCTGAAGGGCACAGGGCAGCTCTGCCTTCAGCCGATTGAGAATTTCATGGAAGAAGAGCTAGTAAAAATAAAAGCAAAAGGTAAGTTGTAACAGCAAACAAATGACATGCCACAGGGAAACTAACCACAAGGGTATGAGAAGAACAGAAAAGGTGAACAAAGGGGAGGCTGGAGGCAAACTGGAGCAGCTATTGAGAAACTTAACAAACACAGTTGCCAGGCAAAGTGCCAGTGCAGATCCCTACTTCTTGTACTGTCTGAGCTACCTTTGACCTGGAAGATGATCCTAGTCACCATGTTGGATTGCGCTGATTCTCAACAGAGAAACTGCTAGTTACCCTCATTTGAACTGGGCAAAACACATTACATGGTTACACTTCTAGCGTCCATATTCCCAAAAAACAAATGTCACAGTGTGATACCCTTCAGAGATGAGGCCTGTTTTCTTCCCAACCTTTGCAAACACTGCAGATGCTGGTTTCCCCTTCACCCCTACCCAGCTCACAGTGTGAACTTCAGTCAACTTGTCTACTTTTTCAGTCATACCCTTATGAGATCTGAGGTCCAGCAGGGGTGATGCAGGTGACATGCAGAGGTTGCAGAATGGACCTGTAGGGAAGGGGGGACAACTTTTACCATACATGACTTTACCATGCAGGTAATTGCCAGGCAGGTAAGTATTTGCACATTTAAATAACATAATATTTATTATTTAAAAAAGTGGTTTAGGTGTGGGTAGAGGTAAAGGACGATAAAGCTAATTTCTGAAAGACTTCTGACTGCTGATGCTGCACCTTTTGAATACTCCCCCAGGCGTCAGACTGAATCTGTAAAATTTTCAGTAGGGCACATGCGCAACCCAGGCACGCTGACTTCAGTTCCTTTCTTTCCATGTCAGCAGAAGCGGATCTGGAGAAACTTCTGGTCTCATTGGGACAATTTCTAAACTGTCAACAGTGTAAAGGGGTGGAGCGAAATTGGTTTACCTATTTTCGTCCTAACCCCTTGGTATACCTCTGCAACAAAAAATAAAAACTGTTGTCTGGAGATTGTAATTTCTGATGTGTGTTTTTGTATAATTAGAGAAGTAATTTAGCTTGGGTAGACATTGCTAACCAGAGCTGACTTTTTTTTTTTTTTTTTTTTTTTTTTCCCCTCTGGACGATGTTTTTAAAAATGGATGTGTTGCAATGATGATGTAATATTTTAGGAACCACGAGACCTATATACTTTGTTTTTCTGTAAAAAAAAAAAAATAGGTTTTGGCGGTCAAGTAGTCTTATAGAGACAGAAAACAACTCCTCAGAGCAACTCTTCTTTCACTTTCTAAAATGATAGTTCGATAATGTGTTTTAGCCATCATATTGGTAATTTATGTTAATATTGTTTTTGTTTCAGGTTTTCAGTTGATTCAAATTTGTAAACTTAAGCAAACCAGGTGGTTGCAGAGGACCTTTACCTCCTGACAGAAGTTGCTAACTACTAAATCTGAGGATTCTTTCAACAAAGGAAAATGTTATATGCCAAACTAATCCGAAAGAAACTCTAACATCAACTATGGCTGGACAGAAGAGAGTTTGAGATGCTGCAGAAATACAACAAGACGTAGTTCACAAAAGATTGAAACTGATGGGTAAAGAGGACCAAATATTTTATCATTGTAACAACAACTGCTACAAGTCGTATACAGTAGAAAAAGGCCTGGAGAAAAGTTGTCAAAAAGTAGCAGAAACCAGTGAATCACAAGAAGAATCTTGAGAAAGAGACAACTACCAAACCCAGTGCCTATCCACTTAGAAGATCGATGGCAACCCCTCGCCCACCTCCAACAGCTGATCAGAAAGCAGAGGATCTTTAGTGTGTTATCTGTGGTTTTACCAGAACAAGGGCCAAAGTGATTGACAAAATAATAAAGTACAGGGAATGTGAGTCTCAAAGGGCAAATATGTTTTTATTTGCAGCTAGCTTCTTACAAGATGAAGTTTTCAGCCGAGTAGCTGATCTAAACAGAGAGGTGAATGTATTTGCAGAGGATTTGTAAGCCCAACCCGAACTGCAGTTGTTGCATACATGAATGTACAATGAGCTCCCAGCAGCAACATAACCACAGGCATTCAGTTACACTGCGCTCTTCGAAAAAGCAAATTAAGTTTTAAAGACACTATTGAGTGCTGGTTACGGGTTCACACTAGGTGAGATCAAAGAAATAATGGTCAACATTGATGAAACTGTATACATCCCTAATAATGGTGAGAATGTACAATGACAGAATTCATTTTTGTCAGTCTAACAAAAAGAATGAGCCGCTTACGGTGTTCTCAGCTGATTTGACTCCTGAAGTTCTTGCTGCCAAAATAAAATCACAGGATGCCGTAAAATCAGCAGGCACAATTTTAAGAACTGTCCTAAAAGATTTACATTTTGGACTTAATGACAGATTGTGATGCTCCAGAGCTCTGCAAATCATGGAAGTCAACAAAAGTGCCTGATGTTGTCTTAACATTTTTTCACATCATTGCTAAATATCAGCAGAGCAAAACTGTTACAAACTAAAGTTCTTGAGTTCGGAACAGAACCTGTCAGCATTGATGATGGCTTTGAAGATATAAGCTTTGAAGTGGAAGACAATCCCATGAACCAACAGGCTTATGCTGTGCAAATGTACTGTCTTTTCCAAATTGTGTTTTATAAATTACTTCACGGCAAAAAGAAAACTCTACTTTTGAACTTGTCTTAGATTGTGTGAGCAGTCATGATGTGTAGCAGAGACCTAATCACTTCAGTGAATAAATTGGTGTATCTGCAAGTTATAATGACATAGTACGGAGCAGGAACTTGTTACCAGATCATGCTGTAAAATCTTGTAAATCCGACAGCACACAACTTCCAAGTCACTTTACTAGGAAAGGATTTACAATTGCTGCGCTTGATCATTTTGATTTTGAAGACAGCTCTTCTTTGTCTGGAACATCCAGGACACATGATACAACCATGGTGCTTTTTCAATACTGTACCAATGAACAGTGCTTTAAATGGGCCGGTACTCACAGGTACTGAGTACCAGCACTTCTTATTTTTCTCACTCTGAGTACCGGCACTTCTCTGCTGCCAAGGAGAGTACCGCTACCCATTAAAGTTAGGTTCATTAGCTGCTAGTGCTGGAGAACACGGGGCTGTTAGAGTTGAACCTGCCTCTGACAGCTAAGGTGCTTCTGTAGCCCTAAACTGACCCACCGCTGAGCTAGTGAGCAGGGATTATGTGCCTAATGTCTGGGTATTCACCATCACGCTGTGTTTAACAGGACAGGGTCCATTCAGTCCCCGTGCTGTCAATCACATTTACACTATTGTGTGCATTTGTGAAAGCCATGGGAGAAAAAACGTTTTAAAATGGCTTTAATCCCACCGAGTCTTTTGAACCAGGGTCTGCTTGTGTATGTGTGTGTTTTTGTGTGAGAGATCAGCGAATGAAAGAGGGAGAGAATCGGAACGCTTTAAGGAGGACTGTGTGGAATGCTTTGTGTGTGCGTCTGCTTGTTTCTGTGTGTGTGCACGTTCAAGAATATACAGTATTGTGCAAAATGACAGCAAATAACAGTATGGCATTAAGGTAAATATTGTCGGTGTTTCACTTTCATTTTGTGTAATGAGTTAACTTGTTTTGTTTATTTAAACACATTTTTCAAGGGCCTTGGTATGTGCTGTAGCTGCTATATGTCATAAAGTATCCTCATGTCTTGCTCTTAGCCCCGCCCCTAGCCCCTCCCACCACACTACTAGTTCATGTTGATGAGTACCTGCACTTATTTTTTCCCATTTAAAGCACTGCCAATGAAGTAGCTGCTGGAAAACAAGTTGTGTCAGCTGTAGGCATACACAAACGAAGCTGCAATAACCCGACTACCATGCCAGCGTGCGCAAAATCACTACAAGCCATCAAAACATCCCAGTCTACCAGAAAGCTTCAAAGTGGCTGAAGACCATGGATGATCTTCTACCTGATGATGCGGTCCGCAAAGCTGATTTAACTGAATTTATCATATCGCTTATTCAGTGCAGACTGAAGGATGAAGAAAAGCCAGTTCCTCCGTGGGCTGGGATTCCGCTTTGGCACAAGCTCTGAAAACAAAATCGTTTCGCCCAGGGTGTTCAAGAACTTAACAGAAAATGAGAGTAAGCTGACCTTCGTGTTGTGCCACATGTTGAGTGGGCTGTTTGAAATGGTTTCAGTTGAGTCATTGTACTGTCAAATGACACAGATGTTATTATTGTGCTGCGTAGATTTGTTTGCAATTTTCATATTCAAGGGTTGTCAGAGTTATGGCTATGTTATGGAACAGAGGAGAAAAGACACTTAGGGGGTCATTACAACCTCGGCGGTCTTGGAAAAAGACCGTCGAGGCTGCGGGAGACAGAATACCGCCATTGCCGGCGGTATTCCTGGCTCCCTATTATGACATTTCCGCTGGCCCAGCGGAAATGTCACATCAACATTGCTGCCGGCTCGTAATAGAGCTGGCGGCAATGCTGATGTGTAGCGGGTGCAGTAGCACCCGTCGCGCATTTCGGGCAGTGAAATGCGCGACGGGGCTATGCCTGGGGGCCCCTGAACTGCCCATGCCAAGTGCATGGGCAGTGCAGGGGCCCCCAGGGGCACCCCAAGTCCCCTTACCGCCAGCCGTTCCATGGCGGTGTTTACCGCCACGGACAGGCTGGCGGTCGGGGACTCATAATCCTCAGGGCAGCGGTGCTTGCACCGCTGCCCTGGGGATTATGACCGCCAGGCGGAACCCTGGCGGTATGTTGGAGGGGCCGGCGGTATGGCCGTGGCTTTAGCGCCACGGTCATAATTGCTGGCGGATCACCGCCAGCCTGTTGGCTGTGTTACCGCCACCTTACCGCCGGCCACCAGGGTCGTAATGACCCCCTTAATCCTGCTTTATGTTCCGTACAAGTAACTTGAGCCAGAGATGGCCAGTGTTCTTATCAAGGCACATATTCTTACGGGTGATGACACTGTGAGCAAAATTAGAACAAAGCTTGGAGCTTTAACTGCTGAACCTGTGAAGTTTCTAAAAAGGATTGGCTGAGACAGAAGAAGAATGTGACTTTAAAGATGTGGAAAACTACCTTGAGTGTGGGTGGAAAACAAGTTCTTTCACGCATTTGATGATCTTTGATACAGTGAGTTCAAGAGATCAGCCCGCTAAGTGACCTTCCTCCATCATCCTTTTCTGTGTGTGGACACATTAAAAGAATGTTCTACTTGATCAGAAGATGTGTAAATGTTTTGATCATGCATAGATAGAGAAAGATATGTGTAAATTTGGTTGGGAAGATATTGATGGGGTGCTAAAACTACAACATTTCTGAAGCCTCTACCCACAGAACTAAGATTAACCACAGAGGGCCCCTGCTTCGATACTCAGAGTAACCACCAGGGGAATGCCATGTACAAAAACAAAACAACTGCTACTCCGAAAATTATTTTTATATAAATATGGGTATACCTCCTCGTCCCCTTCAAATGGAAATGGAGCAATACAATATACCTGTCAATGTTCACAGTTTATTTGATTAATTACACTAAAACAAAATGATACTCAATTGGTTAGAACTATGACAATCTAAAGCAATATTTATGCGTATCAATGCAGCACAGCTGTCCAAAATATAGCAATACACATTTAAGTATTTCTTTGATCCAACTACCTCGGTGTCTCGCACACAGCGATTCAAACAACTACTAACCTGATCATTCAATGCATACATACCTCTCCTCACTACATCAAACCATAAACTCACTCTTCACAAAATAATAACAATTTTTTTGTCTTGGAGTGTTTACCTCCAGTCATAATTATGACCCACAAAACTTATACATACATGTACTTGCAAAACCTGTGCTACAAAAAGATGTCCCTGTCTATATGCTCTTCTCAAATGTTCAGCATTCTGTGAATGTGCCACAAGCGATTGTCGAAACAAATAAAGTGAACTATGAAAATGTGTCTAAAACAGGAGTGATAAACATTATTTTCTTTTCATATTCATATCATAAACATTCTTTGGTGTATACCTAAAAGGATTAAAAACCATTGTTATTTGTTTCATTCCTACATATGTCTCTTCTATCATAGCTGCCATTTCAGAAAATGGCAGAAGGGTTGCTCTGAAGGGTTATTTTCTGTCTCTATAACACTACTTGACCCCAAAACCCATGTTTTGACACCAACATGAAATATATAGGTCTCATGGTCCCTGAAATATTACATCATCACTGCAAGACATAGGCTATTTTTAAAAATGTCACCCAGAAAAATTTGGCCCGGATCAGCAGTGTCTACTCAAGCTAAATTACTTCTGTAACGATCCAAAAACACAAATTAAAAATGAAAATCCCTGGCCAACAATTTTTTTTACGGATGTATATCAGAGGGTCGGGATTATTTAATCCACCCAAATTTTTTGCTTTTTGATTACCAGGTTTTTGGGCCTTTAATGTGTTAGTACTCGAATCCCACCAGCGGTAATCACATGAGAATTGAACTGCGCATGTTGACCGCAAATGTATGCCTTTTAAGATGAGGCCCCTGTGATGCGGCTAGGTAAGAGGAACTCTACTGGGTACACGTGAACATGTGTAAATATACCCTCTTACGCAGCCTAGTGCACAGGTAGCATGGAGCAGAAGAGACACACTAGGGATAGATATTGACTGGGTGTAGGCCTTAGTAAGCACTTATACTTAGGGTGTACTGGATTGTCTGCAGTGTGACTGTATTATACATATGGGGGAAATCTACCTTAAATTGCAGTTTTGCTCCTCTTAGGCCTACACAGTCCAGAAAGGTATCAAACTGGGGTGAAGCATGCACACCAACTTTGAAAATGCAGGTCCCAAAAACCTACATGTACACCTTATGGGTTGTCCAGTATTGTCATATTTGTCTGGCTCAGCTCAGTATCAGATTCCAGGACTTTTTATTCCCCTGCCGGGCCAAGTTAATTAATGTGCTCCCCAGCACAGTGACAAAGACCTCCCCACCGGAAAGGCACAAGTATCAGTGCTTCACTTGGCTCCTGAGGAGGAAAATCTACATCTGGTAATTAGATGTTACATTGTACCATAGTTGGGGCAGCCCAGGCCCACTGAATAAAGGAGGAAGCCCAGACATCTGGAGCCAATTACAGGAGGGGCTCTCCTTTGAAGTTTTGGTGGAAAAGTCTCTGGCAATTATGTCCACTAGGGTTATAGCTCAGTTACCCTGGTGGAGGTGTGCACATAGACCATTTGACAGCGCCCTATTGGATTGTCTCAGCATATTGTGCTATTTCTTGCTTCTTGGCGCTCCAGGGCAGCAGTGGGCGTGACATACACTGGAAGATGAAATTCAATATTCTCACTGCAGCCTGAGAATGTTTGGGGAAAGAGCAACTTTCCCCCAGATATTCGAGGATTTTTATTTACTATTCTAGCTCCAGCCCTGGAATACTTTGGGGAGAGATACAAATTCAGTATATTTAGGAAGAGTTGAAAAGTAGTAACTTTGAATTGGAGAAAGTGCTGCCCTTAGGGCGCAACTCAAGGCAAAACACTAAGAATACTGCATGTTGTACAGGAGGGTTGGGGTTGTCCTGGACTTCTATGCCCCAGCAGGAGGAGGGGAGCATGAGGGGCTAATCATCAGCAGCCAGGCACAGGAGAAAACTGACAGCGTGAGCCAGTGAACTCTGCAGCATGCATCTTTTTTTTGTTTTAGCCAGGATGCCTTCTTGAAATGCTCAGGTGGCTAGAGCTCCTTCTGGCATACCTGTGGGCCTCAGGAAACCTAGAGGCCTTTCAACTCGACTTATGCCAGTGCTTCAGCTCTTGGTGCCAGCTGGGCCCTCTGGATCTGCACAGGGCCCCGGACCGACTTCGGTACCAGACGCTTAACTGGCTCTGCCACCCATGCCAGAATGCAATCCACCAACACCATTGACTCGGGACAAAGTCAGCCAACCCATAGTGCTGTCTGTCTTGGAGACTGCACCTTCCCAAATTTGACCAAGGCTGTGGTCTGTATTCTCAGAGCAGCTACCCTTCTACTGGCCTTCTAATACAGTACCTCTACCTTCCGGACAAGCTCATATTCTTCATGACTTATTTGGTACAGATTCAACCTTACCAAGAGGAAAACTGGCATGAGGACATTAAGGATGCCAGTAGTCTGGATACTTCCCTGGGATATTGGACCAATTTCCCCCCGGCCCTCATCATCAAAGATAACACCTCCTTTACCATGGCTGTCTAGCAAGCAGCAGAGGTTCTAGACCTCAAACCTCCTTGTCAAGAAGTTAGGGCTGATTGTTTTGTGGGAGGTACTTCAGCCTGGTCAAGCAAGCTCTAATCCTCTCTCCCATTTAATAAGGCTCTAATGGACTTCATTTTGGGAACCTGGATCAAACCTTAGGCCCCCCTGTTACTTGCCAGATTGTCAGGCGTCAACGCCCCACCTTGAGCGGTCAGAATTTCCTTACACAGCACCCTACGCTGAGATCCTTGTGGTATGTGCTTCAGCCAGCAGGGTAAACCCGAACTGTTTTCCCACTACTTCCTTTGGCAGGAAATTGAAGAGGATAGAAACTTATGGCAAGCAGGTCTTTTCTTATACAAGTTTACCCCTTCCCTCTGTGAACGCCAGCTGCTTCTTAAGCAGTCTTACACTTTGTGGGACTCAGTAGCCCAAGTGCTGCCAGTGGAACTGGAAGAAGTCTGCGCTATCCTTTTACAGGCCATGCAGGACGGCCACAATGCAGCAGGATTTGCCATTCGCTGTTGGCTGGATACCACTGACTCCCTAGGTAAGGCTATTAGAACCAGTGCGGCCCTTTGTAGGCAAGACTGGATGCAGTGCACTGGCTTTTCGGGAGCCTTCCAGGCTAGCTTTGTTGATATGCCATTTGAGTGAGCCTGCGTTTTCGAGGATAAAGCAGGTTCAGCCATGGAGCACTTCATGGATTGCAGGGCCACTGCCTCTGTGGCTATAGTAGGGGCCTCCAGCGTCACCATCAGCCACAGGAAGTACGGCAGTCATCCCAGGCTTTTGTGACTGAGGTTCCCACCAGAGAGGGCAGAAGGGACGATGCGCAGCCCAGTCTTCTGCACCCCCAGCTGCCCCACCTCCCATGTCTTTTTAGTGTGCCCTTGATGGCACGCAGACACCCTGTCTGAGGCAGGATCTGACACTTTCTGCCAGGGTGCCAGGCAATAACTTAGGACAAGTAGGGATTGCAAATTGTTCACCGGGGTTATGCCTTACCATTTCTTGACACCCTGCTGTACTTTCCACCATCTCCAGATCGACTGACGGAGGACCATCTGTCACTCTTGAAGCATTAACTACAAGCTCTTTTGGCTAAGGAAGCCATAGAGAAGGTGCTGGCAAGAGAAGTTGGTTGTGGATTCTATTCCTGCTACTTTCTGGTGTCAAAAAATGATGGGTTCCCTCCTCTTTTAGACCTTTACCCTCTAAATGCTTTCCTGTGGATGAACAAATTCAAGATGCTCATCCTGGCCCAGGTCTTGTCTGTCCTCGACCCTGGGCACAGGATCGTAGTGCTGGTCCTCCAGGGTGCTGATTTCCACATCCCTGTCCTGCAAGCGCAGAGGCATTGCCTGTGGTTTATGCTAGACCACAAGACTTTTCAGTTTGCTGTGCTCCCTTTGGTCTTACCTGTGCCCCTTGGGTGTTCACAAAAGTAATGACGGTGGTAGCAGCACATTTTCGAAGGTTGGGGTTTGCAGACTTCCCTTACCTCAACAACACGCTGCTGAAGTCTGATTCACCCCATGGAGTGATCAACCATCTATAGAATACGGCAAATCTTCTGACGTACTTGGGGCTCACCATCAATGTGCTGAAGTCACATCTGACTCCTTCGCAGACGGCCCCCTTCATCTGAGCCATTTTAGAGACAATACATTTTCGCGCCTAACCCCCGGAGATGAGAGTCCAGGACATTTGGCCTATGATCGCAATGTTTCAGCCTCTTTCCTGGATCTCGGGGAGGATACCTTTCAGCTGGGGCTGATCACCTCCTGCATCCTGTTGGTCAAGCACTCCAGATGGCATTTGCAGTCTCTGGAATTGGATCTGGAGTCCCATGCCCCTAGAACCAGGAGGATCGACCCGGTCCAGGTTTCGAAAGAGACTGCAAAAGATATGCAGTGGTTAACTGCAGCCTCCCCCCTCCTCCTTACCCCACCCAGATCTCACAATAGTGTACAATGCATCACTTCTGGTTGGGAAAGACAGTTCCATCCAAAAGTGGTGCAGGGTCTGTCACACGAATGGGGTGAGCTGTAACCTTTCCGCTGCAGCTGAATACACGTAATGTCAGCAACTTTATGCGTTGGAATTTCCAAGGCATCTCACTCAGAGACGTGTTCTGTGTGAAGTTGAATTCTGGACACCCGCAATGCTGCTGTAGCCATCTCTTCCTGACTGGGGTGGGACTACGTAACCCCCTGAATACGGCGACCTGAGGAGGTGGGGTAACCTACTGGCAATTGCGCTAAAAGCGCTCTGTTTCCTGCAGTGCGGGATGCATTTCCGGGGTGTTCCTGTGTGAGGAGTAGGCCCGTCTGTGCCCACCTGCATCTATATGAGGCTGGGTTAGACCACCTGTCTTGGACCTGCAAGCAAGAAGCTGCCTTCCTAAAAAGGTAATGTGGCAGTTCGCATTTCATATTCCTTTGCTTTAAGTCTTCTGGACTCAATGGGAAAGAAGAAGGCTTCTGAGACTCCACAGGGAATCCCACTCTCTATTAACCCATATAGGAAACCCCACGATGCTGAGACACTAAAAGAAATTGACGATCTAATTGATGAGGTGGAATCAGTTTTTAAGCCTTTTACTCCTCCCGACTTGGGAAACTAGATGAAACTTCTGCCAAAAAATTTCAAACCGAAAGGAAAGAAAAAGTGGAGAAAAATTACTGCAACCCCATCAATTGTATACACTAAGTTCCCCCAATTTAAGCGCTAAGAGGGTAATGTTGCAGAAGGGACAGTAAATAACCAAGCCGCTTTAAGGGATCTCTGTGATGTTCAAATCCATTGCAAGAATTGCTTTGCCCCACTTGCAGACCAGGACACTGATTCCATTGCACCTTGCCCTAAAGACTATGATCTATCTCAAGGGATATTAAACAATGGGGTTGTGGCAACAATTATCAATGCTTTAAAAATAGAGGTGACTGACCTTAAAGATCAGGTGAAGTTACTGTCAGCACAAGTCTCCTCACTGACCATCTTACCAGCCCTAACTCACACCCCTGCAATGTACTGCTTATGACCTCACATATTACATCACTCATGACCTGGTCAGTGACATCAATAATGACATCACTGATGACACCATTGAGTCTGTGTTAGTGTGTAAAACATGTTTACATGAGTTAAAGATACATACCAAGGTGTTTCATGAGTTATATTACTCTTCCAGGGCTACTAATCAGTGATAGTAGTTTTAATGTATGTCATCTGAGTGGATATATGTGTCTGTATTTGTATGTGAGTGGCTGTGTGAGTGTCTGTACAGTTGGGTGACTGGCTGTATCGGTAGCTATTTTACTGAGTGAGTGGGTTTCTGTGTACCTGTATGTGTAAATAGCTGGATGTATGAGTAGTTCTATGTGTGAGTGAGTGGTTTTCCCAGTAGTTGTGGTAAGTGAGTGGCTGAGTGCTTCTATGGCTGTGTGAGTGGCTCTTTGAGTTAGAGGCTGTGTCATCTGTATCAGCAAGTTAGTGGGTGTGTGAGTGAGTGTCAGTGAATGTATGGGTGAGTGTATTTATATGAGTGACTGTATAGGAGAGAGTATATATGTTAGTATCTATATGACTGAGTGGGTGTGTGAGTGACTGGTTGTGTTATTTGTTGTGCAGGTGAGTGAATTTGCGTACTCGTTGTGCAGGTGAGTGACTATCTGGGTGGCTGTATGACTGGGTGCCTGTATTACTGAGTAAGTGGCTGTATGAGTGGGTGTGTGAGTGGCTCAGTCGGGGCTGTATACGAGAATAAGTGAAGATTGTATTAGCTGTGTAGGTGGCTGTGTAGCTGTCTGAATGGCTTTATGGGTGTATACGTCAGTGTGTAAGTAATTGGATGGCTAAGTGAGTGTGTGACTGGCTATATGAGTAGGCGAATGTGTTTCAGTGCATTTTGCAATGAGTGAGTGTTTATAGTTGTATGGGTGTGTGAAAGGGTATGTAATTGTAAATTGTAATTGTAATCGTATTTATATAGCGCTTACTACCCCTGACGAGGCGTCGAAGCGCTTTTCGATGAGTAGCACGCTACTCCGGTACCCAACAAGAATTAGTGATGGATTAGTATAATTTAATAAGGAGTACAGTTTTAGTATTATTATGAGTTAATTTGAGTTGCGGATATGAGAGTTTGTTAGTTAGATTGACTGGAGTAATGGAGGGGTGGAGGAGGAAAGAAATCCAGAAGTGTTAATTGGGAGTTTATCCTTCATTTACTCAATCCAAAGGCTTGAGATGAATAAAAAGGGGGGCGGAGGGGAAAGAGGATGTGGAAGGGTTAGGGAGAGCATAGTAGCAGGGTGAGATGAATGCAGGAGAATTTAGTAGGGTTGTGTGGGTGGTCACAGAGGTAGAGTGAGGTTTGGTGAGTTAGATGTGGGGGTGGAGGGATGAGCTTAGGCAGAGATATTTAGGAGATGAAAGTGGTCGAAGGGATTTGGGATGAGTCCGAGTGAGAATGGAGGATAGTTTGATAGAGACATGACATAAGAGCGATGAGTAGATAAGTGTGATAAAAAGAGAGCAGAAATTCATAGAAACATGCCAGGCACAGAAACAACATATACACATACATATACATATATATATATATATTTATACACACACACACATGACTATACACACACATCTGCACATACAATACATAATTAGAATCATGGGTAAAAAATACTTAGTCGTCCATTCATCATCCTGGTAAAAAGGCGGGAACTCCCCCACCTACCTCGAGGGTGGACGGGGCGTGGCCCAGCAGGCGGAGCCCACAGGTGCTCCACAAAGGGAGAAACCCTCCACTCTGTGTCTCCAGCAGAGGAAGACAGAAACCGCGCGTCCCATTCAGACACAGACCACGCTCCAGCACATCATCAGCTCACCTGTGAGAAGTTGTGTGACGTGATTGAGTGTATGAGAGGTTTGTATGGGCATGTGAGTGTGGTGTGAGTCTTATGGTGGATGATGTTGTCAGTGATATTATCAGTGATGTAATTTGAGATGTCATCAGTGATACCACTGACCATGTCATGGGGGATGTAATATGGGAGGTCATAGGCAGTGCATTGCAGGGGCGCAAGTTATAGTTGAGGCTCTAACTAAAACTGCTGAATTTCTGTATTTTTGTGGGAATACATTTAGTACCTAACTGTAACATCCCTGTAACCTTTGTTTTTTTTTTTCAGTGAATTTGTAAGTTATCACATGCCAGTAAACATTGTTCTTTTTTCAGTGAATTTCTTTTTTTTTCTTTTTTTTTTTTTTTTTAGTGTAAAGCAAGTTTAATATGTTTTTATTAATCCAACTACAGTGCACAGCCTGTGGCCATGTGCTGCAATGGTTGTCCACGGGTTCTGGCCGGCAGCCAGTCCCTGTGGCCAGCACTTTACATTTACTTCAGTCCACATCATGTATGAGAATTTGCCTTCTGAAATGGGTTTTTACAGAGTGCATACCAGATGAGATTCAATGAGTGCCATTGTATTACGGTATGGCTGGGTTGGGATGTTATCAGCCTTGGATTATAAAGTGGGCAATCAGCCATGGATTGATGGTACTGTGGGTGAGCCACGTTGGTGCGCTGGTTTTTGGTTGCTGTGTAAGTGTACAATGTCAAAGGCTATAGTTAAGGCCTTTGCATACATATGATGAGCCTGGCCTGTAGCACATTAAGGTCAGGGTGCCGCATTCACAGGAAGATATATAATAGGGCTCATCTGGCTGTTTCAGCGTGGTGTGTGCTTGCAGCCTGGCTCCCTCCAGGTGTTAGAGGCCTCAAGGAGCTGCTAATGTGAAGTCATTAGCAGTTCCTTTGTAGGGGACTGGGTTAGGGGACAGGACTGGCGCAGGTGGTGGGGGTTTGGTGAGAGCCAGCAGGAGTACTGTTCAAATATGTTTGTGTCCCTCCCCTACTCTTTTTTTTAATTTTCTGATATTTTCGTGATTTCTTCTCAAATTGTCCTGTTACGTTCATTCCGGTTTCGCGGTATCTTTGCCCAGTTTGCTGTGATTTTTCACATAGTGATAAAATAAGTAGGCATTCTTAAAATTATTTTTGAGATGGGAGGTTTTATTATTTTCTTTTTTTTAGGTTCTCTTGATTAATTTAACTTTATATTCATGTTTTAATATATTTTGGTATTTGCGATTCCATCACTGTGATCGCAATGTATTCATGAATATCATGACACAGAAATAAAGAGATCTGATTGGCTAAAACATACTTCATCTTTGAAAAGGAAGTCCACACCCGTTTTTTTGCCCCATTTTTCCTTAGCTCCCAGCATAGTGTGTGTGCGTTTTTTTCTTTTGGGTGCTTTTTGCTTATAAAAATGCCTGCTTAAACTTCTCAACAGGCATCTGATCGTGAAGATTCTTCATCTTCTCCTGAAGAAAGAGAGCCTAAAAGAAAAAAGTATCGGCTGGGAATTTTTTTGACATCCCTTTAGATGAGAAAAAGGGCGTTGCACGTGAAGTTCGGTGCAAGGTGTGCTGTAAAATGTTATCCAGAGGCACCTCCAAGAAGTAGAGCCATGGGACATCGATGGTAAAGCATCTACAGGGGATCCACCCCCAACACCTGTTGCATGCTGAGAAGGCATCTCAGCTGAAAACTGGAGAGCTCAAGGTGGGAGTTACAATCGTGGTACCTGGCACTGAGACTTTTCCAGCTATGATACTGGATTTGAAGGACATGGGCACTTTTCACCGGAAGTGCAGTAAAGTGATATTGGTTAGAGAGCAATTCTTTTCAGCAATCCTTGCAGCAAAGCACTGCAATAAGTGTTATTTTTTGTTTTTGTTTATTCTTTTTGCACTGATTCCATGCACATTGTTTTTGTTTTTTTTCCCTAAGAAGTTTCTATTTTGAAAAGCAAAAACTCAGACCCCATAAAAGAATCTTCTCAGAACCGCCTGATCTGGTTAAAAGAAAGATGAACTATGTTTTTTGTTTGTATGTCATTGTATGCACCTGTTAGTATGTGCATTGATATATGTTTGGTGAATGAGTGTTAGCATATGCATGAGTGTGTGCCTGGATGTCAGTGTATGCACCGGTGTGTGCCTGGAAGTGTCAGTGTATGCATCAGTGTGTGTCTGTGTCAGTGTGTACAAGGGTGTGTCAGTGTATGCATGAATGTGTGCCTAGGTGTGTCGGTGTATGTTTCAGTGTGTGTGCGGGTGTGTCAGTGTATAAACATCAGAGAGTATCTGGGGGTGTGAGTGTTTGCTGCAGTATATACAAGGGTGTGTTAGTGTACATATGAATGTGTCAGTGTATGGATCAGTGTATGCCTGGGAGTGTCCAATACATCGGTGTGTGCCTGGGGATGTAGGTGCATGTATAAGTGTGTATCTGGGTGTGTCAGTGTTAGCATGAGAGTGTACCTGGGTGTGTTAGTGTATGCATTGGTGTGTGCCTGGGTGTGTCAATGTATTCATCAGTGTGTGCCTGGGTGTGTTAGTGTACAGTCATTGTGTGCCTGGGTGTGTTAGTGTATGCATGAGTGTGTCTTTGTTTGTTAGTGTAAGCATCACTGTCTGTCTGGGCATGTCAGCATATGTCTGTGGGTGCCTGGATATGTAAGTGTATGCATAAGTGTGTGCCTGCATGTGTTACTGTTTTCCTGGGTATGCCAGGGTATGCATAAGTGTCTGGGTGTGTCATTGTGTGCTTGGAAGTGCCTGTGCATGCATGACTGTGTGCCTGGGTGTGTCAGCATATACATCAGAGTGTACCTAAGGATGTAAGTGTATGTGTCAGCGTAAACCAGGGGTTGTCAGTGAACACATGAATGTGTGCCTGGGTGTGTCAGTGTATGCCTCAGAGTGTGCCTTGGAGTGTGAGTGTATGCTTCAGTGTATGCCCGGGTGTGTCCGTATGAATCAATGTGTGTCTGGGTGTGTTAGTGTATGCATTAGTGCGTCTTTGTGAGTTACTGTATGAATCAGTGTGTGCCTGGGGTGCCAGTGTATCTATTAGTGTATCTAAGTGCGTCAATATATTAATCAGTATTTGCTTGGGTATGTCAGTATATGTATTAGTGTTTGTCTGACTGTGTCAGCATGAAAGTCAGTGTGTGACCGGGTGTGTCAGTCTATGTATAAGAGTGTGCCTGGGCGTGTCAGTGTTTAGATGAGTGTTTCATTTGGTGAGTTAGTGCATATAAGATATGGATATGTGTTTTCAGTAGTGTTTATTAGTGCTTGTATACTTGTCAATGTTTAGATAGCAATATTTATAGATGGTTTATGAATGGTGAAAGATGTAAATAGTTACCTACAGTACCACAATAAAGAAGTCCATTACACTGTCAAAAAGGAAGAAAACGTAAATAGAAGGTAAAGTTTCATATTATACCTTTGACTATTCTACTTTTAGGATCTGTAATATAAAAAGTATTTTTAATAATAAAACACAAGTAATTTACATCATTGTATATCAATTATACATATTATTTAAGCTTCTTAATTACCCTTCCCCCCCTGTTCTCAGCTTCTGTACTGTAAATGATGTGTGTACAGAAACTCATCACTGACCAGTGGGGGGAAGAACAGTTATATGGACTGTGGGGAAAAAAACATAACTCCATAGCATGTTATTTCAAATTAACATTACTTTGAATCACACCAACTACAAATATTTACCTGTTTTACCTATACGTGTTAAGTAATATAATGCATATTATAGTTTTAAAATACTTTTAATGTGCATGAATGATAGTGGTAGGTGAAAAGGTATATAAAGACATAACAATTGGTAGGCTGCATGATGTCATTAAATCTGCTCATCCATTAAACAGGAGTATATCCGTGGTGTAATTCTTTTCAAAGTTTCCCAGCTGTTCTTCGAACGTATGTTTAGCAGTATTTCTTTTTCTTTTCAGTAATCTTTGTCCTGTTTTTTTTTAGTTTGTGATTTGTGTTTCGAATGTAGTGCTATCTCTGTTGTTTTTTGTTGTTGTTTTTTTTGCAAGAGTAAGTACATCTCAAGATTGAACACATCACCATTGGTACGCCGTATGATGTCCTAACTTTTGTTTTAGAAGTCCCAGAAGTGTATTATTCGATTTTTTTCAGTAGTAATCCTCCTTAGAATTTTGGTTCAAGAAAGAGAAGGTAAAGATTTGGCACTTTATTGGGTAATCTTTGCTTGGATGTAAGGTTGTTATCATTACATTCTGTCCAACCATGTGTATTTTTTAAGTAGATGTTGTAGTGTCCAGATGTAACACTTAACTTTTCATGAAAAATAATAGCTATACAGCTACATCTTTTACCAGAAATAGAGATTTGTCGAGCTTTAAAATTTGTAATTTGTGTTTCCAATTTAGTTCCATCTGCCGTACATAGCTCTAGCATTAGGATGATATACTTGCCAGTTCTTCTTTTATATAAAGTTGATAGAAATCGGAGTTATATTTTTTACAAGTATTATTCTGTGATGTACCTTTAAACAATTTCTCAACACTGACAGTTTTACAGTCTGGTACAGTTAAGTAGCTAAATTGTTCTGAATCTTTTTCTGTTTTTGAAGAAAAGGAACAATTTTCACAAGCATGCTGCCATGAGTAACTTAGTCCGAATAGGTCATAAATAGGTAACATCTCTAGTTCTAAGATGCCAGGTAAGACCATCAAGAATTCTTGTGCATCTTCTCATGTGTTGTAAGTGAAGTGTACAGATCTGGTGCACTGATCTGCAAGAACTCTAATAAAAGATGCAGAATATGTTTTGTTCTGTCACTGCACAAGCGCTCCAACAAGTTAAAGAGTGCAGAGCACAATCTTTTATCCTTTTTCTGTTTAATTGTATAAACCAGAGGAGGTAAAGAGAATAGTGCGTTGAGAGCTCCATTGGCGTAGCAGTTGGCGCCAGCGAAGTTTGAGAACTGGGAACCAACAATTTCACAAGTATTTCTAGTATTTTTTCTCTAATACTTCTTTCTTCTCTTTTTTCCTCTTTTTCTCAGAAACGTCACTATTATCCTTTGAAATCTTTGTTTCTTTAAGATTCTAGGCTTTTCATAAACTGTTAGCTGTCCTAAATAAGGAGCATACAGGCTTCTCAAACGATTATGCTCCATCACACTACTGGAATCAGCGTTTACTTTACTGTCATCAAACTCAGAGACACAAACTGGACAAAAATATAACCCATGACAATGCTACATATAACACGCCTTCCTTGCGCCCAATGTTAATAAATGTTGCACCTATACTTAAACCTTGAGATTTATATATTGTTACAGCATATGCTAGAGATATTGGAAACTATTTTCTGCAAACATACAAGTCTTTTGCAAGCAAGAAATGCACAACAGACCTTGCTGTCTGTTCTACAGCTTCATGTTCATCAAATGTAATAGCTCGATTTTTTTCAATGCCAGCCTGTCCTCTGACATACAAAAGAATTGGCTTAAAACTTGAATATTTACATTGATTGTTTTTGGGGAGGATTCCTTGCTCTATTTTTTCTTTGACTGTTGCAAGTCAACATTTTCTTATCTTGCGTGTTGCATTGCTATCTCCACCTCATTCATTGCTTTGATGTCTTCATTTTTTATTATTGTCTTTCCAGGAGGGTCTTGACTCATAGGTCTGGAACTCTGACTGTTTTGTGAACTATCCTTTGCTATCTCAGTAGCAACTGTTTCCTTTTGTTGAATTTCCTCATTTATCCTTCTCTGCCAGGCTTTTCCCCCTCAGGTGCTGAGCCTCTTTTTTGGCTATTTGAGGTAGTTCGAGCTTAGGCCCTCATAATTTCTTGTCCACATAAGCTATCCACACCACATTTGTGCCCTTTTTTTCCAACATCCTAGGGATTCTAAAGGTACCCAGGATTTGTGGGTTCAATAGAGGGGACCAAGAAATTTGCCAAAATACAGCTAAAATGTAGTTAGTTTTTTTTTGTACAAAAATGGGAAAAAGGGCTTCAGAAGAAAGCATGTGTTTTGTTCCCTGAAAATAGCATCAACAAAGGGTTTGCGGTGCTAAAATCACCATCTTCCCTGCTTTCAGGAACAGGCGGGCTTGAATCAGAAAATCACATTTTCAACACAATTTTGGCAGTTTACTGGGACTTACCCATTTTTACTGTTTTTGTGCTTTCAGCCTCCTTCCAGTTAGTCACAGAAATGGGTGTGAAACCAATGCTGGATCCCGGACAGCTAAACATTTCTGAAAAGTAGATGGAATTCTGAATTCAGCAAGGGGTCTTTTGTGTAGATCCTACAAGGTTTTCATACAGAAAGTAACAGCTAAAATAAAAACATATTGAAATTGAGGTGAAAAAGAGCCATTTCTGTCCACGTTTTCTTCTATAACATTTTCCAGCTATGGCATATTTTTTAAAGCACTATACAGTTACGTCTGATGGACTCTTCTGGTTGCGGGGATATATAGGGCTCGTAGGTTCATCATGAACCCTAGGTACCCAGAGCCAGCAAATGAGCTGCACCTTGCAATGGGTTTTCATTGTATACCGGGTATACAGCAATTCATTTGGTAAAATATAAAGAGTGAAAAATAGGTATCAAGGAAACCTTTGTATTCCCAAAATGGGCACAAGAAAAGGTGTTGAGAAGTAGTGGTTATTTGCACATCTCTGAATTCCGGGCCCCCCATACTAGCATGTGAATTACAGGGCATTTTTTCAAATTTTACACACTGTCCTACATTTGGAAGGAAAAAATGTAGAGAAAGACAAGGGACAATAACACTTGTTCTTCTATTTTGTGTTCTCCCAAGTCTCCTGATGAAAATTGTACCTCACTTGTGTGGGTAGGCCTAGTGCCCGCAAAAGGAAACACAACATGGACACATCACATTTTTACATTGAAATCTGACATTTTTTTTTTTAAGTGCCTAGCTGTGGATTTTGGCCTCTAGCTCAGCCAGCACCAACAGAAACCTAGCAGACTTGTGCATTTTTTTAAAAATAGACACCTAGGTGGGGAATCCAGGATGGGGTGACTTGTGGGGCTCTAACCAAGTTCTGTTCTGCCAGAATTCTTTGCAAATCTCATAATTTGGCAAAAAAAAACACTTTTTCCTCACATTTCGGTGATGGAAAGTTTTTCCACCAAGCATTCCCCCAAGTCTCCCGATAAAAATTGTACCTCACTTGTGTGGGTAGGCCTAGTGCCCGCAACAGGAAATGCCCCAAAACACAACATGGACACATGAAAATTATCTGTTACAAAACTACTTGTTTTTGCAAGGGGGCACCTGCGTTTTTGGTCCTGGGCTCAGCAGCCATCTAGGGATACCTGCCAAACCCAGACATTTCGGAAAACTAGACACCTGAGGGAGTCCAGGGAGGTGTGACTTGCGTGGATTCCCCATTGTTTTCTTGTCCAGAATACTCAGCAAACCTCCAATTTAGAAAAAAAAAAAAAACATTTTCCTCACATTTCTGTGTGGGATCACTGCACCAGCACAAATGTCCTACCACCCAAGGTTCCCCTCAGTCTCTCGATAAAAATGATACCTCACTTGTGTAGGTGGACCAAGTGCCTGTGACAGGGAAGGGGCAAAAACATGTCGAAATTGAGAGGCAACCAAAGCGGATCCAAAAGGGCAGTTTGAAAAATATAAAAACGTTTTTAGGCTGACAAGTGGGGCAGAATTTTTATTAGTATAGATGCAACTATGCTGGGTGGTAGGAATTGTGTGGATTCCTGCAAATTCCGGAAGCTTCCATCATAACAAATGTAGGGAAAATGCATGATTTCAAGCAAAGTTGGAGGCTTGCAGGGCATTGTGGGTAAGAAAATGGTGTGGTGTACATGTGAAGCACACCACTCTGGACTCACCCAGATGTTTAGTTTTCAGATGTGTGTAGGTCTGGTAGATTTTTCTAGGTGGCAGTGTCCTTGAGTCCAAAAAGTGCAGTTGCTCACCATTTTAAGTGGGATGATATTGAGAGTTAGCAATGCTCCCTTGGTCCAAATGTAAAATCAAAATCCAAAATAATCAAATGTCCTCTTGCTTGCCGTTGGGATAAGATCCTTTAGTTTGCGGGGGGCTGAAAGACTGTTACCCCCTTCAGTTGGACTGGAGGGCATAACCATGTCCATACTGGTTGGCAGCTCCCACCCCTCTGTTTTTTTCTTTTTATTCCCTGGCATCTAGTAGGATTTCTGCCCCCCTCCCTGGGGGAGTGGATTGGGGGTAAATGCCCCATCTGCCCACCGGTGGGCAGATCAACTTTGTCCCCATTTATTTTAGGTGGGGGGATAGACATTTTTTTTTTAATTCTTCCCTGGTGCCTAGTGGGCTTTCTGCCCCCCTTGAAAGGCCCAGTAAAAATAGGTTGATCTGCCCCAAAGGGGGCATAGGGAGCGACCCTTGCCCAAGGATCCGCCCCCCAAACAAAACACACAACAATCCCTGATGCCTAAGTTTCCAAACTTTTTCCCCCAGACACTCATGGGAGCTCCTTTAACTTGCTTCATTTGGAAGAGGTCAGTTGCATCACCAATAAAATCTTTAGAATTAAGGGGATGGATGCTGTAGTATTCATTCATTTCTTTTGATCTTGATCGATTCACCTTTTCAATTTGACCACTTGATGGTAGTGTTTCATCTTCTATATTTTATGTCTAGAAGAACATCTTTATTTTTGTAATAAATGTTTTTTTCTAGTAGGTATAACGTTGCTTTTTTTAACGTTATTTACATTTACTAATTCTTGCCATATCTTTTTGCTCTTTGAACATGGCTTACTACAATAATAAGTGGATTTTCAAGATCTCTCTGTACCCCTATGGTTTCAATATTCTGTTTGAAATCTAATGGCAAGTACACAACTCTACCCTTAAGACCTTTGGGAAATTCTGTAGGAGGTAATTTCCCTATATTTGGTTCCTTATGAACAGCAGCTTGGAAAGCATGTACACATTGTATAAGGATAGATTAATAAACATTTAAATCTTGAAACCCTTGCGGTATTGGAACTAAATTGTTATGTACTACTCTAGCTGGCATTTTGTTATCCTATAACTTATCATAGCAGTACTTACTAATTATTTGCTTGGAGCCCAAATCAAGGCGTTCCTCTAAAAACAGAGAAGCAACAAAACTTTTCCACTCATCTCTGTTTTCTTCTTCAGTTTTTGAATATAGATCAACTTTACATGTTTGACTTTTGTAGTGAGTGTATTTACAGCATATACAAATATAGTGTGGCCTCTCAGAAGAAGCTGTGTTAAACTTCCTAATTTCTTCTATAAAGTTATCAACATTAATTACTGTGTCATGTTCGTCTGCACTTGCACATTGAAACTCCTCATTTTGCCTACCCTCTTGTTCAGGACCAAAGAATTGAAACTGAGCATTGTCACAAACTTTTTCTTCATCTGCTACCATACCATGCAATAAAACTCTATTAATTTCATCTAAAGATAGGGCCGGTATTTCCATATAGTAAAGCCTCCTTGTAGGAGGCTGGACTGGCTTGTAGTGAGTACCAAGGGGTACTTGCACCTTGCACCAGGCCCAGTTATCCCTTATTAGTGTATAGGGTGTCTAGCAGCTTAGGCTGATAGATAATGGTAGCTTAGCAGAGCAGCTTAGGCTGAACTAGGAGACGTGTGAAGCTACTACAGTATCACTTAGTGTCATATGCACAATATCATAAGAAAACACAATACACAGTTATACTAAAAATAAAGGTACTTTATTTTTATGACAATATGCCAAAGTATCTTAGAGTGTACCCTCAGTGAGAGGATAGGAAATATACACAAGATATATATACACAATAGCAAAAATATGCAGTATAGTCTTAGAAAACAGTGCAAACAATGTATAGTTACAATAGGATGCAATGGGGAAACATAGGGATAGGGGCAACACAAACCATATACTCCAAAAGTGGAATGCGAACCACGAATGGACCCCAAACCTATGTGACCTTGTAGAGGGTCGCTGGGACTATTAGAAAATAGTGAGAGTTAGAAAAATAACCCTCCCCAAGACCCTGAAAAGTGAGTGCAAAGTGCACTAAAGTTCCCCTAAGGACAAAATAGTCGTGTTAGAGGGAAAATGCAAGGAAAACACAAATCAGCAATGCAACAACGATGGATTCCTGACTGAGGGTACCTGTGGAACAAGGGGACCAAGTCCAAAAGTCACAAGCAACTCTGGAGATGGGCAGATGCCCAAGAAATGCCAGCGGTTGGTGCAAAGAAGCTCTTACTAGGCTGAAGAACTGTGAATACTGCAGGAACGACAAGGGCTAGAGACTTCCCCTTTGGAGGATGGATCCCCCACGCCTTGGAGAGTCGTGCAGAAGTGTTTTCCCGCCGGATGGACGCCAACAAGCCTTGCTACACGCAAATCGTGCGTTTGGCGTTTTTGGACGCTGCTGGGGCCCAGGAGGGACCAGGAGGTCGCAAATTGGACCTGAAGAGAGAGGGGACGTCGAGCAAGACAAAGAGCCCTCACTGATGCAGGTAGCACCCGGAGAAGTGCCAGAAACAGGCACTACGAGGATGCGTGAAACGGTGCTCGCCGAAGTTGCACAAAGGAGTCCCACGTCGCCGGAGACCAACTTAGAAAGTCGTGCAATGCAGGTTAGAGTGCCGTGGACCCAGGCTGGGCTGTGCACGAAGGATTTCCGCCGGAAGTGCACAGGGGCCGGAGTAGCTTGCAAAATCGCGGTTCCCAGCAATGCAGCCCAGCGAGGTGAGGCAAGGACTTACCTCCACCAAACTTGGGCTGAAGAGTCACTGGACTGTGGGGGTCACTTGGACGGTGTCGCTGGATTCGAGGGACCTCGCTCGTCGTGCTGAGAGGAGACCCAAGGGACCGGTAATGCAGCTTTTTGGTGCCTGCGGTTGCAGGGGGAAGATTCCGTCGACCCACAGTAGATTTCTTCGGAGCTTCTGGTGCAGAGAGGAGGCAGACTACCCCCACAGCATGCACAAGCAGGAAAACAGTCGAGAAGGCGGCAGGATCAGCGTTACAGAGTTGCAGTAGTCGTCTTTGCTACTATGTTGCAGGTTTGCAGGCTTCCAGCGCGGTCAGCGGTCGATTCCTTATCAGAAGGTGAAGAGGGAGATGCAGAGGAACTCGGCTGAGCTCATGCATTCGTTATCTAAAGTTTCCCCAGAGACAGAGACCCTAAATAGCCAGAAAAGAGGGTTTGGCTACCTAGGAGAGAGGAAAGGCTACTAACACCTGAAGGAGCCTATCACAAGGAGTCTCTGACGTCACCTGGTGGCACTGGCCACTCAGAGCAGTCCAGTGTGCCAGCAGCACCTCTGTTTCCAAGATGGCAGAGGTCTGGAGCACACTGGAGGAGCTCTGGACACCTCCCAGGGGAGGTGCAGGTCAGGGGAGTGGTCACTCCCCTTTCCTTTGTCCAGTTTCGCGCCAGAGCAGGGGCTAAGGGGTCCCTGAACCGGTGTAGACTGGCTTATGCAGAATTGGGCACATCTGTGCCCAACAAAGCATTTCCAGAGGCTGGGGGAGGCTACTCCTCCCCTGCCTTCACACCATTTTCCAAAGGGAGAGGGTGTCACACCCTCTCTCAGAGGAAGTTCTTTGTTCTGCCATCCTGGGCCAGGCCTGGCTGGACCCCAGGAGGGCAGATGCCTGTCTGAGGGGTTGGCAGCAGCAGCAGCTGCAGTGAAACCCCAGGAAGGGCAGTTTGGCAGTACCAGGGTCTGTGCTACAGACCACTGGGATCATGGAATTGTACCAATAATGCCAGGATGGCATAGAGGGGGCAATTCCATGATCATAGACATGTTACATGGCCATATTCGGAGTTACCATGGTGAAGCTACATATAGGTAGTGACCTATATGTAGTGCACGCGTGTAATGGTGTCCCCGCACTCACAAAGTTCAGGGAATTGGCTCTGAACAATGTGGGGGCACCTTGGCTAGTGCCAGGGTGCCCTCACACTAAGTAACTTTGCACCTAACCTTTACCAGGTAAAGGTTAGACATATAGGTGACTTATAAGTTACTTAAGTGCAGTGTAAAATGGCTGTGAAATAACGTGGACGTTATTTCACTCAGGCTGCAGTGGCAGGCCTGTGTAAGAATTGTCAGAGCTCCCTATGGGTGGCAAAAGAAATGCTGCAGCCCATAGGGATCTCCTGGAACCCCAATACCCTGGGTACCTCAGTACCATATACTAGGGAATTATAAGGGTGTTCCAGTAAGCCAATGTAAATTGGTAAAATTGGTCACTAGCCTGTTAGTGACAATTTAAAAGTAATGAGAGAGCATAACCACTGAGGTTCTGGTTAGCAGAGCCTCAGTGAGACAGTTAGGCACCACACAGGGAACACATACATGCACACCTATGAGCACTGGGGCCCTGTGTGACAGGGTCCCAGTGACACATACATATAGGCCACAAACCTATGAGCACTGGGGTCCTGACCAGCAGGATCCCAGTGACACATAACAACCATACTGAAAACATAGTGTTTTCACTATGAGCACTGGGGCCTGGCTATCAGGATGACAGTGAAAACAGTGACAAACACCCTGACATACACTCACAAACAGGCCAAAAGTGGGGGTAACAAGGCTAGAAAGAGGCTACTTTCTCACACAACCCCCCCCAAACGAAGGACAATAAGGCTAACCTTGGCCAGTTAAGACTTTATTGTCTAAGTGGTGATAAGTAGAGAGTAGCTCTGCAATAGACTGGTTACTCCCTTTATCATCCACTATATGGTTACTTCCCTGTGGGGATGTAAACCACCCTGTTTGAAGTTTTTTTAGCTAAGCAACAATGTGAAGATGTATTTTCAGAGTTTCTATCAGTAAGTTTTAGTTTAGAGCAGTGGAAATTGTCCACTGAACCTATTTGTAATGATGGAAATGCCAGACAGGGATGCTGCCTCATAAAAGCCATAGCTGGGCAAAAACTTTGTCCATATGGCTGGAAGAGAGAACAGGGATGCTGTTTCTCTTGAGTTGGAGCAGGGCAGGGATGCTGTCCTATGAGCTCCACACTAGGGCAGGGATGCTGTCCTAAGTGTTGTGAGGCAGTGCAGGGTTTCTGCACTAAAGTTTCTCTGGGAGGGTTGGAGGGATGCTCCATGTTAACTAAAATGGTGCTCTTTTTCTCACCAATGTTAGTTATCCCACAGAGAGGTACTTCCACCTCAGGGAGTACAGTTTTGCTAACTGATGATTCCCTTGGAACAGGTGCCACCCCAGGAGAGGTGTCTCCCACCACAGGAATGGTATCCTGAATGGTAGGGTGGTTAGGGGATACTGTGATACCCTTTTTACCTGTTGATGGAGAGGGATTCTGAGTTTTCAGGCCTTCTCTCCTTTGCTTTTTCATTTCTGTAGAAATGAAAGGGAACAATTCCTCTGGGATGCCCAGCATGGCTGCATGGGCATAAAACTCTACATCAGCCCAACCTGAGGCCTCTAGGTCATTACCTAAGAGACAGTCTACAGGTAAGCTAGGTGATACCACCACCTGCTTAGGGCCAGTAACTCCACCCCAACTAAACTGAATTATAGCTAAGGGAAGAAACTTAGTGGAGTTATGGACATCAATAATCTTATACTGTTGTCCAATGATGTGTTGTTCAGGAGGCACTAGGTTTTCAGTCACCAAAGTGAAACTGGCACCTGTGTCCCTGTAGGCCAAGGCCTCAACACCATTTATTGAAACTGTCTGCCTGTACTTATCCATTGTAAGGGGACAAGCAGCCAGTGTGGCAAGGCCAATGCCACTAGGTGTGACAGAAACTGTCTTGGGACTGACTACCCCAGTTTCTATGATGGACCCATAAGTGAACCCAACTACACCCTTTGCTTGACTGTTGCCAGCAGTCCCACCACTAGTACCACTACTGCTAGGGGCACTAGAGCTTGATGTATTAGTGGTGGTAGGCTCAGGGGGTTTACCTGGACAGGACTTATCCCCTGGCCTATGGCCTCTGTTTTTACACACAAAGCACCAAGGCTTTTTAATGTGTGCAGGTTGGGAAGAAGAGGAAGAATTTGTTTTATCCCCACCCTCTGAAGAGTGTTTAAGATTTGAAGTGGGATCTTTGGTTTTACCCTTATCCCCATGCTTATCTTGAGATTTTTCACCATCTTTCTTCTTATTGCCATCTTTGTCACCCCCTGTATGAACTTTTCTGTTCACCCTTGTTCTGACCCATTTGTCTGCCTTCTTTCCCAATTCTTGGGGAGAGGTCAGATCAGAGTCTACCAGGTACTGGTGCAACAAATCAGACACACAATTATTAAGTATATGCTCTCTCAGGATTGTGTTATAGAGGCTTTCATAATCAGTAACTTTACTGCCATGTAACCACCCCTCCAAGGCCTTCACTGAATGGTCAATGAAATCAACCCAGTCTTGTGAAGACTCCTTTTTGGTCTCTCTGAACTTTATCCTGTATTGTTCAGTGGTTAAGCCATAACCATCCAGGAGTGCATTCTTAAGAACTGTAAAATTATTGGCATCATTTTCTTTCACAGTAAGGAGTCTATCCCTACCCTTTCCACTAAATGATAGCCATAGGATAGCAGCCCACTGCCTTTGAGGGACATCCTGTACAACACAGGCCCTCTCAAGTGCAGCAAACCACTTGTTAATGTCATCCCCCTCCTTGTAAGGGGGAACTATCTTGTGCAGATTCCTGGAATCATGCTCTTTTGCAGGATGACTATGGGGAATACTGCTGCTGCCACCATGGGTTTCTAAACCCAACTTCTGTCTTTCCCTCTCTACTTCTAAAGACTGTCTATCCAAATCCAGCTGTTGCTTCTTGAGCTTCAGTCTGGTTTGTTCCACTCTCAATCTATTGAGCTCCCTTTCTAACAATCTGTCATCAGGGTGGGTGGGAGGGACATTTCTAGATACAGAGGTATGATGGGAATGAACAGAAGGAGACCTGTCCCTTACAGAGGGCACCCTAACAGCTTGGCTACCAGTATAATGTGAGAGCACACCATTAGTATGGTGTGATTCAACCTCTGTACCAACTATGCTAGACTGTCTAGTAATGGGCAGGCTGAGAAGTTTCTTTCCTGAACCTTTTCCTGGGGGAGTCCCTGGATCAGATTGTGAACCATTAGCTGCTTTTTCACCAGATTGGGCACTTATGGCCTTATCCTGTACTCTAAGCATGTTAATTAACAGTTCTAAGGAAGGATTCTTCCCTACACTCAAACCTCTCTCTATGCAGAGACTCCTTGCTCCTTTCCAGCTAAGGTGATCATATGCAAGTTTGGACAGTTCAACACTTTGGCCTGTGCCAGACATTTTTAGAGAGAGTTAAAGTGATAGAACAAGAGAAAAAAGTTTTCAGAACTTTTTGGAAAGACAGAAAAAACTTTTTAAACTTTTAAGAACTTTTTGAAAGTTTTAGAAGTACTTTTCAGCACTTAGAAAAGAGTGAAAAGAGGAAATGCAAAACTTTTTGGCTATGTGTATATACACTGACCTTGTTTTGTATATTTTTCTCTTATGAAAAGTACAATGACAAGAGTGGTAAGTAGTCTCAAGCACTTATCCCACCACTGCACAACCAATGTAGGAGGCTGGACTGGCTTGTAGTGAGTACCAAGGGGTACTTGCACCTTGCACCAGGCCCAGTTATCCCTTATTAGTGTATAGGGTGTCTAGCAGCTTAGGCTGATAGATAATGGTAGCTTAGCAGAGCAGCTTAGGCTGAACTAGGAGACGTGTGAAGCTACTACAGTACCACTTAGTGTCATATGCACAATATCATAAGAAAACACAATACACAGTTATACTAAAAATAAAGGTACTTTATTTTTATGACAATATGCCAAAGTATCTTAGAGTGTACCCTCAGTGAGAGGATAGGAAATATACACAAGATATATATACACAATAGCAAAAATATGCAGTATAGTCTTAGAAAACAGTGCAAACAATGTATAGTTACAATAGGATGCAATGGGGAAACATAGGGATAGGGGCAACACAAACCATATACTCCAAAAGTGGAATGCGAACCACGAATGGACCCCAAACCTATGTGACCTTGTAGAGGGTCGCTGGGACTATTAGAAAATAGTGAGAGTTAGAAAAATAACCCTCCCCAAGACCCTGAAAAGTGAGTGCAAAGTGCACTAAAGTTCCCCTAAGGACAAAATAGTCGTGTTAGAGGGAAAATGCAAGGAAAACACAAATCAGCAATGCAACAACGATGGATTCCTGACTGAGGGTACCTGTGGAACAAGGGGACCAAGTCCAAAAGTCACAAGCAACTCGGAGATGGGCAGATGCCCAAGAAATGCCAGCGGTTGGTGCAAAGAAGCTCTTACTAGGCTGAAGAACTGTGAATACTGCAGGAACGACAAGGGCTAGAGACTTCCCCTTTGGAGGATGGATCCCCCACGCCTTGGAGAGTCGTGCAGAAGTGTTTTCCCGCCGGATGGACGCCAACAAGCCTTGCTACACGCAAATCGTGCGTTTGGCGTTTTTGGACGCTGCTGGGGCCCAGGAGGGACCAGGAGGTCGCAAATTGGACCTGAAGAGAGAGGGGAAGTCGAGCAAGACAAAGAGCCCTCACTGATGCAGGTAGCACCCGGAGAAGTGCCAGAAACAGGCACTACGAGGATGCGTGAAACGGTGCTCGCCGAAGTTGCACAAAGGAGTCCCACGTCGCCGGAGACCAACTTAGAAAGTCGTGCAATGCAGGTTAGAGTGCCGTGGACCCAGGCTGGGCTGTGCACAAAGGATTTCCGCCGGAAGTGCACAGGGGCCGAAGTAGCTTGCAAAATCGCGGTTCCCAGCAATGCAGCCCAGCGAGGTGAGGCAAGGACTTACCTCCACCAAACTTGGGCTGAAGAGTCACTGGACTGTGGGGGTCACTTGGACGGTGTCGCTGGATTCGAGGGACCTCGCTCGTCGTGCTGAGAGGAGACCCAAGGGACCGGTAATGCAGCTTTTTGGTGCCTGCGGTTGCAGGGGGAAGATTCCGTCGACCCACGGTAGATTTCTTCGGAGCTTCTGGTGCAGAGAGGAGGCAGACTACCCCCACAGCATGCACAAGCAGGAAAACAGTCGAGAAGGCGGCAGGATCAGCGTTACAGAGTTGCAGTAGTCGTCTTTGCTACTATGTTGCAGGTTTGCAGGCTTCCAGCGCGGTCAGCGGTCGATTCCTTATCAGAAGGTGAAGAGGGAGATGCAGAGGAACTCGGCTGAGCTCATGCATTCGTTATCTAAAGTTTCCCCAGAGACAGAGACCCTAAATAGCCAGAAAAGAGGGTTTGGCTACCTAGGAAGAAGGAAAGGCTACTAACACCTGAAGGAGCCTATCACAAGGAGTCTCTGACGTCACCTGGTGGCACTGGCCACTCAGAGCAGTCCAGTGTGCCAGCAGCACCTCTGTTTCCAAGATGGCAGAGGTCTGGAGCACACTGGAGGAGCTCTGGACACCTCCCAGGGGAGGTGCAGGTCAGGGGAGTGGTCACTCCCCTTTCCTTTGTCCAGTTTCGCGCCAGAGCAGGGGCTAAGGGGTCCCTGAACCGGTGTAGACTGGCTTATGCAGAATTGGGCACATCTGTGCCCAACAAAGCATTTCCAGAGGCTGGGGGAGGCTACTCCTCCCCTGCCTTCACACCATTTTCCAAAGGGAGAGGGTGTCACACCCTCTCTCAGAGGAAGTTCTTTGTTCTGCCATCCTGGGCCAGGCCTGGCTGGACCCCAGGAGGGCAGATGCCTGTCTGAGGGGTTGGCAGCAGCAGCAGCTGCAGTGAAACCCCAGGAAGGGCAGTTTGGCAGTACCAGGGTCTGTGCTACAGACCACTGGGATCATGGAATTGTACCAATAATGCCAGGATGGCATAGAGGGGGCAATTCCATGATCATAGACATGTTACATGGCCATATTCGGAGTTACCATGGTGAAGCTACATATAGGTAGTGACCTATATGTAGTGCACGCGTGTAATGGTGTCCCCGCACTCACAAAGTTCAGGGAATTGGCTCTGAACAATGTGGGGGCACCTTGGCTAGTGCCAGGGTGCCCTCACACTAAGTAACTTTGCACCTAACCTTTACCAGGTAAAGGTTAGACATATAGGTGACTTATAAGTTACTTAAGTGCAGTGTAAAATGGCTGTGAAATAACGTGGACGTTATTTCACTCAGGCTGCAGTGGCAGGCCTGTGTAAGAATTGTCAGAGCTCCCTATGGGTGGCAAAAGAAATGCTGCAGCCCATAGGGATCTCCTGGAACCCCAATACCCTGGGTACCTCAGTACCATATACTAGGGAATTATAAGGGTGTTCCAATAAGCCAATGTAAATTGGTAAAACTGGTCACTAGCCTGTTAGTGACAATTTAAAAGTAATGAGAGAGCATAACCACTGAGGTTCTGGTTAGCAGAGCCTCAGTGAGACAGTTAGGCACCACACAGGGAACACATACATGCACACCTATGAGCACTGGGGCCCTGTGTGACAGGGTCCCAGTGACACATACATATAGGCCACAAACCTATGAGCACTGGGGTCCTGACCAGCAGGATCCCAGTGACACATAACAACCATACTGAAAACATAGTGTTTTCACTATGAGCACTGGGGCCTGGCTATCAGGATCCCAGTGAGACAGTGAAAACAGTGACAAACACCCTGACATACACTCACAAACAGGCCAAAAGTGGGGGTAACAAGGCTAGAAAGAGGCTACTTTCTCACACTCCTAACAAAGGTTTTCATTCTCGAGTGATGTACAACTAACATTCTAAAATGATGACGTGCTTTGGCACATTTTCTTGGACAGGCATGCTAGTGAATGTCCCTGTAAATTTATGTATTTTCTTACTTTGCATGGATCTAATCTTTGCAATATAGCTATTTTATTTTGCAAGGGAATTTACAAAGGAAAGTTCTCAGTAAATCAATTGATTCCTAAGGTGAACTACAAATACTGCTGCAGTTAGATTTGTACACAAGTGCCTGTCTACACCTTCACTGTACCTCTTCAGCTATAACTTCTTGAAAATTCCTAGTTACTATCTCGTTTTTTGCAATGGGAGTGTCATCCTTCATCTCATAGCATCGTCCGGATGTTTCGACTTCATTCACTGTGTTCTCTTGGTAAATACCTTTCTTTAATAAAGAAAGGCTCAGTACTGGAAGTATGCTTCCATGTGCCATTAACATTTTTGGTTACTTCTATTTACAAGTCTTTTTATTTGCCTTCTTTTTCCTCATAGGGAACACTATTTTATCCAGTGTCCCCATTCTGCTCAGAATCAAAACAGTTTGCTCTTGAGAGCAAAGGCCTTATCCACTGCAACTTCAACATGTTCCTTTTGCTTCATTACTTCTCTTCTTTTATACTGTTTCATAGTTTTCATAAGATTCTGAATTACTCTAATGCGGAACATTCTACTTCTAATCTCCTCAAACTGCTTCTGTCTTCTTAAGTTATTTCTGTGCTGTTCTTTTTTTACTTAGTGTCATTCAAGTTATGTCCTTTCTTAGCTGTTTTAAAACATTCATTTTTCTTTACTTGATCATGCTCACTTTGCAGTTTTCCACATGCAATGTTAAGAAATGTATTTGTTTTCTCACCAGCTGCTCTTTTTTCTTTCACCAGATTGTCTAAATTTTTCACATTTTGTTTCTCAGTTGTGAGTACATAACCTTTCTTCTCTTTATTTCTTCTTTGACTTTTTGTGAGCTTTCTTATTTTCTTCTTTCAGGTATTAGTACATATCTACAAACAGAAAACAAATAATTACATTTCCCTTAGGTATGTAGCAAAAGGACAGTTTAACAATTGTCAAACATATTTTCCAGTGTCAAGTTGAGCTGACGTTTAAAATTACACAGTTAGTCTCAGCAGTAAAAGGTCTGACCCATGTTTAAAGCACTACTTTTCTGGATGGGACACTAACTTGTCTCAGCAGTTGCCTGCATACGTGAGTGAGAGTATCAGTTAGCAACTGGTTCTGATACTGCACTATACACAGCTGCTGTTTGGATGTGTGCATAAATGTGTAAGATGCCTCCTTCAGTCTTTAACTACGTGTCTAAGAGCTTCTATCCTTTTTTAACTAGGTAGATGAGTTGCAGTGTGTGTGGGACTCTGCATATATAACTGAGTATGGGGTCTGCCATTGAACATCTAAGTTCATGAAACTCAAGGCGTGTCTCACCTTTTTATCTGCAGCCTAGGCGAGGGTTGAGTTTTGTGCAGTAACGGGCACGTTGAAGTCTTGTCAAGGAAGTGTTATAGTGCAAAGTCGAGCTGACGTTTAAAACTACACACTCAGACTCAGCAGTACTAGGCCTGAGCCATGTTTAAAGGACTACTTTTGTGGATGGGAGATTAGCTTGTCTCACCCATTACACTACATATGTGAGTGTGTGTATCAGTTAGAAAGTTGTTCTGATACGGTAGTATATACAGCTGATGTTTGCACACATGTATAAGGGGATCTTTCAGTAGTTCCTGACTACTTCTCTGAGTGCTTATATCCTCTTATTAGTAGGTAGATGAGTTGCAGTATGAGTGTGACTCTGCATATATAACTGGGCATAGGAGCCTGCTAGTGCACATCTAAGTCACTGAAACCCATAAGGATATTGCCTTTTAATCACATAGCACAGTGGCTCATAGCCTACATACAGCATAGGTAAGGGGCGAGTTTTCTGCAGTAGCAGGTCAGTTTAAACATATCAAGCAGATTTTCTACTGCAAAGTTGAGCTGATGGTTAAAACTATACACACAGTCTCAGCAGTGCTAGGCCTGACCCTTGTTTAAAGGACTACTTTTCTGGATGGGAATCTAGCTTGTCTCAGGATAATTGAGTGTGTGTGTCATTTAGGAACCAGTTCTGATAATGCAGTATGCACAGCTGCTGTTTGGATGTGCCCATGAATGTATGACTGTCTTTCACTGTCTGACTGTGTCTGAATGCTTCCGTTCACTTATAAGTAGGTGCATGATTTACAGTATTAGTGGAACATCACATATGTAACTGGGCATATGGGTCTGGCAGGGCACATGTAAGTCACTAAAACTCTTAAGCACATGTCTCACATTTTAATTACATAGCACCATGGCTCGTGTCCTACCTATAGCCAAGGTAGGAGGCCATTCTCTGCAATAAGAGCTCAGTTTACCACTTGTTAAGCAGCTTTTGCACTGCCAAGTCAAGCTTATGTTTAAAAGTACGCACTCAGACTCAGCAGTACTAGGCCTGTCCATGTTTTAATAAGTACTTTTCTGGATGGAAGACTAGCTTCCTCCAGAAGTTGCCAACAAATGTGAATGAATGTACCAGTTAGTAACTGGTTCCGATTCTGTAGTATGCACATCAGCTCTTTGGGTGTGTGCATCTGTGTATGAGCGGCTCTTTCAGTGTCTGACTGCCTGTCTGAGTTCTTCTATCCTCTTATAAGTGGGTGCATGAGTGTGACTGCACATGTAACTGTGCATAGGGGCATGCCAATGCACCTCTAACTCAGTGAAACTGTCAGACATGCCTCACCTCTTAATTGCATAGCACCATGGCTGATGGCCTACCTACAGCCTAGGTAAGGGGTGACATTACCCAGTAAGAGGTCAGTTCAAGACTTGTCAAGCAGGTTTTCTGCTACCAAGTTGTGCTGATGTTTAAAACTACACTCTCAGGCTCAGCAGTAGTAGGCCCGACCCATCTTTAAAGAAGTACTTTTCTTGATGTGATACAGCTTGTCTGAGCAATTGCCTTCATATGTCAGTGAGTGTATCAGTTAGCAACTGGCTCTAATACTGCAGTATGTACAGCTGCTGTTTGGATGTGTGCATAAATGTTTGAGTGGCTCTTTCAGTGTCTGCCTTCATGAGTGCTCCTATCCTTTTACAAATAGGCACATGAGTTGCATATGTTGGGGACTCTGCATATCCAACTGAGCACAGGAGTCAGCCATTGCACATCCAACCTAGTGAAACTGTCAAAGACCTGTCTCACGATTTAATCATGTAGCACCATGGCTCATGGCCTTACCTGCAGGGTGGGTGAGGGGTGACTTTTCTGCATTAAGAAATCAGTTTGACTTGTCAAGCACGTTTTTTAGTGCCAAGTGCGGCTGACATATATAAAAAGACACACTCAGCCTAAGCAGTACTACACCTGACCCATTTTGAAAGCACTACTTTTCTAACATACGTACTCCGTGACTATAGAATATGTACTACATAACTGAAAACTTTTACATGTAAATATGTGATATATATTGTAGTCTACTATTTTTACTATGAATTCTAGGACTTGTAGTATACATTTACAATGATATCAAGGAATCTTATAATACCAATAATTAAACAACAATCTTTCCGTACAGAAGTACATCACATAGATCTATGTGAAATATATAAGTAGACCCACCAATTGGTGAAAAACTGTGCACTTTACTATTTCTAGTATGAATTCTGGGACTAGTAATAGAGAGCTAAAATGGAACAAAAGACTCTTCAAGAGCCAAAATTTTATTTAAAAAAAAAAATCATTCTGTACATATACACATCACACATATATCTCTTAAATAAATATATTTCAAGAGCTACACAGCCACTCACAGCCCTGTATTTCACATAAATTGTTGTACACCAGACATTTACATTTTAAATTGTCTTTTTTATATAATGTTATATGTTTTAAATACCTGTAAAATGAGTTTGTTGTTCAAAATCTGTTTTTCTCCTCTTAATAGATACTTTAAAATCTCTCAGTAAATATTAAAACTCAGCATAAGAATGGCATGCCACTGTCACACCAAGCAACCATTAATGGCAACCTTTTCAACTTTACACTCTCATACTGCAAAAGGCAGCGAATCAAAACATGCCTTCAATGTTTATCTTTCTTTACTGCAGTTTGAATGGCTATGGTTCCTTAACCCTTTCTTCACTTCTCTGAGTAACTTAAAATGTTCAGCTATCTATCGTTCGCAAACCCTCAGCAATGGCCCTCATGTAACTTTGCAACAAATTTGCGAATAGTTATGGGGATCCAAAAACATAGCTAACTTAATTTTTTTAAACTTTACAGTTAGTACTTGAGTTTTTATTTGAAGTGCAGTATATCTCTTTAATATCCTACCTTGAATGCTCCTTTGGCAGGGTTTCTGTGGCAACCCAGTAGAATCACTAGGTCAAAAATGCAACTTATGTTTTAGAAACTGCACATTACTGTGCAACTGAAATTCAGCAGGTTTGCTTGACTCTCAGCAAATGTAACCATATCAAAGAATGCATTTGTTTTTTTTATTTCAATCACAGCCAATCGCATATGTACGTTCTTAGTTTCAGTAATCACATCCTAATTTTAAGTATATGCATATTAAAATCGTCCAATGGAATTTATATTTTTTTCCACACAAGTGCTCCCTCTATTTTAACTGCCTTTCACTATTGAAATATCTCATTCTGGTGCAGCATTCTCCTATGAGGTATTCATTATTCTCTTCACAATGCTCAGTGTGTGGACTGTAGAGCACAGCTTTGTGTTTTGGGAAAGTGAGTATGCTAGAAAGAGTGACATTAACAGGGCCTTGGGTTTGTCAAATATAGAAATAAAATTGCTTGGCCAGGGAGGTTTAAAGTGACATCAATTGCTGCCTTTGTTTAAAAGCATTAGAGATTACCAGCAACCTCACCTCATGATTTTGCACTGAGGTGGTATTGACAAGGGCACAATTGGGTAGGACTGGAGAGCCTAATGAAGGATACCTTTGCACAATTAATGACACTTTTTCCTCACACTGCCTTGGATTCTCAAACATATGCCAAAAGGCAGTAATGGAAATGGTCAAACAAATTCTGTCCAAAGATAGACAAAGACAGGAAACATGTTTATGCAATAGTTTCAGCATTCCTTAGAGACCACAACATGGGCTCTATCTACAGTAACCTGTGCTTTGATATGGATGGAATTTATAGAAGTGATTCACTTCACAGACAAAGGCAACAGGGTGTTTCTCACCAACTTAAAACACTGCATCCTATATTATGCGTAGTTATCATCCACTACACCATAAACACAAAGGCTCTTCATGGAGCCATTCTATTAACCAAACACTAGTTAATATTATTTAACATTTTTTTTTTTTTTTGCCCTTTTCAGAATTTGCAAATCCGTCGCGAATAGACAAAACAAAAGCAGACATTTCAATTTACACCACCACATTTAAAATGTACAAGTGCTTAACTAATTCTGTGCACCACAATGAGTGCATTAATGCAAGTTGTTGTCTGAGTGTCAGTGGATCTGTGAGTGGGTGTCTGAGTGTCTGTTAGTGGGTGCATGAGTGTCTCAGTGGGTACATAAGTGCCTGGGTTGATGTGTGAGTGGGTGCGTGAGTGTCTCAGTGAGTCTGTTAATGGGTGCATGAGTGTCTCAGAGGGTCTGTGAGTGGGTGCATAAGTATCTAGGTCGGTCTCTGAGTGGGTACATGTCTGAGTGCCTCTGTGAATACGTGTATGACTGTCTGGCTGAGTAAGTGTGCTAATGTGTTTTTTTATTTTTTTTTATTTGTGAATTCACCGCAGCGGTATACAGGGGGTTGCGCTGGGCGTCGCAGTGGATTTGCGAATATCCATGTTGTGAGGGGGGGAAAAAAGAATGGGTGCATGAGTGAGTGGGTCTGTGAGTGTGAGTGAGTGGGTGCATGACTGGCTAAGTGGGTCTGTGATTGGGTGCATGAGTGAGTCTGGTCCTGGGTGCATAGGTGTCTTAAAGGGTCTGTGAGTTGGGTGCATCAGTTTCTGGGTGGGTGCATGAGGGGGTCTTTGAGTGGGGGTGTGCGTGTCTGAGTGGGTCTGTGGATGGGTGCGTAAGTGCCTGGGTGGGTCTTTGTTTGGGTGTGTGTGTCTGAGTGGTTCTGTATGTGGATGCATGAGTATCTGAGTGAGGTGTTTGTGTGTGCATGATTTTCTCAGTGGGTCGGAGTGGGTGTGTGAGTGTCTTGAGTGGGTTTGTGAGTGTGTGTGTGTCTGAGTGCCTCTGTGAGTATGTGCACGACTGTCTGGGTGGGTGAGTTGGGTGCATGAGTTGGTCTGCAACAGGGGGCATGAGTGTGAATGGGTCTGTGAATGGGAGTATGAGTGTCAGTGAGTCTGTGAAGGGGTGCGTGACTGGCTAAGTGGGTCTGTCAGTGTCGGTCTATGACTGGGTGCATGAGTTTCTGAGTGGCTGTGAGTTTCTAGGTCTGTGAGTGATTGGGTGAGTCTGAGTGGGTGCTTGAGTGTGAGTGGGTGTGTGAGTAGATCTGTAAGCAGGTGCATGAGTGGGTCTGTGGGTGGGAGTGTAAGTGTTCGGTGGGTCTTTGATTGGGTGTATGTGGGTCTGTGACTGGGTTCATAAGTACCTGAGTGGGTCTGCGAGAGGGTACTTGAATGGCTACGTGGGTCTGTCAAGGGGTGTATGAGTGTCTGAGTGGGTCTGTGAATGGGTGCATGACTGAGTGGGTGAGTGAGTGTGCTAATTTGTTTTTTTTTTTTGCTTTTTGCTGGCTATTGGCAAATTTGTTGCAGTGCTAGACGGGGCCGCACTGAGTGTCGCAATGGATTCGCAAATACCCACCTTGTGAAAATAAAATGTGTTGCAACGCTAGACAGGGCCGCGCTGAGTGTCGCAATGGATTCGCAAATACCCACCTTGTGAAAATAAAAATACTTTCCCGATTTTAAAACTCATAGCCTGTCATTATAAGCCCTTAGCTAAATAATTTATGGGGTCAGAGTATTTCACTCTGACCCCTAATTCCACCTTTCAGATACGTTTTCACCACATTTCAGCCCTAGAGACCATTCCTCGCAATAGAAAATGGCGGCCACAACTTTCAGATCAGGTTGCGACCAGCCAATAAGTGTGTCAGTGGCTTGAGGGTTCATGAGTAAATTTGCAAAGTGTTTGCACCTCCAGAAATCTATTTTTAGTTTTCTTTTAATATTTCAAAAATCACCAAAAGGATTTACACCACATTAAAAACATGCATTTGCAATACAATAGGTCTCACATTTGCTTGAATTAGAGCTATTGGCATTGTAAATGCATAACTGGACTTTTCTTGCCACATAAATTGGTCAACTCTGCCACATAAATTGGTTCTCCCTCCATATAACTAAAGCATTTCCTTTTACCTTCTTCCTCTATTTGCAGCAAAAGAAATGACTATATTGCCACAAACATTTGTCTCATCCCATGTCCCAAGGGACACCTGCTGTGCCTTTTGTACATAGTAGTAATGCACAAGGGAGTGTCTAATGCACAGGGGAACACCCCACTTCACTTTCAGACTTCAATAGTGTACATAGAAGCACAGAGTGACATGTATGACAATATGTAGCAGTGCACTGGGAGATCTGCCAGGACCAGTGCACAAGGTGGCATCTGACTCTGAGGCTTCTAGCAAGTATAGAACAGCATACTGTGAGACAGTTACCTCTATTGGTGTACAGCAAGACACCTAGCTTTACTGTACATGATGATATGTACCTTATATAGAAATTAGGGAAGTGTCTGTTCATGAATATATCTGCCTAAGTCATTGTACGGTGTACGATGGACACCTGATGTTCAGAATGGCATCTGGCAGATAGACACAACAAGCGTACACAGAAGTGCCAACATTTCACTTATGCAGGGAGACAAGTGTACAGGAGCTATCTACCTCAGTAAGTACATAATGGGACATTTCAGATACAAGGGCTCATAAAACTTAACTCTGCTTATTAACAGTTATTGTATATGGAGTTATAAGCTGTGTATATCAGTGCATCTTACAGAGTACTTGGGCGGAGGGGATGCTTGACAGTGCCCAGGGTGCAGCTGAAAGGAACTCACCTGTGCTGTACGAAATGCAAGCCTGTTCGTGCACACGACATGTTTATAAACTGGAACACAGTGGCCAGTGTTACAGCCTTAAGTGCCAAGGGAAGACCCACCTAGAGGTGCCTAACAGGACATGGACACATTCAGCGCCTATAAACAATAAAAGAGCAACATAAGACGCTCTGTTAAAAACAAATATTAATATGTTTGGTACATCCACAAAGCGAACTCCAAGATGTAATGCAAGTTTATAAGCCCGTTCTAGGCACTAGAAATGACTCGTGAATGTGCAGGCAAATCACCTCTTCCTGTGGACATTTTCAATGTATTAATCACTATACCATGTTTTAGGAGCCCTTTATACCACGCGTCTGTCGATGTAAACACTGTAAATAACATGTTTGTGTTTACACTGCCAGGCACATACTCCAGCATTAATAAACGAGTCACTGCAGAGTTGGCCTGTCGGGACACATCTTAGTTCTAACATCTTTTGCTGTCCCCATCGGAAGGCTTTCATATATTCTAGCATAGAAGGAAATAGTTTAGACATAACAGAAGAGAATAGCAGCACGCAGCACACCACCTATGTAATCGGAGGATCCGTTCCAGAGCTGCAGCAACATGCCCATCATGTGCTGGGCTAGGGATCGTGCGCCAGGGCTGACTACCAGTCTACAAACAGAGCTGTGATTCCCATTCCACGGAAAGTGCTTCAGATAGAAAGGAAGCATCAAGGTCTTGTGCTTTTCACACTATTATAAGCCCTCGTTTGTTAATACGTTTGGTGTCATGTCAATTAACGACGGTCCCTTCGAGATGAAATCAGACTTTGGGATAGCTACAGTCTCATTTTGTGCTCTCGTCAGTGGTGACCGAGTATCTGTTTCAGCGTTTGGAAAGTAGTTTATTTATTACAGAATGTATTGACATTACACTAGGCACGGAATACTTTCAGCACAAGACTACCAGGAAAATATCAAGGAGTGGGTGATCTGATTTCTCTGTTAAGGCACTTGTATGAAGCGCTCAACGTAACTAGCAAGTTAGCATGTGCTGTAACATACAGAGCTGCAGACTTTGGGACCAGGGAAGCGGGTTCAAGTCTGGTGTTGGCTGTATTAAAAAAAAAAAAAAAAAACATCCTGATCTTAAAATAAACTTGTAATAAATAAAATTAAATAAACAATGGTAATTAAAAGGCAGAAGTAAGTCCACAAAGGAAGCACATTAAAATCGAATGAAGAACGAAGCGATTGGCACGTAGCGACATGGGAAGGCACAATGGTACTTAGGCTCCGGGACGAGGCCCCCAGTAAACACAACAATCCTAAACATAAAGCCCAGACAAAAGTAACACACACAACAATCCTAAACATAAAGCCCAGACAAAAGAAACAAGGAAGAGGAAGAAACGACATACGGCCACGCAGAGCAAAGCGGTGAGGCCAAAGAAAAAAAAATATTGAACCACACTAATCTATATGGCCGATCATACAATCTTTCATGTAACAAGGTCAGTCTGCAAGGCAGTATCAAAGCAGTCTCAAAGCGGGACAAACAAGAAGCATTTTCCTACCAATCTAAGGGAATCTTGAAAGGCAGGCCAAGGAAGGAATGAAAGTGATGGGGTGGTTAAAGCTCACAGATGTAGATTACAACATGTTGAAGTCAGTGATTGCACGCTGCCTAGCTCAACCTAAACGTGAAGTGGAAGGTAAAAACATTCACAAGTAAAAACGCTAAGATTTGCCCTTGGCCAATTTAACAATTTGTTAATTCTGACGACCTGGCTGGGGGACCAGGAGGTCTTGGTAATATCTGAAGAAACTATGAAGTGAAAAATCTTACAAAATATTTAAATCTATTATTAAAAGGTGTGCTTTTGCTTATATTTTACCCTCGCTTATGCGGGAGTTGAAAGCCATCGCTTTCGACTTCCTGCCAGAAAACCACATGCCAACGCCTGGTGATTATTTTAAGGCAAGCACTTTTGCTGGTTCTGCAGTAGCAGTTTCATGAAAACTGAAATGACATGGCCACATTTTGAATGACCCCTGTAAGGCCTTTAAGGGACCTCAATACAAATACACTACAGGTAAATCGCGCTACCCACTGCAATGGCACTAGTCTCAGTAGACTAGTGGAGCTGCTATGGCATCACAAACAGTAAGCCAGGGCCATAGGCCTTATATGCCAACAACCAAAGACAGTCTGGACCGTGCAGAACTCTACTCTTCGATGCACCCGGAAGACAACTGAACCACTCATCCTGTTGTCTCCTTAGGGCTCAACCGTGGTGGAACGTTTCTCTGGGCGGACTCTGGGGTGTTTTTATTGGTGTATGTTTACTAACTCTTTGTGAATCAGGCCTTCATCTCTGAATAACTTTACCTGAATCTCCTTCAAAGAGACACTGACACCAAGGACCATGTAAGCACCTGCCCCCCTTCCCATGCTAAGTCATTAAAAAGTTATCTCTACCACAAATTTCCTTCTGACCCGTACTTGTGCTCAGTTGTGGTAATTGTCTGGTGCTACATGCCTTGTGCTGCAGCTTCGTCATTGTGGTAAGCAGAGTATGCATTTTTGGCAACAGAGATTCACATTTTTGCTGTTCACAAAGCCGTCTTCATCTGAAAAAAGTAATGTGCTATTGCACAGCAGGGCTGACATTCCTTATTTTTGGACGTGGCAGCAAAAATCATTAATCTATATTACAGTATGTATATTCATAGATCTCATAAAACTGACAAAATTTACGAAATGTCTGAAAAGCTGATACACTTGCATCGTTTCAGTCCCACCACCAAGAGTTGTGTATTTAAAAACATTTTTTTACTACTTTCTCAATGAGGAATTTTCCTCAGTCTTTAATGCTGTGAAACGAAGGTGTGATGTGTAGGGGGTACATACATGTACAACTTGTTTTTACTTATTTACATTACTCAAATTAACAATTTGAGGGAAAGGTTATAAAAGTGATTAACCGCATATTCATACAATTTGTAAACAAGTATTGAAGCCAGGATAAGAGTCTGGCTCCAGTATAGCCAGTCTAGACCACTCCACCCTCCTAGTTAGAATGAGAAAAACAAAACAACAAACCTCAACAAGCAATGGCCTGTTAGCTGAATTTTCGGTACTAGGTAAACGAGCTCCTGGTGAAATGGAACCTAGTTGGGGGTCACAATAAGCCATGTGAATTCTAAAACAATTGCAAAATAATAACTGAAATCATTTTGATTTCAAGAATATACCTAGCAATCAGGAACAAATCTATGGAACAGCACGGGACGGAACGTGTCCAGTACCTAAGCTTTTTTGGCTATTGTTTTATAGCATGCAGCTTTAAGTCTGGAAGATAATAAATCTGGTTTCATGTGTTCCCATCCAAGAGGGGACCAGCTTGCATTTCACTTTAATATGCTTTGATGTATACAAGCTTTCTGAAAAGCAAGCTACAAAAAAGGCGGAGTAGGCAAAACTGTGCTAAGTAAATATAGCGGGAGAGTGCGGGAAAGAGACAAAATATTTGAGAGAAAAAGAAAGAGAAGAGTGAGCGAACTAAAGGAGACAGGGTACAAGAACAAGAGAGCAAAACGAGAGAGGGTAAAGATAGCAGAAAAGAGAGAGACATAGAGACTGAAAGAAAGAGGAAAGAAGGCACAGAGAAGTGACATCGAAAGAGGAGACTAAGCTGGAGGAAATGGCTGGAAAGAGAAATGTGGAAGGAAATGATGAGAGAAATTCGACAGAGGGAGGAGCCAAAATTAAGGAAAAGAGAGTAAGGGAAAATGCATGAGAGAGAGGAGAAAGAGGTGGCAGGAAAGGGGAGCAAGGGAGTTTGTTAATATAGTGAGAAAGGAGAAAGTGCAAGAAGCGATAACAGAGAGAGAGGGGATGAAAGAAAAAGAAATTGAGAGAAGTGAAATGTGAAAAGTTGAGCAATAAAGAACAAGATTGGTCACTGAGTGAACAGAAAGAGGCGAGACTGAGCCAAGATAAAGGATACCCGTTACAACTAAGAAAGAATAAATAAGGAAAGAAATCAATCGAATCAAAAGGTAAAGGAGTAAAGAGAAGCCAGCGTGGAAAGATGGAATGAGGACGTGAAGATTCCTTAGAAAATAGGATGTTGAGGAAAATAGAAAAACATGACCCAATAAGAGGCCAGAGGAATAAAATCGACACAAGGAGAAGAGGACAGAGATGTGAAAGTACCTCTGAAAAATATGGGAGGGAAGAAACCAAGAGGAAAAAAAGGGAAGAAAAAAGGCGATGGATGTGTGGCCAGGAGGAAGAGTATCCTCCGAGGGCTCTGTGGAAATATTTGCTTTCGCAGCCTCCATCTGCCATGCGTTAACTGCAGTGTGTGACAGACTGCACCGAGCAGGGCGTACCCCTCTCAGGTCTCCCCTCAGACTTTGTGCCCGTGCTCCCTACAATTAATGACACATGCTGGTGCGAAACATTTGTACAGTGCATCCAAAATTCTGTATTTCTGCCTTTTACGTTCTCGTCCAGAAGAAAAAAAAAAGGAAAAATAAAAAGCAAAACAGTTGACGTAAGCAAGCTGATTCAAAGCGCCACAGACGCCATGAGTGTAAGCGCAAAGGAGAGAGACACAAAAAAAAAAAGTTTGCTCGCAGTCAAACATATTGGCAAATGTGCAATTATCCATGCAGTCTGCAAGGCGGTAACAAAACCGTCCTAAGGAGGTACAAACGTAAAGCATTTACGAATGACATCAAAGGATTTTTGAAAGGCAAGCCCATGAATGAGTGAAAGTGATGGGCTTGAGGTGGGCGTGGTTAAAAGCCCACATAGATACCAAGACGCCGGAAAAGCAGTGCTTGTGTGCTGCTATACTCTACCTAAAAAGCACTCTTTCTGGACCAAGAGCTACCTTCCTGCTAAATTTGGTGTAATTCCGTCCCACAGTTTGTGCTGTAGTTGTGTCTAAAATCCCTACAGGAATTAAAATGAGAAATGCACTTTTCTTTGACACCCCCTGCTTTTTTTTTTTTCTCGGCCCCTGCTTGACATATCTCCCCAAGACTTCGCTTGTGCAACAAGAATTACTGGCACTGTTTTTTTTGAAAAAAAATGTGAAGATCGGCCAAACTGCACCAAAGATATAGGCAAGTCAAAAAAAGCTTTTCCTATGTAAACAAATTCCTAACTACTGGTGACCGCAAGTAGGTCATATATATGTGTGTGTGTTTTATATATATATATATAGATATATATTTTTTTCTTCACTGAAAAAAACAAAGGTTAAAGTCACATTATAGTTAGAAGTTGAATAAGGTAAAAAATTAACGTTAACGAAAAAAATAAACCCTGAGGATCATCAGTTATAGTTTATTGAGCTGATTACAACATGCCCATGCCATGCACTGCTTATGATCTTACATTTTACATGACTCATTTTAAATGACACTGATGACATCACTGACATCCTAAATGATGAAATTGATGACATCATTGGTGATATCATAGAATCATTGAAGTATTTTGAACATGCTACAGCTGTGGACAAAGTTCTATTCATGTTTATGGGATTACATTTTAAAGATTTCACATGACCCACAAGAGTAGTCCAAGAGGTTGACAAATATAAATTTGCCACTATAAAGACACCTTCTGTTAGGCTCTGTGAACAATGCTCCATAGTTTAGTAACATAGACTACACAGATTCATGAGATAGCCATAATGATCTACAACTTTATAGGCATGCTCTCAAGATCAGTATGATATTAACCATCTCTAAGTAAGGCACCCATACCTTGTAAATATTCAATAATCTACTATGCCTCAAAGTGTTTAGTGAAGTTCTAGAAATAAGCATACACAGCCTATAGAATTTGTTTATAATATTGTATTACAACTATTAAACATGAGCACATATCTAGATTACCACTGATTATCAACAGTAGCTTTGGCCTTTCGCAGAGATTTTTTAGAATAGGCTTTAGCTTTAAACCACAACCTACTCTCAAACATACCTCTGCTCTCCACATTTGGTGCAAGCAGCCTCTTACTTGTTTAACACAGAGTACTTCTCCCACCCCAGCCTTTAGTGATTTGTAAACAGCACATCATGTACTATAAAAGGCACCGGTGTTGTCAGTGACGTCATCTAAGATTACATCAGTGTCATGAGTGATAATGTGTGTCTATATTTATGTGTGTGTGTGTGTGTGTATATGTGTAATATATATATATATATATGTGTGTATATATATATATATATATGTGTGTGTGTGTGTCTGTGTGTGTGCCAGTAGGTAAGTAGGTATAGTTAGGACCTAATTTCCATAGAAAAAGCATTTTTGCCTTTCCTGTAGCCTGTATCTTTGGCACAGCTGGACGAATCTTCCCAAAAAATGCCTTCTAGAATCTTGTTGTGCATGGAAAGTTTTGTGGTGATCAGGCAAGCGGGGTCTGAGAAAAAGGGTGGGGTCAAAAATAGTGCATATCTAATGTTAAGACTCTTTACACACGGCTGCATCCCAAACCGCTGGACAGAATTACACTAAATTTGGCAGAAAGGTACCTCTTGGTACGCAGATATGCCTTTTTCCTATTTGGTGTAAATCGATTCAGTAGAAAAGGAGAAATTAAAGGAAATCCAAATATGTATGTATAGGGTTGCAACAACTTTACAAATACCAATGATCTTGTGCAAACATCTGATTGGCTGCCAACACTTCAACCAGGAAGTGTTGTCAGCCATTTTGAGACTCTGCGTCAGCCGACTCTTAAAACAAAAAAACAAAAAACATTTAAAAAAAAGAAAAGGGGTCAGGGTACCTTTACCCTACCCCACTAGCCTTGGTGCAAGGGTCCCCGAGGGCTAAAAAAAAGCATCTTTTTAAAAAAAAATCATAGTGAAAATCACGACTATTTGCAAATTTCTGCACAATTTAAAAAAAAGAAAAGAAAAACAAGTGTGGTCTCCCGAGCTTGCTTTTCATTTTGCCCCAGGATGGGCCAGGTTCCGGTGACATTGCCATAAAATAGGAGGGGAGTGCATGGGGCCCAACTCATAGGGCTTAACAAAGCCCTGGAGACAGCCACCTCCCCGAGGGCTCTGCTAACTATGAAGGGTGAAAGTTTATAAGTTGATGGGGGGGGGGGATTATGCAGCCCCCCTCCCCCACAACCCCAGAGACCTCCACCTCCCCGGGGCTAAACATCTAAAATTAATGCAGGCTGTCCACCTCCCCCTGCAGCCCCAGGGACTGCTTCTCCCAGGGGCAATGACTTAGAAATATGGGGGGGGCACGCGGCCCCCCTGCGCTGTGGGGACTGCCACCTCCTTGGGGAAAATCATACAAATTATGGGGGGGCACTCTGCCCTCCCCCCCTCCCACAGCCCCGGGGACCACCACCTCCCCGGGGCGAAAATAAATTAATATAGGGGGTCAATCGCAGACCCCAAGCTGCAGGGACCACCACCTCCCCGGGGCTAAGTTCAGCGATAGAGGGGGGCTGCTCGCCCCCCCCCCCGTGGAGCCACAGTAACCGCTCCCACCAAGCGAAAGAAAACATAACTGCACTTTCTGCAAGCGGGAGCTGTCAAACAGTACCCGCTTGCAGAAAGCGGAGCTTTCATCTGTTTCCCTGCACACAAATATGCGTGCAGGGAAACAGATGAAAACATTGCTTCCGTAAGCAGGGAACTGCAATTTAAAGCAGCTCCCTGCTTGCAGGAGCAGTGCTGGCTCCCCCAGGAGTCAGGCGTCGCCTGGGACTGCGGGACCTTGAGACTCCCTCTGCGTTCCCCATAAACATTTCCTCAGCGTCCTTTACACAGATATACTGTAGGTGATGCAGTATACATTCACCCAAGGAGGTAGCACTCTGGATAAACATTTTGCACAAAACAGTGGTCTCTTCTTGGATAAATACATATGGCAGGATTCATTCTGGTATGATGGACATTTTACACAAATTAAACCTCCGCCACCGCCGAGGTTTAATTTCTGTAAAATGACATGTAAAGCAAATGCAGGCGCCCACATTCAAGCTGCACTTCTGTAAAGTACTAATCAGCCTAACTTTATGCGCATTGCCAAGGCAAAGGAAGTGTGTTTCTCTGCAATGCCACCTTGAAAAGTTATCTGTGATCCTTGATGGAGGTGGATGCATCCTTGTCTTTTTCAAGCTCAATATCACAAGTAGTGACTGTGACGAGTGGGTTCTTTGTTGTCAAAAAACTGCTTAGCACAATGCTACTAAAAGTTGCAAGCAAGCCTAAAAAATAAACTAGACTGCATATGTAAAGTTTCAGAATTACTTCATGAGCAGCTGAAAGACCCATTTATGTTCACATGCTAATGGGAACCTATAAACAAATATATAACCAATAGAATATATCTTACTCTACATAAGTTTTCTTTGCATGCTCTCTGGCTCACAAAATAAATATGCCCAACAAGCCAAGCAAAAAACATCTTCCTTATGTACTACTGTGCAAAAAAAAAAAAAGTGACCTAGCAGTGAGCTACACAAACTACTGTATGGAGTACGTGATAATTGGCCATTAGGAAAAAATAATCATTTTTCATAACTATGATTGGCTTTCATTTGCTTTGGGCTTCATATGTAGCACATTCCTACTAAAAGTAGCAAAGAAGCCCAAAAAATAAACTAGACTGCATATGTGAAGTTTCAGAATTACTCCCTACATGAACAACTAAAAGACATGTTTATGGTCACATGATTATATAAACCAAAAAGCAAATTCAATAGATAAAAAAAGAAATCACAATAAATCTGATTGCCACTCTGTAGTTATAGTTGGTATTTCCAAACAAAGGGATTCATCAGATACTATTGCCCTATTAACTTTACACCCATTTGACTAAACACCACAAAACTTCCCATATGTATAGCATTTTTTACATTTTGAGATGATGTCAATATTTGTGGTGAATTCTTAAGGAAGTGCAAAGATAGAAGGGGGTCTGAAATGTCTTTTTACCACCAATGCATCTTTCATCGACTATTATGTTTGACTTACCATGAAAATGGCTGAATGAATTTACATGAAATTTGGGAGGGATATACATTATGGTGCAGAGATTATGCTTTATGAGTACTGCTGTTCAGGAAGATAAGTATTTTTGAAAAGTTATAAGGCATTTAAACTTAGTGATATTTGTCACTGCTGCACTTTTGCAGAATTTCAAAACATTTGTGAAATCACTACAGTACATGGCTATAAACTTATTTAAAAAGAATACAAAAATATACATTTCCCTACCCTATCTCAACACTGAACACAGCCAAAGTGTAGTAAAAACAATATGGCTGCATTTTCATTCTCTAAAAACCACCATTACTCAATTATATACTGACTTGTTGTCACCATGTACCATGGTATACTGCAAAGTTATCCATTCCCCTAAAATATAACTAAGGCCTAGCTGTATTATAGGTTTGCTCTCCTTTGCGTTACTCATGGTGTTGCTTTGGCAATGCAATACTTAGGTCAGATTTTCAAAGGAACGCAAAGCCACCATGCATGGGTCTCCATTGATTGGTAAATCTGGAGAAATGCAAGGCAGCTCAATTTGCTGTTTTGAGTTACTCTGTATACTACAATCTACATTACTGCTAAATTTCACATACATCCGTATACCACACCACTGTAGCCGCTCCACTGTATTTCACTCTGCCTCTCCACTGTACAAAACTTCACTCTATGCATCTCCAATCTACACATCTCCAATCTACACTAGGGCACTGTACGCAACACCACTGTACAGCATTCCAGTCTACACCATTCTACTGGACGTTATTCCACTGTATGCTATTCCACTCTACTATACACCACTCAACCCTACTCTATTCCACTGTATGCCGCTCCACTCTACGGCCACTCCAGTGCATGGCACTCGACTCTACGCCACTTCATTCTAAACTATTTGATTGGACTCCACTCCAATGTACTCCACTCCAGTGTATGGTTTTACACTCTGCCTCATGCTCCTGCATGCCTCTCCAGTTTACACCACTCCATTATACTCCTATCTACTGTATGCTACTTCACTATACACTATTATACTCTACCTCACTCCACTTTATAGCACTCCTCTGTACACCACTCCACTCTCTATTACACTGTACACAACTCTACTCTGCCGGTCCTCCACTCCTACGCTATTTCACTATTACACTGTATGCAGATCCACTCTGCTCCTCTGCAGTGTACACCACTCCACTATACGCTACTCCAGCATATGCTATTTTACCCTATGCCTTTCCACTGTATGCCACTCCACTCTGCTATTTGACTGTATGACACTCCAGTGTATGCTGTTCCACTCTACATCACTCCAGTGTAGGACACTTCATGCCACTTCATTCTATGCTGTTTGATTGGACCTCCCTCCAGTGTATGCTGTTACGCTTTACCTCATGCCATACCCCAGTCTACACCACTTCACTGTACACCACTGCACTGTACGCTACTCCACTATATGCTATTCCAGTCTGTGCCACTCTACTGCACATCACTCCACTCTCCACTATTCCACTACACTAAATGCTTCTTCACTCTACACCACTCCAGTGTACTCCACTCTATTCTACCCTAGTCCACTGAACGCCACTCCACTATGTGCTACTTAACCCCACTCCACTATACACTACAGTCTACACCTCTCAATTGTATCCTACTCCACTCTATTCTACGCCACTCCTCTGTACTCCACTCTATGCTATTACACTGAATGCAACTTTAATCTTTGCTTCTCTACTGTATGGTATTCTGTTCCACTCCAATTTGTGCTAATGGAGACTCACTCTAGCTCAGATTCCTCTCTACCCTCTCATTTCCCCATTCTGTGGAATGGTCTCCTTCCTCATCTGAAAAGGACCCAATCCAGAGATCTGTACACTGGTACATTTGATCAATTTTTGGGTTCTGAGTCTGGAGATGTGAACAGAGTCAAGAAAGAAACTGACAGCACGTAGGGATGCTACCTATTTTTTTTAAGTTGGAGCCTATTTTAATAGTAATGGTCCCCTTCTTCAGTTGAAATTTCAGCCTTTGCATGTCCTAATAGCATGGTGCTCTCTACACCCAGAGGCGCAACTCAACCCCCATCAGCTCCACCCTTTAAAACATACACTCCCCCCCCATGATAAAAGTGTTTAGTAGAGGGCCCAAAACAGCTAGCACTATCCAGTAATTCTGTAGTCCGTTGCTTAAATCCTTCCAATGGTCTTTCTCCGTTTCATTGAAGCATGCCAAAACTTCAGCATCCAACTCCTTGATTGATGTTATTTTATTAGGTAATATAGGTGTATGGATGGAAAACTCCCCTGCATGGTGACATACGGGCACTATTGCCCTGAGTGCCCCAGCTGCATCGATATCTGGATCTGTTACTGATTTTTGGTCATGAACGAACACTAACCATGCGTGTGCGTGATGACCTAGGCCTGTCTCAAGATAATACGGTCTGCTTAGACCTGGATGGATGGACCAAGCGATACCCTCGTAAAGGTAGAGGGCTGATGCCCTTACCTGGAGTTAAGTGACGTGAGTGCGGTAGTGGCAAATTACCTGTCTTGGGTACAGTGGGATCAGCAGTGTCAACAGATCTCTTTACCTGTCGTTGGAGTGTGGCCTACATGCCCCCTTGTGTAAAGTTCAGTGGCTTTGTACTTAACTCAACCTTGGCCTGCATTTGGACTGTGTGTAGTCCCTGAGAGTGTGTGAAAACTGCATATTCCTACTAGGTTGCACGTGTGTGCCTGTGTGTTGTACGTAGCTTGAAGGCCTGTGGGCACCATTTTGAAAACTCTGGGCATGGAGGTGTGAGAACAGGAAATGTGTATTGCTGTCATTCCTATTGGCTGGGATGAGACACACACTGAAGGGAGAGAAACAAAGCATCCTCTGTGCACATTAAAGTGCTGTTTTGCTCCAGGAAAAGTTACTGGTCAGTGGGGCCTGGGCTCATTGTCAGGGATATGGTGGGACGAATGAGGTTGGCACTACCAGGAAATCTTGATAGAGAGGAAGGCATAGTCATTTGAAGCTTTATGTTACATATTTTTGTGGAAGCTGACAGCCAAGTGGGATCTCCAGTACCTCCCTTAGCCTGTGCTGTGGGCACTTCAAAGGAGCAGACACCTCCAACACAAATTTCAAAGGCTAGAACATTTGTCTTGATTTGGACTTTAAAGATGGGAGCAGGAGTCCCTTTCTTTCTTGAACGGTGCATTGTCTTCTGGAGAGGAAAGATCGCCGAAACGTCTTGTTGCTGGAATCAGGACTGGGGACCAAAGCATGTCTGTCTTCTGTCTCGGTGAGGTGTCTTCACCCAAGAGTTAATACCACTTTCCCTGTGCCTGGAGCACCAGCCTTCTGCCTGCCAAAACCAGTGTAATTGGAGAGAGCCTGAAGGGAGTGAGGCCTAGCAGGAATCTGAGAAAGCTGCCTGCTCTTTTGCAGGAATCTGCAACCACCACCACCAGGACTGCTGTAAAGTTGCAGGCCATCACCCAATGTCCATAGTCCTTGTGTGCCAGAAAGGGGGAGGGGGTGTCAATGGGACTGCTGTTTGTTGCCAGTGCCTTGGAGACTGTGGTGGCTGTCACCCATGGCTGTGACCCCCATAATCCCAGGAGAGGACCAGCAAAACTGTTGGGGCCATCTCCCAGAAGATCTGACCTGATTGGGACTGTCTCCTGTATGTGTGATCCCTTTATGCCAGGAGGGGGCCACTAGGACTGCAAGGGCTTTTACAATGTCAGAGGTGTCCCTACAGCCAGCAGAGGCACTGTGGAACAAGTCCAAATGATGCTTGCAGGAGTGCCACAGCTTCACGGTCTTACCAGCAGGAACCATGAAGGAGCAGCTGCAGCTAGAAGTTGTTGCCATCTGCGACCACCTCAGCTCACAGACCCTACCGACTGCGAGAAGCGCACCATGTGAGCTGAGCATGGGGGAGAGAAGCACCCTGACTCCTGGATGTTTCTGAAGGCTGAAGTTGGGGTAAGGTGGAATCAGGGGTGCTGGCCCCTGTGAGTCTTGTTCTGGCTTAGTGGTTCAGCACATGGAAAGCTCAAAACTTTCAATTCCAAAGCCAGACTTTAATGTGCATCAGTATTGTGGGCAGCACCTGGGGGTTGCCTCCTGAAATTCTCCAGGGACGCAGATTATAGTAAGAAGGAGGAGGTTTGGGGGGAAATGAGAGAACCCACGAGAGGAGCTTTGCTGTGACAAGCGCGAGTGCAGTAGTCTTGAGAGGCTACTTGTGTGTATTATTCAGTGTGCTGTGTTCAGCATGTATAATAAATACTGATTTTTACATTAATGGTGTGTATTGGACTGGGTAATCATCTTGTTGAGGCCACTGTGGTTATTTTGAGTTATGAACCTTCACATACCTTGCACCTACTTCCCTCTAGAGAGCCTTCGACTGCTCAACTTATGCTACCACTGAGGGGTGGTACCTGGCCCAGTTGCTCAGGACCCATAGTAGATTGAGCCCCAGGACATCAGGAGTAAAAGGTCACACACCCCATGTTTGAGCCCAGTAGTTCCAGTTTGCCATGTGGACCTCTGAAATGGGCTCTGACAGAAAGTCTGAAACATTGCTATCTCAACCTCCCCTCCCTTCTTTGTATTTGCCTTTTACACCAATTCGATACAATCCACCGCATGTTGGGCAAAAATCCATTCTGATGACAAAGAATGCTGAATCATATACGAGTCAAAACTGTTATTGTTGGAAGGATGGGACAGTAACTTCTGCTCTTCACATTTGTCTCCATTATCAACCCTGGCCCTTTTCCTCCGCATCAGCATCCCAATTTGTAACATAAATATTGTCTTTGTATCATTTTTGGATCTGTTTCCATTAGGCCTTCTTCTGCTCCATTAAGTAAACAATCTACATCTTCAGCAGTTTCCCTCTTAAGAGTCTTTAACCGTCATGTCCAGTTGTTGGCATATTATGTAGTATACTTGTGCTTTCTTTTCTCCTTCGACTTTCCAACACATCTTACTTAACTTCGTCTGTGGCTCTACATCCTCATAATACATTTCCTTCACATTCGAATTGACTGTTCTTATCTTCTCCCTGAGTAGGTCTTCTTCATAAGAATTGATTTTTCAACATTTCCATTGTGTTCACTTAAATTCTGAAGTACACCACCCAGAAGCCTTCCTCAGTTGGCATTCAGTCTTCCCATCTAGAGCCATATCCTTATCTTGGTCATCCATGAATAAAATAAATACCTTTGTGATAACTAAACTTGAGAGTAATACAAACTTAAGGACACCCAGCAACTGATCATCACAAATCTTCTACAATCATCTGAGACCGCTGGTGCAGTCCTAAATAACGGTGCCTACCTTTCCACTTATTTCCCAATATCCGGACTGTTGTAAAATACAAATAAATCACACTCTGACAACCTTAAGCAAAGAATATAACTATTAATTCAACTGCTCATATCCTGAAAATAAAATTTTCTTTAAAATAATACGCCTCAATAATACTCACACACTGGCAACTCAGTATGTATCTGCTTAATGAGTAACAGTTGAAAAAGGAAGATCCGATGTTTTCTATTCATCCTCAGATGTACTACTAAAATATGTTGACCTGCACATACATCAACTCCATAATATTGACTGCCACACCATTTTAAAGATTAGAAGTTGTGGACTTAGAATAGTAAATCTACACTTCTCTATATGTGCTCGATTTGCCCATATGACTGTAGCTGACATTGTGGAGTCGATATATGCATAGTTCTCTATTATTGACCTTGATGTGTATGTATTTTTTTGTTTGTTCAAGGTCTTTGTTATTAAAGTTCTGCAACAACCATCAATTGAATGAAGGTATCAAGCAAATACAGGAATCAAAAACAAAATCCCCTGCAAACACCCCCCCCCCCAATCCAAACAACCCCAGTCTCCATTTGCATACATAGATACAGCCCATTCACGTTGCTACAGCAGGTTTTCACCAAAAGACCTGCAGGTTATGGTCCCTTCACATGGGCCTCAAGTTCGTGTCTGCATCCACAATGTTCCATTGTTCCAGCAGCTGTATTGCTATTGGTCTGACTGGTGCATAATGCTCAATGCTGGTAGCTTTCAGGTAACCGATCAAAGGGTTCTATTTCTTTATAAAACCTTTCCTCTTGGTGGAGTATGAGTGTCAATTTCACAAATGCCAGGAGCTGTCACAACCTGTAAAACGATTGGGTAGGTGGATGTTCTGTTTTTTATTTTTCCCAGTACAGGGCAATCAGCTCTTTAGCAGTACCTATCCGGTAATTTAAGAAAGTCCTACATATACAGGGCACCTGTTCATTGCTGTCCTGAACTACACCCAATAGTGATAGACCTGGCTCTTCCTGGACCTTGTAACCCAAGATGGCCTTAAAATGGCTCAAAACTTCCCTCCAGAAAGTCATTACCCGAAGACAGTTCCACCATATGTGCAGCATTGTTCCAGGTTGTGACCCGCATCTCCAGCAGGTGGGCCTGTCCTCAGTATATATCAGATGGAGCCTCTTGTAGTGAATGGCCTTGGAAGCCGTTTTCCTGGCAGAAATGTCTGAGATATTTAGAGATACCGCTCCAAGGGCCAGATGTATCATGAAAGGGCCTTGCGAATCGCAAATAGCGATTTTTAAGAAATCGCTATTTCCGAGTCGCAATAGGCCATGTATCAATATTGAGAATCGGAATTAGCGATTTCTTAAAAATCGCTATTTGTGGTTTGTGAGGCCCAAATACTGAATCGCAATTTGTGAGAATGCAAAATGCGATTCGGTAATTGAAAATCGCAAATTTCGAGAACGCACACCTGGAGGAGCCTGATGACATCACAAGCAGGAAGTGAGTCATCCCAGGCAGTTTGCAGGTGCCACACCCAAAGTAGCACTCAGAGAGAGACAGCCCAGCCACAGTGAGCAACTCTGTGAAGAAGACAGGACTGCAGAACCACCATGGACACCTCTGCACAGGGAAAGGAGAAGGGAGAAAGGAAAAGGAAACTAAAGTTTAGTGAGCAAGAGCTGGAGGTGCTCACAGAGGAGGTTGTGAGGAGCCATGACCGTTTGTTTGGGAAAAGCTCACTCCAGGTGCCTGCGAGTGAAAAGCGCAGACTCTGGGCAGACATTCAGACCAAAATCTGCGGTGTTGGAGTAGTGCAGCGCTCTGTGGAGGAAATAAAGAAGAGGTGGTATGACCTGCGGTCCCGTGCCAAGGAGAGGGTGGCAAGACGACTGCAGGAGGCCAGGAGCACAGGAGGCGGCCCACCCACAGAGACACCCTCCACTCCGATGGAAGACCTAGTGGAGTCGACACTCCTCCCAGAAGCAGTCAGTGGGGTCACTGACATCGACACATCAGGCACAACAAGTACCACTAAAGGTAAGTGCAATATTGAAATGTAACCCCATACGTGTATGTACAAAAGCCCCTTAGGAATTAGCAAGTAGGGCAAAGCATTGTGATAAGTAGTCCATTCCACATCTTAGAAGCAGCACAACAATGCCTTTAGGGAGTGGTAGTCCACAAGCCAGAGCTGAAAGTAGCACACCGAAAAAACTATGTGAGACACTCAAATAATTTTAAAGACAAAGCATATATCCACGTTGTTATAGTTTTTTCTACAGGTTTTGGTTTACTTTGTAAACTCTTAAAGGGATAGGTGTTTTCCCTTGTGAGGGCACCTCATAGATTTATTGTGGCTGGTTCTTGTCCTGAGCGCCTTTTTTTCCCCTTATTAACGCACCCCATTAGTGAATATGAAAGTAGCACATAGAATGTAATTAGGCAGAGTGACAGCCAGAAGAACACAACACGCACAACATAGTGATGAGAAGTAACTGTACATTTATTACCATTGTGTGACCTTTGGTGATACATACATTACTGACATGCTGCATATTGTTGTTGCAGGTGGCCCAGGCCCAGCAGCTACTGCAAGTGCAGTTGCGGGGGATACAGAAACCCACCCTGCTTCTGACTCAAACACCAGTGAGTCACAGAATATAGCGCCCATCCGACGCAGGGCTAGGGCAGTACCACTACCAGAACTTAGCCATTACTCTGATGACCTGCAGGATGACTCACACACACCTTCCCCAAGTGGCAGATGCACTGGTATGCAGGAGACCTGGCCACAGCGTAGCACAACACCCCGCAAGATGCCTACGTATGCAGGCGCACAGGCTTTTGAAGCAGGTGAGGGACCATCAATCAGTGTTCGGTGGCCTGGAATCTACTATGTTAAAGCAGCAGCGCCTGCAAAACAAAAAAATCTCAGCGTTACAAAGGCAGATGCAGGCACACAATACAAACATGGGGGGGGGCTGCATCGCCAGCTGGAGTGTCTCAATGTGAACCTCAATAAGCTGCATGAGTGACAGATCCAACCATCGGAGAATACCAGGGAGCTGACTAGTGCAGTGAGGGAACTGTGTCATGAGCTGCGCCACAACAGAGTTAGCCACCACAGGCAGGAGAGACGTTTTATGGGGATGTTTGGCGGTTTTTGACTCTCTGTCAATCGGCTGGCAAATTCAACAGCCCTCATATCGCGCCGTGCAGTGGCCGCACAGGTGGAGGCAGCGCACAGCAGTAGGGATGTGGCACAAGGACTGGTGCAGATCACACATGTGATAGACAATATGATGGGTAACCGCTCTGCCACACCAAGTGAACTGGGACTGGGGGACACTGAGGCCACATCTAGCCTCAGCAGCTTAGCTGTGCCCACAACTGATGCTAGACGTCGCAGTGCCAGGCACAGCACTGGCACTGAGGAAGAAAACAGAGGTGCCAGTGAGGCAACTGCGCACTCAAGTGGCTTGCGTGGGCGGAAGAAATTAGAGTATTGGCCACAGGGGACTGTTAATGTTTGTGCCATACAGGAAACTATGAAGGAATAGTGAAAATCTGTTATCTGCTTTTGTTTATTGTTTCATGTACTTATTGTTGCTACTAGTGAAACTGATATTACCTAACATTAAGGTAATACATTTACTTAATACAAGTACAATTGTCAGTGGATTTGTGTTGCTCATACTTACATCTGAAATGGTTGTGCGTGATGTCAGCACGCCTTTGCCTGCCCTCTGCTGCACTGGTCCTGTCTGCTGGCTGTAGGGGTGTTATGGGATCATCATCCTCATCAGATTCAGAATCACATTTTTCCACAGGTATGCCCCTGGTGGTCGCTATATTGTGCAAGATTGCACAAGTAGCCACTATTCTACATGTTGTCTCTGGGCTGTACTGTAGTGCCCCTCGACTTTTGTGGAGGCACCGGAAGTGACTCTTCAGCAGCCCAAAGGTGCGCTCCACCACATTGTGGGTTGCCCTGTGTGCTGCATTGTATCTCCGTTCAGCAGGTGTTGTAAGATTGAGGTAGGGCATCATCATGTAGGTGCGCACTGCGTAGGCACTGTCTCCTGGAAGGAACAGAGGGTATAATGAGTAACTGAGCCATCTGACATCAGCACGCCATCAATGCACCAGTGTACAGAGGGTCAATACCTAGTAGATATCCTTCACCAAACTCCCCAGCTAGCAGTCTTGTATGAATCCCGCTGTGGCGAAAGATGTACGAATCATGTGTGCTCCCTGGGTACCTGGCCACAAGATCAGTTATAATATAGGAGGCATTGCGTATCACCTGTATATTCATGGAATGTTGGTATTTACGGTTGCAGTACACATACTCTGTGGCTGATGGCGGACAGATTGCAACATGTGTCCTATCTATGGCACCTAGGATGTGGGGAAACTGTGCTATCTGGTAGAACTCAATTTTTGTCTGCTGTATTTCCTGTGGGGTGTGGGGGAATCGGATGTACTGGTGTATCCTACTCAGCATGGCGTTGATAAATGCATTGAAAAATCTGGAGAGGTTACTCTCTGAGACCCCTCCAGCTGCTGCTATGTCCCCTTGATAGCTCCCTGAGGCAAGTAGGTGGAGGGAGCATAATACCTGCACATGGGTGGGTATGCTATGAGTCCTATGTGTTGGGCGCTGCAGTATGGGTTGTAGCTCAGCTATCAGGTGAAGTATCATGGCTGAGTTCAACCTGTACTTCTCAAATATTTCCTCCTCAGTCTGGTCAAAAAGTGTAATGCGCACTCTGAAAATGAGCTCCTGTCTCCTCCTCCCACTCCTCAAACCTGCCAAGATCCTCATCCTCCTCGCCATGACGTAGAGTGCAGCCCTTGTGGAAAAGGGTCTGAGGCATTCTGGGCCTCTTTATATAGGTTGCACCTGGTCACCACCTGGTTTCACTTAGTGGTATTTTGCATGTGCAAAATGCCATCCTGCGAAAAATCGCAATTTGCGATTTTTTGATGCATCGAATTGCAACTTGGTTTTGCGAGTCGCATTTTGCGTCTCGCAATTTCATACTTGAAATACCGAATCGCTAATTGCGATTCTGTATTTCATGTCGCAAATTGCAAGACGCAAAATGCGACTTGCAAAACGAAGTCGCAACGGAAAAAAATGCTATTTTTGTGATTTCGTATTTTTGGTCCGCGAATGCCTTTCATGCATCGCAGACCGCGTTTTTGCATTCGCAAATGGCCAAATTTAGCGATTCGCACCGTTTGCAAATGCAAAAACGTTTAATACATCTGGCCCCAAATTCTTTGCCATTCTTTGTCTGAATAGGATCTGTCGGGTGATTCCTCACCTAACTTGATACCGCCGTGCTGATTCGTGCTGCTCTTCTCTTAGGATCCTATACAGGCTTTTACCAACCCTTTCGACCCAAATTATGTTCTTACAAATTGTTCGAACGCAGTTGGGTCCCTTATGGCAGCTTGTGTGTTGATGGGATGCAAAACCCAGTGCCTGATGTGAAAGTATTTTAATTGGTCTACCTCATTTAAACCAAAGTAATTTTTCATTGAGAAAAAGGCTATCTGCCCAGCATGAAAGTGATCAGAGAGTCCCACATTCCCTGTCCTGCCACGTTTAAAATTCTTCTTCAGGAGCAATTGTGTGATTTCGGAGTTGGGTTTTCAGGAAGGGAACGAAAGTGAATACTCGCCTCCTGATGGCTCTGTGAACTCCAGTACTGTTTTGATTTGCAGAGCCGAATAATCATTTTTGCGGTCTTTGGTGTTTCCCCATCCAAGCGAAATCCTATAGCCATCTGCCCACCACTGCCCTATCTATGTGTATCCATTCTGTGCACGACTGTTATGCTCATTATTCAACTATAAAATTGAGATATGCAGCATTGTAGTATCTAATTATCTCAGGGCAGGCTATATCCCCCGTTTAATGTGGTTCTATGAAGATCGTACTGTAGTTTAGTTTTACCTTACATTTTTCCAGTTAGATTCTTTGAATTTCCCGTTTAGTGTACTGCGCCTACAGGCACATCTGATTTAGTTTCGATATGACTGAGCAGTATGATCAAGGATGGGGCAATTTTTATATGCACTGCACATTATAAATACGCATTCCCCAACATTTTGGAACAAACCTATTTAAAAACTTCCATTAGCTTTTTAAATAGTGCCTGACTACAAGTGTGAATTTAGAATATGCGTTTCCAGTATAGGTTTTCAGCAATGCATGTCCATGTTTTATTTATGTTTTGAACCTCCTTACCTCGCCGCACGATAATGATCAGGTAATTTTCCCCTCATTTACCCTCAGACTTGTTATCTCTTAAACGTCCCACGTACTGTGTAGTCTCCACTCGCCCGGAGGCGGCGGTCCTCTTCTCTAGCCCTCTAGGTGGTTGAAGTTTGAGAGAGGCTCTTTTGTTTTTTATTTTTACTGTAATTAACATTACCATAAATACTGTCTGAACGGTTCAGTCTCTAGCTTATTTTATTTTGAGGCAGCATATAGGGCTTATGTGCAGCAGTAGAGCATCCCCAAAAATTAATTCGTAATATATAATTTTTTGTTGCACGGTTTTGTTTTGTGTGAAAGATTACATTATGAAAACAGCTACCATGTGCATGGATTCTTCTCTTATAATAAAAGTATTACTGTTTTTGTATTTGCCAAACGTTATTACTGTGTGCAGCAATGACATCACATTGTAGTAAATATGTTTTGCGTAGCTATAAAGATATATCTATATAGATATACATCTATATATCGTGTAATATAATGTATAATAATATCAGTTCAATCATTTTATGTGGTTTCTTCATGTAAAGAGTCGCGTAAATATTATAGAACCGGTTTACAAGAACATGTACTAAAAGATTATTATTATGCAAGAGTTTACACTTTGACTGCGTGGACTTCAAGCAAGTTCTGTAGTGCCTGCGTGAATCACTTTTAGATATTTTAGATAACGTTCTTCACTTCTTATGTTACACTTGCCTTAAACTTTTAATTTGTGCTTATCTCCTCTGTATTAAACTTCTGATTTTATAATGTTCATTCAGGTTTTACTGCAATAACGGCAACCAATCCCATATGGCTCATAAAGACCCGGTTACAACTTGATGCAAGGTAAAGAACTACAGTTGATTTATATTAAGCTCTTAAATATAACCAGCAAAGGTATAAAAGCTGCAACCCAAGCCTCTATTGCGATGCTGCAATCTGCATTGCTCTGTAGAACATGGATGGATTAGTTTTGAAGGTGAGTATATACTTGTTGGTAAATTGATTCTATAGATCATGTCTTTGGTGGCAAGTCCAGGATACCCAATAACAGGTGCGAGGAATGCGGTTTTTCTTTTAAGTTTCATACTTGAATGGCTAGTCGTTACTTCCTTCTCTGTGTAGGCTATATTTTTTTTGATTTTTAGGTTGTGTCACTCTTTAACTTGTGCATTCTTAACTTGTGGATATCATCTGTCACCATGTCCTTTTGGCATTGGGATATTTTCCCAGTTCGTCAGTTCAAAAACAGGCAGAACATGCTTGTTATTTCTGCACGCCTAAGCCTCCTTATCAAGTATGAGCAGCATGCCTCCCTTTCTATACTTTTATTTCGATAGTATGGTGTGGACTTCCACTTATTTTTTCAGTATTCTTAGGCTTGTGGCTCAGTTTGTTGTTTTTTGCATACAATGGCTGCTCCACTACTGATATCAATATACTTCCTTTCAAAGTGGACTAGAATAGTCAAATCCTATGACAAGTGATCTCTTAGAGTAGACCTTGGCAACTTAGAATGCATCTATGCTTGGTCTGCGTCATACTAGTCTAATTGTTTTGAATAAGACATGTCCAGAGTATTGACTGATGATAAAGCAAGTGAACCGAGATTAGTACTTCATCCATGCTTGCTGCAGATTAACCCTTGATTTAGGGCAGCCTAGCACTTTGAGATAATTAGCTCCTAGTCCACCGTTCTTTCTAGCCACTCAGGGCTATGTATCTGGCTTATGTACGTCATCTTCCTTATAACTCGAACACCATCATCAGATGATGTCTCTCTGCACGCTGTTGTAACATGTCTTTATGAGGACTTGATTCTTCCTCAGCCAGACATTGTTACAAGACTTTCTTCTCCCTATTATAGATAAAATAGGCCTGAGTAGAAGTGAAGCAGTACATTATTTGTGATTGTTTCCTAGACCCAGCACACAAATTACCCACCATTCACCATTATTAGTGCAACTTCATCCTTTGATTGTTTCATTTGTTTGCTGATCAATGACCTGATAATAGTAACTGTTAAGGTCTCCTTATGGTAAATTATCTGGCTATTGTTCAGGAGCATTGTGGTGCAGGCCTACTCCATTCTTCTCATTTCTATCTTTCCCATGGTTACTTCAAATGCCTACTTCAAAAGTTCAAAATCCTTCACCACTCTTCCAGGGGTGAGCTACTTTCATTTACATTTCCCATAGTTTGAGTTGAGTAACAGTTGAATCCTCCTTGATATGCCATTCACCCATTGAAATGCAGAGTTAACACTTTTAACAGGTGAGCTACCCATAACTTTTTGTTTCTGTCTCTTGGTTCCAATACCGATTATTAGCAGAATTTAACCTCCAATATTTATGTTTTACAGTCTCACTTCTAAACAATTCTTTGTCTACCTATGCTTTACTAATGGGTGTTTTAACAAAAAGCGTGTTACGTTTTATAATGGTTATTTTTAAGTTGTTTAAAATTGCAAATATATGTAATGAATTGAGTTTCCATTGGTGACCTACCAGGATTAAGTCTAGCAATATGAGATCATTGGCATACATGAGGATCCTCATAATTTGGAGCAGAACAATGTAGAATGTGCTTGAGTTTTGTGGGAGACTTGAATGTAGGGAGAAATGAATATGAGGCCAACAGTCAGTGTAAGACCGTTTGCTAGTCTTCTCTTCTGAATATTTTTTTTTTGATTTCCCATTTGCATTTTAACCCAATTGCCTTTGTGATACTCTGCTAGTAACATTAACAAACAACAAGGAATACCCGTAAAATTTTACCCAAAGGATATTGTTAGCTACATAGTCAAATGTGATACAAATGAGTATGGTCGCTGCAAAACCTTTTGAGTCTCATGATTTATTTTTTAGAGACCAGTCAGAAAGCGATTATCAATCCTGAAGCACCAAGCCTAAAACCCAGTTAGCCCCCCTTATAATACACTTTGTTGCTCCACTGCTTCAGCTGGCTGAAAAGCTACTTAGTGAATAGTTCTCCTGTTAAATCAAGTAAAGCTTGAAAGCTAACCAGGTAATAAATAGGGCTGTTATAGCAACAGAAAAGATCACCCCCTCCTGACAAGACTGACTTATTTTAATTATGTACAGATTGTCAATTGGTTACTAAATATTGATGCACACTCAAGATGTGCTTTGTATACTGTTACGGGGATCCTGCCAAGGCCCTGTACCCTTAACAATTGGATCTCTCTTGTCTTTCTACCTGTGAGAGGGTACGCCAACAAAACATTTTTCATCACATCTGAATATGCTGTTCTGATCCTGACAGGTGACAGATTCTGCAACAGTGAATCCCATTGCTCCAGTAGATCCTAACTTCCTGGGATCTCCCTCATGTCAGCCTCTTAGTCACCAGGCTCACGTTCAAGTGACAGCTCTATTCATGCTGGTTGGGCACTTGTCAAATCCCTTTGAACTCACCCTGATCTCCAGGAACTAATACTATATCAGACATAATTTTCACTGCACCTGACAGTAGGGACGTTTGGTGCTGAAGTGGCTGCATTGTTCCTTTACTTTTGATGGGACAATCACAACTCACACAAGCCAAAGCTGCCTTGGTAATAAAAACCATAGAGGGGAACATACCCATGCGCAAGATGTCACATGTAGAAACAATAACACTGCATTCACATCCCCACAGGACCCCCACACAACGTCACCGGAGAAGAGGTGCCAGCAACATCCAGTCCCCCCCGAAGAGGCCCACAGTGATGACAGCAGCTCTGCACGCCTGGATCAGGATGACCAACCTGGCCCATCCGGGACCTCCGGACAGTCGCTGACCCAGGCACAGTCCCATACCACCACAGAGCCTCCCCCTTCAGGAAACACCACCACAGCACCCACCCAGCAGGCCCATCCCTCTGTCCCCAGGACACATCAATCAGCAGTGTGTCCACCACTACAGGGACCCCAGGCAACCCCACAAACACAGGACAATCAGGGACATGGGGTCAGTGGCAGTGGGAACACGGTTCAGGGGACAGAGGCACAGGACAACAGGGAAGCTGGGAGGACTGTTGTGCGACAGGGGGAGGACAGGCCCAGGGAACCGACTCTCCACGAGGCACTCACCAACATTCTGGGAGCATACCACCATTCCCAGGAGACCTTGGGCCAGATACTGGCCAAGTTGCAGGAGACCCAGCGGCTGCAGGTGGGCCAGTACCTGGGGATCAGGGAGGACCTTAGGGACATCCACACCACCCTGGTCACCATTGCAGGGGTGCTGGCAGACCTGGCCAACACCATGAGGGAGGCAGTGGCACACCACCGGGCCCCTGACACTAGCCACACCGATGAACAGCCCTCCACCTCCGCTGACGCTAGTGGCCAGGAGGCCCCGCCACAGGACCAACAGGCCACCAGCACCCCTCCCCCTGCAGAAGGAGAACCACCACGCAAAAGGTCCCTGTGATCCAGGCAGAAGCCAGAGAACATTGCCAAGACCCTCGCCAGGAAATAAGACTCCCCTGAATGTCACCCTTGTGTCCCACTATGTCACCCTGTCCACATTGAATTACCATTGCCCCACTCCCTATGCCCCCTTGGACAATGCATCTGTGATACCAATAGACAGGACTCTATCCTGGACATGCCTCCATCATCAACCCAGCCCATTGCAATACCCCCTACACTTATTATCACATAAAGAAACACCTTTGGAACTAATACAAGTATGGAGTCTGTCAACTGATTGAAATATGTATTAGTTTAACAAGCTGTAAACATTGCAATTCAAATGTACAGTTCTATATACATAGATATGACCTGTAGTGGACAGCAGGAAACACACCAGGAGCCAGAGTGGGGCACAGATATCTGAAAATAGAGATGCCAAAGGGCACAGTAAGTGGCCATAGAATTTGAAAAATCAGGCTGCCATGTATAATGTCCAACACAAAACTGCAATGGAAGGTGAAGTTAAAGTGTCTTACCTGTGTGTCACTGGAAGTACTGTTGAATTATAGTTGTTCTGTTGTCCACATCCTCTTCCTCTGCCTCCTCTTCATCACTGTCCACATGCTCCACAGCTGCCACACGACCATCTCCAGCCTCGTCCTCCTGCAGAAAAGTCACCTGGCGTCTCAAGGGCAGGTTGTGCAACTTGCAACCATGATTTGGCACACCTTCTTGGATGAGTAGCACAGGGATCCACCTGTCAGATGGAGGCACCGGAATCTGGCCTTCAGGAGGCCAAAGGTGCGCTCAGTGATCCTCCTTGTTCACCCATGTGCCTCATTGTACCGTTCCTCTGTCAGATGGAGGCACCGGAATCTGGCCTTCAGGAGGCCAAAAGTGCGCTCAGTGATCCACCTTGTTCACCCATGGGCCTCATTGTACCGTTCCTCCTCCCTTGTGCTGGCATTCCTCACTGGGGTCAGTAGTCATGAGAGGTTGGGGTAACCAGAGTCACCTATAAATATCGAGGGATACCTGTTAGCTAGACACTCACCCTTAGGGCCAACCCCACACCCATATACCAACAGACACTGGGTGGGGACCATGGGCTCACCTATTAGCCACACCCTATGCCTCTGGAGTTGAGACATCACATATGGGATGCTGCTATTCATCAAGATAAAGGCATAATGCACAGATCCAGGATACTTTGCATTGACATGGGAGATGTACTGGTCCGCCAGGCACACTATCTGCACATTCAGAGAGTGAAAGCTCTTTCGATTTCTGAACACCTGTTCATTTCTCCGGGGTTAGGACACAAAGGCAATATGTGTACCATCAATAGCATCAATGATGTTGGGGATATGTCCCTGTGCATAGAAGTCAGCCTTCACTGTGGCCAAATCCTCCACCTGGGGGAATACGATGTAGCTGCGCATGTGTTTCATCAGAGCAGACAACACTCTGGTTTTGAGAACTTAGGCTGTGACATCTCTGCTGCCTCGGAAGGACCCACATGCCAAGAAATGGAGCACTGACAGGACCTGCACAAGAGGAGGGATACCAGTGGGGTGGCGGAGAGCTGAGATCAGGTCTGTCTCCAATTGTGCACACAGCTCATGGATTGTGGCTCTATGAAATCTGTAGGTTAGGATAATGTGCCTGTCCTCCATTGTCGCCAGGTCCACCAAGTGTCTGTACATGGGGGTATGTCTCCATCTCATATTCATCCTCCGCGGTTGAACTCTAGGGTGAAAAACTGTGAGCAGATGGTCATATTCAAACATGTACTCAGATTAATATGCCTTGCATTTTTTTACAGAAACAGTATGTGAACGTGTAGGTCCGTTGATGTGCCTATGTCTGCTGTGACGCGGTTAGGTGCCATGGCCTGCTCCCCCCTGAAATGGCGCCTGCCTGACCTGTGAGGAGGGACAAGTGGAAATGAGGTAATTCCGCTGACGACGTGCGCCGTTGCGGGAGGCGGTCGATGACCGCCGTGCAACACATCATTGGTTATCATTGGGGCCTAAGGGTTCCAGGAGCCAATGGTGATATATGCCGGCGGTAATGGTATGCACCACCGCGGACGTGACCGCCATTTTCTACCTGTTCACTCACTTGCTACCTGACCTTCAACAGGAGAGGACCTACACTGCAAGTGCTGCTGTGACCTGTGTCTGAAAGCGACCATGGCTCGAGTGTCTGGGGAAAGGGCCCCTGCCTTCACTTCCGAGGAGTTGGAGGGACTAGTGGATGGGGTCCTACCCCAGTAACCTTTACTTTATGGTCTTCCAGACAAATGGGTGAGTACACTGTGAGCAGGATGCGTGCGGCATGAATGTATGGAGTGCTGTGTGTGTAAGGCTCGTGTAGGTAGGGGGGCTGAGGGGTCCTGGTCAGAGGTAGGCAATGTCTGTGCGAAAGGGAATGGGAGGGATATGGTGGGCCATGAGTGTAACAGTCCGGACAGCATGACTAATATCTTTTCTTATGTATCTTTTTCTGCAGGTCAGTGCCCATCAGAAAAAGGGTATTTGGCGTGCCATCGCCAGGAAAGTGCGGACCCTGGTGGTCTTTGACAGGCAAAGCACCCACTGTCGAAAACGGTGGGAGGACCTGCGCCGCTGGGCAAGGAAGACGGTGGAGGACCAGCTGGGGATGGCCTCCCAACGAGCAAGGTGTGCCCATCGTACCCTGACCCCCCTGATGTTTTGTATCCTGGCGGTGGCCTATCCGGAGTTGGATGGGTGCTTGAAGGCATCACAGCAGCCACAAGGGGGTGAGTAGAGATTCAGAATCATGAAGTTGCACGCGCTGAGGTGTTACCTGGGTGGGGGATGTGGGTCTGTGGGTGCCCCTAGGCCAGGGCAAACTTGGCAGGGTAGGTTCCTTGATGGGCAAGCTCAGATGCACTCCAACCCCAATAATGCTAGTGGGCATCTACTACTGGGCAGGGTCCTGTGGGTTTCAGGTGTGCAGCTAATGGCGTTAGGCATTGTACCCCATGGCCTGGCGACTAGCATTGTAACTGGTATTGCATGGCCTAGTGCATAGGGCTGTTCCCTGTGAGTTGTGTACACTAACGATAGTGTTATTGCTGGCATTGACCAAGTGTATCCTCTGTCTCTCCCCCCCCCCTTTTTGTTTTGTCATCCTGTCCTTGTGTGCATTAGCATCATCTGGCGGATGAGCAGAAGCACCCACATGGGCCTAGAGGCCAAATCCACGGACGGTGAGGGCACCAGTGGGACGGAGGGCGAGGGGAGCACCACGACGGAGACAGGAGGGGACAGTTCTGACAGCGACACCTCCTCCGATGGAAACTCCCTGGCGGTGGCAGACACCTTTGTGCCCACCCCAACTACAGGTACAACCACCACCCCCGTACCAGCACTGCCCTCCCAGCAGCCCCTCAGCGAGTTTCCTGTGCCGGCTCACCCAGGAGGGTGTGCATCTCCTTCGCCCCAGGCACCTCAGGCCCTGCCCCAGTTAGCCCTGCTGCCCTGAGTGAGAAGGCTATTGACCTCCTCAGATCCCTCTCTGTTGGGCAGTTAACCATACTGAATGCTATCCAGGGTCTAGCAGGACATTTGCAACAAACAAATGTATTCCTGGAGGGCACTCACTCTGGCGTGGCGGCCCAACAGAGATCATTTCAGGCTCTGGCCAACTCACTGATGGCAGCCATTGTCCCTGTCTCTAGCCTTCCACCTCCAACTCCCTGTACCCAGTCCCATTCCCCTCAACCCCTGCCTATCCCAAGCATACCTTCAGACCTGCATGCACCCAAATCAACACACAGACGTGGCTCAGGCAAACACAAGCACCACACTTCATCCCACAGGCACTCACTCAGGCACCATCCAGATGCAGACACACCAACGTCTGCTGCCTCCACTGTGTCCCCCTCCTCCTTGTCGTCCACCTCCCTCCCAGTAGCGTCTCCACTCACACCTGCATACACTACATCCTCATCCACTACCTCCATCACCAGCACGCCTATAACTACACGCCCCTCACTGCCAGTCACCACCCCACATCCATGCACATGTCCCCTGTGTCCTCTCCCACTGTGTCTGTGCCCCCTCCTCCCAAAGTACACAAACGCAAGCACTCAGACACCCAACAGCCATCCACCTCAAGACAGCATCCAGCCCATGCACCTGCACCCAAACACAGCAGACAGACAACTCCTACAACCACTCCCTCTTCCTTCACTCCCAAACCTTCACCCTCTTCCAGCCCCAGTATCCCTAAAAGGCTTTTCCTCTCCACCCTTGACCTATCCCCTGCCCCTCTAACCCCTGCCCCCCCCCACCCCCCCTCGGTCCTTCACTTCGGGCCAGGGTGGGCAGAACCCAGGCCAGCACCTCAGCCACGCAGTCCACAGCCACTGTAGTTTCTGCAGCTACTGCATGTGTGAGTGTCTCTGACACCTGTCAGCGCAGCCAGTGTGCCTGTACCACCTGCCAGGGGCAAGAAGGGGCCGCCAGCTAGCAAGGGCTTGAAGGGAACACCAGCAGGCAAGGGGAAGGATGCACCACCAGCCAGCAAGGGCAAGGAAGCACCACCAGCTAGCAAGGAGGCACCACCAGCTAGCAAGGAGGCACCACCACCTGGCAGCAGCAAGGAGGCACCACCAGCGAGCAAGGGCAGAAAGGGAACACCAGCTGGCAGAAGCAAGGAGGCACCACCAAGGGCAGGAAGGGAACAACGCATGCGAAGGCCAATGTAAAAGGAACTAACGCCGCAGGTAGGATGGATCTGGTATCTGGGGCTGGAGCAGCATCTGGGCAAACAACACCAGCCAGGGCACTTCAGCTGTCCGAGGCTGCACGGGAAGGGCTGGAGCCTCCCCCCACCACTGACAGCACCACCACCTGCACCACTGCCAGCAGCAGCAGCCCCAGTGGGCAGCCGTCCGAGGCTGCAGGGGAAGGGCTGGAGCCTCCCAACACCACTGACAGCACCGCCACCTGCACCACTGCCAGCAGCACCACTGCCAGCAGCAGCAGCCCCAGTGGGCAGCTGTCCGAGGCTGCAGGGGAAGGGTTGGAGCCTCCCCCCACCACTGACAGCACTGCTTCTGCCACCTGCCACCACTGAGCAGCCGTCACCGCCGGCGAGCAGTGTGTAGTCGTGACTACATGGGCTGTAGTGCGTCTTGGCCCCTGCAACAACTGTAGGTGTGACACCCAGGTGAGAGACTGTGACTTTGCACCATCCAGGATCTGCATCACTGGGCACAAGGCCCCCTCCAGAACCAGTGGAAGAAGGCATCCACTCACACCCTCCTTGCCAGGATGAAGCACACTGGGCACAAGGCCACCTCCAGAACCAGTGAAAGAAGGCATCCACTCACCCTCTCCATGGCAGGATGAAGCACACTGGGCACAAGGCCCCCTCCAGAACCAGTGGAAGAAGGCATCCACTTGAGAGACTGTGACATTGCACTCCCCAGGAGAAAGCAGTGGGCAACCCACCCACTAGAGAGACTGTGGCCTTACACTCCCCAGGCAAGTCCTAAACCTAAACTAACACGGTTTCCGCGTTGCTGCATGAAACGGCTTTTTCACTTATTTGGCAGCCTCCTAGGAGAATTATTGAATCCTGCTGGGGCATCAAAGCCATAAAAGAGGAGGAAAGAACCATTTGAGCCTTTGGGACATGGTTGAGGCATTGAGTGAAGCTTTGGCTGATAGTTGCTTTTGTGACTGACCTGGATGAAGGAGACCCCATGTGCTTTAGAAAATCAAAGGCCCTGAGGAAGGTGGTGGCAATTTAATTAAGCACATTTTCGGTGTATGCCCACCGAAACGCGCGTTGGCTACTTCTTTGACATACCAGATCTAATGAGATATTGTTGGATTAACAAATACATAGAATGACTTTCTGGCAATATTTCCCTTTGATACTCTAATTGGATGTTTGACAACAAGCAACTTCATTGATGAATTTATGGACATTTAGGAGAGTGAGCATTCTGCTCTTGCGTTTATGAGTTACTTTAATAATTGTGTAAATATTATCAACTATATATATTTTTTTTGTGCATTTACTGTATGATCAGCTGAAAATATTGAGTTGTTTGATAAATTTTATTTCATTGTGAAAGGGTTTTACATATCTTATTATATCTTGTTGTCCTGTCTTGAGACGTTTGTGATATTGTCTGTGTCTATTTGTGTTATCTATGTTTTTCGTGTATATGGTGTGTTCTCTTTTGGGGTCATTGGGATTGTTATAGCTTATGTTTGTCATAACAAATAGGGGGTTGTGTACATTACATTTATCATTATTTAGTTTTCTTTTTGAATAATATTATTGTATTATTTTGTTCAGTATTAATAAATATTACCTTTGTTAAATATTTTCATTTTGTGAGCCTACTGTTTTGTGTGCATGGTATTATATAAGAGAGGGATGTTTTTATACCTCTGGCTTACACTCCCCAGGACCAAGCAAGTGGGCAAACCACCCACTAGAGAGACTGTGGCGTTGCACTCCCCAGGACATCGCAGAGGGCATATAGCCCCCCTCCAGGAGCTGTGGCGTTGTACCATCTTCCGGCTGAGGTGCCCCCTGTTTCCCTTCCCCCTGAGGTGCCTGTGTATCTTCGACCTGATGCCCCAGCAGTGTTCTCTCCGTATCGAGGCGGGAGTCAAGTGTGGCCTTGGCCTATGTGTTATGGCCCTGTGTAAGAGAAAGGACCTAGGCACACTATAACAATAAATTAACCATTACATTTTTAGAAATACACAATCCAACAATACATAATAAATAAAAAGACAATATAGAAAAAAGAACAACAAAGATCCCATAAGCACAATCAATCCGTCTTTAATATGGCGAAAGGCAGCGAAGAACAGCCAACACGTGTTTCGTCGTGGGGAGTATACTCCCTTTGACTTTTTCAAGGCTATAAAACATAACAAAAAGCAACATTTACCATTGAAAACAAAATAATTACAAGAAAGAACATCCATATATATGGTACAGACAACTGAAAATAGGTATCTCCCAAATCTCAATGGTATCCAAAATTTATATCAATAGCAGTTATATATACACACCACTTTGTAATTAGTTATATCTTATATGTACAAATTGATAATTAAACCTCACATCCGAAAAGTGAAAGTGATCAACCACAACACAAAAGTGCGAATGACTACAAAATGGTGAATATCAATGAGTAGTTGTCAATATAAACAAATGACTATCACCAGCAACCAAATAATGTGTGTATCCCCATATCATCACCTAAAATCAAACAATTCTAGAAAACATACCTCGCTGACATACTCAAAATTGATTCAAATACACCAACCAATAGGCGTTTAGAAGAACACTGTTGTACAAAAAAGATGTAATTAGTACCAAACTTACCATATAAAAAGTTAATCGAAATAGAAAACAAAATAAGATTATATGTGCACCACCAAAGACCCAAAGTGCAATATATTCAAATCACCTACCCGTTCGTCGCAAACTACTGTAATCAAAACATATGGCCCGCAAATCTATTCAAAACCTGAAATAAACCTGAAATAATCAAATATAGCACTCAAATCACCACCACTACAGACAAAACGGGGTTTAATTGCAATACTAATGCCCCTCTCAAACTCACCCACATAAGTTTTTCAAAGACCAGGAGTCCGAATATTCGGTTCCTCGTTTGCCCGATAAGCGTTTACCGCTGCCGCCATTGGTAAATGCTATTAAAACAAGCTGGTACGCGCATGTGAATCACAGCGCGACCACAGATCAGCACTACTGCTGACCTACGGCAGTGCACGGGCGCCATCTTAGAGTAAGACTGTGGCGTTGCACTCCCCAGGACATCGCAGAGGGCATATAGCCCCCCTCCAGGAGCTGTGGCGTTGTACCATCTTCCGGCTGAGGTGCCCCCTGTTTCCCTTCCCCCTGAGGTGCCTGTGTATCTTCGACCTGATGCCCCAGCAGTGTTCTCTCCGTATCGAGGCGGGAGTCAAGTGTGGCCTTGGCCTATGTGTTATGGCCCTGTGGGCCACAGACATTTTGGAGTGGGCATTGTCCCTCCATTTGTATATATTGTACATACTGTTTTGCGCTTTAAGGACGTATTTATCAAATTTTTCTATATTACACTCACTTTAATCAATTCCTTTTGTCCTTACATTATTCCTGAGGGTTACGGGGTGGATATGTGATGTTGTTGCATCTGTTTGTGTGTATGGTGTTGGTGGTGGGGTTGTTGCATGTGTGTGTGTCACTCTCTTTTTTCTCCCCCTCCCTTGTGTGCTAGGTGTGGTACTCACTGTGGTCGTCTTCGCCGCCGTTCGTGTTCCTGGTGTAGGAGGAGGTAGACCAGCAAGGAAAATATGTGCAACTCGGGCTACGTGGCGTTTTGGTTCTTCCTTGAGTGTCGAGAGGTGGGTCATTTACCTTCTGTGTACTGTTTTTACTGTGCTTTTGATGGCGTTGGTACCGCCCCGAGAAAGGTGGCGGATTGGCCTCTCATAATACAGTGGGCAGTACATTGTCTTCCGCCTGGCTGTTGGCGGTTACTGCTGCGGTACTTGTTGCTACCGCCCTGGCAGTCGGAGTGTTAAATTGGCTGTCTGTGATGGTTTCCGCCGTGGTCAAAATTCCATTTTCTTTACCACCGGCCTGTTGGCGGTATTACCGCCGCTTTATCACCGACCGCCAGAGTCGTAATGAGGGCCTTAATGCCTTATCTGCAGATGCCTATAGAAAACTGTATTAGAAAGAGGGACCTGTTGCTGTAAATTGCCAAATGAAGAAAGAACATCACCATCACATAGTTGGCTGAAAGTCAGGAGACCATTCCTCAGATGTCCCTGAAACCTTTATGAATACTATGAGGAAGATTGGTATTGTAACCCAAATGCATAAGCTGAATAAACAAGGTGATACTAGAAAGTATTCTCATAAAAGAGCTCCAGACAAGTTGGAAAACTTTAAGCATCTTGAAGCGGGTTTGCGGGTCCCAGCTGAAGTGGTCACTCCTCCTTGTTTTTCCTAAGTTTCCTGCCGAACTTGCCACCAAAAGTGAGGCCTTTTTCTGAGGGGCGGGCAACTCCACTAGCTGCAGTGCCCTGGGGGACTGTATCCTGAGGCTTGAGCCTTTGAGGCTCACCATCAGGTGTTAAAGTTCCTGCAGGGGGGAGGTGTGAAGCACCTCCATCAAAAGCAGGCTTTGTTTCTGGCCTCAGAGAGCACAAAGGCCCTCACCCCATGGGGTCAGAAACTTGTCTGCTAGTGGCAGGCTGGCACAGACCAGTCAGTCCTACACTAGAGGATTGGGTAAAATAAAGGGGGCATTTCTAAGATGCCCTCAGTGTGCTTTTTAGAATAAATCCAACACTGGCATCAGTGTGGGTTTATTGTGCTGAGAAGTTTGATACCAAACTTCCCAGTATACAGTGAAGCCATTATGGAACTGTGGAGTTTGTGATGACAAACTCCCAGAACATATACTTAATATGGCATCACTGCACTTACAATGTCTAAGAATGGACTGGAACACTGTAGGAGCATATTGCTAATGCAGCTATGCCCTCACCTGTAGCTTAGGACACCCTGCCTTAGGGCTGTAAGACCTGCTAGAGGGGTGACTTAACTATACCACAGGCATTGTTTTTTGGGCATGGCACCTTGAGAGGGATGCCATGTCGACTTTGCCTTTATCTCCCCACCAACACACACAATCGGCAGTGGCAGTGTGCATGTGTTTGGTGAGGGGTCCCTTAGGGTAGCACAACACATGCTGTAGCCCTTAGGGACCCTCCCTGGTCACAGGGGCCTTGGTACCACTGGTACCTTTTACATGGGACTTATCTGTGTACCAGAGGTGTGCAAATTGTAGAGACAATTTTAGGGAAAGAACACTGGTGCTAGGGCCTGGTTAGCAGTTAAGTCACCATCAATATCAGGCAAAAAGTAGAGGGGGGGGTAACTGCAACAAAAGCCAGTTTCCTACAGGTGCCTCCAGTTTGGACTGCTGGTTATAAGTCACCTGGTGCTTGAAGGATAAATTGAGAGATGTCCTCAGTGTAAGAAAAGTAGTCCCCCCTGTACAGGGCTTGAAAAATCCTAAAAATGTTACTAAACGTGCAGGTCGAGTAACTTAAATAATCTGCTTGACCTTACTGGAATGTATTTGACCCATAAACGGGTCTCAAATTGTGTGATCCTTGGCAAATAGTTTACAGAGTTGACTTACCTTAATTCTCACATATGATTGCGCCTTCAAATATGTGAGCTCAGCATTTCTGCAGTACAAAAAACCCTCTTTTCTTTGAATTAGTAGACTAAAGTTTGCTGCATGCATCACAAGAATCTATCCCACATCCCCATGAGGTCTAGCCCACATAAACTAGGACTTCCTTTTAGTTTACTATCAACACTGCCATCAGGGCAGGAGTGTTTCTCAGTGTATTTAACCTCTTAAGTGCGGGCGTCGGCCACTGGCCGACGCCCACACACCCTCCCTGGTGCGGGTCACGACCAGTGGCCGACACCAGGAAGGGCATTAATAAATCCTCGGGTGCGTCGCACCCGAGGATTTTTTTTTTTTTTTTTTCCCCCCCCCGGGAGACACGGAAGCTACCGTGTCTCCCCCCGCCCCCCACCCGCCCCTTTGTGACGTCAGCGCACCACGAGGCGCGCTGACGTTGCAAAGGTGTTTTCCCCATGAAAGCAGGAAGCAGCCTTGCGGCCGCTTCCTGCTTTCATGGGGAAAACGGCCTTTTACACGTTCGGGAAGGCCTCGTAAGAAAGGGGAGAGTCTCCCCTTTCTTACGAGGCCTTCCTGAAAGTGTTTCCTGGCCCCCGATCGCGCCCCCCCCCCCCAGGGGATTTTTTTTTTTTCAAATAAAAAAATAAAAAAAAAAAATGAAATGACAGGGGGTCGCCCGTGGGCAGGGTGACCCCCTGTGGGGGCAATTTTTTTTTTAGATGTTGTAGGGTTTCCCTGGGGGCCATTTTGGCCCCCAAGGAAACCATACAACAACTAAAAAAAAATATATGTATATATCTATATATATATATCTATGTAGATAGATATATCTAGGTACATGGATATATCTATAGATATATCTATGTAGATATATATTTATATATATATATATATAGGTAGATCTGTATCAAAGAGATTTATAAAGCGCGCTACTCACCTGTGAGGGTCTCAAGGCGCTGGGGGGGGGGACGGGGGGGAGGGAAAGGGGCTAGGAGGTTCACTGTTCAAAAAGCCAGGTTTTGAGGCCCTTCCTGAAAAGAAGTAAGTTTTGGGTCTTGCGAATGTGGGTTGTGAGTGCGTTCCATGTTTTGGGTGCAATGTAGGAGAAGGATCTGCCCCCGGTGGTGGTGTGTTTGATGCGGGGGTCAGAGGCGAGAGAGAGGTCAGCTGAACGGACGTTTCGTGTGGGGGTGTGGAAGGTGACTCTCGTTGAGGTAGGCAGGGCCTGTGTTGTGGAGTGATTTGTGTGTGAGGATGAGGATCTTGAAGGTGATCCTTTTGTCAATGGGGAGCCAGTGGAGGGATTTGAGGTGTGGAGAGATGTGTTCGTGTCGGTGGAGGTCGAGGATGAGTCGTGCTGCTGAGTTCTGGATGCGTGTAGTTTGCACTTGAGTTTTAGAGTGGTGCCGGCGTAGAGGGCGTTTCTGTAATCAAGCCTGCTGCTGATGAGTGCGTGAGTGACAGTTTTTCTGGTCTCTGTGGGGATCCATTTGAATGTTTTTCAGTATACGGAGTATGTTGAAGCATGAGGAGGTAAGGTTGATTTGTTGGGTCATAGAGAGGGAGGAGTCTAGGATGATGCTGAGGTTGCGTGCGTAGTTGGCGGGGGTGGGTGCAGGGCCTAGCGTGGTGGGCCACCATTGGGGGTCCCAGGTTTTTTTGGTGAGGGCCAAAGAGGATTATTTCAGTTTTGCTTGAGTTGAGTTTCAGGTGGTTGGCTGTCATATATACATCACTTTTGTCAATATGTGTGTGGTTTCCCTGGGGGGAAAAGGGTCCGACTTGTCTAGTGGCAGTTTTAGTGCCATAAAGAAGCGCAGAAGGTTTATATGCCTACTGCAAAGAGCACATCTGTATTTTATGTAAATAGCTGAGTACATTAGTAAAGTCTATGGAGAGATGAAGGGCACTTTTGCTGGGTGGTAATGAGGGAATCCGAGGAGGAGGGAGTGGGAGCACCAATAATGATTGTTGGACTGGGCGCAGGAGGTGCTAAAGACTGTGACGAATGGTATGTGACAAGGTGTTTTTTGAGTGTCTTGAAAGTACGTGCTGATTGAGGGAAGAAGCGCAGGTAAGGTGGCCTCTACTGTTGCACGTATCTCACACACACCATCGATTTTGTGACTGTCTACGTAGGCTAGTGTTTTAGAGCAACAGTTTAGCCAATAGCAGAGATGGCATCTTGATGGATGACTGCTGCCTGCACTCGGGTTATAGAGGACCGCTCTGACATAGGATCAGAGACTGAGACATCAGATACTGAGACAGCATCTGAGGGATAGGACAATGGCGCAGACTCTGGGAGTGATTTTTCAGTCAGAGGAGTCCCATTCGAAAACTCCTCTTCCAGTACATTATGAGGGAGGTGATGAGGACAGTCCTGCTGTCCCTTCGCAAGCTGTTCGTGCAACTGGGTAATAGTGGGTTAGGCCAACCCAGAGAGCAGGTGAATGCGGCGGCAAGCAGAGAGAGAGTGCTCTCTTGGGAGCTCACCAATTTAGTTCAGCCCCAAATTCCACCACCCAAATCATATTGTGGAGACATCAAAATTGTCTATGGCAAAACAAACTGGTTTTGTAAGGCAGGCACCTGTGTTTTTGGTCCTGGATTCGGCGGCCATATAGAGAAACACACTAAACCCAAACATTTCTGGAAACTAGACATTCGGGGGAGTCCACAGAGGTGTGACTTGTGTGGATTCCCCAAAGTTTTCTTACCCAGAATACCCTGCAAAGCTGAAATGTTGAAAAAAAACTCTATTTTTCTCGCATTTCTGTCACACAAACTACAGGAATATGCTGGGATCCACAACATTCCTACCACCCAGTGACTCCTCACCTGTCCTGATAAAAACACTACCCCACTTGAGTGCCTACACCTAGTGCCTGTGTCAGGAATGGATCACCCCAGGGTCAACAGCTGCCTCACGTAAGGACCAACATTGACCGTTGTGTGATCTATTCCTGTCGCAGGCACCAGGCCTAACCACACAAGTGAGGTATCATATTTATCGGGAGACTTGGGGGAACGCTGGGTGGAAGGAAATTTGTGGCTCCCCTCAGATTCCAGAACTTTCTGTCACCGAAATGTGTGGAAAACGTGGTATTTTAGCCACATTTTGAGGTTTGCAAAGGATTCTGGGTAACAGAACCTGGTCCGAGCCCAACAAGTCACCTCATCTTGGATTCCCCTGGGTTTCTAGTTTTCAAAAATGTGCTGGTTTGCTAGGTTTCCCCAGGTGCCGGCTGAGCTAGAGGCCAAAATCCACAGGTAGGCACTGTTTTCTATGAAAAAATTTGATGTGTCCACGTTCTGTTTTGGGGCATTTCCTGTCGCGGGCGCTAGGCCTACCCACACAAGTGAGGTATCATTTTTATCGGGAGACTTAGGGGAACGCCGGGTGGAAGGAAATTTGTGGCTCCTCTCAGATTCCAGAACTTTCTGTCACCGAAATGTGAGGAAAACTTGTTTTTTTGGCCACTTTTTGAGGTTTGCAAAGGATTCTGGGTAACAGAACCTGGTCCGAGCCCCGCAAGTCACCCCTCCTTGGATTCCCCTAGGTCTCTAGTTTTCAGAAATGCACAGGTTTGGTAGGTTTCCCTATGTGCCGGCTGAGCTAGAGGCCAAAATCTACAGGTAGGCACTTCTCAAAAAACACCTCTGTTTTCTTCAAAAAATTTGGATGTGTCCACGTTGCGCTTTGGGGCGTTTCCTGTCGCGGGCGCTAGGCCTACCCACACAAGTGAGGTATCATTTTTATCGGGAGACTTGGGGGAACGCTGGGTGGAAGAAAATTTGTGGCTCCTCTCAGATTCCAGAACTTTCTGTCACCGAAATGTGAGGAAAACTTGTTTTTTTTGCCACTTTTTGAGGTTTGCAAAGGATTCTGGGTAACAGAACCTGGTCCGAGCCCCGCGAGTCACCCCTCCTTGGATTGCCCTAGGTCTCTAGTTTTCAGAAATGCACAGGTTTGGTAGGTTTCCCTAGGTGCCGGCTGAGCTAGAGGCCAAAATCTACAGGTAGGCACTTCTCAAAAAACACCTCTGTTTTCTTCCAAAAATTTTGATGTGTCCACGTTGCGCTTTGGGGCGTTTCCTGTCGCGGGCGCTAGGCCTACCCACACAAGTGAGGTATCATTTTTATCGGGAGACTTGGGGGAACGCCGGGTGGAAGGAAATTTGTGGCTCCTCTCAGATTCCAGAACTTTCTGTCACCGAAATGTGAGGAAAACTTGTTTTTTTAGCCACTTTTTGAGGTTTGCAAAGGATTCTGGGTAACAGAACCTGGTCCGAGCCCCGCGAGTCACCCCTCCTTGGATTGCCCTAGGTCTCTAGTTTTCAGAAATGCACAGGTTTGGTAGGTTTCCCTAGGTGCCGGCTGAGCTAGAGGCCAAAATCTACAGGTAGGCACTTCTCAAAAAACACCTCTGTTTTCTTCCAAAAATTTTGATGTGTCCACGTTGCGCTTTGGGGCGTTTCCTGTCGCGGGCGCTAGGCCTACCCACACAAGTGAGGTATCATTTTTATCGGGAGACTTGGGGGAACGCCGGGTGGAAGGAAATTTGTGGCTCCTCTCAGATTCCAGAACTTTCTGTCACCGAAATGTGAGGAAAACTTGTTTTTTTAGCCACTTTTTGAGGTTTGCAAAGGATTCTGGGTAACAGAACCTGGTCCGAGCCCCGCGAGTCACCCCTCCTTGGATTGCCCTAGGTCTCTAGTTTTCAGAAATGCACAGGTTTGGTAGGTTTCCCTATGTGCCGGCTGAGCTAGAGGCCAAAATCTACAGGTAGGCACTTTGGAAAAAACAGCTGTGTTTTCTATAAAAAAAATAGGATGTGTCCATGTTGTGTTTTGGGGCATTTCCTGTCGCGGGCACTAGGCCTACCCACACAAGTGAGGTATCATTTTTATCGGGAGACTTGGGGGAACACAGAATAGCAAAACAATTGTTATTGCCCCTTATCTTTCTCTACATTTTTTCCTTCCAAATATAAGAGAGTGTGTAAAAAAGACGTCTATTTGAGAAATGCCCTGCAATTCACATGCTAGTATGGGCACCTCGGAATTCAGCGATGTGCAAATAACCACTGCTCCTCAAAACCTTATCCTGATCCCATTTTGGAAATGCAAAGGTTTTCTTGATACCTCTTTTTCACTCTTCATATTTCAGCAAATGAATTGCTGTATACCCAGTATAGAATGAAAACCAACTGCAGGGTGCAGCTCATTTATTGGCTCTGGGTACCTAGGGTTCTTGATGAACCTACAAGCCCTTTATATCCCCGCAACCAGAAGAGTCCAGCAGACAAAATGGTATATTGCTTTCAGAAATCTGACATCGCAGGAAAAAGTTACAGAGTAAAACATAAAGAAAAATGGCTGTTGTTTTCAGCTCAATTTCAATATTCTTTTATTTCAGCTGTTATTTTCTGTAGGAAAACCTTGTAGGATCTACACAAATGACCCCTTGCTGAATTCAGAATTTTGTCTAGTTTTCAGAAATGTTTAGCATTCCGGGATCCAGCATTGGTTTCACACCCATTCCTGTCACTAACTGGAAGGAGGCTGAAAGCACCAAATATAGTAGAAATGGGGTATGTCCCAGTAAAATGCCAAATTTGTGTTGAAAAATGTGGTTTTCTGATTCAAGTCTGCCCGTTCCTGAAAGGTGGGAAGATAGTGATTTCAGCACCAGAAACCCTTTGTTGATGGCATTTTCAGGGAAAAAACCACAAGCCTTCTTCGGCAGCCCTTTTTTCCAATTTTTTTGGAAAAAACTAAATTTTCACTGTATTTTGGCTATTTTCTTGATCTCCTCCAGGGGAAACCACCAACTCTGGGTACCATTAGAATCCCTAGGATGTTGGAAAAAAAGGACGCAAATTTGGCGTGGTTAGCTTATGTGGACAAAAAGTTATGAGGCCCTAAGCGCGAACTACCCCAAATAGCCAAAAAAGGGCTCAGCACTGGGGGGGGAAAGGCCCAGCAGCTAAGGGGTTAAACAGTCAATTTTAATAATATATTACTAAACCATGATGTGGTAACATATTGTCATCTACACACTGTAACTTTCCTAGAAATGTCAAAAAACCTCTCCACTAAGTTGCAACTTTACTGATAAAACTATATAGTGTATTAACAATCTGTGAAAATTGGGTTTCAGAAAACATATCCTTTGCACATCAACATGTAAAGTATTCTGATTTGTTTTCATCCTATTAAAATATTTTTTCATCATACTGTATAAAAAAAGGGCGTTCACAACTACTGAAATACATTTTGAAATGTTTGCACAGTTGACTTAGTAATTTAAATGTTGTGTATTAGAAAAAAACTGACACCCTATATCCTTTTATTTTACATTCTAAGCAGCAGGTCACACAGTTCACCTTACAAAGTCCTGGAACTCTGCAGTCAGAAGGAAAATTCATTGTAAGAAAAACTGACTTTTGCCCTTGGTCTGTCTGAAAACGGAGCAAATGAGACATAAGAACAAGATTTAAAGGCATCTTTTATTGCCCATCCACTTTTCAACTGAACAGAACACCAGTTCAGTGTCAATTCGCCAGAAAGGACGAGTAAGTACTAAAAATAGCTTGACCTGATCAAATAAGAATCACCAATGCGAATGGTCGAGTGGATTTTTCGAGCCCTGCTGTAGAGGTCCTGATAGGACTAGCGAATTTCTCACAGATTGCAGCTGGATCAGAGATAAAAACACCATTCTTATCCCTGATCTGCTGGATGGTCTTCGAGCTAGATCTATCTCTTATCCTGAAAGATAAAATTAGCTCCATTTACTCACTGTGTTTGAAATAACTGATTTGCCGTGCCCTTTCATTTTTGACAGCCCTATTCCAGATTTGTTTTTTAAGAGAAGCTCTGAGAACAGTGGACAGATCCAACAGCCAGTCAGCCTTAGGCCCATCTTTTACCATAATTGTTGGCAGAAGGCAAATTGAAGGGTTTGTCCACGGCTCAAGGCTTTAAAGGAGTGCCTGACCACCAACAGTGTTACTGATCCACTGATGAATTTGAGAAACTCTAGGTGGACATTCATTAAGATGACCTAACCATCTTCCATTAATCTACGTTTGAATGTCCAACTTAGAGGGCCAGGTGCCTGAGTAGGCTCCCCAAGTTGAATAAACAGTGACTCAAAGAATTATGAACCAACACGACCCTCTGGTTAAGTACAACCCTTGAAAAGAAAACCAAGATATTACTTAGCAAAAAGGTATCCAACCTTGACATAACTTTATGAGGAGCAAAATAAAACCTAAATCCAGGTTCCTTAGGATGCCTAAAAGGCCAGAGGTCTACCAGAGCGTAAGAGGAGATTAACTGATGGACCTCCCCCTGAAGCCGATGTTTGCCCTAACGAGCAAAATCATTATAAGGCTGATCGGGCGACATAAACTGGAATGCCAAATCAATTTTAAGGCACAGCATCACATTAAAGTCACCACAAATTATATAGGGTGGGACCCAAAGATACAACTCGGATAAAAGAAAATCCAAGATCTTCGGGTCAACAGTGTTGGGCTCATACAGGACACAGATAGTAAAACAGTCCATAACCTTCTGAATAGTCACCAACAACCAACACCCCCGGGATCGCTCTTTTGTCCCAAAACCCGCCACCTGCTGTCCTGTGCCATAAGTGCAACCCCCTTCTGTGCAGAAGAAAAACAAGAGAGGGATAGAACCTGATAACCAAGTTCCTTTAACAGTGAACCGTCAATCTGCAACAAATGCCTCTCCTGGAGGCATAGAATATGTGGCCGAAGGGTGTTCAGTTCTTCCCGTACAAGTTTGCGCTTGTGTGGCAACTTAACCCCATTGATGTTCCATGAAAGAATGTGCAGCTGCTGGCCAGGACTGCAGCCATTACTAGATATTACCATTGCACCACAAAACCCATAAGCTACTCCTCCATCTTACAAATAGGAGTAAACCGTGTCCCTAAATATGTTGGTAGACCAAGATGCACATACTACTTTTGTCGTAAAGAACCATGCTCAAAATCACATTACCAAAAATGCTACCCCAAGTGCTCTGTAAGAAAAAACATTGATCCCAATCCAACATCCCCTGACCCTAATGCTGGTCCCTCATACAGGCAAGCCAAACCACTCTCTCCTCCCCAACGGCTCAATGCCCTATAAGCCACTGGCCAAAGAAAAAACAGCCGGCCCAAGATGGTGCAATTCCAGGAAGAAAAAAAAGACAAGATAGAGAAGATATAAGGCGATTCATGAAGAAGGGAGGAGAAATCAGCCCCTCCAAGCACCAGCCCCAACGTAGTTACCCTGAACCGTCATAACAGCAGGCAGAATCAACCCTCGCCTGGCCAAATTCAAAGACTAATTGCTCCCAGCCCGGATTGAAAACCACTGTACCCTAGAAAAAAATAAGAGGCGTGCAGAGCACCCAAACAAATCAGTAAATAAAGCAGCATCACTTCTCCCGGTTGCCACTTAGTTAGCAGTCAATGAACCTTTTGCCCATCATAACAATAAAAAGTTTGGACGTCCTTCCGAATCTGCAGGGTTGCAGATACCATGAGAGAAAACATAGCCGCCCAGCTTCTGGAGTGCCAGAATATGCTTACACAACTTCCAACATCTCATCACGTTTGATGGCAAAAATCTGAGCGAACAAAGAACTCAGTACAACATGCTTTTCCCAAAGACTTAGGAGTTGCATTCCGAAAGATCTCTTGTCGAAGAATAAAATTCCCAATATAAATCAGCATACCCCGTGGATACTCAGAAGGCTTACTGGGAGATCAAAAATGGAAGCGATGTGTGCACTGAATCATACTATTCATGTCCCAGACAGCCAGAGTGGGGAAGGCCCTTGTAACAGATGAGCAGCAAAGCCATGGGGATCATCGCCCTCAGACTCTTCTGGGACCCCAAGGACCCGCAAATTGTTCCAGTGTGACCTGTTCTCCAAGTCTTCCACTCTTGATGACAAAGTGGTAAACTGCCGTTCATGCTGAGTAATCCCTAAGCTGTTTACTTCTACTGACTTTTGAAGAGTCGACTGGGAAGCTTCCACTACCCACAATCAAGTCTGAACCATGTCCATATTTTTTGACAGCTTACAGAGAACCACTTGGGTCTTGAGGTGAGCAGCCTTCAAGGCCAGCGAGTCTTTGCGATAATCCTGTCTGTGCCATAAAAGGACATGATAAATAGCACCCAAGGTGGGGGCATCATGAGCTGAACCAGCAGAGGAAGGCGTGGGATCACTTTCCACAAACAAATCACAAACTGAGGATGGATTAGTTGAGAGTGCCACCCCTAAGGGAGAGCAATTCCTTGGTGTAAACTCAGTCCATTCTGGACCCTATAGCAGCTAATCATCTGCTGCCAGCAAAGCAGTGGGGTCAATTATACCCTGATCAAAAGCCACTGACACAAGGCCCTCTGCTTAATTGAATCCGTCAACTAACAAGTCTCATATAGCACAATCTTCTCACCATCGGGTGTCTCCTGGTGAAGAAGGGGGTGCTCCTAACCTAGTCATGCTGTTGCTGGTGGCTGAAGAGGCAAGTTTTGAGCTGCTTTCTGAAGTCCTTTAAGGAAGGGGAGGCTCGCAGGTGGAGGGGGAGGTTGTTCCAGGATCTGGAGGCGAGGTGGGAGAAGAAGCGACCTTCACAGCGTAAGCGCCAGATGCGGGGAAAGTGGGCCTGGGCGAGGGAGGCTGAGTGGAGATCTCTGGAATGCTTGTTAGAAAGAGAGGCGGTTGTTGATATAGGTGGGTCTGGCATTATGGAGGGCCTTGTATGCGTGCATGAGGTGTGTGAAGAGGCATCTTTGCTGGACCGAGAGCCAGTGGAGGGGCCTGATGATGGTTCTTCTGGGGAGGTCAAGGACAAGACTTGCAGTTGTGTTCTGGATAGTCTGGAGGCAGTTCATGAGCTGTTCAGTGGTTCCGGTGTAGAATGCGTTGCCGTAGCCAAGTCGACTGGAGACGAGGGCCTGGGTGACTGTCTTCCTGGTAGAGATGGAGATCCATTTGAAAATTTTGCGGAGCATGCAGAGAATGTGGAAGCAGGCAGAAGAGACTGTGTTTATCTGTTGCTTCATGGTCAGTTGTGTGTCCAGGATAATCCCAAGGTTGTGTGCATGATTGGTGGGTTTGGGTGGGGGACCCAGGGCGGTGAGCCACCATGTGTAGTTCTAGGGGGAGGGTTTGTTCCCGAAGATGAGGATCTGTCTGAATTAAGCTTGAGCCAGTTGGTCCTCATCCAGGTGGCGATGTCGGTCATGGTATTTTGGAAGTTGGTTCTTATAGTATCAAATGTACAAAGATATGCATGCGCACAAAAGAAAATAGGGAACTCTGAACGATGAAAGACACCATGCTGCCAATTATGTATCCAAACCAACCATACAGGAGACGAGGAGGATGAGGAGGACTTACCGGGGGGGGGGGGGGGGGGGTTTCAAGGTAAAACTACAAGTAATGTGTTTTTAACCTTGGCTGTACAGAACATCTAATGCATGCAAAATAGATCATAATAAGACTGAGGTATCAGCTTTCAGCTTGGCAGGGGTATGCACCTTATCAAAAAGAAACAATAATTGTCCTGGTAAGTCAGATATACACCAAACAATCAAAGTTTTGTAAAACGCGGCCAATCACCCATAGAGTCTCAGGGCGCAGAAAGTGGGCATGCTGCTCAGTTGAAGAGCCGGGTCTTAAGTCCTTTCATGAACAGTTTCAGTGATGCTGTCTGCCTGAGCTTGGTATGTCCAGGCTGCTAGGTATGAGAAGTATCTTCCTGATGCTGTACTGTTCAGTTTCTTGGGGACAGATGCAAGTGCGAGCTGGGAGGAACAGAGACGTCTGTTGGGTATGTAGAAGATGAGGCGGTAGTTGATGTATGGCGGTACTATATTGTGCAGTGCCTTCAATGTCATGGGCTGGATGCCTGGGAGCCAGCGTAGGTCTTTGAGGTGGGAGGATATTCAGCTGTGTTGGTGGAGGTCGAGGATGAATGTCGATGCTGCATTCTGGACTCAGTTGACATAGTCCTATTTGATGGTGATGAGTGAGTGCAGGACTGTCTTCCTCATGTTGGGGAAATACATTTTAAAATCTTCTGTGGGAGGCAGAGAGATTAGGAAGCCATCTCGGTATATACTAACTCAAAGTGAGAGATAATGTGCACAGAGTCCAAGGGTTACCCTTAGAGATTGATAGTGGCAAAATCAGATAATACTAATGCTCTATTTGTGGTAGTGTGATCGAGCAGTAGGCTTATCAGAGGGTAGTGTTAAGCATTTGTTGTACACACACAGGCAGTAAATGGGAACACACTCAATGCCTTAACTCCAGGCCAATAGGTTTTTTCATAACGAAAATTATTATTTTCTTAATTTATTTTAGAACCACAACATTTAGAATTCAAGTAAGTACATAAATTGTAAGGTACTTGGCATAAGTACATATAGAACTTGGAATGAAAACAGTAAGGTGCACAGTTTTGGCAAAAATGCCAATAAGCTACTTTAAAAGAGTACAGTACAAAATTCAACAGTTCCTGGGGGAGGTAAGTACAAGTTAGTCTAGCAGGTAAGTAAAGCACTTACAAGTTCAGTCTCCAGGGCATAGGCAGCCCACCGTTAGGGGTCAAGTCAACCACAAACACCCAGCACCAGCAACACAGGGCCTCTCAAGTGCAGAGGTCAAAGTAGGAGCCAAATAGCATAGGCGCCTATGGAAAACAGGGGTGCCCGGTTCCAGTCTGCTAGCAGGTAAGTACCTGTGTCCTCGGGGAGCAGACCAGGGGTGTTTTGTAGAGCACTGGGGGGTCTCAGACAGGCACACAAAATACAGCTTCAGCGGCGCAGTGCCAGCAGGGTGCAGTGTGCAATGTAGGTGTCGGGTTTTGAATAGAAATCAATGGAGGGACCCAGGTGTCACTCTGGTGATGCAGGCAGGGCACGGGGAGGCTTCTCTGGCCAGCCACCAACTGGTCAAAGATGAGGGTCGCCTGCTGGTCACTCCTGCACCGTTAGTTCATTCCTCTCGGGCCTGGGGGCTGCGGGTGTAGTGCTTCTTCCAGGCCTCGAGGTCTTTATTACCGGGCAGCCGCGGTCAGGAGGAGCCTCTGGATCCCCTCTGCAGGCGTCACTGTGGGGGTGCAGGGAGGTCGTCTCAGGGTGTCCACGTTGTTGTAGTCGCCTGGGGTTCTCTCTGTGGTGTTGCTTCTTCTGGACACGAGCCGGGGACGTCGGGTGCAGAGTGTGGAGACTCATGCTTCCGGAGTGAGGCTGGAGACTCTTTAAAGATGGTTTCTTCCTTGTTGTTTGGACAGAGCCCATGTCCACTCGCCTTCCTTGGTCCTTTGGGTTGCAGGGCAGTCCCCTGAGTCGGCAGAGGTCGCTAGTCCCGCTGGTTGCATTGCTGTTGCAGGTTCTTTGAGTCTGGAGACAGGCAGGTAGGGCTGGGGCCAAGTCAGTCGTTGTCTCCGTCTTCTCCACGGAGCTTTCAGGTCAGCAGTCCTTCTTTAGGTTTTCAGGAAATTTTAAATCTTGGGTTCAGGGTCACCCTTAAATACTGAATTTAGGGGGTTGTTACAGCTGGAGGAAAGTAGCCAATGGCTACTGTCTTGGAGGATGGCTACAGCCTCCTTGTGCCTCCTCCCTTTTTTGAGGGGGGCACATCCATATTCTTATTGGGTAAATTCTCCAAAACAAGATGGTGGATTTTCCAAGGAGGGGTCACTACAGCTCTGGACAACTTAGGGGTGGACATGGCTGAAGGGGTGACTGCTCCTTGTTTTTCTCATTATCTCACCGGACTTGCCACCAAAAGAGGTGGCTGTGTCCGGGGGGGGGGGAGGGGCTGGCATCTCCACTAGCCAGAGTGCCCTGGGGCAGTGTAACACGAAGCCTGAGCCTTTGAGGCTCCCTGCTAGGTGTTACAGTTCCTGCAGGGGGGGAGTTGTGAAGCACCTCCACCCAGTGCAGGCTTTGTTTCTGGCCTCAGAGAGCACAAAGGCTCTCACACCAGGAGGCCAGAAACTCGTCCCTCTGTGGCAGGCTGGCACAGACCAGTCAGTCCTGCACTGAAGAATTCAGTAAAATACAGGGGGCATTTCTAAGATTCCACCTGAGTGCATTTTGTAATAAATCCAGCACCTGCATCAGTGTGGGTTTATTATTTTGAGAAGTTTGATACCAAACTTACCAGTGTAGCCATTATGGAGCTGTGGAGTTCATTTTGACAAACTCCCAGACCATATACTTTATATGGCCACAATGTCTAAGAATGGGCTTAGTCAATGTAGGGGCATATTGCCCATGCACCTATGCCCTCACCTGTGGTATAGTACACCCTGCCTTAGGGATTTAAGGCCTGCTAGAGGGGTGACTTACCTATGCCACAGGCAGTATTTGGTGTGCATGGCATCCTGAGGGGATGCCATGTCAACTTTGCCTTTTTATCCCCACCAACACACACTATCTGCAATGGCCTGTATTAGGTGAGGGGTTCCTTAGGGTGGCACAACACATGCTGCAGCCCTTAGGGACCTTCCCTGCCAAAGGGACCCTTGGTACAGTTGGTACCTTTTACAAGGGACTTATCTGTGTGCCAGGGGTGTCCCAATTGTGGAAAGAATTGTACATTTTTAACTGAAAGAACACTGGTGCTGGGGCCTGGTTAACAGGATCCCAGCACACTTCTCAGTCAAGTCAGCATCAGCATCAGTATCAGGCAAAAGGTGAGGGGGGTGTAACTGCAAAAAGGAGCCATTTTCCTACAGAGAGTGTGTAAGCTTATTGAAGAGACAGAGTTAACTTGTTGTGTCATTGATAGAGAGAAGTCAAGGATAATGGCCAGGTTGCACAATTGGTCAATGTGGTTGGGGGCGTTAACCTGAGTGGGGGGCCACCAGGAGTCGTTCCAGGCAGAATGGGGTGTAGCCAATCACAAGGATTTCTGTCTTGTCCAAGTTGAGCTTCAGGCAGTTGGCCTCCATCCAAGGGCAGACTGCTCTCATCCCATTGTTTAAATGCATCTTGGGTTGAGCAGAGTCATCCGACATGGAACGGATCAGTTGGGTGTCATTGGCGTAGGAGACTATCTTTACCTTGTGTTGTTTGATGATCTTAGCAAGCGGGCCATGTAGAGGTTAAAAAGCTTCGGACAGTGTAAGGATCCTTGGGCCACTCCGCAGCAAGTATCTTTAGGTTCTGAGGTGAACGGTGGTAGTCTGACCCTCTGTGTTCTTCTAGTGAGGAAGGACCAGATCCAGCTCAGGGCTTTGTCTCAGATGTCAGCGTTGTGCAGCCTGTTGCAGAGGCTGAAGTGGGAGACGGTGTCAAATGCAGTAGAGAGGTCTAGAAGGATGAGTGCAGCAGTGCCTGTGCGGTGCAGTACGATGCATATGTCATCGGTGGTGGGTAAGTGTGCCGTTTCAGTGCTGTGGTTGCTTCTGAATCCAGAATGGGAAAGTTCTTGAATATGGTGTGTCTTGAGTAACTCTGAGTTCCTGGTTGACAGCTTTTTTCCATTACCTTGGCTAGGAAAGGGAGCAGAGACATGGGTCAGTAGTTACTCAGCTCCCTAGGGTCGGCTTTGGGTTTCTTGAATAGCGGGCTGATTTCACCATGTTTACAGTCTGAGGGGAATGTGGCTGTCTTAAACGATAGGTTGATGGTTCAGCAAAGCTCTGGTTAAATGATGGTGATGACAAGGTTGAGGATGTGATGAGGGCATGGATCCGAGGGTGCTCCCAAGTGGATGGAGTTCATTATTCTTTGGTTGTCCTCTACAGTAATGAAGGTCCAGCAGTTCAGTATCTGGTGGGGGTGCAAGGTCTGTGGTGGTGAGTGGTGAAGGCAGGCTTTGTATGCTGAAGTCTTCGTAGATGTCCTGGATCTTACAGTGAAAGAAGGTGGGGAAGATCGTTGCAGAGGTCTTGGGGGGGAGGGATGGATGAGGTGTTTGCCCTGCGGTTCGTGAACTCTTTGACAATGACGAAGAGCTCTTTGATGTAGCGAGTGCTGGTGTTGAGGCCTGCTTGATATGCAGCTTTTTGGGTGGCTCGGATGTTCTGGTGGTACGTGGTCCCAGTATTTTTGTAGGCAGTGCGGTCTTTGGTGGATTTGATGAGGCTTCATTTGCGTTACATTCATTCGCAAGCACGCTTGGATTGATGTAGGTTTTGCGTAAACCACTTGGGAGTTTTGTTCTGTCGATTCCATGACAATTTCCTTAGGGGGGCTACATTGTCGGCACATTCAGAGCCAGCGCTTTAGTTTGCCTGCAGATTCATTAGCGTCCGGTGGGAGGGAGTGTTTGGTGATCTGTGCTTCCGGGACTTTGCCCCAATGTCTGCCAGGGGTTAGGGGGTTTGGTGGTGTGCAGTGTTTGAGTAGTTAAAGTAGATGCACTTATGGTCAGTCCAACAGTGTTCGGAGGTGTGGCTGATGGTGAGGTTGTCCCCTGCTGAGAGGACGGTGTAGAGGATGTGTGCACCTTTGTGGGCAGGGACGTTGACGAGTTGTTTGAGGCCGTGAGTTGTGGGGTTGTACAGGATGCTTGAGGTATTTGGTGTCATCGAGGGTATCAAGCTGTAAATCGAGATGACAGAGTGGGATGTAATAGGAGAAAGTGAGTGCTTGGAGGGGCAACGAGGTTGACAATTTTTCTTTGTAAAAACTGGGGTTGAGGTCCAAGTGGCCTGTAGATGAGGGTGCCATGTAGGAAGGCGTTTTGGTTGGTCAGGATCTGGAAATGTAGATGCTCATGCGTTGACAGAATGCGACTAGATGATGAAAGGCGGAGGATATTCTTGTAGATTATGGCAATGCCACCTCCAGGCCAGTTGGCTCTGTTCTTGTGTATGATTTTGTAGTTGTGCGTAATGGCCGTGGCAATGTATGTGGTAGCGGCAGGGGTGATCCAAGTCATCGTGATAAGGTGACGTCCGGAGCTGTTGAGTCGAGGAGGTCTCAGACTTGTAGTGCATGCTTGAGGAGGTAGCATGTGTTGAGGAGTAGTGCGCAATCATGGGGTGGTACTTGGAGTGCGCTGGATCATGCGAAGCAAGAAAATGATCAGTGGGTGTTCATGTGGTCAGCTTGGTGGCATGCTGATGATCTTATCGGGTTGAGGGCACGTAGAGTGCTTGCGTTGAACCAGCAGAAGGGGTGAGAACCAGGGTCCGTGGTGCTGGGTACCACCCATGCACAAACAGGCTTCCTTGTGGCGCACCAGCATGGCGGCAGTCATTAAGAAAGACAGGCAGGCGGGGGTCCAGTGATAAGGAGGTGGGAGAATCGCTTTGCATGGGGAGGGTGGGGACGCTGGGGCACCAGCAGTGAGGGGTAAACACAAGAGGGAGAGAAAGAGAAAAGGACAGAAATGAAGCAAGTGAAAGAAACCGAAGTAAAGCAGAAGTAAAAAAGCAAGAGTAAAGAGAGGCAATGAGTAAAGAAAGGAAGATACTTACTTTCAGACAGCCACTAGGATGAGGAGCAGGCAGGAGCCTGCGGGTGGAGGTCGGCCTTGACTCGAGAGTCGAGCAGGCTCTGAGTTCATCCCAAGCAAAGGCAACAGCAGCAGCCAGAGGAACTGCACTAGGGAGGGCAACAGACGCTGACCAGGAGGTCAGAGGAGTCGCCCCCTCACATAGTGCTGCACCCGCCATTAAGGAGGGCAGGGAGGGGGGCAGCTCTGCTGGAAGACAAAAAGGCAGGAAAAGTGCTTCGCAGGAGAGGGGGAGGAGCAACCGGGGCAGAAGTGGCACGTAGAAAACGCAAGAGGGAGAAAAAGAAAAACAGACAGAAAAGAAAGAAGTGAAAAAATAGAAGTAAAATCAGAAGTAAAAAGGCAGAAGTAAAGGGAGGAAAAAAGTTAATACAGTGTGATATACTTAGTTTCAGATGGTGTAGGAAGGTAGCCTCTTTCTAGCCTTGTTACCCTCACTTTTGGCCTGTTTGTGAGTAAATCTCAGGGTGTTTTTTTTACTGTCTTACTGGGATCCTGCTAGCCAGGACCCAGTGCTCATAGTGAAAACCCTATGTTCTCAGTGTGTTTGATATGTGTCACTGGGATCCTGCTAGCCAGGACCCCTGTGCTCATAAGTTTGTGGCCTATATGTGTTCCCAGTGTGGTGCCTCAGTGTTTATGCTCTCTCTGCTTTCTAAAATTATCACTGCAGGCTAGTGACTAATTTTACCAATTCTCATTGGCACACTGGTACACCCATATAATTCCCTTGTATATGTTACTTAGGTACCCAGGGTATTGGGGTTCCAGGAGATCCCTATGGGCTGCAGCATTTCTTTTGCCACCCATAGGGAGCTCAGACAATTCTTACACAGGCCTGCCACTGCAGCCTGAGTGAAATAACGTCCACGTTATTTCACAGCCATTTTTCACCGCACATAAGTAACTTATAAGTCACGTATATGCCTAACCCTCACTTGGTGAGGTTAGGTGCCAAGTTACTTAGTGTGTGGGCACCCTGGCACTAGCCAAGGAGCCCCACACCGTTCATGGCAAATTCCCCGAACTTTGTGAGTGCAGGGACACCATTACATGCGTGCACTGCACATAGGTCACTACCTATGTGTAGCGTCACCATGGTAACTCCGAACATGGCCGTGTAACATGTCTAAGATCATGGAATTGTCACCCCAATACCATTCTGGTATTGGGGGGACAATTCCATGACCCCCCGGGTCTCTAGCACAGAACCCGGGTACTACCAAACTTCCTTTCCGGGGTTCCCGCTGCAGCTGCTGCTGCTGCCAACCCCTCAGACAGGATTCTGCCCTCCTGGGGTCTGGGCAGCCCCGGCCCAGGAAGACAGACCAAAGGATTTCCTCTGAGAGAGGGTGTTACACCCTCTCCCTTTGGAAATAGGTGTGAAGGGCTGGGGAGGAGTAGCCTCCCCCAGCCTCTGGAAATGCTTTGATGGGCACAGATGGTGCCCCTCTCTGCATAAGCCAGTCTACATTGGTTCAGGGATCCCCCAGCCCTGCTCTGGCGCGAAACTGGACAAAGGAAAGGGGAGTGACCACTCCCCTGACCAGTACCTCCCAGGGGAGGTGCCCAGAGCTCCTCCAGTGTGCCCCAGACCTCTGCCATCATGGATTCAGAGGTGTTGGGGTCACACTGGACTGCTCTGAGTGGCCAGTGCCAGCAGGTGACGTCAGAGACCCCCTCTGATAGGCTCTTACCTCTCTTGGTAGCCAAACCACCTTTCGTGGTAGCCAAACCTCCTTTTATGGCTATTTACGGTCTCTCCTCTGGGGTATTCTTCAGATAATGAATGCAAGAGCTCACCAGAGTTCCTCTGCACTTCCCTCTTCGACTTCTGCCAAGGATCTACCGCTGACTGCTCCAGGATGCCTGCAAAACCGCAATAAAGTAGCAAGACGACTACCAGCAACATTGTAGCGCCTCATCCTGTCGGCTTTCTCAACTGTTTACTGGTGGTGCATGCTCTGGGGCTGTCTGCCTTCACCCTGCACTGGAAGCCAAGAAGAAATCTCCTGTGGGTCGACGGAATCTTTCCCCTGCTAACGCAAGCACCAAAAGACTGCATCACCGGTCCTCTGGGTCCCCTCTCATCCTGACAAGCGTGGTCCCTGGAACACAGGAGCTAGATTCAAGTGACCCCCACAGTCCAGTGATCCTTCAGTCCAAGTTTGGTGGAGGTAAGTCCTTGCCTCCCCACGCTAGACTGCAAACCTGTGTTACAGTGTTACCTGGGTTACATATGTTTTAACAATAAAGGTTTGAACCTGGGAAGACTTAACTTGACAGATCGAAATGGTAGTTTCGAACTGCACACACAGGCTCTGGAATGACAAGTAAATCATGCTGGACGTACTACTTAATTGAGATGCACAATCATTTCTGTGGGCACACTAGTAGCCTTTAATTTACAAATCCAGGGCATAGGTAAGTGCAATTTATTATGGACTTATAAGTAAATTAAATATGCCAACTGTGGATAAGCAAACATTAACAACAAGAAAAAAGCCTGAGAAAGGAGGATTGACAAAATTTGGGGTTGAACCTTAAAAGGACATTTGACAATAAGCAAGCGCAAAATACACATAGATATTGTATTTGATTCTCATTTTTGAACCACTGTAACAAACTGCCTTGGAGAAAAAATAAATAAACTGAGCAGATAGGATACATGCTCGTACAAAAATACCAGTATACTGGGATAACCAATAAGCTTAAAGAAGAGATTGAATGCCCATACACACATTAACAATACATATATGCATAATTAAGGTCAGCTGCTAACTGTACATCAAATATATTGATAAGGGAGCAATATTATATGTATATGTGAGTTATACTAAGTATGATGATGTACCTCAGCTAACCAGTACCTCACACTTATTTTGTGTGGTTTACCTACATACCACAAATTTCGGTAATGCACATGAAGATCACTCTTCTTTCCATGAAACAAACATTAATGGGGCAGATGTAAGACAATACAAGATCATATACATTCTCTAAAGAGTGGCTATTTCATTTGAGAATCCTGGAGAAAATTAGTTTTGGCCCCAAGTACCGGAGATGGTAGGTTGTTGTACAATAGACCCTGTGCAATTCCAGCAGTACAGGGCTGCCCTTTCATGCGGATGATATTTGGGCTGGTGGTAGAGGGTGTTATCAAATGGATACGGGTGGGTGCGCAGATTTGAAGGTGGAAAAGATGCACGGGGTGGGGGGTAATCCCCCAGAATGCTGCTTATGTTTTATTTTTCTATTACTAGACACAAGTGACAGGAACACTAAAGAGGTTGCAAGAGATCTTTCAGGTCTTTGTAAAGGTCTCTGGATTTAATGATATTTGGGACAAATGTTTATTGTTCACAATGGACAAAGTACTTGATCAACAATTGGCTTTAGCCCTTTCAGCGGAGATGATTAAATTTAAGTATTTGGGGAAATAAACCCTCACTGTAAATAAATATATTACCAGAGCATGAAGTGGTAGCACACTGTCATTTACAGACAGTACATTTCCCAGAAATGTCCCAAAAGCTGCTCATTAACCTGCAGCTTTAATATTACTATGTAGTGTATGAACAAAATTCTGTGAAAATTGGATTTCAGAAAACATTTTTCATTTGCACATCACCACGTACAGTGTTATGACTTGTTTTAATACTAATAAAATATATATTTTTTTAATTCACACAGAAGTTAAAAAAATGGTCTTTCACAGCTACTGAAATATATTTTGAAATGTTTGTAAAGTTGCCTTAGTTAAACAGATGTTGTGTGTTAAGAAAAACCAGATACCAAAAGCCTCTCGTTTCACTTTGGTCGGACAGTTTACCTTACAAAATCCAGGAACTCTGCAGTCACAAGGAAAATTATTTGCACTCCAAGAAGGCAAACTGACTTTTGAATAAGATTTGAAGGCATCTTAATTGCTAATTCAGTTTGTGATTGGACAGAACACCTCTTATTTGTCCACTCACTAGAAGGGGCAAGTGGAATAAAAAAATAGCTCAAACGCATCAGATAAAACTCACCATAGCGAGTGGTAGAGTACATTATTAGAGCCCTGTGCTTTCTCTACATTCTTCCAAACACACTCTATATATAACAGACACATTCTTTATACGGGTTAAAGCGCAGGTGTGCACCCTGTTATGGATGGGTGCGAAGCCAAGGGTGGCTCTGTGTTTTCTCCAGGAGTCTAAATATAAAGGCGGATAGAGCTGCAAAACATTCACAAGTATGAGGCTGGACAGGTTTGTGTAGTTATTCAATGTACATATGCCCAAGTGGAAAGGCCACCATTTTGGGCTGACCACCAATATATGGCTAAACAAAGCTATCCTACTTTGGCTGTACAGGTGTAAACTGGAATTGACAGGCTGTCCAGGCAAGGAATTGGTGGATAGGACTTGGAGGAAGATAATTTTTAAAAAAATGGCTAAGTGTACTCAATGGATCACGAGCTATAGGCTCCCAAAGTTGGTGTCTCTGAAGGGGTTTTGTAGTTGGGATCATAGGCATCTCAACTCTGGTGGACGTGCGGAATGGAGTAGTCACCTTTGCACTTCTCTGACAATCAGGCTGGCACATAAGGCGTCTACCAAGCCCCACAACTCAGTGTGGCGGCTCCAGTGCGGAAGGACCACCACAGCGAGGCTGGAATGAGGCCCATAATATTTAAATATATTATAGGAGAAGCAGGGTGCATGAGAGTTGCGTATGTGGCAGTGGGAGGGGAGAGGAATGCACATTGGTGGGAGAGAAAACAATATTTTGTAAAATAAATAGTTTTGACTTCTTGTAAAACAAGGAGGGATAATGTGTGTGCTTTGTTGTCTGTGTGAAAAAAGTGCTGGTGAAATCACCTAAACAAAACTATTACATTTATTAGGGGAGTGTAACACCTCAAACACCACCTGTATTTAAATGAACAGTAAACTCGTAAATTCACAAAAATCCACAGCCAAATATCACATTCATACTTGCATGCCATCAATTTTTAAAATCTATATTTTTAATTGGTTTCATTGTTCAATTTGTTTCTCCCCCCCCCCAAAAAAAAGGCACTCATAAATACATTGAATATTTTACGAGTGCGTACTTTCAGACCTGCCCTGCCTAAGGATCTAGACAACAAGACCCTCAGTTGATGCTGAGTGAGGAGAAAATAGGCTGCGGTGTGGACAACAACGTGCGTCAGGCTCCTGCCCTATGGTGCACGCTACATAGATGCCAACATTTCAGATAGCTGGATTTTAATACAGATAAAGTGTAGCCATTAAAAAGTCACCCATAGAATTAAATTATACAAATGTCACACACAGCAATAATAAGCGAGGGTCTTGCTGTCCCTGTGATCGTTAGGCAGGGCAGGCCTGAAAGTACACACTTGTAAAGATGATGGCCTGCCCTGTATAATGATCACACGGGTAGCAATAACATTCGTTCATAGCTGTATGCCTGCGCGCCTGGCCGCCACCTAAGCAAAGGCACGCGTTTTATCATAATCGCGTTGCCATTTATTTACTGCTCTGAAAATGCGTGAAAAGTCCCTAGCTCAGTGGTCTTCAAACTGGGAGGGGGCATGAAGTGATCCCAGAGGGGGGGGCACCAGGCTCTGCCCAAAAGAAGTATTACACATATAACAGTGTTTTGTTTTAAGCAGAAACATGTTATTGCACTTTTAAAAAGGTAACAGTACTTAACTTCAATGTTTAAATATGGCTAGACATATATAAACATTGCCACCTTTTCTAAAATAATTGTGAAAATTCAGAGGAAGGGCACAATGATTTTTATTTTTCAAAGGGGGGGGCATAAAAAAGTTTGGAGACCACTGCCCTAGCTGCTTCTAAAAGCACAACGGGGTGCAGAGATGCAATTCGGGAACGGTAATAAGTAGGAGGCCAGAGACGCAAAAGAAACTCACCATTAAAAAGGAAAGTAGTAATTATTTTATATATATATATATATATATATATATATATATATATATATATATATATATATATTGTAAGGAAATGCCTCCTTGGCATGGTTACCCCCTGACTTTTTGCCTTTGCTGATGCCAAGTTATAATTTGAAAGTGTGCTGAGGCCTGCTAACCAGGCCCCAGCACCAGTGTTCTTTCCCTAACCTGTACCTTTGTTTCCACAATTGGCACACCCTGGCATCCAGGTAAGTCCCTTGTAACTGGTACACCTGGTACCAAGGGCCCTGATGCCAGGGAAGGTCTCTAAGGGCTGCAGCATGTCTTATGCCACCCTGGAGACCCCTCTCAGCACAGACATACTGCTTGCCAGCTTGTGTGTGCTGGTGGGGATAAAATGACTAACTCGACACGGCACTCCCCTCAGGGTACCATGCCAACCTCACACTGCCTATAGGCATAGATAAGTCACCCCTCTAGCAGGCCTTATGAAGTACTGGGTTTTTCAGAACCCAGTGGTGCCAGGGAACACACCCTAAGACTTCGAGTCCTTCCTGTTTCAGACTACAGAAACACAGAGTCTTCTTGGTGAAGTCAAAGATCTTGTTTATTGGCTGCAGCCAGTAACAGGTATCCTAGAAGTACAACACGGTGTATATTCTCAGGAGACTGCTCCTCTTGCAAAGCTAACCTTCTCTTTTATACAAAATATTAAGCAAACATTCCTTATTTTACAGTTGACCATTCACATATTTTCACTACAAAGAAATAGCAGGGTTATGATGACAAGCCCATATTTCAGTTTGTCCAGCCCTCAATCAATTACCCGGCAAGGCTCAGTACTTTCATCAGATATCAACGGACCCCCAATATAAACAGGCACCTCCTCCTTGTAAAGCAAGTCATAAAGAAAGAAACAGGGACAGGTGTGTGTAAGATTAGGCATGGTTTGTGTGTGATGAAAGGTTTTATGATGTGTTGACCCTTGATACTAATCTCATTCGCCCACTGGGAAAGAAACTGGCCGAACAGGTTTGGCTTTAGGCAGTGGAGTCAGCTTGCCCAGGTCACAGAGGAGTCAGCAAAGATGTACGTGTCCTTCAGACTCGTTTTCAGCATTAGACATTGGCCTATGTGAGGGCAATCACAAAATGGCTGTCGTTTAAATGGAACACGAGGGTTCAGGACGGAAACTCTGATATTCGGGTGATTTTGTTACCCGAATATGAATACAATGCTTGTGCATACTATTCTAATCATTCTCGGTCTGCTGATACCAAAATCGTTGTGATACGACGATGTTTATAACACAGGTCCAGAATTTTCAGTACCACACTTACAGCCCTAAGGCAGGGTGCACTATACCATAGGTGAGGGCATAAGTGCATGAGCACTATGCCCCTACAGTGTCTAAGCAAAACCGTAGACATTGTAAGTGCAGGGTAGCCATAAGAGTATATGGTCTGGGAGTCTGTCATGCACAAACTCCACAGCACCATAATGGCTACACTGAAAACTGGGAAGTTTGGTATCAAACTTCTCAGCACAATAAATGCACACTGATGCCAGTGTACATTTTATTGTGAAATACACCCCAGGGGGCATCTTAGAGATGCCCCCTGAAACCATAACCGACTACCAGTGTGGGCTGACTAGTTTTAGCAGCCTGCCACACACCAGACATGTTGCTGGCCACATGGGGAGAGTGCCTTTGTCACTCTGTGGCTAGTAACAAAGCCTGTACTGGGTGGAGATGCTTATCACCTCCCCCTGCAGGAACTGTAACACCTGGCGGTGAGCCTCAAAGGCTCACCCCCTTTGTTACAGCACCCCAGGGCATTCCAGCTAGTGGAGTTGCCCGCCCCCTCCGGCCACGGCCCCACTTTTGGCGGCAAGGCCGGAGGAGATAATGAGAAAAACAAGGAGGAGTCACTGGCCAGTCAGGACAGCCCCTAAGGCATCCTGAGCTGAGGTGACTCTGACTTTTAGAAATCTTCCCCCAATAGGATTAGGGATGTGCCCCCCTCCCCTCAGGGAGGAGGCACAAAGAGGGTGTACCCACCCTCAGGACTAGTAGCCATTGGCTACTAACCCCCCAGACCTAAGCACGCCCTTAAATTTAGTATTTAAGGGCTCCCCAGAACCTAGGAACTCAGATTCCTGCAACCTAAGAAGAAGGAGAGGACTGCTGAGCTGAAAAACCTGCAGAGAAGACGGAGACACCAACTGCTTTGGCCCCAGCTCTACCGGCCTGTCTCCCCACTTCAAAAGAACTGCTCCAGCTACGCGTTCCACAGGGTCCAGCGACCTCTGAAGCCTCAGAGGACTACCCTGCATCTAAAAGGACCAAGAACTCCTGAGGACAGCGGCTCTGCTCCAAGGAAGAAGCATCTTTGCAACAAAGAAGCAACTTTGAAAGAACACACGTTTCCCGCCGGAAGCGTGAGACTTTGCACTCTGCACCCAACGCCCCCGGCTCGACTTGTGGAGAACCAACGCTACAGGGAGGACTCCCCGGCGACTGCGAGCCCGTGAGTAGCCAGAGTTGACCCCCTGAACCCCCACAGCGACGCCTGCAGAGGGAATCGAGAGGCTCCCCCTGACCGCGACTGCCTGCTTCTAAGAACCCGACACCTGGTAAGGACACTGCACCGGCTGCCCCCAGGACCTGAAGGATCCGACCTCCAGTGCAGGAGCGACCCCCAGGTGGCCCTCTCCCTTGCCCAGGTGGTGGCTACCCCGAGGAGCCCCCCCTTGCCTGCCTGCTTCGCTGAAGAGACCCCTGGGCCTCCCGTTGAATCCTATTGCAAACCCGACGCCTGTTTGCACACTGCACACGGCCGCCCCTGTGCCGCTGAGGGTGTACTTTTTGTGCTGACTTGTGTCCCCCCAGGTGCCCTACAAACCCCCCTTGTCTGCCCTCCAAAGACGCGGGTACTTACCTGCTGCCAGACTGGAACCAGGGCACCCCCTTCTCCTTTGAAGCCTATGCGTTTTGGGCACCACTTTGACCTCTGCACCTGACTGGCCCTGAGCTGCTGGTGTGGTAACTTTAGGGTTTCCCTGAACCGCCAACGGTGGGCTACCTTGCACCCAACTTTGAACCCTGTAGGTGGTTTACTTACCTGCAAAACTAACAAACACTTACCTCCCCCGGGAACTGTTGAAAATTGCAGTGTCTAGTTTTAAAATAGCTTATTGATATTTGTGTGAAAACTGTATATGCTATTTTGCTAATTCAAAGTTCCTAAAGTTCCCAAGTGAAATACCTTTCATTTAAAGTATTGTTTGTAAATCTTGTACCTGTGGTTCTTAAAATAAACTAAGAAAATATATTTTTCTATATAAAAACCTATTGGCCTGGAATTGTCTTTGAGTGTGTGTTCCCCATTTATTGCCTGTGTGTGTACAACAAATGCTTAACACTACCCTCTGATAAGCCTACTGCTCGACCACACTACCACAAAATAGAGCATTAGAATTATCTCTTTTTGCCACTATCTTACCTCTAAGGGGAACCCTTGGACTCTGTGCATGCTATTTCTTACTTTGAAATAGTAGATACACAGCTAAATTCCTATAGTGGTGGATCAGCGGTGGGGTACAAGACTTTGCATTTGCTGGACTACTCAGCCAATACCTGATCACACAACTAAATTCCAAAAATTGTCATTAGAAACTGATTTTTGAAATTTGAGCTATTTTTCTAAATTGTTAAAAGTCCTGCTAGGGCCTTGTGTTAGTCACTGTTAGCATCTCTTTTAGAGTTTAAAAGTTTTGTAAAAGTTTGAATTAAGTTCTAGAGATAGTTTTAGATTCTTAAAAAGTATTCCAACTTTTAGAAACATTGGGGGTCATTACAACATTGCCGGTAAAAGCCGCTTACCGCCATGCAGAAGACCGCCAACACACCGCCGCGGCCGCGGAATTCCGCCACAGCTATTCAGACATCCACACAAGTCCGCCACACCAAAGGTCAGTGATAAACTGGCGAAAACAAAACCTCCACCGTCACGCCAACAGAAATACGCCCATGCTATCACGACCCACAAACCCATGCAGCGGTCTTTCAGCCGCAGTATTCCATTGACGGTGCACACCGCCGCGCTCAAAATACACACACATCTCCAAAACACCTCCACATTGGACAATTCGAAATACACACACCTGATACACATACACACACCACTCCCACATACTCAATACTATATAAAACACACACCCATATCACCCACAAACCCCTACAACCAAAAAATCTGAAAGAAGGCCAGAGAGAGACACCACCATCCACAAACTAGCAGCCACAGGCACTCAACACCATCACCCACACTACTTCCACGCACAAAACACCACACACCACTACATATCACCACACTTATCACCACATACACCACCCCACACATCACCTACACCACCCCATGGCACGGCAAAGACACCCCAGGTTCTCGGAGGAGGAGCTCAGGGTCATGGTGGAGGAAATCGTCCGGGTAGAGCCACAGCTATTTGGATCCCAGGTGCAGCACACCTCCATAGCTAGGAAGATGGAGCTATGGCGAAGAATAGTCGACAGGGTCAACGCAGTGGGACATCACCCAAGAAATCGGGACGACATCAGGAAGAGGTGGAACGACCTACGGGGGAATGTGCGTTCCGTGGTCTCCAGACACAACATCGCGGTACAGCGGACTGGCGGCGGACCCCCACCTCCTCCCCCACAACTAACTACATGGGAGGAGCAGGTCTTGACTATTCTGCATCCTGAGGGCCTCGCAGGAGTCGGTGGAGGAATGGACTCTGGTAAGTCAAATCTTAACTATCATATCCCCCACCATACCTGCATGCTATCACAGACCCCCACCCTCCCCCCCTCCCCTATCACTCCAACTCCTCACATATGTACTAATACCACAAACCACCCATCCCAACACCAAGCCCTGCATGACACAACAAAGCATGGACACCCATCGCTAAAGCATGCCCACTGCACATACCCATAACACCCCCCTCAACCATCATCACACAAGCCCCCACACAGGAGTGCTAGCACTGGGGTACACGGTCACCCACCCATTGCACACCATGACACACACAGATGCAATAATCATGCTTTTATACCCATGCAGGACCACTACCCAACGTCACCAGACAGGAGGGTCCAGACATCTCCACCCCACCCACAGAAGAGGCCCACAGTGATGACAGCAGCTCTGTCCAACTGGATCCAGATGACCAACCCGGACCATCGTGGGCCTCGGGACAGTCGGTTCCCCACACCCAGTCACAGGCCACAACAGACCTTCCACCCTCTGGTAACACCAACACTGCACCCACCCAGCGGGCCCATACCTCCGTCCCCAGGACACGTCAATCAGCTGTGTGTCCACCACTACAGGGAACCCAGGATAAACCACCACCCCAACACCAACAGGGACCTGGGGGCAGTGGTAGTGGGCACACGGTCCAGGGGACGGAGGCCCAGGAACACAGGGGAACTGGGAGGGCTGCTGTGCGACAGGGGGCGGACAGGCCTAGGGAACCCACTCTCCACGAGGCCCTCTCCTCCATCATGGGAGCATACCACCACTCCCAGGAGACAATGGCAGCGGTCCTGGCCAAGTTTCAGGAGACCCAGCGGCTGCAGGAGGAACAGTATTTGGGGTTCAAGGAGGAACTCAGAACCATCAGCACCGCCCTGGGCATCATCGTAGGGGTGCTGAAGGAGATACTTAACACCAGGAGGGACACTGTGGCACTCCAAGGGGCCCCTGACACTAGCATGGACGAAGAACTGCCCACCACCTCCGCCGGCGCTAGTGGACAGGAGGCACCGCCACAGGACCACCACACCAGCACCCCACCCCCTGCAGTTGGAGAACCAACCCGCAAACGGTCCCTGAGATCCAGGAACAAGACAGAGCACGATGCCAAGACCCCCGCCAAGAAATGAGACCACCCTGATTGTCACCCTACTGTCCCACTTTGTAACCCTGTCCATAATGGAACTGCCCCGGCTCCACTTCCTATGCCCATATGGGCAATGCACCTGTGAGACTAATAGACTGGACTCTGCCATGGACATTCCTCCACCATCACCCCTCACCAATTTACAACCCCCCTCCAATATTGAGCACTGCAATAAACACCCTTGAAGCACAAAACAATCTGGAGTCAGACTGTGATTTCGAAAATGTGTATTAGCAATGACAGTGACAAAATGCGTTCTCAAATGTAATGTCAACATACCTTTGTCACACATCTCAAGTCCATGAGGAATCTAAGCAGATGACACACGTTGGAAACCACACCTGTGACACCGTAATGGAAATGTACAACTCAGTTACCATATACTGGTTGAAATCGACAGACAGGATAGAGGTAGAAGTGTGAAAGTACTTGTAGTAGGCAGGAATGTGTTCTAACCTGTGTGTCACTCAAAATATTGCTGGATAACTGAGTCCCTGTTGTCAATGTCTTCTTCCTCTGCTTCCTCATCATCACTGTCCACAGGCTCCACAGCTGCCACAACACCGTCATCTGGACCATCCACCTGCAGAAAAGGCACCTGTCGTCGCAAAGCGAAGTTGTGAAGCATACAGCACGCTACGATGATCTGGCACACCTTCCTTGGTGAGTAGAATAGGGAACCACCTGTCAAATGAACCTGGCCTTCAGGAGGCCGAAGGTGCGTTCATTCACCCTCCTAGTCCGCCCACGGGCCTCATTGTGTCGTTCCTCTGCCCTGGTCCTGGGATTCCTCACAGGGGCAAGGCAGCCATGACAGGTTGGGGTAACCAGAGTCCCCTAATATCCACACCCGGTGCCTCTGGAGTTGACCCATCACATAATGGATGCTGCTATTACGCAGGATGTAGGCGTCATGCACAGAGCCAGGGAACATAGGATTTACCTGGGAGATGTACTGGTCTGCCAAACATACCATCTGTACATTCATCGAATGATAACTCTTCTGGTTCCTGTACACCTCTTCACTCCTGTGGGGGGAACCAGAGCTACATGGGTCCCATCAATGGCACCTATGATGTTGGGGATATGTCCAAGGGCATAGAAGTCACCTTTAACTGTAGGCAAATCCTCCACCTGAGGGAAAACGATGTAGCTCCGCATGTGTTTCAGCAGGGCAGACAACACTCTGGACAACACGTTGGAAAACATAGGCTGGGGCATCCCTGATGCCTTGGCCACTGTTGTTTGAAATGACCCACTTGCAAGGAAATAGAGTACTGATAGCACCTGCACTTGAGAGGGGATCCCTGTGGGATGGCAGATTGCTGACATCAGGTCTGGCTCCAACTGGGCACACAGTTCCTGGATTGTGGCACGGTCAAACCTGTAGGTGATGATCAAATGTTGCTCCTCCATTGTCAACAGGTCCACCAGCGGTCGGTACACCGGAGGATTCCGCCATCTCCTCACATGTCCCAGCGGACGGTGCCTAGGAAGGACAACAGCGACCATAGAGTCAAACAACTCAGAGGTATGTACCCACAGTCTACACAGAACACCATTCATACACAGAATTTGGCCTGTATTTGTGTTGTGCGAGAAGGCCTAGGTCTGTGTGACGCAGTTGTGAATCAGGCCATGTGGGCCCCTGAAATGGCAGCTGCCTGACCTCTAAAGTGGGACAATGGGATGTGAGGTAACTGCGCTGGCGTTGTACACCGTCACGGTAGGCGGTCGAAGACCGCGGCTCAATGCTGCATTGGTTAACATTGGACCCTATGGGTCCCAGGAGCCAATGACTATGTACGCCGGCGGTAATGGTACGCACCGTTGCGGACGTGACTGCCGCGGACGTGACCGCCATTTTTTAGCTGTTCAATCACTCGATACCTGATTTTCAACAGGAGAGGACCTACACTGCAAGTGCTGCTGTGACCGCGGTCTGGAAGAGACAATGACTCGTGCGTCTGGGGAAAGGGCCGCTGCCTTCACTGCAGAGGAGTTGGAGAAGCTCATGGACGGGGTCCTCCCCCAGTACGCGCTACTCTACGGTCCTCCAGACCAAAAGGTAAGTACACAGGGAGTACGTTGTATGGGCTATGCCTGTGTGGAGAGGGCTGGTTGTAAGAATGAAGGGGGCACAGTTCTGCGTGCATGAAGGACTGTGAATGCATGTGCCACATGGCAAGGCTAGGCATGTGGGCCACTCACTTCGACGGTGCAGTTGGTAATGACTTCTCTTCTTCCCCTGTACATTTCATGTAGGTCAGCGCCCACCAGAAGAAGGATATTTGGCGTGCCAAGGACGTCCGGACCCTGGGGGTCCACCACAGACAGAGCACCCACTGCCGGAAAAGATGGGAGGACATTCGCCGCTGGAGCAAGAAGACGGTGGAGGCTCAGCTGGGGATGGCCTCCCAACGTGGGAGGGGTGCCCGTCGAACCATGACCCCCCTGATGTTCTGGATCCTGGCGGTGGCCTACCCTGAGTTGGATGGGCGCTTGAGGGCATCACAGCTGCCACAAGGGGGTGAGTACAACATCATTCAGCGGACTTTGCGCGCAGTGAAGGTGTCTGGGTGGGGGAGGAGGGCTGTGGGCTTCCCTAGGCTAGGGCGAGTTCCGTAGGCTAGGCCCCTCCGTAATGCAGGCCATGTGGCACCCCACCCCACCTCTGTAGAGTGCCAAGTACAGGTATACATGCCCCTGTGTCATCTATGTGTGCAGATGTCGACCATAGCCATGTAGGACATATCCCAGGAATTGCATCTGTAGAACCCAACAGCACGGCGTAGTGTAGGGGGCTGCTGTGTCTGTATTGTCTGCCAACGGTAGCGGCAAGCCATGCACTCAACCTGTCTTTCTTCTGTCGTCCCCCCCTTTTTGTGGTCTCCCTGTTCTTGTGTGCATCAGCATCATCAGGCCGAGGTACAGTGGCACCGGAGCAGGAGGGAGCTGCATCCCACATGGCCATGGAGGGCCACACCACGGACTCGGAATACACCAGTGGGACGGAGGGCGAGGGGAGCTTCACTGCGGTCACAGGATCTGCAACCAGCGACACAGACTTGTCCTCCGATGGGAGCTCCCTTGTGATGGTGGCAAAATCTGTGCCCCCCACTTCTACAGGTACAGCTGCCACCCCCCCCCCCTACCAGCACGGCCCTCCCAGCAGCCCCTCAGCCTTCGCCCCGTGCCCGCTCACCCAGGAGGGTGGGCATCACCTTCGCCCCAGGCACCGCAGCCCCTGCCCCTGCCCCTGTCACCTCTGCTGCCCTCAGTGAGGAGGCCATTGACCTCCTCAGGTCCCTCACTGTTGGGCAGTCTACCATTTTGAATGCCATCCATGGTGTAGAAAGGGAATTGCAACACACAAATGCATTCCTGGAGGGCATTCATTCTGGTCAGGCTGCCCTTCATCGAACCCTGCAAACTCTGGCCTCAGCACTGATGGCTACCATTGTCCCTGTGTCTAGCCTCCCCCCTCCAACTTCCTCCACCCAGACCCAATCCCCTGTACCCCAGCCTATCCCAAGCACACCATCAGACCAGCATGCACACACGTCAACACACAAAGGAAGCTCAGGCAAACATAAGCACCACACATCCCACAGGCACTCACACAAGCATCACACACATACAGACACAGCAACATCTACTGCCTCCACTGTGTCCCATTCCTCGTCGTCTCCCTCCTCCCTCCCAGTCTCGTCTACACTCTCACCTGCATGCACTACCACTACAGCCACTACGTCCCGCACCAGCACACCCACCACCACACCCCGCTCACGTGCAGTCACCACCCCCACTCCCATTTACACATCCCCTGTGTCCTCTCCCAGTGTGTCTGTGACGCCCCCTCCCAAGATACACAAACGCAGGCATACACCCACCCAACAGCCATCCACCTCACGACAGCCTCCAGCGCATGCACCTTCACCCAAAGTCACCAAACGTACACCTCCTACAACCACTACCTCTTCCTCCACTCCCAAACCCCCTCCAGCTACCCGTCCCAGTGTTCCTAAGAAACTTTTCCTGACCAAGCTTGACCTGGCACCTCAGCCCCTGCCCCTGTCACCTCTGCTGCCCTCAGTGAGGAGGCCATTGACCTCCTCAGGTCCCTCACTGTTGGGCAGTCTACCATTTTGAATGCCATTCAGGGTGTAGAAAGGGAATTTCAACACACAAATGCATTCCTGGGGGGCATTCATTCTGGTTAGGCTGCCCTTCATCGAACCCTGCAAACTCTGGCCTCAGCACTGATGGCAGCCATTGTCCCAGTGTCTAGCCTCCCCCCTCCAACTTCCTCTACCCAGACCCAATCCCCTGTACCCTAGCCTATCCCAAGCACACCATCAGACCAGCATGCACACACGTCAACACACATGGGAAGCTCAGGCAAACATAAGCACCACACATCCCACAGGCACTCACACAAGCATCACACACATACAGACACAGGAACATCCACTGCCTCCACTGTGTTCCCCTCCTCGTCGTCTCCCTCCTCCCTCCCAGTCTCGTCTACACTCTCACCTGCATGCACTACCACTACAGCCACTACGTCCCGCACCAGCACACCCACCACCACACCCCGCTCACGTGCAGTCACCACCCCCACTCCCATTTACACATCCCCTGTGTCCTCTCCCAATGTGTCTGTGACGCCCCCTCCCAAGATACACAAACGCAGGCACACACCCACCCAACAGCCATCCACCTCACGACAGCCTCCAGCGCATGCACCTTCACCCAAAGTCACCAAAGGTACACCTCCTACAACTACTACCTCTTCCTCCACTCCCAAACCCCCTCCAGCTACCCGTCCCAGTGTTCCTAAGAAGCTTTTCCTGACCAAGCTTGACCTCTTTCCCACCCCCCCAACTCCTAGGTCCCGTACTAGCACCTCAGCGAAAAAATCTCCGGGACCAGTGGTGCCTGTTGTTACAGGTATGTGGAGTGCACCGGGCACCAGGCCAGCCAGTGTGGCACGGAGCCACAGCACAGCCAGTCCCCCCCTGTGAAGCACCAGAAGTTGGACAGTGCCCGGGGGGAGAGGGGGAAGACTCCAGCCAGCAAAGCCGCTCACAAGGTAGGAGGCTGGACTGGCTTGTAGTGAGTACCAAGGGGTACTTGCACCTTGCACCAGGCCCAGTTATCCCTTATTAGTGTATAGGGTGTCTAGCAGCTTAGGCTGATAGATAATGGTAGCTTAGCAGAGCAGCTTAGGCTGAACTAGGAGACGTGTGGTACTTTATTTTTATGACAATATGCCAAAGTATCTTAGAGTGTACCCTCAGTGAGAGGATAGGAAATATACACAAGATATATATACACAATAGCAAAAAATATGCAGTATAGTCTTAGAAAACAGTGCAAACAATGTATAGTTACAATAGGATGCAATGGGGAAACATAGGGATAGGGGCAACACAAACCATATACTCCAAAAGTGGAATGCGAACCACGAATGGACCCCAAACCTATGTGACCTTGTAGAGGGTCGCTGGGACTATTAGAAAATAGTGAGAGTTAGAAAAATAACCCTCCCCAAGACCCTGAAAAGTGAGTGCAAAGTGCACTAAAGTTCCCCTAAGGACAAAATAGTCGTGTTAGAGGGAAAATGCAAGGAAAACACAAATCAGCAATGCAACAACGATGGATTCCTGACTGAGGGTACCTGTGGAACAAGGGGACCAAGTCCAAAAGTCACAAGCAGCTCGGAGATGGGCAGATGCCCAAGAAATGCCAGCGGTTGGTGCAAAGAAGCTCTTACTAGGCTGAAGAACTGTGAATACTGCAGGAACGACAAGGGCTAGAGACTTCCCCTTTGGAGGATGGATCCCCCACGCCTTGGAGAGTCGTGCAGAAGTGTTTTCCCGCCGGATGGACGCCAACAAGCCTTGCTACACGCAAATCGTGCGTTTGGCGTTTTTGGACGCTGCTGGGGCCCAGGAGGGACCAGAAGGTCGCAAATTGGACCTGCAGAGAGAGGGGACGTCGAGCAAGACAAAGAGCCCTCACTGAAGCAGGTAGCACCCGGAGAAGTGCCAGAAACAGGCACTACGAGGATGCGTGAAACGGTGCTCGCCGAAGTTGCACAAAGGAGTCCCACGTCGCCGGAGACCAACTTAGAAAGTCGTGCAATGCAGGTTAGAGTGCCGTGGACCCAGGCTTGGCTGTGCACAAAGGATTTCCGCCGGAAGTGCACAGGGGCCGGAGTAGCTTGCAAAGTCGCGGTTCCCAGCAATGCAGCCCAGCGAGGTGAGGCAAAGACTTACCTCCACCAAACTTGGGCTGAAGAGTCACTGGACTGTGGGGGTCACTTGGACGGTGTCGCTGGATTCGAGGGACCTCGCTCGTCGTGCTGAGAGGAGACCCAAGGGACCGGTAATGCAGCTTTTTGGTGCCTGCGGTTGCAGGGGGAAGATTCCGTCGACCCACGGGAGATTTCTTCGGAGCTTCTGGTGCAGAGAGGAGGCAGACTACCCCCACAGCATGCACAAGCAGGAAAACAGTCGAGAAGGCGGCAGGATCAGCGTTACAGAGTTGCAGTAGTCGTCTTTGCTACTATGTTGTAGGTTTGCAGGCTTCCAGCGCGGTCAGCGGTCGATTCCTTATCAGAAGGTGAAGAGGGAGATGCAGAGGAACTCGGCTGAGCTCATGCATTCGTTATCTAAAGTTTCCCCAGAGACAGAGACCCTAAATAGCCAGAAAAGAGGGTTTGGCTACCTAGGAGAGAGGAAAGGCTACTAACACCTGAAGGAGCCTATCACAAGGAGTCTCTGACGTCACCTGGTGGCACTGGCCACTCAGAGCAGTCCAGTGTGCCAGCAGCACCTCTGTTTCCAAGATGGCAGAGGTCTGGAGCACACTGGAGGAGCTCTGGACACCTCCCAGGGGAGGTGCAGGTCAGGGGAGTGGTCACTCCCCTTTCCTTTGTCCAGTTTCGCGCCAGAGCAGGGGCTAAGGGGTCCCTGAACCGGTGTAGACTGGCTTATGCAGAATTGGGCACATCTGTGCCCAACAAAGCATTTCCAGAGGCTGGGGGAGGCTACTCCTCCCCTGCCTTCACACCATTTTCCAAAGGGAGAGGGTGTCACACCCTCTCTCAGAGGAAGTTCTTTGTTCTGCCATCCTGGGCCAGGCCTGGCAGGACCCCAGGAGGGCAGCTGCCTGTCTGAGGGGTTGGCAGCAGCAGCAGCTGCAGAGAAACCCCAGGAAGGGTAGTCTGGCAGTACCGGGGTCTGTGCTACAGACCACTGGGATCATGGAATTGTACCAACAATGCCAGGATGGCATAGAGGGGGCAATTCCATGATCATAGACATGTTACATGGCCATATTCGGAGTTACCATGGTGAAGCTACATATAGGTAGTGACCTATATGTAGTGCACGTGTGTAATGGTGTCCCCGCACTCACAAAGTTCAGTGAATTGGCTCTGAACAATGTGGGGGCACCTTGGCTAGTGCCAGGGTGCCCTCACACTAAGTAACTTTGCACCTAACCTTTACCAGGTAAAGGTTAGACATATAGGTGACTTATAAGTTACTTAAGTGCAGTGAAAAATGGCTGTGAAATAACGTGGACGTTATTTCACTCAGGCTGCAGTGGCAGGCCTGTGTAAGAATTGTCAGAGCTCCCTATGGGTGGCAAAAGAAATGCTGCAGCCCATAGGGATCTCCTGGAACCCCAATACCCTGGGTACCTTAGTACCATATACTAGGGAATTATAAGGGTGTTCCAGTAAGCCAATGTAAATTGGTAAAAATGGTCACTAGCCTGTCAGTGACAATTTGGAAAGAAATGAGAGAGCATAACCACTGAGGTTCTGATTAGCAGAGCCTCAGTGAGACAGTTAGTCACTACACAGGTAACACATTCAGGCACACTTATGAGCACTGGGGCCCTGGGTTACCAGGGTCCCAGTGACACATACAACTAAAACAACATATATACAGTGAAAAATGGGGGTAACATGCCAGGCAAGATGGTACTTTCCTACACAACCCCCCCCCAAACGAAGGACAATAAGACTAGCCATTACCTGATGAGTCTTCATTGTCTAAGTGGAAATATCTGGAGAGTCCATCTGCATTGGAGTGGCTACTCCCAGGTCTATGTTCCACTGTATAGTCCATTCCCTGTAGGGATATGGACCACCTCAACAATTTAGGATTTTCACCTTTCATTTGTTTTAGCCAAAGTAGAGGTTTGTGGTCTGTCTGAACAATGAAGTGAGTGCCAAACAGGTATGGCCTCAACTTCTTCAGAGCCCAGACCACAGCAAAGGCCTCCCTCTCAATGGCAGACCAACGCTTTTCTCTAGGGGTCAACCTTCTACTAATAAAAGCAACAGGTTGATCCTGGCCCTCAGAATTAAGTTGTGATAGGACTGCCCCTACTCCTAATTCAGATGCATCAGTTTGGACATAGAATTTTTTAGAGTAACAAGGGCTTTTCAGGACAGGTGCAGAGCACATGGCCTGCTTCAGCTCCTCAAAAGCTTTCTGACAGTTTGCTGTCCATAATACCTTTTTAGGCATTTTCTTGGATGTGAGGTCATTAAGAGGGGCTGCAATGGAGCCATAGTTCTTAATGAACCTCCTGTAATACCCAGTGAGGCCTAGGAAGGCTCTCACCTGAGTCTGAGTGGTAGGGGGAACCCAATCAATAATAGTTTGGATTTTCCCCTGAAGTGGTGCAATCTGTTCCCCACCAACAAGGTGTCCCAGATAAACCACCTTACCCTGCCCTATCTGGCACTTTGAAGCCTTGATAGTGAGGCCTGCCTTTTGCAGGGCCTCCAAAACTTTCCATAGGTGGACCAGGTGATCATCCCAGCTGGAGCTAAAGACAGCTATATCGTCCAAATATGCTGCACTGAAAGCTTCCAGCCCTTGCAGGACTGTGTTCACCAACCTCTGAAAAGTGGCAGGTGCATTTTTCAAACCAAAAGGCATTACAGTAAACTGGTAATGTCCTCCAATGGTAGAAAATGCAGTCTTAGGTTTAGCATCTTCTGACATTTTGATCTGCCAATACCCTGCAGTCAAATCAAAAGTGCTTAGATACTTGGCAGATGCCAGTGTATCTATTAGCTCATCTGCCCTGGGTATAGGGTGAGCATCAGTTTTGGTTACCAAGTTGAGACCTCTATAGTCTACACAAAACCTCATTTCCTTCTTTCCATCTTTAGAATTGGGTTTTGGTACCAGTACCACAGGAGAAGCCCATGGACTGTCAGAGTGCTCAACCACTCCTAGTTCCAACATCTTCTGAACTTCTTGCTTTATGCAGTCCCTGACATGGTCAGGCTGCCTATAGATCTTACTTTTGACAGGTAAACTGTCTCCAGTATCTATAGTGTGCTCACACCAAGAAGTGGTGTCTGGCACAATGGAGAAGAGTTCTGAAAATTGTCCTAGGAGATTTATGCAATTATCTTTCTGCTCAGCAGTAAGACAATCAGCCAAAACTACACCTTCCACAAGAGCATCTTGTTCTGTGGAAGGGAAGAGATCAGGTAGAGGATCACTGTCTTCTTCCTGTCCCTCATCTGTTGCCATGAGCAGGGTGAGATCAGCCCTGTCATAGTAGGGTTTCAGGCGGTTGACATGGAGCACCCTAAGGGGACTCCTGGCAGTGCCTAAGTCAACCAAGTAGGTGACTTCACCCTTCTTTTCAACAATTGTGTGGGGTCCACTCCATTTATCTTGGAGTGCTCTTGGGGCCACAGGCTCCAAGACCCACACTTTCTGCCCTGGTTGGTACTGAACCAAAACAGCCTTCTGATCATGCCATTGCTTCTGGAGCTCTTGGCTGGCCTGAAGGTTTTTACTGGCCTTTTTCATGTACTCAGCCATCCTTGATCTGAGGCCAAGTACATAATCCACAATATCCTGCTTAGGAGCTTTTAAAGGTTGTTCCCAACCCTCCTTTACAAGTGTGAGTGGACCCCTAACAGGGTGTCCAAAAAGAAGTTCAAAGGGGCTGAAGCCCACTCCTTTCTGGGGTACCTCCCTGTAGGCAAAAAGGAGGCATGGTAGAAGGATATCCCATCTCCTGCGGAGTTTTTCAGGGAGTCCCATAATCATGCCTTTGAGAGTTTTATTAAATCTCTCCACCAGTCCATTTGTTTGTGGATGATAGGGTGTTGTGAACTTGTAAGTTACACCACACTCCTTCCACATGGCCTTTAAGTATGCAGACATGAAATTGCTTCCCCTGTCTGATACTACTTCCTTTGGGAAGCCCACCCTGGAAAATATTCCCAGGAGGGCCTTTGCCACTGCAGGAGCTGTAGTGGTCCTTAAAGGAATAGCTTCAGGATATCTTGTGGCATGGTCCACTACCACCAAGATAAACCTATTTCCTGAAGCAGTAGGAGGGTCAAGGGGGCCAACTATGTCAACCCCTACCCTTTCAAAGGGAACCCCAACCACAGGCAGTGGGATAAGGGGTGCCTTTGGAGTGCCACCTGTCTTGCCACTGGCTTGACAGGTTTCACAGGACTTACAAAATTCTTTTGTGTCCTCAGACATCCTAGGCCAATGAAACAGTGGTACCAATCTGTCCCAAGTTTTCATTTGACCCAGGTGCCCAGCTAAGGGAATGTCATGTGCCAGTGTTAGGAGGAACTTTTTGTACTCCTGAGGGATCACTAATCTCCTGGCAGCTCCAGGTTTAGGATCCCTATGCTCAGTGTACAAGAGGTTGTCCTCCCAGTAAACTCTGTGTGAGTCACTGACATCCCCATTAGCCTGTTTGACAGCTTGCTGTCTGAGACCCTCTAATGTGGGACAGGTTTGCTGTGCCACACTCAGCTCCTCTCTGGCAGGCCCCCCTTCACCCAAAAGCTCAGCAGTGTCTGCTTCCAGCTCCTCTGGTGTAGGTTCTGCACAGGGAGGGAATTCTTCTTCCTCAGAAGTAGAATCCACTGTAGAGGGAGGGATAGTAGGAAGTGGTTTGCTTCTACTAGCCCTAGCTTTAGGGAGCACTTGGTCCATTGTTCCAGGATCCAAGCTTCCCTGTCCTTTTTGCTTTTTGGCCTGAGCCCTTGTCAAAGCAAAAATATGCCCTGGGATGCCCAGCATTGCTGCATGGGCCTCCAACTCCACATCTGACCAAGCTGATGTCTCCAAATCATTCCCTAATAGACAGTCTACAGGTAAATCTGAAGCTACCACAACTTTCTTTGGACCAGATACCCCCCCCCAGTTGAGATTTACAACAGCCATGGGGTGGCTTTGTGTTATGTTGTGAGCATCGGTTACTTGGTACTGGTGTCCAAGTATGTGTTGTTCAGGGTGCACCAGTTTCTCAATCACCATTGTGACACTGGCACCTGTGTCCCTGTAGGCCTGGACCTCAACACCATTTATTAGGGTTAGTTGCTTGTACTTCTCCAAGTTATGGGGGCAAGCAACCAAAGTGGCTAAGTCAATAGCCCCTTCAGAGACTAAAGTAGCCTCTGTGGTCTCCCTAATTAGACCAACCCCAACTAAATTACCAAAAGTGAGCCCAGCTACTCCCTTGGATTGGCTATTAGTAGGTTTGCTCCCACCACCACTGCTATTAGTAGGGACACTAGGTGTAGCAGTAGGGGTTGTAGTGGTAGGAGCTGTGGTGCCTTTCTTTGGACAACTGGGATCTGTTGTCCAATGGCCTTTTATCTTACATAAATAGCACCATGGTTTCTTTTCCTTGTTCTGATTAAAGGAGGATTTGGGCCCACCACCCCCACCAGAGTGTTTTTGTGGGCCTGATGAAGACTCATTTTTAGATTTGTCCCCACCCTTGTCAGAAGACTTACCATCCTTCTTTTTGTTGCCATCTTTGTCACCCCCTGTATGAACTTTTCTGTTCACTCTTGTTCTGACCCATTTGTCTGCCTTCTTTCCCAATTCTTGGGGAGAGGTCAGATCAGAGTCCACCAAGTACTGGTGCAACAAATCAGACACACAATTATTAAGAATATGCTCTCTCAGGATCAAGTTATACAGGCTGTCATAATCAGTAACTTTACTGCCATGTAACCACCCCTCCAAGGCCTTCACTGCCTGGTCAATGAAATCAACCCAGTCTTGTGAAGACTCCTTTTTGGTATCTCTGAACTTTATCCTGTACTGTTCAGTGGTTAAGCCATAACCATCCAGGAGTGCATTCTTAAGAACTTGGAAATTGTTAGCATCATTTTCTTTTACAGTAAGGAGCCTATCCCTACCTTTTCCAGTAAATGATAGCCATAGGATAGCAGCCCACTGCTTTTGAGGGACATCCTGTACAGCACAGGCCCTCTCAAGTGCAGCAAACCACTTGTTAATGTCACCCCCCTCCTTGTAAGGGGGAACTATCTTATGCAGATTCCTGGAATCATGCTCTTTTGCAGGATGACTATGGGGAATACTGCTGCTGCCACCATGGGTATCTAAACCCATTTTCTGTCTTTCCCTCTCTATTTCTAAAGACTGTCTATCCAAATCCAGCTGTTGCTTCTTGAGCTTCAGTCTGGTTTGTTCCACTCTCAATCTATTGAGCTCCCTTTCTAACAATCTGTCATCAGGGTGGGTGGGAGGGACATTTCTAGATACAGAGGTATGATGGGAATGAACAGAAGGAGACCTGTCCCTTACAGAGGGCACCCTAACAGCTTGGCTACCAGCATAATGTGAGAGCACATCATCAGTATGATGTGATTCAACCTCTGTACCAACTATGCTAGACTGTCTAGTAATGGGCAGGCTGAGAAGTTTCTTTCCTGAACCTTTTCCTGGGGGAGTCCCTGGATCAGATTGAGAACCATTAGCTACTTTTTCTACAGATTGGGCACTTATGGCCTTATCCTGTACTCTAAGCATATTAATTAACAGTTCTAAGGAAGGATTCTTCCCTACACTCAAACCTCTCTCTATGCAGAGACTCCTTGCTCCTTTCCAGCTAAGGTGATCATATGCAAGTTTGGACAGTTCAACATTTTTTCCTGTGCCAGACATTTTTTAGAGAGAGTTAAAGTGATAGAAAAAGAGAAAAAAGTTTTCAGAACTTTATGGAAAGACAGAAAAAACTTTTTAAACTTTTAAGAACTTTTTGAAAGTTTAGAAGTACTTTTCAGCACTTAGAAAAGAGTGAAAAGAGGAAATGCAAATCTTTTTGGCTATGTGTATATACACTGACCTTGTTTTGTATATTTTTCTCTTATGAAAAGTACAATGACAAGAGTGGTAAGTAGTCTCAAAGCACTTATCCCACCGCTGCACAACCAATGTAGGAGGCTGGACTGGCTTGTAGTGAGTACCAAGGGGTACTTGCACCTTGCACCTGGCCCAGTTATCCCTTATTAGTGTATAGGGTGTTTAGCAGCTTAGGCTGATAGATAATGGTAGCTTAGCAGAGCAGCTTAGGCTGAACTAGGAGACGTGTGAAGCTACTACAGTACCACTTAGTGTCATATGCACAATATCATAAGAAAACACAATACACAGTTATACTAAAAATAAAGGTACTTTATTTTTATGACAATATGCCAAAGTATCTTAGAGTGTACCCTCAGTGAGAGGATAGGAAATATACACAAGATATATATACACAATAGCAAAAAATATGCAGTATAGTCTTAGAAAACAGTGCAAACAATGTATAGTTACAATAGGATGCAATGGGGAAACATAGGGATAGGGGCAACACAAACCATATACTCCAAAAGTGGAATGCGAACCACGAATGGACCCCAAACCTATGTGACCTTGTAGAGGGTCGCTGGGACTATTAGAAAATAGTGAGAGTTAGAAAAATAACCCTCCCCAAGACCCTGAAAAGTGAGTGCAAAGTGCACTAAAGTTCCCCTAAGGACAAAATAGTCGTGTTAGAGGGAAAATGCAAGGAAAACACAAATCAGCAATGCAACAACGATGGATTCCTGACTGAGGGTACCTGTGGAACAAGGGGACCAAGTCCAAAAGTCACAAGCAGCTCGGAGATGGGCAGATGCCCAAGAAATGCCAGCGGTTGGTGCAAAGAAGCTCTTACTAGGCTGAAGAACTGTGAATACTGCAGGAACGACAAGGGCTAGAGACTTCCCCTTTGGAGGATGGATCCCCCACGCCTTGGAGAGTCGTGTAGAAGTGTTTTCCCGCCGGATGGACGCCAACAAGCCTTGCTACACGCAAATCGTGCGTTTGGCGTTTTTGGACGCTGCTGGGGCCCAGGAGGGACCAGAAGGTCGCAAATTGGACCTGCAGAGAGAGGGGACGTCGAGCAAGACAAAGAGCCCTCACTGAAGCAGGTAGCACCCGGAGAAGTGCCAGAAACAGGCACTACGAGGATGCGTGAAACGGTGCTCGCCGAAGTTGCACAAAGGAGTCCCACGTCGCCGGAGACCAACTTAGAAAGTCGTGCAATGCAGGTTAGAGTGCCGTGGACCCAGGCTTGGCTGTGCACAAAGGATTTCCGCCGGAAGTGCACAGGGGCCGGAGTAGCTTGCAAAGTCGCGGTTCCCAGCAATGCAGCCCAGCGAGGTGAGGCAAAGACTTACCTCCACCAAACTTGGGCTGAAGAGTCACTGGACTGTGGGGGTCACTTGGACGGTGTCGCTGGATTCGAGGGACCTCGCTCGTCGTGCTGAGAGGAGACCCAAGGGACCGGTAATGCAGCTTTTTGGTGCCTGCGGTTGCAGGGGGAAGATTCCGTCGACCCACGGGAGATTTCTTCGGAGCTTCTGGTGCAGAGAGGAGGCAGACTACCCCCACAGCATGCACAAGCAGGAAAACAGTCGAGAAGGCGGCAGGATCAGCGTTACAGAGTTGCAGTAGTCGTCTTTGCTACTATGTTGCAGGTTTGCAGGCTTCCAGCGCGGTCAGCGGTCGATTTCTTATCAGAAGGTGAAGAGGGAGATGCAGAGGAACTCGGCTGGGCTCATGCATTCGTTATCTAAAGTTTCCCCAGAGACAGAGACCCTAAATAGCCAGAAAAGAGGGTTTGGCTACCTAGGAGAGAGGAAAGGCTACTAACACCTGAAGGAGCCTATCACAAGGAGTCTCTGACGTCACCTGGTGGCACTGGCCACTCAGAGCAGTCCAGTGTGCCAGCAGCACCTCTGTTTCCAAGATGGCAGAGGTCTGGAGCACACTGGAGGAGCTCTGGACACCAGGGGAGGTGCAGGTCAGGGGAGTGGTCACTCCCCTTTCCTTTGTCCAGTTTCGCGCCAGAGCAGGGGCTAAGGGGTCCCTGAACCGGTGTAGACTGGCTTATGCAGAATTGGGCACATCTGTGCCCAACAAAGCATTTCCAGAGGCTGGGGGAGGCTACTCCTCCCCTGCCTTCACACCATTTTCCAAAGGGAGAGGGTGTCACACCCTCTCTCAGAGGAAGTTCTTTGTTCTGCCATCCTGGGCCAGGCCTGGCTGGACCCCAGGAGGGCAGCTGCCTGTCTGAGGGGTTGGCAGCAGCAGCAGCTGCAGAGAAACCCCAGGAAGGGTAGTCTGGCAGTACCGGGGTCTGTGCTACAGACCACTGGGATCATGGAATTGTACCAACAATGCCAGGATGGCATAGAGGGGGCAATTCCATGATCATAGACATGTTACATGGCCATATTCGGAGTTACCATGGTGAAGCTACATATAGGTAGTGACCTATATGTAGTGCACGCGTGTAATGGTGTCCCCGCACTCACAAAGTTCAGTGAATTGGCTCTGAACAATGTGGGGGCACCTTGGCTAGTGCCAGGGTGCCCTCACACTAAGTAACTTTGCACCTAACCTTTACCAGGTAAAGGTTAGACATATAGGTGACTTATAAGTTACTTAAGTGCAGTGAAAAATGGCTGTGAAATAACGTGGACGTTATTTCACTCAGGCTGCAGTGGCAGGCCTGTGTAAGAATTGTCAGAGCTCCCTATGGGTGGCAAAAGAAATGCTGCAGCCCATAGGGATCTCCTGGAACCCCAATACCCTGGGTACCTTAGTACCATATACTAGGGAATTATAAGGGTGTTCCAGTAAGCCAATGTAAATTGGTAAAAATGGTCACTAGCCTGTCAGTGACAATTTGGAAAGAAATGAGAGAGCATAACCACTGAGGTTCTGATTAGCAGAGCCTCAGTGAGACAGTTAGTCACTACACAGGTAACACATTCAGGCACACTTATGAGCACTGGGGCCCTGGGTTACCAGGGTCCCAGTGACACATACAACTAAAACAACATATATACAGTGAAAAATGGGGGTAACATGCCAGGCAAGATGGTACTTTCCTACACAAGGGTCCTGGGGGGAGTGTCGACTCAGCTGTGACTCCTCCCAAGGTGGGGAAGGGGCAGAAGAAATCGCCAAAGTCTGGGAGGAGCAGAACGTCGGAGAAGACCGCCATCATCCCCGCTGCCCAGGAGGCCACCGCCAGCCCAATCGTCACTGGCCAGGAGGCCCCCGCCAGAGTCACTGCCCAGGAGGCCAGCCCGATCGTCACTGTCCAGGAGGCCACCGCCAGCCACAGCCCAGCTGCCCAGGAGGGCCCCGCCAGCCACAGCCCAGCTACCCAGGAGGGCCCCGGCAGCCACAGCCCAGCTGCCCAATGAAGGACCGCCAGCCCAGCTGGGCAATGAAGGACCGCCAGCCCAGCTGGGCAATGAAGGACCGCATTGGCAAGCACCGCTGAACAGGGCAAAGACTGCCATGGCAAGCACCGCTGAACAGGTCAGAAACTGCAAACTCAAGCACCACTGAACAGGGCAAAGACCGCCATGGCAAGCACCACTGAACAGGGCAAGCACCGCTGAACAGGTCAGAAACTGCAAACTCAAGCACCGCTGAACAGGGCAAAGACCGCCATGGCAAGCACCACTGAACAGGGCAAGCACCGCTGAACAGGGCAAAGACCGCCATGGCAAGCACCGCTGAACAGGGCAAGCACCGCTGAACAGGGCAAAGACCGCAAACTCAAGCACCGCTAGCCCATGAGCGGCAGGGGCAGTGACGCAACTGGGACCGTCACGGGGTGAGTGATGCACTCTGGGCACCAGTCCCCCTCCAGAACCTGTGGAGACATGCATCCACTCCGTCTGTCCTTAACAGGATGAAGCACTCTGGGCACCAGTCCCCCTCCAGAACCAGTGGAGACATGCATCCACTTGAGAGACTGTGGCTTTGCACTCCCCAGGATGGTACAGTGGGCAACCCACCCACTGTAGAGACTTGAGAGACTGTGACTTTGCACTCCCCAGGATGGTCCAGTGGGCAGCCCACCCACTGTAGAGACTTGAGAGACTGTGGCTTTGAACTCCCCAGGATGGTACAGTGGGCAAACCACCCACTGTAGAGACTTTAGAGTCTGTGGCTTTGCACTCCCCAGGATGGTATAGTGGGCAAACCACCCACTGTGGAGACTTGAGAGACTGTGGCTTTGCACTCCCCAGGATGGTACAGTGGGCAAACCACCCACTGTAGATACTTGAGAGACTGTGGCTATGCACTCCCCAGGATACATCAATGGGCATGGAGCCCCCTCGTGGATCTGGCGTGGTGCACTCTTCCGGCTGAGGTGCCCCCCCTTCCCTTCTTTCAGAGGTGCCTGTTGTATTTCTATCTGATGCCCCTGCAGTGTTCTCTCAGTTTTTACCAGGTATCTAGTGTGGGCCTCGCCCATGCATTTTGGGCCCAGTGGTCCACGGACAATGAATGGTGCATTACCTGCACTACTAATCGTGGTGTATATTTTGTTTAATGTGTGTATATATATATATATATATATATATATATATATATATATATATATGTGTATTTATTTGGTTACTGTATTTTGATATATTACAATGGTTCCACTAATTTCCTTTTGTCTTTGCATTCTTCCGGGGGGGTTGGGGGTTGTTACTGTAATGTTTGGATATGCATTGGTGTGTGTGTTGTAGTGGGTGAGGGTGGTGGTGGGGGTGGGGGTGTTGCGTATGTGTGTCCCTGTATTTTGCCTCCCCCTCCCCTATGTCGTAGGTGCAGTACTCACCGTTGTCTTCGCCGCCAGCGTTGATGATCCTCGTACAGGAGCAGGAAGACTAGTGCAGGAAGAATATGGAGTTCCGGCTCATGGTGTCGTCGTTCCTCGTGGAGTGTGTAGAGGTGAGCGTTTTCCCTTTGAAATGGCTATTTCCGCCGTGTTTTTATCCGCGGTGAATCCGCCCCGGAAAAGGTGGCGGATTGGTAGGTTGTGATACTGTGGGTGGTACATTGTCTTCTGCCTGTCTGTCGGCGGTGAGCGCCGCGCTGTTTGTCTGTACCGCCGTGGCGGTCGGAGTGTTAAAGCGGCTGTCTTTGTTGGCGGTTTCCGCCAAGGTCATAATTCCCATTTGTTTACCACCGGCCTGTTGGCGGTCTTACCGCCGCTTTAACACCGTCCGCCAGGGTTGTAATGACCCCCATAATGTCTAATGCAGAAGAGATAGTGATGGAGCTCAACCTCACCCCTTACCTGCATCTTAGGATGTCAGAGTTAAGGTCTCTCTGCAAACTCAAAAAGATTAAAACTGGTTCAAACCATACCAAAATACAGCTCCAGGAGCTTTTGGCAGAGTTTGCTAAAAACAACCCCTCTGATGGTGGCCTCACAGAGGGGGATCCTAGTGACATGGAGGATTTCCCACCTCCAGTCCTAGATAGGGAGCCCAGAGTCTCTCAAACCCTAACTCCAAATGTGATAGTCAGAGATGCTGCTTCTCTCACAGGAGAGTCCAGCAACTCTGGAAGCATTGAGGGCAGCCTCAATGAAGAGGACCTCCTGCTAGCCAGGATGGCCAAAAGATTGGCTTTAGAGAGACAGCTCCTAGCCATAGAAAGGGAAAGACAAGAGATGGGTTTTGGTCCCATCAATGGTGGCAGCAACATAAATAGGGTCAGAGACTCTCCTGACATGTTGAAAATCCCAAAGGGATTGTAACTAAATATGAAGATGGTGATGACATCACCAAATGGTTCACAGCTTTTGAGAGGGCTTGTGCAATCAGAAAAGTAAACAGATCTCACTGGGGTGCTCTCCTTTGGGAAATGTTCACTGGAAAGTGTAGGGATAGACTCCTCATACTCTCTGGAAAAGATGCAGAATCCTATGACCTCATGAAGGCTACCCTGATTGAGGGCTTTGGATTCTCCACTGAGGAGCGTAGAATTAGGTTCAGGGGGGCTCACAAAATCCTCGAGCCAGACCTGGGTTGATTTTGTAGACTACTCAGTGAAAACACTGGGTGGTTGGATTCATGGCAGTGGTGTAAATGAATATGATGGGTTGTACAATGTATTTGTGAAAGAACACCTGTTAGGTAATTGTTTCAATGATAAACTGCATCAGCATCTGGTAGACCTAGGACCAATTTCTCCCCAAGAATTGGGAAACAAGGCGGACCATTGGGTCAAGACTAGGGTGACCAAGACTTCCACAGGGGGTGACCAAAAGAAAGGGGTCACAAAGCCTCCCCAGGGGAAGAGTGTTGAGACATCCAAGGGAAAAAGTAAAGAGTCTTCTATAGGGCCCCAAAAACCTGCTCAGGAGGGAGGGTCCAGAGCCTCTTCACAATCCAATTTTCGGTACAAGGGTAAAAACTTTGATCCCAAAAAGGCCTGGTGCTGTAGCTGTAATCAGCAAGGACACCAAACTGGAGACAAGGCCTGTCCCAAGAAAGGTTCCACTTCTAACTCTACTCCAGCTAACACTGGAATGGCCAGTCTCCACGTGGGATCAACAGTGTGCCCAGAGCAAATCAGGGTTCACACTGAAGCTACATTAGTCTCTGAGGGTGGGGTGGATTTAGCCAAGCTGGTGGCCTGGCCCCCTAACATGCAAAAATACAGGCAGTAACTCTTAATTAATGGGACAAGTGTAGAAGGCCTGAGGGATACAGGTGCCAGTGTCACATGGTGACAGAGAAACTGGTTTCCCCTGGTCAATACCTGGCTGGACAAACTTATCCAGTCACCAACGCTGACAATCAGACTAAAGTACATCCCATGGCTATGGTAACTTTAGAGTGGGGAGGGGTCAATGGCCTGAAACAGGTGGTGGTCTCCTCAAATATCCCTGTAGACTGTTTGCTTGCAAATGACCTGGAGTCCTCAGCATGGGCTGAGGTAGAACTCAAAACCCATGCAACCATGCTGGGTATCCCTGAACTGGTGTGTGTCAAGACAAGGGCACAGTGCAAGGCTCAGGGTGAAAAAGTGGTGTTGGAGCCTGGAAAAAGGGTCCAACCCTCCAAGAGAAAAGGAAAGAAGACTGTGGAACCAGCTTCCACACAACAAGAGAAAGAGAACCTCTCTTCTCAGGAAGAAGTTCTGCCCTCTGAGGGAACTGTCCCCATGAAGTTAGAACCTTATCAGGTTGAGCTCCTAGGCCCAGGGGGACCCTCAAGGGAACAGTTGTGTAAGGGGCAAGAAACCTGTCCCTCTCTTGAAGGCCTTAGGCAGCAAGCTGCTGAAGAGTCCAAAGGAAAAATAACAGGAACACATAAAGTCTATTGGGAAGATGGACTCCTTTACACTGAGGTGTTTAGGGAGTTCATTCTGACCTTAGCTCATGATATTCCTCTTGCTGGGCATTTGGGACAGACCAAGACGTGGGAGAGATTAGTCAACCACTTCTATTAGCCCAACATGTCCCAGAAGGTCAAGGAGTTTTGTGTCTCCTGTGCCACCTGTCAAGCCAGTGGTAAGACAGGTGGGCACCCAAAGGCCCCCCTCGTTCCACTTCCAGTTGTGGGTGTCCCCTTTGAAAGAGTGGGTGTGGACATAGTGGGTCCACTTGAACCTCCCACAGCCTCAGGAAACCAATACATACTAGTAGTAGTGGATCATGCTACTAGATACCCTGAAGCAATTCCCCTTAGGTCGACTACTGCCTCTGCAGTAGCCAAAGCACTCATTGGTATTTTTACCAGAGTGGGATTTCCTAAGGAGGTGGTGCCTGACAGAGGTACCAACTTCATGTCAGCATACCTGAAGCACATGTGGAATGAGTGTGGGGTGACTTACAAATTCACCACACCATACCATCCACAAACCAGTGGTCTTGTAGAATGATTTAACAAGACATTGAAAGCCATGATCATGGGGCTCCCTGAAAACTCAAAAGGAGATGGGATGTCCTCTTGCCATGTCTGCTTTTCGCCTACAAAGAGGTGCCTCAGAAGGGAGTAGGGTTTTCCCCCTTTGAACTTCTGTTTGGCCACCCTGTAAGGGGACCACTAGCTCTTGTAAAAGAAGGCTGGGAGAGACCTCTTCATGAGCCCAAACAAGATATAGTGGACTATGTACTAGGCCTACGTTCAAGGATGGCAGAGCATATGGAAAAGGCAAGTAAAAACCTTGAGGCCAGCCAACAACTCCAGAAGATGTGGTATGACCAAAAGGCTGCTATGGTTGAGTTTCAGCCAGGGCAGAAAGTCTGGGTTCTGGAGCCTGTGGCTCCCAGGGCACTTCAGGACAGATGGAATGGCCCTTACCCAGTGCAAGAGAGGAAGAGTCAGGTCACCTATCTGGTAGACCTAGGCACTAGCAGGACCCCCAAAAGGGTGATCCATGTGAACCGCCTCAAACTCTTCCATGACATGGCAGATGTGAATCTGTTGATGGTAACAGATGAGGACCAGGAAGCTGAGAGTGAACCTCTCCCTGATCTCCTCTCCACAGACCCTAAAGATGGTTCAGTAGATGGAGTGATCTATTCAGACACCCTCTCTGGCCAACAGCAATCTGACTGTAGGAAGGTCCTGCAAAAGTTTGCTGAGCTCTTTTCCCTAACCCCTGGTCAGACACACCTGTGTACCCATGATGTGGACACAGGAGACAGCATGCCTGTCAAAAACAACATTTTCAGACAGTCTGACCAAGTTAAGGAAAGCATCAAGGTGGAAGTCCACAAGATGCTGGAATTGGGAGTCATTGAGCACTCTGACAGCCCCTGGGCTAGCCCAGTGGTCTTAGTCCCCAAACCTCACACCAAAGATGGAAAGAGAGAGATGAGGTTTTGTGTGGACTACAGAGGACTTAATTCTGTCACCAAGACAGATGCCCATCCCATTCCAAGGGCAGATGAATTGATAGACAAACTAGGTGCTGCCAGATACATAAGTACCTTTGACTTGACAGCAGGGTACTGGCAAATCAAAATGGCACCAGGAGCAAAAGAAAAGACAGCATTCTCCACACCTGATGGGCATTATCAGTTTACTGTTATGCCCTTTGGTTTAAAGAATGCCCCTGCCACCTTCTAAAGGTTGGTGAATCAAGTCCTTGCTGGCTTGGAGTCCTTTAGTGCAGCTTATCTTGACGATATTGCTGTCTTTAGCTTCAGCTGGCAGGATCACCTGGTACACCTGAAGAAGGTTTTGAAGGCCCTGCAAGCAGCAGGCCTCTCTATCAAGGCATCCAAATGTCAGATAGGGCAGGGAACTGTGGTTTACTTGGGACACCTTGTAGGTGGAGGCCAAGTTCAGCCACTCCAGCCTAAGATCCAGACAATTCTGGACTGGGCAGCTCCAAAAACCCAGACTCAAGTCAGGGCATTCCTTGGCTTGACTGGGTACTACAGGAAGTTTGTGAAGGGATATGGATCCATAGTGACACCCCTCACAGAACTTACCTCCAAGAAAATGCCCAAGAAGGTAAACTGGACTGTAGAATGCCAACAGGCCTTTGACACCCTGAAACAAGCTATGTGCACAGCACCAGTTCTCAAAGCTCCAGATTACTCCAAACAGTTCATTGTGCAGACTGATGCCTCTGAACATGGGATAGAGGCAGTTTTGTCCCAAACAAATGATGATGGCCTTGACCAGCCTGTTGCTTTCATTAGCAGGAGGTTACTCCCCAGGGAGCAGCGTTGGAGTGCCATTGAGAGGGAGGCCTTTGCTGTGGTTTGGTCCCTGAAGAAGCTAAGACCATACCTGTTTGGTACTCACTTTGTAGTTCAAACTGACCACAGACCTCTGAGATGGCTAATACAAATGAAAGGTGAAAATCCAAAACTGTTGAGGTGGTCCATCTCCCTACAGGGAATGGACTTTATAGTGGAACACAGACCTGGGACAGTCCATGCCAATGCAGATGGCCTTTCCCGGTGCTTCCACTTAGAAAATGAAGACTCTTCTGGGAAAGGTTAGTCTCATCCTCTTTCGTTTGGGGAGGGGGTTGTGTAAGGAAATGCCTCCTTGGCATGGTTACCCCCTGAGTTTTTGCCTTTGCTGATGCCAAGTTATGATTTGAAAGTGTGCTGAGGCCTGCTTATCAGGCGCCAGCACCAGTGTTCTTTCCCTAAGCTGTACCTTTGTTATTACAATTGGCACACCCTGGCATCCAGGTAAGTCCCTTGTAACTGATACCCCTGGTACCAAGGGCCCTGATGCCAGGGAAGGTCTCTAAGGGCTGCAGCATGTCTTATGCCACCCTGGAGACCCCTCTCAGCACAGACACTGCTTGCCAGCTTGTGTGTGCTGGTGGGGATAAAATGACTAACTCGACACGGCACTCCCCTCAGGGTACCATGCCAACCTCACACTGCCTATAGGCATAGATAAGTCACCCCTCTAGCAGGCCTTACAGCCCTAAGGCAGGGTGCACTATACCATAGGTGAGGGCATAAGTGCATGAGCACTATGCCCCTACAGTGTCTAAGCAAAACCGTAGACATTGTAAGTGCAGGGTAGCCATAAGAGTATATGGTCTGGGAGTCTGTCATGCACGAACTCAACAGCACAATAATGGCTACACTGAAAACTGGGAGGTTTGGTATCAAACTTCTCAGCACAATAAATGCACACTGATGCCAGTGTACATTTTATTGTGAAATACACCCCAGAGGGCATCTTAGAGATGCCCCCTGAAACTATAACCGACTATCAGTGTGGGCTGACTAGTTTTAGCAGCCTGACACACACAAGACATGTTGCTGGCCACATGGGGAGAGTGCCTTTGTCACTCTGTGGCTAGTAACAAAGCCTGTAGTGGGTGGAGGTGCTTCTCACCTCCCCCTGCAGGAACTGTAACACCTGGCGGTGAGCCTCAAAGGCTCACCCCCTTTGTTACAGCACCCCAGGGCACTCCAGCTAGTGGAGTTGCCCGCCCCCTCCGGCCACGGCCCCACTTTTGGCGGCAAGGCCGGAGGAGATAATGAGAAAAACAAGGAGGAGTCACTGGCCAGTCAGGACAGCCCCTAAGGTGTCCTGAGCTGAGGTGACTCTGACTTTTAGAAATCCTCCATCTTGCAGAGGGAGGATTCCCCCAATAGGATTAGGGATGTGCCCCCCTCCCCTCAGGGAGGAGGCACAAAGAGGGTGTAGCCACCCTCAAGGCTAGTAGCCATTGGCTACTAACCCCCCAGACCTAAACACACCCCTAAATCGAGTATTTAGGGGCTCCCAGAACCTAGCAAGAAAGATTCCTGCAACCTAAGATGAAGAAGGACTGCTGAGCTGAAAAACCTGCAGAGAAGCCGGAGACACCAACTGCTTTGGCCCCAGCTCTACCGGCCTGTCTCCCCACTTCAAAAGAACTGCTCCAGCGACGCGTTCCACAGGGTCCAGTGACCTCTGAAGCCTCAGAGGACTACCCTGCATCTAAAAGGACCAAGAACTCCCGAGGAGAGCGGCTCTGCTCCAAGGAAGAAGCATCTTTGCAACAAAGAAGCAACTTTGAAAGAACACACGTTTCCCGCTGGAAGCGTGAGACTTTGCACTCTGCACCCGACGCCCCCCGGCTCGACTTGTGGAGGACCAACGCTACAGGGAGGACTCCCCGGCGACTGCGAGCCCGTGAGTAGCCAGAGTTGACCCCCCTGAGCCCCCACAGGGACACCTGCTGAGGGAATCCAGAGGCTCCCCCTGACCGCGACTGCCTGCTTCTAAGAACCCGACGCCTGGTAGGGACACTGCACCCGCTGCCCCCAGGACCTGAAGGATCCGACCTCCAGTGCAGGAGCAACCTCCAGGTGGCCCTCTCCCTTTCCCAGGTGGTGGCTACCCCGAGGAGCCCCCCCCTTGCCTGCCTGCTTCGCTGAAGAGACCCCTGGGTCTCCCATTGAATCCTATTGCAAACCCGCCGCCTGTTTGCACACTGCACCCGGCCGCCCCTGTGCCGCTGAGGGTGTACTTTTTGTGCTGACTTGTGTCCCCCCAGGTGCCCTACAAAACCCCCCTGGTCTGCCCTTCGAAGACGCGGGTACTTACCTGCTGGCAGACTGGAACCAGGGCACCCCCTTCTCCATTGAAGCCTATGCGTTTTGGGCACCACTTTGACCTCTGCACCTGACCGGCCCTGAGCTGCTGATGTGGTAACTTTGGGGTTGCCCTGAACCCCCAACGGTGGGCTACCTTGGACCCAACTTTGAACCCTGTAGGTGGTTTACTTACCTGCAAAACTAAAAAACACTTACCTCCCCCGGGAACTGTTGAAAATTGCAGTGTCTAGTTTTAAAATAGCTTTTTGACATTTGTGTGAAAACTGTATATGCTATTTTGCTAATTCAAAGTTCCTAAAGTTCCCAAGTGAAATACCTTTCATTTAAAGTATTGTTTGTAAATCTTGAACCTGTGGTTCTTAAAATAAACTAGGAAAATATATTTTTCTATATAAAAACCTATTGGCCTGGAATTGTCTTTGAGTGTGTGTTCCCCATTTATTGCCTGTGTGTGTACAACAAATGCTTAACACTACCCTCTGATAAGCCTACTGCTCGACCACACTACCACAAAATAGAGCATTAGAATTATCTCTTTTTGCCACTATCTTATCTCTAAGGGGAACCCTTGGACTCTGTGCATGCTATTTCTTACTTTGAAATAGTACATACAGAGCCAACTTCCTACATATATATATATATATATATATATATATATATATATATATATATATATATATATATATATATATAATAAATAATAGGCACGAGTGCTGACCTTAGAGAAGGCGGAGGTAGCGCCGCTGCGACCGCAACGAGCCCACCGCATTGATCTGTGAGGGGAGCTGGTAAAGACAACCGTTAGAATACCAGAAAAATATGAAAATGCGCGCACCCATGCTCATGCACTCTACAAGTGCGCTGTGAGGGGGAGCAGTTAAAATTAAAGAAATTGACAAAATTATAACTGCGCATGCGCAAAGCCCTGCGCATGCGCACATAACGAAGTAGACCCGATACAGACAGAACACCGGCACTGAAAGCCTGTAGAAGCGTGAAAGTTGTATTCTGCATGCGGTACCCTCTAGTGGTCGGAGGCCCACGCCTCATCGGCCCCTGAGCTCTGTAGAGCTTATCCAGTAAAGGAAGCGGCCGTGGAGGAGCGACAAACACTGCACAAACCAACAAGCGTCTCAGCTAAATGAAGTAAATAAGCGCAGCTTACACAGCAGGAAGAATGCATCAACAATATAGTGTAACAGGAAACAAATCGCCCACGGCCCAGAGGCACTTCGCTCGGCTGTAGAAGGGGCTAAAAAAAAGGAGGTGGCGACATAGACGAGGGACTATCAAAGAGCTATGGACTATTGATTGGCTGTTGATTTACTGTTGATCTTTTCCCAAGTGGTTATGGGGAATGAAGTTTTGTTGCTTGCTTGGCTGCTGCATTATAAAATCCTCGCCTTGACATAGAATCTCAAAGATTTTCCACATTCCAAAATATAGAAATGGATAACCGTTATTAGCTAAATGTTTCAGAACTTTCTGAATAATAATGTGTACTGAGTCCCTGGAGAAACATCATTGGTAGTGGAATAACTCAAGTGCACAGAAGCACAGATCAAGCGAAAATCAACCTGAAATACTAAATTAAACCAAAAAAATTTGCAAATTTTCAACTGGTACAAATTCATTTATTTAAGTGGATTCGCAAACCCATTCTAAAAATAGGAATGGTCAAATTTATATCAGACAGCATTTGCCTCTTAACGTGACATTTTTCAACAAGATTAATCGAATTGGCATTGGGAATATTTTAAGCAAACAAAGGATGCTCCTTACACCCATCAGTTGGGCATGAATTAATGAAATATTTACTAGCTAACATGAAGGAAACCTTCAATTCTATTAAGGACACGGAGGCAAGGATTATGCAGTCCTTTCTTCACTTTATTAACAACAGCAAGTTCAAAGTTCAAACATGATCAAGAACAAAAATAAACTTTAAGCCCCGTGATGCCCACAAGTAACCATGGCAACCCATAACCAATCCAATGTCCATAACGAGGAGTATATAAGTAACTGACGGGCACAGTTCTTCCTCTTCTTCACTGAAGGAAGTTAAGGAACTCGCAACCTCATTCTCCTTTGGAATCACCTCCTACAAAATAAGGAAGAGATCAGACACAGGAACAGATTCACATCCTAAGCAATACTCCTACAAGAATACCCAATCATGTTGATAAACAAGGAGAAATACATTAAGAAAAACATAATGAATAACAAGGTCATCACCAAGTGAATCGCCAATAGCATGCATATAATCAACAAAACCTTCCCAGATAAGAAAGAAATACCACTGACCTGTAAAGAAGGATCCCTCATAAACAACAGGTAGCTCAACCTCGGGTAGGTAATACTGTTACAGTATGAGGGAGGGATAATCCTCGCCTCTGTGTCCTTAATAGAATTGAAAGTTATCTTCACGTTAGCTAGGAAATGTTTCCATTCTATATCAGGACCGGAGGCGAGGATTATGCAAGTTCAAAGCTTACTCACCACTAAAGATGCTGCTTCATGGAGCGGTTTAAAATAGAATTTCTTGAAAACCGAGTCCGAGGACCAATCCGCTGCATTCATGATGTCCTCCAATCTACCACCGACCTGAATAGCTTTGAAAGCCATCGCCCCTCTAGGGGAATGAGCCCCAAAATGCCGAATATCAATCCCAGCTTCAGACATGACCCAGCGGACCCACCTAGCAAGAGTAGGGGAAGCCGCAGCCTTAAACGGTTTCTTGATAGTAATCAAGAGTTGCCTTTCTCCTGGAGGTCTATCCTCCTCCTCTGTGACCACTTCATAGGTCTGTAAGAATCTAACCAGGCATAACTTAGGGTGAGAATCAAAACTGTGATAAGAAACAAACCTGGTACCTGTTTTAGTCCATCTCAAAATGATAAAAGTAACCCCTTTGGGGGTGAAAACCCGGGCTGAAACATCCAAAGTGCACACATCTGAGACTCGCTTACAAGAAATAAGACACAAAAGCATCGCTGGTTTAGCGGAAATCTGTTTCCTGGATAGATATCGATTCTCTGGCCAGGAAGAAAGGAAATTAAGAACCTTTTTAACATCCCATAAACCAGAATATCTAGGTTCAGGAGGCCGAGATAAACTAACCCCTTTCAACAGCTTACTTACCCAGGGGTGTTCCCCAACCGGAAGATTATTGATCGTATTGTGCCCTGCCGATATAGCAGAACGCAAAGAGTTAATGGTACAGTACGCCAAACCTGAGGTAAAAAGTTCAGCCAGAAAATTGACTATAAACTCAACGGGGGCCCCCCCACAGGATCCACTTCCCTCTCCAGACACCAACGAGCCCATCTGTTCCAGGCCGGTCTATACCTTTTGATGGTACCTGGAGCCCACAACTGTCTGATAAGGGCTGTAGCGTCCCGTGAAAGACAGACGTTCTCCCAGCGTCCCCTCAAATCCTCCAAGCCATGAGTTTGAGGTGCCCCTGAAGCACCAATGAATGAAGGCGACCCAACGGGTCCCGAAGGATTCCCAAGGAATACAGTAGTCTGAGAGGATCCATCCACAACAACTCCAGAAGAGTGGGGAACAACAACGCTTGAGCCTTCCATATCGGAGATATCAGAATCAGGGACGCCCGCTGACGTCGGACCTGCGCCACCACTCTGGGAATCAGTAGAAACGGAGGGAAAGCATAACTCGTTTGACCAATCCTGCAAGAACGCATCCACTGTGTTCACTCCCGGATCGGGCTTCCAACTGAAGTAAGTTGGGAGTTGAGCATTTCAACGGAAGGCTAATAGGTCCACCGAGCAAGGACCCCAACGATCCGTCAGAGACCAAAAGATCTCTGGATCCAATCGCCAATCGCTGGTATCGCTGAGGTAACGGGAATTCCAATCCGCCACCTGGTTCTGAATTCCCGGAAGATATTCCGCTTTAACAGAAATCTGTGTCTGGAGCCAATAATGCCAGAAAGCCTTCGCCAGGTCTGCCAGGACTCTGGGCCGAGTGCCCCCCACTCTGTTCATGTACTGGACAGAAGAAATGTTGTCCATATGAAGAAGGACAAAACAGGATACCTTGTCGCGGGTCAGGGAACGAATCGCAAACGAGCCCGCTAAGAGCTTGAGACAATTGATGTGAATGTTCAACTCTTCCGAAGTCCACTGACCCCTCCCACATGGAAATCTGACCACACCTGGCCCCCCAACATCAGACTCTATCACTGGGTCGGGGAGACAGCCAAAGATGGCCTTCCCATTCCATGCATCCACATGGCTCAGCCACCACTGCATCTCCGAACGAACTTCCGAAGAGAGCTCCACCAGAGCTGAATACGTATGCCCCTTCCGGAGATGCAACGCCTTCAAACGTTGCAGGTCCCTGTAATGCAAGGGACCCAGATAGATCACCTGGATAGAGGACGACAGAAGACCCACAATCCTGGCAATCTGCCGTAGGGAGATCCTGTTCCTGCGGAGTACCTTGGAAATCTCCTTCTTGATCTTGGAGACCTTGTGCTCCGGGATCTTCAACGTCGCCGACATAGTGTCCACCACGAACCCCAGGAACGTTGTGGACTGACATGGGCGAAGAGAGGACTTCTCTGCGTTGATCACAAAACCCAGGTCCTGCAACAGAGCAATAGTCATGTTCACGTAACACAACAGTTGCGACCTGGACTGATCCATCAAAAGGATGTCGTCCAGATAAATAATCAGTCTGACACGCTGAGTCCTCAGAAACTCGACCACCGGTTTCAGCAACTTCGTGAAGCACCAAGGTGCTGAAGAATGGCCGAAGGGAAGACACCTGAACTCGTAAATCTGGCTCCGCCATTAAAACTGCAGAAAGCGTTGATGAGGAGAGTAAATGGGGACCGTAAGATAAGCCTCCTTGAGATTCAAGCGGATCATCCAGTCCCCTTGACACAGAAGATCCCTGAGAAGATGGATGCCCTCTATCTTGAACTGACGATATACCACCCATTAGTTGAACGCCTTGATGTTTATCACCGGCCGAAAACCTTTGTCCTTGTTCTCGACCAAGAAGATGTTGCTCAAGAACCCCCTCAGATGAAGAGGTGCCGGGACAACAGCCCCCTCGCCAAGAAGAAGCTGAACCTCCGCGTCTATTAATTGGGAATCCTGAATACTGAACCGAATGGGAGGAGGTCGAACCGGTTGAACTGGGTTCCCGTAGAACTCTGTGGAAACCCGACACTGTCTCCAAGACCCAAGGGTTGGAAGTAAGTCACGCCCAATTCTCTACGAAAAGGGGGATTCTGCCTCCTATTTCTTGAGGGGGAAAAAGAGGCTGTGCTCACCTGTAGTTCCTCCCTGATAGTTTGAACTTCCTCTGTGGAAGCAGGAGGAACGTCTTCTACCAGAGCCTCTGTTGGGAAAGAAGGTCCCTTGACGACCATCACTCCAGCCGTTGTTACGACGTCCTTGAGCTCTGGAGGGGCCTGCCTGCAGAGAGTGGCCGGAAGAGCGACCCCTTCCTCATCCGGCCCCAGCAAAAACCTTTTCTGGAAAGATCTTGCGCATGGAAGACTGCGCTTTGTCCAAAGCGGAGAAGGTGGAAACAAATCTCCCTAGCTCCTTCACGAAGGGGTCACCAAAGAGATTGCCCTGGGCTACCGAACCTGCCTCAGACGTCGCCAATTCACCTAATTTGGGCTCAATCTTGATCAGGAGAGAGCGACGCCTCTCCGTAGATATAGCGCAATTGGCGTTGCCCAACAGACAAACCGCCCTTTGAGCCCATCCAGCGATCAGATCCATCTGTAACGGCTCCCCTGAGGTTTTGGCCGAATCAGCCAACTCGATGATCTTGGTCAAGGGTCCCAGAACATCTAAAAGTTTATCCTGACATGACCGTCAGGAACGATTGATCCCTTTTTTAGGATCGCGCATGTACTTGGAGAAAAAAGTACATAGTTTTGGGACCAACGAAGGCATAGCTGCCCCCTTGTCCCCAAGCACAGGCCTGGGGCATTCCGCCCGCAGACGGGCCCGAACTTCCTTCTCCAAAGGATGGCGGATAGCCTTAGCGACATAAGCCGCCACTTTGGGATTGGGGACCCATTCGGAGGACCGAGGATGGTAGATGTCCTCCTGGTCGAACATATCAGAGTCCCAACCTTCATCCTCAACATTAGAGGTGTTCGCAGATTGGCGCCAAGGTCTACCCATAATGCGACCCTCGTCCGATAAGCCCTCATCATTGGAGTCACCCCCCCTGAATGGGGCGATCTCACGAAGGGATCCAGTGCCAGGGCAGCAGAGCTGCCGTGCTCTCCGGGCAAAACATCCTCCCGGCAGGGTACAGGATCAAGCGTTCGCGCACTCTTGCAAAAGGCTTCTCTCAACCTGGCGAAGCCTTCCAGGTGCCCTGTGTAGGAGGCTGGTCTGGCTTATAGTGGGTACCTTGTGGTACTTACACCTTGTGCCAGGTCCAGTTATCCCTTATTAGTAGATTAGGGGTGTTCTAGCAGCTTAGGCTGATAGAGGTAGCTATAGCAGAGTGGCTTAGGCTGAACTAGGAGACATGCAAAGCTCCTACTATACCACTTATATCACTTAGCACTATATCATAAGAAAACACAATACTCAGAGTTACTAAAAATAAAGGTACATTATTTTAGTGACAATATGCCAAAAGTATCTCAGGGTATATACTCCCTTAGGAGGTAAGTAGTATACACAAAATAAACACACACAAACCAAAATCAGGTAAGTAACAGTTAGAAAAGTAGTGCAAACAATGTAGAATACAATAGAATGCAATAGGGGGAAATAGGCCTAGGGGCAACACAAACCATATATTCCAAAAGTGGAATGCGAACCACGAATAGACCCCAGGCCTAGTGTAGTGTGTAGAGGGTCGCTGGGAGTGTAAAAAACACTAAGGGTGTCCAAGATACCCCTCCACAAGACCCTGAAAAGTAGGGGTAAAGTTACCCTACTACTCCAGAAAGACAGTAAAGTCGAGATAGGGGATTCTGCAAGGACAACAACTGACTGCAAAGCACTGAAGACGGATTCCTAGACCTGAGGACCTGTAAAGGAAGGGAACCAAGTCCAACTGTCACGCAAGTGTCCGGGGGGGCAGGAGCCCACTAAACCCCGGATGAAGGTGCAAAAGGGCTGCCTCCGGGTGGAAGAAGCCGAAGATTCTGGAACCATGGAAGGTGCCAGGAACTTCTCCTTTGGCCAGATGTCCCACGGCGTGCTGGAGGATGCAGAGTTGTTTCCATGCAGAAAGACCGCAAACAAGCCTTGTTAGCTACAAGAGTCGCGGTTGAAGATTTTGGGTGCTGCCAGGGCCCAGGAAGGACCAGGAGGTCGCCCCTTGGAGGGGGAGACAGAGGGTCGCTGTAGGAAAGTACCATCTTGCCTGGCATGTTACCCCCATATTTCACTGTATATATGTTGTTTTAGTCTATGTGTCACTGGGACCCTGCCAGGCAAGGCCCCAGTGCTCATACGTATGTGCCCTGTATGTGTTCCCTGTGTGATGCCTAACTGTCTCACTGAGGCTTTGCTAACCAGAACCTCAGTGGTTATGCTCTCTCTGCTTTCCAAATTTGTCACTAACAGGCTAGTGACTAAATTTACCAGTTCACATTGGCATACTGGTACACCCATATAATTCCCTAATATATGGTACTGAGGTAACCAGGGTATTGGGGTTCCAGGAGATCCCTATGGGCTGCAGCATTTCTTTTGCCACCCATAGGGAGCTCTGACAATTCTTACACAGGCCTGCCATTGCAGCCTGCGTGAAATAACGTCCACGTTATTTCACAGCCATTTACCACTGCACTTAAGTGACTTATAAGTCACCTATATGTCTAACCTTCACCTGGTGAAGGTTGGGTGCAAAGTTACTTAGTGTGTGGGGACCCTGGCACTAGCCAAGGTGCCCCCACATTGTTCAGGGCAAATTCCCCGGACTTTGTGAGTGCGGGGACACCATTACACGCGTGCACTGTACATAGGTCATTACCTATGTACAGCGTCACAATGGTAACTCCGAACATGGCCATGTAACATGTCTAAGATCATGGAATTGTCACCCCAGTGCCATTCTGGCATTGGGGGGACAATTCCATGATCCCCCTTGTCTATTGCATAGTACCCAGGTACTGCCAAACTGCCTTTCCGGGGCCTCCACTGCAGCTGCTGCTGCTGCCAACCCCTCAGACAGGTTTCTGCCCTCCTGGGGTCCAGGCAGCCCTGGCCCAGGAAGGCAGAACAAAGGACTTCCTCTGAGAGAGGGTGTAACACCCTCTCCCTTTGGAAATAGGTGTGAGGGCTGGGGAGGAGTAGCCTCCCCCAGCCTCTGGAAATGCTTTGATGGGCATAGAAGGTGCCCATCTCTGCATAAGCCAGTCTACATCGGTTCAGGGATCCCCCAGCCCTGCTCTGGTGCAAAACTGGACAAAGGAAAGGGGAGTGACCACTCCCCTGACCTGCACCTTCCAGGGGAGGTTCCCAGAGCTCCTCCAGTATGTCCCAGGCCTCTGCCATCTTGGAAACAGAGGTGTTTGTGGCACACTGGACTGCTCTGAGTGGCCAGTGCCAGCAGGGCTAACCTTGCCCAGATGAGTCTTCACTGTCTAAGTGGAAATATCTGGAGAGTCCATCTGCATTGGAGTGGGTGCTCCCAGGTCTATGTTCCACTGTATAGTCTATCCCGTGTAGGGATATGGACCACCTCAACAATTTAGGGTTTTCACCTTTCATTTGTTTTAGCCAAAGTAGAGGTTTGTGGTCTGTCTGAACAATAAAGTGAGTACCAAACAGGTATGGTCTCAACTGTAGTGAATCCTACTTCGTTTTAATGGGATAACAGGAGTTAGCTTAGCCTTTGGCTTGCAGACTCGTGCCCCCGTCACCTAGTGACTTTTAACCTACTTAGCTTGCTCTGTCTTAGCACATTTAATTATTTATTTCTTCTAAAATGGCTGCCTTGTTTAGAGTTAGGCCACCTGTTATGAGTTACATTATCAGTGTCACCGCGCTAAGGCGTCAAGATCAAGCACCAAACACAAACAGTAGGCTTTCACACTTAGGGATTTTCCCTCTCTATACTTTCGAGGGATTGTTTATATTAATTGCCGTCCCAAGCATGTCTGTTATCTATTGTTTGGTGTAAGGAAATGCCTCCTTGGCATGGTTACCCCCTGACTTTTTGCCTTTGCTGATGCTAAGTTTTGATTTGAAAGTGTGCTGAGCCCTGCTAACCAGGCCCCAGCACCAGTGTTCTTTCCCTAACCTGTACTTTTGTTTCCACAATTGGCACACCCTGGCATCCAGGTAAGTCCCTTGTAACTGGTACCCATGGTACCCCTGGTACCAAGGGCCCTGATGCCAGGGAAGGTCTCTAAGGGCTGCAGCATATCTTATGCCACCCTGGGGACCCCTCACTCAGCACAGACACACTGCTTGCCAGCTTGTGTGTGCTAGTGAGGACGAAACGACTAAGTCGACATGGCACTCCCCTCAGGTTGCCATGCCAACCTCACACTGCCTATGTAGTATAGATAAGTCACCCCTCTAGCAGGCCTTACAGCCCTAAGGCAGGGTGCACTATACCATAGGTGAGGGCATAAGTGCATGAGCACTATGCCCCTACAGTGTCTAAGCAAAACCTTAGACATTGTAAGTGCAGGGTAGCCATAAGAGTATATGGTCTGGGAGTCTGTCATGCACGAACTCCACAGCACCATAATGGCAACACTGAAAACTGTGAAGTTTGGTATCAAACTTCTCAGCACAATAAATGCACACTGATGCCAGTGTACATTTTATTGTAACATACACCCCAGAGGGCACCTTAGAGGTGCCCCCTGAAACCTTAACCGACTATCCGTGTAGGCTGACTAGTTCCAGCAGCCTGCCACACACCAGACATGTTGCTGGCCACATGGGGAGAGTGCCTTTGTCACTCTGTGGCTAGTAACAAAGCCTGTAGTGGGTGGAGGTGCTTCTCACCTCCCCCTGCAGGAACTGTAACACCTGGCGGTGAGCCTCAAAGGCTCACCCCCTTTGTTACAGCACCCCAGGGCATTCCAGCTAGTGGAGTTGCCCGCCCCCTCCGGCCACGGCCCCACTTTTGGCGGCAAGGCCGGAGGAGATAATGAGAAAAACAAGGAGGAGTCACTGGCCAGTCAGGACAGCCCCTAAGGTGTCCTGAGCTGAGGTGACTCTGACTTTTAGAAATACTCCATCTTGCAGATGGAGGATTCCCCCAATAGATTAGGGATGTGCCCCCCTTTCCTCAGGGAGGAGGCACAAAGAGGGTGTACCCACCCTCAGGGCTAGTAGCCATTGGCTAATAACCCCCCAGACCTAAACACGCCCTTAAATTTTATATTTAAGGGCTCCCCAGAACCTAGGAACTGATATTCCTGCAACCTAAGAAGAAGAGGACTGCTAAGCTGAAAAACCCTGCAGAGAAGACGGAGACACCAACTGCTTTGGCCCCAGCTCTACCGGCCTGTCTCCCCACTTCTAAAGACACTGCTCCAGCAACGCTCTCCCCAGGGACCAGTGACCTCTGAAGCCTCAGAGGACTGCCCTGCATCTAGAAGGACCACGAACTCCCGATTACAGCGGCTCTGTTCACCAAAGACTGCAACTTTGAAACAAAGAAGCAACTTTGCAACAACTTGCGTTTCCCGCCGGAAGCGTGAGGCTTGACACTCTGCACCCGACGCCCCCGGCTCGACTTGTGGAGAACAAACACCACAGAGAGGACTCCCCGGCGACTACGAGACCGTGAGTAGCCAGAGTTGGCCCCCCTGAGCCCCCACAGCGACGCCTGCAGAGGGAATCCCGAGGCTCCCCCTGACTGTGACTGCCTGCTTCTAAGATCCGACGCCTGGTAAAGACTCTGCACCCGCAGCCCCCAGGGCCTGAAGGATCCGACCTCCAGTGCAGGAGCGACCCCCAGGTCGCCCTCTCCCTTGCCCAGGTGGTGGCTACCCCGAGGAGCCCCCCTCTTGCCTGCCTGCATCGCTGAAGAGACCTCTGAGTCTCCCATTGATTTCAATTACAAACCTGACGCTTGTTTGCACACTGCACCCGGCCGCCCCCGTGCCGCTGACGGTTTACTTTCTGTGTGGACTTGTGTCCCCCCCGGTGCCCTACAAAACCCCCCTGGTCTGCCCTCCGAAGACGCGGGTACTTACCTGCTGGCAGACCGGAACCGGGGCACCCCCTTCTCCATTGAAGCCTATGCATTTTGGGCACCACTTTGACCTCTGCACCTGACCGGCCTTGAGCTGCTGGTGTGGTAACTTTGGGGTTGCTCTGAACCCCCAACGGTGGGCTACCTTGGACCCAAACTTGAACCCCGTAGGTGGTTTACTTACCTGCAAAAACTAACAAACTCTTACTCCCCCTAGGAACTGTTGAAAATTGCACTGTCTAGTTTTAAAATAGCTATATGTGATTTATGTGAAAACTGTATATGCTATTTTGCTATTTCAAAGTTCCTAAAGTACTTACCTGCAATACCTTTCATTTGAAGTATTACATGTAAATCTTGAACCTGTGGTTCTTAAAATAAACTAAGAAAATATATTTTTCTATACAAAAACCTATTGGCCTGGAATTGTCTCTGAGTGTGTGTTCCTCATTTATTGCTTGTGTATGTAGAACAAATGCTTAACACTACTCCTTTGATAAGCCTACTGCTCGACCACACTACTACAAAATAGAGCGTTAGTATTATCTCTTTTTGCCACTATCTTACCTCTAAGGGGAACCCTTGGACTCTGTGCATACTATTCCTTACTTTGAAATAGTGCATACAGAGCCAACTTCCTACATTGGTGGATCAGCGGTGGGGTACAAGACTTTGCATTTGCTGGACTACTCAGCCAATACCTGATCACATGACTAAATTCCAAAAAATTTCATTAGAAACTGATTTTTGCAATTTGAGCTATTTTTCTAAATTTTTAAAAGTCCTACTAGGGCCTTGTGTTAGTCCCTGTTAGCATTTCTTTTAGAGTTTAAAAGTTTTGTGAAAGTTTGAATTAAGTTCTAGAGATAGTTTTAGATTCTTAAAAAGTATTCCAAATTTTAGAAACATAGGGGGTCATTCTGACCCCGGCTGGCGGCGGAAGCCGCCGGCCTGGCTGGGACCGCCAGAATACCGCTGCGCGGTCAAAAGACCGCCGCGGGTATTCTGGGTTTCCCGCTGGGCTGGCGGGCGACCGCCAGAAGGCCGCCCGCCAGCCCAGCGGGAAACACCCTTCCATGAGGATGCCGGCTCCGAATGGAGCCGGCGGAGTGGAAGGGGTGCGATGGGTGCAGTTGCACCCGTCGCGATTTTCAGTGTCTGCATGGCAGACACTGAAAATCTTTGTGGGGCCCCTAGGGGCCCCACGACACCCTATACCGCCATTCTCTTCCTGGCGGCCAAAACCGCCAGGAACAGGATGGCGGTATGGGGGTCGGAATCCCCATGGCGGCGCAGCAAGCTGCGCCGCCATGGAGGATTCCCCAAGGCAGCAAGAAACCGGCGGTACACCGCCGGTTTTCCGTTTCTGACCGCGGCTGTACCGCCGCGGTCAGAATGCCCATGGGAGCACCGCCAGCCTGTTGGCGGTGCTCCCTCGGTCGTTGGCCCTGGCGGATTTTACCGCCAGGGTCAGAATGACCCCCATAATGTCTAATGCAGAAGAGAGAGTGATGGAACTCGACCTCACACCTTACCTCCATCTTAGAATGAGGGAGCTAAGGTCTCTCTGCAAATTAAAAAATATTAAAGCTGGCATAAACCCTTCCAAAATACAGCTCCAGGAGCTGTTGGCAGAGTTTGCCAAAGCCAACCCCTCTGAGGATGACCTCCCAGAGGAGGAAGCTAGTGATTTGGAGGAGAATTCCATCCCCTCCAGTCCTAGTTAGGGAGAACAGGGCCCCTCAAGCCCTGTCTCCAACTGTGATAGTCAGAGATGCTGTTTCCTTCACAGGAGGGTCCAGCACCTCTGTGATCATTGAGGATAGCCTCATTGAAGATGACCTCCTGCTAGCCAGGATGGCCAAAAGATTGGCTTTAGAGAGACAGCTCCTAGCCATAGAAAGGGAAAGACAAGAGATGGGTTTTGGTCCCATCCATGGTGGCAGCAACATAAATAGGGTCAGAGATTCTCCTGACATGTTGAAAATCCCTAAAGGGATTGTATCTAAATATGAAGATGGTGATGACATCACCAAATGGTTCACAGCTTTTGAGAGGGCTTGTGCAACCAGAAAAGTGAACAGATCTCACTGGCGTGCTCTCCTTTGGGAAATGTTCACTGGAAAGTGTAGGGATAGACTCCTCACTCTCTCTGGAAAAGATGCAGAATCCTATGACCTCATGAAGGCTACCCTGATTGAGGGCTTTGGATTCTCCACCGAGGAGTATAGAATTAGGTTCAGGGGGGGTCAAAAATCCTCGAGCCAGACCTGGGTTGATTTTGTTGACTACTCAGTGAAAACACTGGATGGTTGGATTCAAGGCAGTGGTGTAAATGATTATGATGGGCTGTACAATTTATTTGTGAAAGGACACCTATTAAGTAATTGTTCAAATGATAAACTGCATCAGCATCTGGTAGACCTAGGACCAATTTCTCCCCAAGAATTGGGAAATAAGGCGGACCATTGGGTCAAGACTAGGGTGACCAAGAATTCCACAGGGGGTGACCAAAAGAAAGGGGTCACAAAGCCTCCCCAGGGGAAGAGTGTTGAGACATCCAAAGGGAAAAATAGTAAAGAGTCGTCTACAGGCCCCCAAAAACCTGCACAGGAGGGTAGGCCCAGAGCCTCTTCACAATCCAATTTTGGGTACAAGGGTAAAAACTTTGATCCCAAAAAGGCCTGGTGTCATAGCTGTAATCAGCCTGGACACCAAACTGGAGACAAGGCCTGTCCCAAGAAAGGTTCCACTTCAAACTCTACTCCAGGTAACACTGGAATGGCTATTCTCTAAGTGGGATCAACAGTGTTTCCAGAGCAAATCAGGTGTCACACTGAAGCTACATTAGTCTCTGAGGGTGGGGTGGATTTAGCCACACTGGCTGCCTGGCCCCCTAACATGCAAAAATACAGGCAGCAGCTCTTAATTAATGGGACAAGTGTAGAAGACCTGAGGGATACAGGTGCCAGTGTCACCATGGTGACAGAGAAACTGGTTTCCCCTGGTCAATACCTGGCTGGACAAACTTATCCCGTCACCAACGCTGACAATCAGACTAAAGTACATCCCATGGCTATGGTAACTTTAGAGTGGGGAGGGGTCAATGGCCTGAAACAGGTGGCGGTCTCCTCAAATATCCCTGTAGACTGTTTGCTTGGAAATGACCTGGAGTCCTCAGCATGGGCTGAGGTAGAACTGAAAACCCATGCAGCCATGCTGGGTAACCCTGAACTGGTGTGTGGCAAGACAAGGGCACAGTGCAAGGCTTAGGGTGAAAAAGTTGTGTTGGAGCTTGGAAAAAGGGCCCAGCCTACCAAGAGAAAAGGAAAGACAACTGGGGAACCAGTTGAAACACAACAAGAAAAAGAGAACCTCTCTTCTCAGGAAGAAGTTCTGCCTTCTGAGGGAACTGAGCCTATGGAGTTAGGACCTTTTCAGGTTGAGCTCCTAGGCCCAGAGGGACTCTCAAGGGAACAGTTGTGTAAGGGGCAAGAAACCTGTCCCTCTCTTGAAGGCCTTGGCAGCAAGCTGCTGAAGAGTCCAATGGAAAGAAAACAGGAACACATAGGGTCTATTGGGAAGATGGACTCCTTTATACTGAGGCAAGAGATCCCAAACCTGGTGCCACTAGGAGAGTGGTAGTGCCTCAGGAGTTTAGGGAGTTCATTCTGACCTTAGCCCATGATATTCCTCTTGCTGGGCATTTGGGACAGACCAAGACGTGGGAGAGACTAGTCAACCACTTCTATTGGCCCAACATGTCCCAGAAGGTCAAGGAGTTTTGTGTCTCCTGTGCCACCTGTCAAGCCAGTGGTAAGACAGGTGGGCACCCAAAGGCCCCCCTCATTCCACTTCCAGTGGTGGGGGTCCCCTTTGAAAGAGTGGGTGTGGACATAGTGGGTCTACTTGAACCTCCCACAGCCTCAGGGAACCTACACATACTAGTAGTAGTGGATCATGCTACTAGATACCCTGAAGCAATTCCCCTTAGGTCGACTACTTCCCCTGCAGTAGCCAAAGCACTCATTGGTATTTTTACCAGAGTGGTTTTTCCTAAGGAGGTGGTGTCTGACAGAGGTACCAACTTTATGTCAGCATACCTGAAACACATGTGGAATGAGTGTGGGGTGACTTACAAATTCACCACACCATACCATCCACAAACCAACGGTCTTGTTGAGAGATTCAACAAAACATTGAAAGGCATGATCATGGTGCTCCCTGAAAAACTCAAAAGGAGATGGGATGTCGTCTTGCCATGTCTGCTTTTCACCTACAGAGAGGTGCCTCAGAAGGGAGTAGGGTTTTCACCCTTTGAACTCCTGTTTGGCCACCCTGTAAAGGGACCACTAGCTCTTGTGAAAGAAGGCTGGGAGAGACCTCTTCATGAGCCTAAGCAAGATATAGTGGACTATGTACTTGGCCTACGTTCAAGGATGGCAGAGTACATGGAAAAGGCAAGCAAAAACCTTGAGGCCAGCCAACAGCTCCAGAAGTTTTGGTATGACCAAAAGGCTGCAATGGTTGAATTTCAACCAGGGCAGAAAGTCTGGGTTTTGGAGCCTGTGGCTCCCAGGGCACTTCAGGACAGATGGAGTGGCCCTTACCCAGTGCTAGAAAAGAAGAGTCAGGTCACCTACCTGGTGTACCTAGGCACTAGCAGGACCCCCAAGAGGGTGATCCATATGAACCACCTTAAGCTTGTCCATGACAGGGCTGATGTGAATCTGTTGATGGTAACAGATGAGGACCAGGAAGCTGAGAGTGAACCTCTCCCTGATTTCCTCTCCACAGACCCTAAAGATGGCTCAGTAGATGGAGTGATCTATTCAGACACCCTCTCTGGCCAACAGCAATCAGACTGTAGGAAGGTCCTGCAAAAGTTTGCTGAGCTCTTTTCCCTAACCCCTGGTCAGACACACCTGTGTACCCATGATGTGGACACAGGAGACAGCATGCCTGTCAAAAACAAAATATTCAGACAGTCTGATCAAGTTAAGGAAAGCATCAAAGTGGAAGTCCACAAGATGCTGGAATTGGGAGTCATTGAGCACTCTGACAGCCCCTGGGCTAGCCCAGTGGTCTTAGTCCCCAAACCTCACACCAAAGATGGAAAGAGAGAGATGAGGTTTTGTGTGGACTACAGAGGACTTAATTCTGTCACCAAGACAGATGCCCATCCCATTCCAAGGGTGGATGAACTGATTGACAAATTGGGTGCTGCCAAATTCTTAAGTACCTTTGACTTAACAGCAGGTTACTGGCAAATCAAAATGGCACCAGGAGCAACAGAAAAGACAGCATTCTCCACACCTGATGGGCATTATCAGTTTACTGTTATGCCCTTTGGTTTAAAGAATGCCCCTGCCACCTTCCAAAGGTTGGTGAATCAAGTCCTTGCTGGCTTGGAGTCCTTTAGTGCAGCTTATCTTGACGATATTGCTGTCTTTAGCTCCAGCTGGCAGGATCACCTGGTCCACCTGAAGAAGTTTTTGAAGGCTCTGAAATCAGCAGGCCTCTCTATCAAGGCATCCAAATGCCAGATAGGGCAGGGAACTGTGGTTTACTTGGGTCACCTGGTAGGTGGAGGCCAAGTTCAGCCACTCCAGCCTAAGATCCAGACTATTCTGGACTGGGCAGCTCCAAAAACCCAGACTCAAGTCAGGGCATTCCTTGGCTTGACTGGGTACTACAGGAGGTTTGTGAAGGGATATGGATCCATAGTGACAGCCCTCACAGAACTTACCTCCAAGAAAATGCCCAAGAAAGTAAACTGGACTGTAGAATGCCAACAGGCCTTTGACACCCTGAAACAAGCAATGTGCACAGCACCAGTTCTAAAAGCTCCAGATTACTCCAAGCAGTTCATTGTGCAGACAGATGCCTCTGAACATGGGATAGGGGCAGTTTTGTCCCAAACAAATGATGATGGCCTTGACCAGCCTGTTGCTTTCATTAGCAGGAGGTTACTCCCCAGGGAGCAGCGTTGGAGTGCCATTGAGAGGGAGGCCTTTGCTGTGGTTTGGTCCCTGAAGAAGCTGAGACCATACCTCTTTGGTACTCACTTTGTAGTTCAGACCGACCACAGACCTCTCAGATGGCTGATGCAAATGAAAGGTGAAAATCCAAAACTGTTGAGGTGGTCCATCTCCCTACAGGGAATGGACTTTATAGTGGAACACAGACCTGGGACTGCCCATGCCAATGCAGATGGCCTTTCCAGGTTCTTCCACTTAGAAAATGAAGACTCTCTTGGGAAAAGTTAGTCTCATCCTCTTTCGTTTGGGGGGGGGTTGTGTAAGGAAATGCCTCCTTGGCATGGTTACCCCCTGACGTTTTGCCTTTGCTGATGCTAAGTTTTGATTTGAAAGTGTGCTGAGGCCTGCTAACAAGGCCCCAGCACCAGTGTTCTTTCCCTAACCTGTACTTTTGTTTCCACAATTGGCACACCCTGGCATCCAGGTAAGTCCCTTGTAACTGGTACCCCTGGTACCAAGGGCCCTGATGCCAGGGAAGGTCTCTAAGGGCTGCAGCATATCTTATGCCACCCTGGGGACCACTCACTCAGCACAGACACACTGCTTGCCAGCTTGTGTGTGCTAGTGAGGACAAAACGACTAAGTCGACATGGCACTCCCCTCAGGGTGCCATGCCAACCTCACACTGCCTATGTAGTATAGATAAGTCACCCCTCTAGCAGGCCTTACAGCCCTAAGGCAGGGTGCACTATACCATAGGTGAGGGCATAAGTGCATGAGCACTATGCCCCTACAGTGTCTAAGCAAAACCTTAGACATTGTAAGTGCAGGGTAGCCATAAGAGTATATGGTCTGGGAGTCTGTCACGCATGAACTCCACAGCACCATAATGGCTACACTGAAAACTGTGAAGTTTGGTATCAAACTTCTCAGCACAATAAATGCACACTGGTGCCAGTGTACATTGTATTGTAACATACACCCCAGAGGGCACCTTAGAGGTGCCCCCTGAAACCTTAACCGACTATCCGTGTAGGCTGACTAGTTCCAGCAGCCTGCCACACACCAGACATGTTGCTGGCCACATGGGGAGAGTGCCTTTGTCACTCTGTGGCTAGTAACAAAGCCTGTACTGGGTGGAGATGTTTATCACCTCCCCCTGCAGGAACTGTAACACCTGGTGGTGAGCCTCAAAGGCTCACCCCCTTTGTTACAGCACCCCAGGGCATTCCAGCTAGTGGAGTTGCCCGCCCCCTCCGGCCACGGCCCCACTTTTGGCGGCAAGGCCGGAGGAGATATTGAGAAAAACAAGGAGGAGTCACTGGCCAGTTAGGACAGCCCCTAAGGTGTCCTGAGCTGAGGTGACTCTGACTTTTAGAAATACTCCATCTTGCAGATGGAGGATTCCCCCAATAGGATTAGGGATGTGCCCCCCTCTCCTCAGGGAGGAGGCACAAAGAGGGTGTACCCACCCTCAGGGCTAGTAGCCATTGGCTACTAACCCCCCAGACCCAAACACACCCTTAAATTTTATATTTAAGGGCTCCCCAGAACCTAGGAACTCAGATTCCTGCAACCTAAGAAGAAGAGGACTGCTAAGCTGAAAAACCCTGCAGAGAAGACAGAGACACCAACTGCTTTGGCCCTAGCTCTACCGGCCTGTCTCCCCACTTCTAAAGACACTGCTCCAGCGACGCTCTCCCCAGGGACCAGCGACCTCTGAAGTTTCAGAGGACTGCCCTGCATCTAGAAGGACCACGAACTCCCAAGGACAGCGGCTCTGTTCACCAAAGACTGCAACTTTGAAACAAAGAAGCAACTTTGCAACAACTTGCGTTTCCCGCCAGAAGCGAGAGACTTGACACTCTGCACCCGACGCCCCCGGCTCGACTTGTGGAGAAAAAACACCACAGGGAGGACTCCCCGGCGACTATGAGACCGTGAGTAGCCAGAGTTGGCCCCCCTGAGCCCCCACAGCGACGCCTGCAGAGGGAATCCCGAGGCTCCCCCTGTCCGCGACTGCCTGCTTCTAAGATCCTACACCTGGTAAAGACTCTGCACCCGCAGCCCCCAGGGCCTGAAGGATCCGACCTCCGGTGCAGGAGCGACCCCCAGGTGGCCCTCTCCCTTGCCCAGGTGGTGGCTACCCCGAGGAGCCCCCCCCCTTGCCTGCCTGCATCGCTGAAGAGACCCTTTGGTCTCCCATTGATTTCAATTACAAACCTGACGCCTGTTTGCACACTGCACCCAGCCGCCCCGTGCCGCTGAGGGTGTACTTTCTGTGTGGACTTGTGTCCCCCCCGGTGCCCTACAAAACCCCCCTGGTCTGCCCTCCGAAGACGCGGGTACTTACCTGCTGGCAGACTGGAACCGGGGCACCCCCTTCTCCATTGAAGGCTATGCGTTTTGGGCACCACTTTGACCTCTGCACCTGACCGGCCCTGAGCTGCTGGTGTGGTAACTTTGGGGTTGCTCTGAACCCCCAACGGTGGGCTACCTTGGACCCAAACTTGAACCCCGTAGGTGGTTTACTTACCTGCAAAAACTAACAAACTCTTACTCCCCCTAGGAACTGTTGAAAATTGCAGTGTCTAGTTTTAAAATAGCTATATGTGATTTATGTGAAAACTGTATATGCTATTTTGCTAATTCAAAGTTCCTAAAGTACCTACCTGCAATACCTTTCATTTGAAGTATTACATGAAAATCTTGAACCTGTGGTTTTTAAAATAAACTAAGAAAATATATTTTTCTATACAAAAACGTATTGGCCTGGAATTGTCTCTGAGTGTGTGTTCCTCATTTATTGCTTGTGTATGTACAACAAATGCTTAACACTACTCCTTTGATAAGCCTACTGCTCGACCACACTACCACAAAATAGAGCATTAGTATTATCTCTTTTTGCCACTATCTTACCTCTTAGGGGAACCCTTGGACTCTGTGCATACTATTCCTTACTTTGAAATAGTGCATACAGAGCCAACTTCCTACATTTGGGAATACACCTACGTCAGGGGTCCTTGAAGATCTGTATAAATATATTGCACTTTAGACAGATAATAAGAGGGATTCCGACCAGAGGGCATCACCACCATCGCTGATATCGATGCTGCAGTCGTATTGACGCTGACCCAGTCTTCGTGTCCCTGCGAAGTCTGAGATAGAGACCTCATTCCAAGGTAACGAGGGTTGGGGGCTCCTCTCATGGACATGGCATTGGCAGATTAGGTTTAGCAAACCCAGCTGTCCTTTAGGTAGGAGGTTAGGCCTTTCACTTTAGGGTATTAGGACATATTACATCTTGTATGTCTTTTCTATGCATTGCAAGATGGTGGGGGTGTTTGTAATAATGACTCTCGTCTTCACAATTCTATTCCTTGCATTATTCATTATCCTAATCATTGCAGCCCATGCAACTTAACGCAAATTGCAGTTATCTTGAATAAAAACTATTGAAACTTTACTGCATCTTTGTCATTGCTTGTGTTTGTATGAGACATGATATATCTGTGAGAAATGGGTAATCTCCGTTTAACCACGATACTCCCTGAGATGTCTTACTCTCGAGTCCATGCGTAAAGGCTGCCACAAATCACCTTTTACTATTGTGTTTCTGGTGAGGTGCTGCTTGTGAGCCAGTAAGGTTGGGACAACAGTTGCAACTTGTTGTAGGATAGGCATAGTCGCCTACAAGCAAAAGTACTGTCATCCTTTAATCAGCAGTCTTGCCTAGAGCAAGAGTCGAAACTACGACATGGCGCCACCAACGATGCCGTTTAGGCACTAATTTACGGATACCCCGACTATCACTGTCTCACAGACAACAGGTACCCTAAGTACCGTTATATGGAGACGTCCGTGGTCTTTGGGAAAATCCTCCTCAGCTGAAAAGGTAACACCTGATTACGCTGTAGGTTGTTCGAGCTCGAACTTATAAAAGGACTTTGCTCCCCATTTTTGGTGTTCCGTTTTTCTAAACAAATATGGCTAACGCCATTGACAATTCCTGAAAATGCTAGACAAGCACTAACAAAACATTTATTAATACATGGCCTTACAGATGAGGGCGGGGATGTTATCCTTATAATAGAAGCTAATGAAGCATACCAAACAGAAACATTTTACTGTTGGGTCACCTTTCCTGAGGTTGACCAAAGAACACATACATTCCACACATATGAAATTGCGAACGTACCCCAACGGTACCAAGCATACCAATATCATAAAATATCACTCACCTACCAAGAGCATCAGAACTGGTTAGAAGGCGCCCTACCACATGTACTACAAAGAGTGAGGTTAGGTCCATTAAGTAATGACGGACCTACATGGCTTATGTTTGCCACATACACACCTCATCCAGGAATACAGAATATGCCAATAGCAGATCTGCGAAACTTATATAATGAATTAGTGACGTTATATAGACGATTAGTTCAGTTCGTAATGCGAACACTGAACTCAACACCAGCGCGTCTAGCACCGCTACTGGGATTAATCCACAAACAGTACATACTATTATGGGTAAAGTGCCCGCGGAACGGGAAAAAATACCGTTCTGGATTGCCCAGAAAACTAATCAGCTGGAAGCTGTGTTTCCCCATACGGGACCACAGGAAAAACATAGACTGCTCACTATGTGCTTGCCCTTTGGGCTGGTTCCCGCGGTGGATGACTGCGCCACATGGGGTACAGTCTTCGCTGCCATATACACTACCACACATGGTACCCCGACACTTGCCAATTTACCTGAAGTGTTAAAACAGATACAAAATTAGCATGGGGCTGCACCAGCCCTGGATTTGGGGATGAAATTAATGCGTAACTTTAACGCCTTATTGTGAGAAGGTAGCCTCTTTCTAGCCTTGTTACCCCCACTTTTGGCCTGTTTGTGAGTGTATGTCAGGGTGTTTGTCACTGTTTTCACTGTCTCACTGGGATCCTGATAGCCAGGCCTCAGTGCTCATAGTGAAAACACTATGTTTTCAGTATGGTTGTTATGTGTCACTGGGATCCTGCTGGTCAGGACCCCAGTGCTCATAGGTTTGTGGCCTATATGTATGTGTCACTGGGACCCTGTCACACAGGGCCCCAGTGCTCATAGGTGTGCATGTATATGTTCCCTGTGTGGTGCCTAACTGTCTCACTGAGGCTCTGCTAACCAGAACCTCAGTGGTTATGCTCTCTCATTACTTTCAAATTGTCACTAACAGGCTAGTGACCAATTTTACCAATTTACATTGGCTTACTGGAACACCCTTATAATTCCCTAGTATATGGTACTGAGGTACCCAGGGTATTGGGGTTCCAGGAGATCCCTATGGGCTGCAGCATTTCTTTTGCCACCCATAGGGAGCTCTGACAATTCTTACACAGGCCTGCCACTGCAGCCTGAGTGAAATAACGTCCACGTTATTTCACAGCCATTTTACACTGCACTTAAGTAACTTATAAGTCACCTATATGTCTAACCTTTACCTGGTAAAGGTTAGGTGCAAAGTTACTTAGTGTGAGGGCACCCTGGCACTAGCCAAGGTGCCCCCACATTGTTCAGAGCCAATTCACTGAACTTTGTGAGTGCGGGGACACCATTACACGCGTGCACTACATATAGGTCACTACCTATATGTAGCTTCACCATGGTAACTCCGAATATGGCCATGTAACATGTCTATGATCATGGAATTGCCCCCTCTATGCCATCCTGGCATTGTTGGTACAATTCCATGATCCCAGTGGTCTGTAGCACAGGCCCTGGTACTGCCAGACTGCCCTTCCTGGGGTTTCTCTGCAGCTGCTGCTGCTGCCAACCCCTCAGACAGGCAGCTGCCCTCCTGGGGTCCAGCCAGGCCTGGCCCAGGATGGCAGAACAAAGAACTTCCTCTGAGAGAGGGTGTGACACCCTCTCCCTTTGGAAAATGGTGTGAAGGCAGGGGAGGAGTAGCCTCCCCCAGCCTCTGGAAATGCTTTGTTGGGCACAGATGTGCCCAATTCTGCATAAGCCAGTCTACACCGGTTCAGGGACCCCTTAGCCCCTGCTCTGGCGCGAAACTGGACAAAGGAAAGGGGAGTGACCACTCCCCTGACCTGCACCTCCCCTGGGAGGTGTCCAGAGCTCCTCCAGTGTGCTCCAGACCTCTGCCATCTTGGAAACAGAGGTGCTGCTGGCACACTGGACTGCTCTGAGTGGCCAGTGCCACCAGGTGACGTCAGAGACTCCTTGTGATAGGCTCCTTCAGGTGTTAGTAGCCTTTCCTCTCTCCTAGGTAGCCAAACCCTCTTTTCTGGCTATTTAGGGTCTCTGTCTCTGGGGAAACTTTAGATAACGAATGCATGAGCTCAGCCGAGTTCCTCTGCATCTCCCTCTTCACCTTCTGATAAGGAATCGACCGCTGACCGCGCTGGAAGCCTGCAAACCTGCAACATAGTAGCAAAGACGACTACTGCAACTCTGTAACGCTGATCCTGCCGCCTTCTCGACTGTTTTCCTGCTTGTGCATGCTGTGGGGGTAGTCTGCCTCCTCTCTGCACCAGAAGCTCCGAAGAAATCTCCCGTGGGTCGACGGAATCTTCCCCCTGCAACCGCAGGCACCAAAAAGCTGCATCTCCGGTCCCTTGGGTCTCCTCTCAGCACGACGAGCGAGGTCCCTCGAATCCAGCGACACCGTCCAAGTGACCCCCACAGTCCAGTGACTCCTCAGCCCGAGTTTGGTGGAGGTAAGTCCTTGCCTCACCTCGCTGGGCTGCATTGCTGGGAACCGCGACTTTGCAAGCTTCTCCGGCCCCTGTGCACTTCCGGCGGAAATCCTTCGTGCACAGCCAAGCCGGGGTCCACGGCACTCTAACCTGCATTGCACGACTTTCTAAGTTGGTCTCCGGCGACGTGGGACTCCTTTGTGCAACTTCGGCGAGCACCGTTTCACGCATCCTCGTAGTGCCTGTTTCTGGCACTTCTCCGGGTGCTACCTGCTTCAGTGAGGGCTCTTTGTCTTGCTCGACGTCCCCTCTCTCTGCAGGTCCAATTTGCGACCTCCTGGTCCCTCCTGAGCCCCAGCAGCGTCCAAAAACGCCAAACGCACGATTTGCGTGTAGCAAGGCTTGTTGGCGTCCATCCGGCGGGAAAACACTTCTGCACGACTCTCCAAGGCGTGGGGGATCCATCCTCCAAAAGGGAAGTCTCTAGCCCTTGTCGTTCCTGCAGTATTCACAGTTCTTCAGCCTAGTAAGAGCTTCTTTGCACCAACCGCTGGCATTTCTTGGGCATCTGCCCATCTCCGAGCTGCTTGTGACTTTTGGACTTGGTCCCCTTGTTCCACAGGTACCTTCAGACAGGAATCCATCGTTGTTGCATTGCTGATTTGTGTTTTCCTTGCATTCTCCCTCTAACATGACTATTTTGTCCTTAGGGGAACTTTGGTGCACTTTGCACTCACTTTTCAGGGTCTTGGGGTGGGTTATTTTGCTAACTCTCACTATTTTCTAATAGTCCCAGCGACCCTCTACAAGGTCACATAGGTTTGGGGTCCATACGTGGTTCGCATTCCACTTCTGGAGTATATGGTTTGTGTTGCCCCTATCCCTATGTTTCCCCATTGCATCCTATTGTAACTATACATTGTTTGCACTGTTTTCTAAGACTATACTGCATATTTTTGCTATTGTGTATATATATCTTGTGTATATTTCCTATCCTCTCACTGAGGGTACACTCTAAGATACTTTGGCATATTGTCATAAAAATAAAGTACCTTTATTTTTAGTATAACTGTGTATTGTGTTTTCTTATGATATTGTGCATATGACACTAAGTGGTACTGTAGTAGCTTCACACGTCTCCTAGTTCAGCCTGAGCTGCTTTGCTAAGCTACCATTATCTATCAGCCTAAGCTGCTAGACACCCTATACACTAATAAGGGATAACTGGGCCTGGTGCAAGGTGCAAGTACCCCTTGGTACTCACTACAAGCCAGTCCAGCCTCCTACATTGGTTGTGCAGCGACGGGATAAGTGCTTTGAGACTACTTACCACTCTTGTCATTGTACTTTTCATAAGAGAAAAATATACAAAACAAGGTCAGTGTATATACACATAGCCAAAAAGTTTTGCATTTCCTTTTTTCACTCTTTTCTAAGTGCTGAAAAGTACTTCTAAACTTTCAAAAAGTTCTTAAAAGTTTAAAAAGTTTTTTCTGTCTTTCCAAAAAGTTCTGAAAACTTTTTTCTCTTTGTCTATCACTTTAACTCTCTCTAAAAATGTCTGGCACAGGCCAAAAAGTTGAACTGTCCAAACTTGCATATGATCACCTTAGCTGGAAAGGAGCAAGGAGTCTCTGCATAGAGAGAGGTTTGAGTGTAGGGAAGAATCCTTCCTTAGAACTGTTAATTAATATGCTTAGAGTACAGGATAAGGCCATAAGTGCCCAATCTGTAGAAAAAGTAGCTAATGGTTCTCAATCTGATCCAGGGACTCCCCCAGGAAAAGGTTCAGGAAAGAAACTTATCAGCCTGCCCATTACTAGACAGTCTAGCATAGTTGGTACAGAGGTTGAATCACACCATACTAATGGTGTGCTCTCACATTATACTGGTAGCCAAGCTGTTAGGGTGCCCTCTGTAAGGGACAGGTCTCCTTCTGTTCATTCCCATCATACCTCTGTATCTAGAAATGTCCCTCCCACCCACCCTGATGACAGATTGTTAGAAAGGGAGCTCAATAGATTGAGAGTGGAACAGACCAGACTGAAGCTCAAGAAGCAACAGCTGGATTTGGATAGACAGTCTTTAGAAGTAGAGAAGGAAAGACAGAAGTTGGGTTTAGATACCCATGGTGGCAGCAGCAGTATTCCCCATAGTCATCCTGCAAAAGAGCATGATTCCAGGAATCTGCACGAGATAGTTCCCCCTTATAAGGAGGGGGATGACATTAACAAGTGGTTTGCTGCACTTGAGAGGGCCTGTGCTGTACAGGATGTCCCTCAAAAGCAGTGGGCTGCTATCCTATGGCTATCATTTAGTGGAAAGGGTAGGGATAGACTCCTTACTGTGAAAGAAAGTGATGCCAATAATTTTACAGTTCTTAAGAATGCACTCCTGGATGGTTATGGCTTAACCACTGAACAGTACAGGATAAAGTTCAGAGAGACCAAAAAGGAGTCTTCACAAGACTGGGTTGATTTCATTGACCATTCAGTGAAGGCCTTGGAGGGGTGGTTACATGGCAGTAAAGTTACTGATTATGAAAGCCTGTATAACACAATCCTGAGAGAGCATATACTTAATAATTGTGTGTCTGATTTGTTGCACCAGTACCTGGTAGACTCTGATCTGACCTCTCCCCAAGAATTGGGAAAGAAGGCAGACAAATGGGTCAGAACAAGGGTGAACAGAAAAGTTCATACAGGGGGTGACAAAGATGGCAATAAGAAGAAAGATGGTGAAAAATCTCAAGATAAGCATGGGGATAAGGGTAAAACCAAAGATCCCACTTCAAATCTTAAACACTCTTCAGAGGGTGGGGATAAAACAAATTATTCCTCTTCTTCCCAACCTGCACACATTAAAAAGCCTTGGTGCTTTGTGTGTAAAAACAGAGGCCATAGGCCAGGGGATAAGTCCTGTCCAGGTAAACCCCCTGAGCCTACCACCACTAATACATCAAGCTCTAGTGCCCCTAGCAGTAGTGGTACTAGTGGTGGGACTGCTGGCAACAGTCAAGCAAAGGGTGTAGTTGGGTTCACTTATGGGTCCATAGTGGAAACTGATGTAATCAGTCCCAAGACAGTTTCTGTCACACCTAGTGGCATTGGCCTTGCCACACTGGCTGCTTGTCCCCTTACAATGGATAAGTACAGGCAGACAGTTTCAATAAATGGTGTTGAGGCCTTGGCCTACAGGGACACAGGTGCCAGTTTCACTTTGGTGACTGAAAACCTAGTGCCTCCTGAACAACACATCATTGGACAACAGTATAAGATTATTGATGTCCATAACTCCACTAAGTTTCTTCCCTTAGCTATAATTCAGTTTAGTTGGGGTGGAGTTACTGGCCCTAAGCAGGTGGTGGTATCACCTAGCTTACCTGTAGACTGTCTCTTAGGTAATGACCTAGAGGCCTCAGGTTGGGCTGATGTAGAGTTTTATGCCCATGCAGCCATGCTGGGCATCCCTGAGGAATTGTTCCCTCTCATTTCAAGTGAAATGAAAAAGCAAAGGAGAGAAGGCCTGAAAACTCAGGATCCCTCTCCATCAACAGGTAAAAAGGGTATCACAGTATCCCCTAACCACCCTACCATTCAGGATACCATTCCTGTGGTGGGAGAAACCTCTCCTGGGGTGGCACCTGTTCCAAGGGAATCATCAGCTGGCAAAGCTGGACTCCCTGAGGTGGAAGTACCTCTCTGTGGGATAACTAACATTGGTGAGAAAAACAGCACCATTTTAGTTAACATGGAGCATCCCTCCAACCCTCCCAGAGAAACTTTAGTGCATAAACCCTGCACTACCTCACAACACTTAGGACAGCATCCCTGCCCTAGTGTGGAGCTCATAGGACAGCATCCCTGCCCTGCTCCAACTCAAGAGAAACAGCATCCCTGTTCTCTCTTCCAGCCAAATGGACAAAGTTTTTGCCCAGCTATGGCTTTACTGAGACAGCATCCCTGTCTGGCATTTCCATCATTACAAATAGGTTCAGTGGATAATTCCCACTGCTCTAAACTAAAACTTACTGATAGAAACTCTGAAAATACATCTTCACATTGTTGGTTAGCTAAAAAACTTCAAACAGGGTGGTTTACATCCCCACAGGGAAGTAACCATATAGTGGATGATAAAGGGAGTAACCAGTCTATTGCAGAGCTACTCTCTACTTATCACCACTTAGACAATAAAGTCTCAACTGGCCAAGGTTAGCCTTATTGTCCTTCGTTTGGGGGGGGGTTGTGTGAGAAGGTAGCCTCTTTCTAGCCTTGTTACCCCCACTTTTGGCCTGTTTGTGAGTGTATGTCAGGGTGTTTGTCACTGTTTTCACTGTCTCACTGGGATCCTGATAGCCAGGCCTCAGTGCTCATAGTGAAAACACTATGTTTTCAGTATGGTTGTTATGTGTCACTGGGATCCTGCTGGTCAGGACCCCAGTGCTCATAGGTTTGTGGCCTATATGTATGTGTCACTGGGACCCTGTCACACAGGGCCCCAGTGCTCATAGGTGTGCATGTATATGTTCCCTGTGTGGTGCCTAACTGTCTCACTGAGGCTCTGCTAACCAGAACCTCAGTGGTTATGCTCTCTCATTACTTTCAAATTGTCACTAACAGGCTAGTGACCAATTTTACCAATTTACATTGGCTTACTGGAACACCCTTATAATTCCCTAGTATATGGTACTGAGGTACCCAGGGTATTGGGGTTCCAGGAGATCCCTATGGGCTGCAGCATTTCTTTTGCCACCCATAGGGAGCTCTGACAATTCTTACACAGGCCTGCCACTGCAGCCTGAGTGAAATAACGTCCACGTTATTTCACAGCCATTTTACACTGCACTTAAGTAACTTATAAGTCACCTATATGTCTAACCTTTACCTGGTAAAGGTTAGGTGCAAAGTTACTTAGTGTGAGGGCACCCTGGCACTAGCCAAGGTGCCCCCACATTGTTCAGAGCCAATTCACTGAACTTTGTGAGTGCGGGGACACCATTACACGCGTGCACTACATATAGGTCACTACCTATATGTAGCTTCACCATGGTAACTCCGAATATGGCCATGTAACATGTCTATGATCATGGAATTGCCCCCTCTATGCCATCCTGGCATTGTTGGTACAATTCCATGATCCCAGTGGTCTGTAGCACAGGCCCTGGTACTGCCAGACTGCCCTTCCTGGGGTTTCTCTGCAGCTGCTGCTGCTGCCAACCCCTCAGACAGGCAGCTGCCCTCCTGGGGTCCAGCCAGGCCTGGCCCAGGATGGCAGAACAAAGAACTTCCTCTGAGAGAGGGTGTGACACCCTCTCCCTTTGGAAAATGGTGTGAAGGCAGGGGAGGAGTAGCCTCCCCCAGCCTCTGGAAATGCTTTGTTGGGCACAGATGTGCCCAATTCTGCATAAGCCAGTCTACACCGGTTCAGGGACCCCTTAGCCCCTGCTCTGGCGCGAAACTGGACAAAGGAAAGGGGAGTGACCACTCCCCTGACCTGCACCTCCCCTGGGAGGTGTCCAGAGCTCCTCCAGTGTGCTCCAGACCTCTGCCATCTTGGAAACAGAGGTGCTGCTGGCACACTGGACTGCTCTGAGTGGCCAGTGCCACCAGGTGACGTCAGAGACTCCTTGTGATAGGCTCCTTCAGGTGTTAGTAGCCTTTCCTCTCTCCTAGGTAGCCAAACCCTCTTTTCTGGCTATTTAGGGTCTCTGTCTCTGGGGAAACTTTAGATAACGAATGCATGAGCTCAGCCGAGTTCCTCTGCATCTCCCTCTTCACCTTCTGATAAGGAATCGACCGCTGACCGCGCTGGAAGCCTGCAAACCTGCAACATAGTAGCAAAGACGACTACTGCAACTCTGTAACGCTGATCCTGCCGCCTTCTCGACTGTTTTCCTGCTTGTGCATGCTGTGGGGGTAGTCTGCCTCCTCTCTGCACCAGAAGCTCCGAAGAAATCTCCCGTGGGTCGACGGAATCTTCCCCCTGCAACCGCAGGCACCAAAAAGCTGCATCTCCGGTCCCTTGGGTCTCCTCTCAGCACGACGAGCGAGGTCCCTCGAATCCAGCGACACCGTCCAAGTGACCCCCACAGTCCAGTGACTCCTCAGCCCGAGTTTGGTGGAGGTAAGTCCTTGCCTCACCTCGCTGGGCTGCATTGCTGGGAACCGCGACTTTGCAAGCTTCTCCGGCCCCTGTGCACTTCCGGCGGAAATCCTTCGTGCACAGCCAAGCCGGGGTCCACGGCACTCTAACCTGCATTGCACGACTTTCTAAGTTGGTCTCCGGCGACGTGGGACTCCTTTGTGCAACTTCGGCGAGCACCGTTTCACGCATCCTCGTAGTGCCTGTTTCTGGCACTTCTCCGGGTGCTACCTGCTTCAGTGAGGGCTCTTTGTCTTGCTCGACGTCCCCTCTCTCTGCAGGTCCAATTTGCGACCTCCTGGTCCCTCCTGAGCCCCAGCAGCGTCCAAAAACGCCAAACGCACGATTTGCGTGTAGCAAGGCTTGTTGGCGTCCATCCGGCGGGAAAACACTTCTGCACGACTCTCCAAGGCGTGGGGGATCCATCCTCCAAAAGGGAAGTCTCTAGCCCTTGTCGTTCCTGCAGTATTCACAGTTCTTCAGCCTAGTAAGAGCTTCTTTGCACCAACCGCTGGCATTTCTTGGGCATCTGCCCATCTCCGAGCTGCTTGTGACTTTTGGACTTGGTCCCCTTGTTCCACAGGTACCTTCAGACAGGAATCCATCGTTGTTGCATTGCTGATTTGTGTTTTCCTTGCATTCTCCCTCTAACATGACTATTTTGTCCTTAGGGGAACTTTGGTGCACTTTGCACTCACTTTTCAGGGTCTTGGGGTGGGTTATTTTGCTAACTCTCACTATTTTCTAATAGTCCCAGCGACCCTCTACAAGGTCACATAGGTTTGGGGTCCATACGTGGTTCGCATTCCACTTCTGGAGTATATGGTTTGTGTTGCCCCTATCCCTATGTTTCCCCATTGCATCCTATTGTAACTATACATTGTTTGCACTGTTTTCTAAGACTATACTGCATATTTTTGCTATTGTGTATATATATCTTGTGTATATTTCCTATCCTCTCACTGAGGGTACACTCTAAGATACTTTGGCATATTGTCATAAAAATAAAGTACCTTTATTTTTAGTATAACTGTGTATTGTGTTTTCTTATGATATTGTGCATATGACACTAAGTGGTACTGTAGTAGCTTCACACGTCTCCTAGTTCAGCCTGAGCTGCTTTGCTAAGCTACCATTATCTATCAGCCTAAGCTGCTAGACACCCTATACACTAATAAGGGATAACTGGGCCTGGTGCAAGGTGCAAGTACCCCTTGGTACTCACTACAAGCCAGTCCAGCCTCCTACACTTATCCTCAATAATACTCAGTAACATTGAAGAGGAAATGGTAGCACTGGCAATACGCCAGCGTCTACGGGAAACTCCACATCAGTAACAAGAGAGACCGCTACTGAAAATTATTTCCGAAACCTAAACCAGTATAGGACGGGATAGTTTGGGAGCAAAACCAAAGAAATTGGAGTTACAAGGTACCGCCCATAAGAAGGGTACAAAGCAAGCACAAGAGGGCTCAAAGAAGCGCTAGGACAAACAAAAAGATTTCAAAGAAAGAAGAAATAAGAGAGCTGATTCTTCACACCTGGAGAACTCCGAAAGGAGGTACAATCTCAGAAATAGGGAGAACATTAAAACTCCAGACAGATATACTGATTCACGTCCCTCTCGTTCCTTTCAGGACGCACTGGATAGACGTAGCGAGAGAGGGGGCCGTCAAGATCGACGTCCTGATTACGTGAAAGAAAAGAAAGACTCACCGCAGTCTACAATTAAAAAAGAAGAAAAGACTCCTAAGCAAAAGCCACAGTTTAAAAAGAAGAAGGTGGCAGCACTGACAGATAAAAATGCCAGTACACTTGAGAACACTGTTGAGGAACAAGACGTGGGCAGTGACTCTGTTAGACAGCGCAGCAAAGGTCACGATATGTCGCCAGAGTCTGAAAGATCATCTGGATGCGACAGCAACTAGCGATTACATCGCAGTTGAAACAGCGGATGGCCGCGTTCTCCCCCCCGATAGGGTTTATGATTTAAAAATTCAGATAGAGGGAGACGTGGAACACACTATTAGTGTGATATTTTGGGATGAACTTACGAGTGATATCCTATTAGCCAAAAGAGACTGGCCAGCTGAACACCTCCGCAAGCTCCCACATGGGGAAGATGTCATTTTGCCTTCTTTCTCCGATCTTGTTCCGGAAGCAGATAAAGAAGCCTATGCTTCTGAATGGGCTTTAGCGCAGGCACCTGCGTTACATTGCAATCATGTAGGTTGGAACAAGGAGTCTCCTTGTCATGTTATTCCCGTTAGGTCTACACCCCAACCGCAGCCACAATATCCTATTAAACATGAAGCGAAAGCTCTGGTGAGGGAGATCCTAGCCCAACTTGAGTACCAGGAAGTGACTGAGCTCTGTGCATCTGCAATGAATAATCCGTTATTCCCAGTAGCAAAGCCAGACCATTCATATAGAATAGTCATTGATTATAGACACTTAAATAGTCATACACGTACATATGCTATACAAAATTCACTCCGCACGGCACTAATAAATAATATAGTGCGTAAAAAATATAAAACAACATTAGACATTTCTAATGGATTCTTCTGCCAGAATTTAGCACATGAAAGTCAGGACCTGAGCGCATTCTCATTTGGCTCTCAGAAACTTTTTTGTCGTTTACCTCAAGGCTATAAGAATAGCCCAGGGCTATTTTCAGCCCGTGTAACATCGATACCACACGATACCGATTCCGAGGCGTTATCCTATGTAGATGACATATATCTCACAGACAACGTCCTCGACATTCATCTTGCGAGGGTCGATCGGATCATTTTGGGATTTGCAGACCTCGGTTACAAATTAAATTTTAAGAAAAGTAAGATAGCCTTTCTTAGTGTATTGTTCCTGGTATATGAGATATCAAACGAGGGAGAGAGCCTGGCCCCGCACTTTCTAGAAAAATGTGCTCAACTGCACCCTCCTAATACGCTTAAGAAACTCCAGTCGTTACTTGGTTTCTTTAATTTTGGCAGAACATACATTCCAGATTATGCACAACGGATCAAGCCACTTTATGACGTGGTTCAGCCCAAATTTTCTAGCAGACACTGGACAATTGAACACACGCTCATCCTTAGGGAAATGCAGCAGGACATTCTAGAAGCTAAACACTTGCACACATGTGACAATAAAAAGAATTGGTCATCAGAATAATTGCTGGTGCCATTGGATTTACTTATGTCACCTTCAATGAGGATGACACGGTACCCATAGCATATAAATCACATTTATACTCCAATGCTGAACAGCGTTTTGCACCTACAGAAAAGATTCTGACAGCAGTTCAGATGGCCGTCATAAAAGAGAGGCCACTTGCCCAGGGGAAACGTATTATTGCTGTCTTCCCGGTGCTGGCCTTAGAGGCTGTCACCAAAGCAAGTGTTCCAAACGCTAAAGCATTACATCCACGTTGGATTCAATGGGCAATGTCTCTGACCGCCACTGATGTCGAGTATACATTTGATCCAAAACTTCAGACACAAGAGTGTCTCCAGTACGAACAAGAGTACCCTGCTCCTCTAAATATCTTTCCACTAGACAACTACCATACTGTCATATACACTGATGGTTCACCACAACCGGCTGTAGGTACTAAACATCAATACTCTCCAGCTTGCGCAGCCGTGAGCGGAGTGATGGAAGATGGAGTTTTCCACCCTCACAATACCTACACTCAGACCTTAGGGGACTGCACAGCCCAGTTGGCTGAACTTAAAGCTCTTATTCTAGCGCTCGGACATACTGAGCTAGGATACCGGCCCTTAATAGTCTGTGATTCATATTACTGCGTCCAGTCATACAATGACTATCTCAATCATTGGAAACTGAACGCGTTTAGAGATTCCAAAGGGAAAACCATTAAACAAAATATTGTGGGGGAGGGTGGCTGATCTTAAGGATAAGCTGCCGTGTGTCCATGTAGTCCATACATTGGGACACCAATGTGTAGGAGTACACGTTGTCGGTAATTCATTGGCTGATGAAGCGGCCAAAGCAGCAGTAGCTACGGCTTCTGTGGCTGCAGTGACTTGTTCTCAGACGAGATTGGATAATGAAATACTAGTTGCCGTCAAAGCTTCGGCTGCAGGCAAACACCTTCCGAAAGGTTACCCTACGAACTATACTTACCATATCAGTGCGCAGAATGTTGCTTACACAACAATTCCTGGGGTTGGGGATCGAGTGATTCCCAATGAAGACCAGAGATTAGATATAATTAAAGCAGCGCATGAGGGTGTCGCTTCTGCACATGCTGGTATACAGGCCACGATAACACTTCTACAGAAATGCTTCTGGTGGCCTGGTCTAAGCAGACGAACAAAGCAGTATGTCCTTTGCTGTGACATTTGCCTGCAGATCAAGGGTTCTAATATCAAACGCCCACCGCAGACATCCCTCTTAGTGTCCAACAGGCCACTACAGTGTGTGTACCTGGACCATTGTGGTCCCTTACAGCCTCATGGTGCATACAAATACATTTTAGTCGCTGTAGATTCTTGTTCTAGATTCCTGTGGGTATGGCCACAGAGGTCGGCTGACGCCCGGACTGTTATAAAAGACTTGCTGATCTTTATCAGTACATATGCGGTTGCAGCATTCCATTCAGACCAGGGCCCTGCATTTGCCTCTAAGGCATTCAGGGACACCATGGGGACGATGGGTGTTGAACTCCATTACTCCTCACCATACCATCCAGAGGGAAATTCGGTCGTGGAGAGGCAGAATCGTGATCTAAAGCAGTCCTTAACAGCTCGAGTATTAGGTTCAGGCCGCAGTTGGTTACATCACCTATATGGGGTCCAGAGAGCATTGAATGATTTGCCAAGACGGTCCTTGGAGGGAGGCACTCCATATCAGGTTCTCTTTGGGATACCTATGTATGTTTCAGATCTTGATGCCCCTGGTATGGTGGCAGCAGAAACACCATTTGACATAAATGAACGTCTCACTGTTTTATAAGAGCTTCAGCAAGTTTGTGGTGATAAATCATCTGCAAGTGCTGCCACCTTAGGAATAAGGGATTTAGCGAAAAGGTCGACTGGCTGGATTCCTAAAGTTGGGGATCTGGTTTGTGAGAAGATCGCAGTAAAGAAGGAGTTTGGTCCATCATACAGAGCACCTGTACCAGTCTTGGGAATACAAAGCACCAGGACTGTCATCTTACCACCACTGTCTGGTTCTAGGACAATCAGATTCATCTCCATTGATGACATCAAACTACACCATGTGGTTGATCCTTCACAGTAGACCAAGAGGTCCCCTGGGTGGTTCCCGATCCCCTCTCACTACCCAACAGGACATACAGCTACATAGTAGGATGAACATCACTACTACAGACTATGCAACAATGTCAACTGCTGTTCCAGACACCTCCTTGACCATGGGGAGGGTGGAAAATGAACTTTTGTTGGTTCCAGTCACTACTTCAGTGACCACCCCGGTTCAAGATCTAGCTGTTTTTTACACAAACACTTCACAGACTAACGACCCTGTCTATCAAGAGCCCCCACGTGAAGTGGACCAAAGTACGGATGGTGCACCGGCTCCTGTGTTTGCAGGGACTGCCTCTGGCTATTTCATTGACATTGATGATTTTTCTTCAGATACATCCACTGTTGTGATTGACAATGTTTCAAATAGTAGTAAGCTGTATCAATGGCTTAAAAATAACTATTTGATACCCATGGAACTACTTATGGTTCTGTTTGACATTTTTTGCATTATTTTTATGGATTGGTTTTGTGACTGTTTTCTTTTTGCTTATAAATGGTCACTATATTCCTGATCGCTCCTATGTGGAGCCTGTTGATGAAGTTTTAACACCACATCATTCATCACATAAGTTCGGGAGAGACTTGTCCCCTGTAAATATTACAGCAATACCGATTTCTGATGGGATTGTGTGGGACAAAGTTCCATTCGATATATACGGGCCTACTGAAATTGTTCAAATACCATACGTGTTCAAAATTTCAATGGCTGATGTAATTACACCTGATGTTGTCTCTGATGATTGGGATGTCCAAACAGTTGATTCCATGCGAACTGAAATGAAGGACTATTCCGCTTCTGAAAGTGATGATGTATATGAATATACAATGAATTATGGGGAAATGTTCTGCTATAACAATTGGGGACATTACTACCTACACTGTGCCACTATATACAGGCCGGTATTAAACCACACACAGTGGGAACACTGTTCTACACCACCGGTGGGGAGCCCATAGTACTATAGTGATAAATGTACATACTTTTCTGGGCATGACAGAACAAAAGCAGAGTCATATTATTTTAAAATACCTCTGGTACAAATAAGGAAAAGTTTGCTAACTGATACAAAAATGATTTATTCAGATCCCTTTGTTTCCCGGCTCGCAGTTGAAGGTTACGAATACTGGAATAGCACTATTGATTTGAAAAGTGTATGGGGAACACAAGATTGGCAGATAAAGGGTAGGGAGGCTTTATTCCGAGCATGCCTGATTCCTGTACAAATGGTTTTCTTAAATGACACAATTCAGCAGACATCGTGTCTGGGCTTAGCAAAAATTAAAGACTTAAACCCGCCCAGTATTCCAACCCCTGCAAAGTTTAAAGATTGGCAATACTTCCTCAATATCACTGAGGACAAGTTAGATGCAGTGGTCAAGGCTGGTACTTATAATTCTTCACTTTCCCGTCCCGGCGGGTGGTTAATATGGCCCACTGACACAAAAGGGTGTCAGGCGCACTTTTTGAACTCCTCAGGTTTTTTTTTCACTAACAGGCCATACCCTTGCTTTGTATCGGGTCAACATACAGGTATAGTTACAACATACAGTGTAGGAAAGCTGTGCCAGCAATGGGTACATGTTTTGTTTCCCCCCACACAAGAGATAAAAGTATCTGACATGTGGCCCCACATAAATACTATTAATGTGAACTATGACAAGCTGGGCAGGCTAAAGGCGCGATTATTTCAAAAACAGGTCGTCTTGACATCCGCAAAAGAGACGTATGCTCTCCATATTGCGAGATCATATGCTGAGATACAATCCCTATTAAATACCAACTTCCCCTAGCACTTTGGAGAACTGGTATCCAGAATATTCAATGCTTCAAGCACTACTGGGATTGTTCACTTCTTTAAGGCTGTCGGGTCTGGTTTTGTATCCATCTTCCAGACTGTCTTCAGAGTAATCCCATCAGCCATCCACTCGCTCTTTTCAATTGTGTGTGGTGGCTTTCCAATTATTTTGGCTTTGATTGGCGGATTACTACTGCTATTTCTTCTGATTCGCAGTGGTTGTTTCTTTCCAGCAACGTAGGACAATGGAGCCACTCCCACCCACTCCACTGTGTCATGAGCGCATGGTTCAGGTCTTTGGTGCACCCTTGCTGGTGGAATTGGAGCATGACTGGTCATTGTCATTTCGGCCCCTTCTCTGGTGCGTACAACCAGTCTTCCGCTGCATATGGTGTCTCTTTGAACATCTGTCTATGGTCTGTCTTGATGTTGCACCGACATCTCCTGTGGACCACGCACGGCTGATGTCCCCGATCAGGGTTCATACACCGTCAGGCCCCTTGAGACTGAGGTTGCTTCGCAAGGCCACCTATGAGCCTTCCGTTTTGAGATCTACCACGGATGAGGACACTGCAACGGGTAACGTTACACCAGGAAATACTGCTCACTACTGCTCTGTGGATCCGTTTGTCCGCCCAGCACTCGATTTTACATCAGATGATGTTGACTCATTTTTTAGGTCTTTGGTTGGTGACTTCGATGACACTCTTCAAGATCATGCGTAGAGCACATAATTTGATGATTTGATTTGCCATTCCCGTTTTCAAATTGTATACTTCAATTAACTTGCTTTGGCACGCTGTGCTTGTCATGGTTGACATTAACATCTCTGTATGTGTTTTAGTGAGATTGTTTTTATTATCTTTTTAACACATTTTAAAGATTTTTTAGCTGATTTTTTATGCTTTTAGCTTTTAGTTCAGAGCAATTTTAGCGTTTGGGTTCCTATACCTTTGTCAGACCTGTTACGGCAATGGGGAGGGTATAGTGAATCCTGCTTCGTTTTAATGGGATAACAGTAGTTAGCTTAGGCTTTGGCTTGCAGGCTCGTGCCCCCATCACCTAGTGACTTTTAACCTACTTAGCTTGCTCTGTCTTAGCACATTTAAATATTTATTTCTTCTAAAATGGCTGCCTTGTTTAGAGTTAGGCCACTTGTTATGAGTTACATTATCAGTGTCACCGCGCTAAGGAGTCAAGATCAAGCACCAAAGACAAACAAACAGTAGGCGTTCACACTTTTATCTCTATATTTCGCGGGATTGTTTATATTAATTGCCGTACCAAGCATGTCTGTTATCTATTGTTTGGGAATACACCTTCTTCAGGGGTCCTTGAAGATCTGTATAAATATATCGCACTTTAGACAGATAATCAGAGGGATTCCGACCAGAGGGCATTGCCACCATCGCTGATATCGATGCTGCAGTCGTCTTGACGCTGATCCAGTCTTCGTGTCCCTGCGGAGTCTGAGATAGAGACCTCATTCCAAGGTAACGAGGGTTGGGGGCTCCTCTCATGGACATGGCATTGGCAGATTAAGTTTAGCAAACCCAGCTGTCCTTTAGGTAGGAGGTTAGGCCTTTCACTTTGAGGTATTAGGACATATTACATCTTGTATGTCTTTTCTATGCATTGCAAGATGGTGGGGGTGTTTGTAATAATGACCCTTGTCTTCACAATTCTATTCCTTGCATTATTCATTATCCTAATCATTGCAGCCCATGCAACTTATCGCAAATTGCAGTTATGTTGAATAAAAACGATTGAAACTTTACTGCATCTTTGTCATTGCCTGTGTTTGTATGAGACATGATATATCTGTGAGAAAGGGGTAATCTCCGTTTAATCACGACTCTCCCTGAGATGTCTTACTCTCGAATCCATGCGTAAAGGCTGCCACAAATCACCTTTTACTATTGTGTTTCTGGTGAGGTGCTGCTAGTGAGCCGGTAAGGTTGGGACGACAGTTGCGACTTGTTGTAGGATAGGCATAGTCGCCTACAAGCAAAAGTACTGTCATCCTTTAATCAGCAGTCTTGCCTAGAGCAAGACTCCAAACTACGACACAACTTTTTCAGTGCCCAGACCACAGCAAAGGCCTCCCTCTCTATGGCAGACCAACGCTTTTCTCTGGGGGTTAACCTTCTGCTGATAAAAGAAACAGGTTGATCCTGGCCCTCAGTATTAAGCTGTGATAGCACTGCCCCAACCCCCAATTCAGAAGCATCAGTCTGGACTATGAACTTTTTGGAGTAGCAAGGGCTTATTAGGACAGGTGCAGAGCACATGGCCTGTTTGAGCTCATCAAAAGCTTTTTGACAGCTAGCTGTCCATAATAACTTTTTAGGCACCTTCTTACTAGTGAGGTCATTAAGAGGAGCTGCAATGGAGCCATAATTCTTACTGAACCTCCTGTAGTGCCCTGTGAGGCCTAAAAAAGCTCTCACCTGGGTTTGAGTTGTAGGGGGAGCCCATTCCATAATGGTCTGGATCTTCCCCTGCAGTGGTGCAATCTGTTCTCCACCTACCAGGTGGCCCAGATAAACCACTTTCCCCTGCCCTATCTGGCACTTTGAGGCCTTGATAGTGAGGCCTGCCTTTTGCAGGGCCTCCACAGCTTTCCCCAGGTGGACCAGGTGATCATCCCAGGTGGAGCTAAAGACAGCTATATCATCTAGATATGCTGCACTAAAAGCTTCCAACCCTTGCAGGACTGTGTTCACCAACCTTTGAAAAGTGGCAGGTGCATTTTTCAGACCAAAGGGCATTACAGTAAATTGATAGTGCCCTCCATTGGCTGAAAATGCAGTCTTTGGTTTTGCATCTTCTGATAACCTAATTTGCCAATACCCTGCAGTTAGATCAAAAGTGCTTAGATACTTGCCAGAAGCCAGTGTATCTATGAGCTCATCTGCCCTGGGTATAGGGTGAGCATCTGTTTTAGTTACTTGGCTGAGCCCTCTGTAGTCAACACAAAACCTCATCTCTCTTTTTCCATCTTTACTGTGAGGTTTAGGGACAAGCACCACTGGGCTAGCCCATGGGCTTTCTGAAGGCTCAATCACTCCTAAGTCTAACATTTTCTGAACCTCTTGTTTAATGCAGTCCCTGACATGGTCAGGCTGCCTATAAATCTTACTTTTGACAGGTAGTCTGTCTCCAGTATTGATTGTATGCTCACACCAAGTAGTGGTACCTGGTATCAGTGAGAAGAGTTCAGAAAACTGACTTAAAAGATTTATACAGTTATCTTTCTGCTCTACGGTAAGACAATCTGCCAGTACTACTCCCTCCACTAAGCCATCAGCTTCAGTGGTGGAGAAGAGATCAGGGAGAGGGTCACTCTCTTCTTCCTGTCCCTCATCAGTTGCCATGAATAGGGTGAGATCAGCCCTGTCATAGTAGGGTTTCAGGTGGTTGACATGGAGCACCCTAAGGGGACTCCTGGCAGTGGCAAGGTCTACCAAGTAGGTAACCTCACCCTTTTTCTCAACAATTAGATGGGGTCAACTCCATTTGTCCTGGAGTGCTCTTGGGGGCCACAGGCTCCAATACCCACACCTTCTGTCCTGGGTGGCACTGAGTCAGGACAGCGTCTGGTCATGCCACTGCTTTTGCAGCTCCTGGCTGGTCTGAAGGTTTTTACTGGCCTTTTTCATGAACTCAGACATTCTTGATCTTAGGCCAAGTACATAGTCCACAACGTCCTGTTTAGGAGCTTTTAAAGGTTGTTCCCAACCCTCCTTAACAAGTGCAAGGGGACCTCTCACAGGGTGCCCAAAGAGGAGTTCAAAGGGGCTAAAGCCCACTCCTTTTTGGGGTACCTCTCTGTAAGCAAAAAAGAGGCAAGGCAACAGGACATCCCATCTCCTTCTGAGTTTTTCAGGGAGTCCCATTATCATCCCTTTGAGAGTTTTATCAAACCTCTCAACCAGACCATTTGCTTGTGGATGATAAGGAGTAGTGAACTTGTAAGTTACACCACACTCCTTCCACATTGCCTTGAGGTATGCAGACATGAAGTTACTACCTCTGTCTGACACCACTTCCTTAGGGAAAAGATTCCCAGGAGGGCCTTTGCCACTGCAGGAGCTGTAGTGGTCCTTAAGGGGATGGCTTCAGTTTACCTAGTGGCATGGTCCACTACCACAAGGATAAACCTATTTCCTGAAGCTGTTGGAGGGTCAAGGGGGCCAACTATGTCAACTCATACCCTTTCAAAGGGCACCCCAACCACAGGAAGTGGAATTAAGGTGGTCTTTAGAGTGCCACCAGTCTCGCCACTGACTTGGCAGGTCACACAAGAGCGACACAACTATTTTGTGTCCTCTGACATATGAGGCCAGTGAAACAGTGGAACAAGCCTGTCCCAAGTTTTACTTTGGCCCAAATGCCCAGCCAAGGGAATTTCATGTGCCAAGGTAAGAAGAAACTCTCTGTATTGCAAAGGAATGACCAATCTCCTGGCAGCTCCAGGTTTAGGGTCCCTTGACTCAGTATACAAGAAGTTGACTTCCCAATACACCTTATGGCTATCACTGACATCCCCATTCTGCTGCTTGACAGCTTGCTGTCTTAAACTCTCTAGTGTGGGACAGGTTTGCTGTGCCACAGTCAGCTCTTCCCTAGCAGGCCCCCCTGCACCCAAAAGCTCAGCAGTGTCTGCTGCCAGCTCATCTGGTGTGGGTTCTGCACAGGGAGATGATTCCTCTTCCTCAAAAGGGGAATCTTCTGGAGAGGGAGGGATAGTGGGCAAGGATTTACCCTTCCTACCCCTAGCTTTTGGGAGCACTTGGTCCATTGTTCCAGGATACAAGTTTCCCTGTCCTTTTGGTTTTTGGCCTGAGCCCTGGTTGAAGCAAAAATTTGCCCAGGAATGCCCAGCATTGCTGCATGAGCCTCCAACTCCACTTCAGCCCAAGCTGATGTCTCCAAATCATTGCCTAGTAGGCAATCTACAGGTAATTCAGTGGCTACCACAACTTTCTTTGGACCAGTCCCCCCCCCCCCCAGTTGAGATTCACAACAGCCATGGGGTGGCTAAGTGTGTTATTGTGAGCATCAGTCACTTGGTACTGCTGACCAAGTAGGTGAACCAGTTTCTCTATTACCATAGTTACACTGGCTCCTGTGTCCCTGTAGGCCTCAACCTCAACACCGTTGATTAGGGGTAGTTGCTTGTACTTACCCATATTAAGGGGAGAAGCAACCAAGGTGGCAAAGTCAATGGGGAGGAAGAAGGTGTCTTTGAGGTACCAGCCCGTGGGTCCAAATCTCCCAAAACACCTGACGAATTGGACACTTTGTCCATAAGCTTATCCACCATATCCTGCAGGGGTGCAAGTGCTTTTGCCACCGCCTGCGAAAGTAAACTGTCCATGCCTTCGGGAAGATGGCGTTGGGGAGGCCAGACTTCCTCCGTCCCCAAAGTTGGAGCATAGGCGTGGTCCAGAAAAGAGTCCATGGAAGGAGTGGACGAGGACATCCTAGATTAAGGAAATACCAAAGTACACCACAAAAAGCACTAGAAACACAAATAAAGGGAGCAAGGTCCCAGGGCCAGACCAGTCAAATATGCCACTTACCCCCAAGAGGGGTGTCAATGCAAAAAGGGGTGAGAGCACAATAAATATTGCAACAGGGCAGCCCCCTCGCCTCCGTCAAACCGTATTGAAAATTTCCCAGCAACACAAACCATAAAGGTTCCCCTAAGGGAGTGTAGAATGCAGGGCTCGTACCGCAACGCTGTGTAGGCGAGGGTTGGAAGCCATAAAATCAGGAATACCCGAGGGCGGGATCCTGAAAGGCTCTAACGCGGTCGTAGAATACAGCGCGTGAAGCTCTGAATCAAACGATCGTGGATGAGCGTGTACACGCGCCCCTAGCGGTGACAGTGCGTCACCGCACCACGTGCTCGGGCAAAAATCTACAGTGCGAAGTTTGGAATGTCTGGTATGCGAGGAATGCCCCTCTCGTACCGACAACAGCAGTCAATGCAGAAAAAGAGCAACAACGGCAAGCGCTTGCAACACAGGGAAATCCCCAAAACGCCCATAGTAAAAAACGAGAAGGATCGAGGACTTAACTGACGGGCAGCAGTGAAGAAAGAGGAAGGACTGTGATTGTCAGTTACTTATATACTCCTCGTTATGGACATTGGATTGGTTATGGGTTGCCATTGTTACTTGTGGGCATCATGGGGCTTGAAGTTTATTTTTGTTCTCGATCATGTTTGAATTTTGAACTTGCTGTTGTTAATAAAGTGAAGAAAGGACTGCATAATCCTCGCATCCGGTCCTGATATAGAATTCTTCGATTTAAATAGTCAGCTGTAGTATTCTCGGGGTGGAGAACCTGGCAGGCAGCGGTGAAAGGTTAGACCACTTGCAGCAATAAGTGTGACACCCGGGGCTTACTTGGTTCGTTAGAAGGTCTGCCGTCACAAATCGAGCAATCTCTTTTTCTTCACTCCTGAACATGTGACGTGGGGTTGTAAAAATTTCTTAAACCTGCGGACCACTTACAGGTACACACATGTCCCGCTTCTCCTAATGGTGCCTCCCCCACCCCAAAAACAAAAAATAATAATAATAACAGCTTTTAAATCGTAGACCACAAAGAGATTAGATTATTCAGGTCATGCTCACCATGGCTGTTGGAATAAATTCATTAATTTGCACATAGAGTTACAAAATGAAAGTTAACAAAGTGGGCCATAAAATTCAACTAAACACACAAGTGGCCACTCATGTTACAGTTGGATCAGTTGCTGATTTAGCATACCTTGCTGAAATTATAATTAGAAGATTTAGTGAGGGACTGCCCTATTTGAATGCAATAGCAAAACAGGCTTTTGACATTTAAGTACCCTTGGAGCTTCTGACCGATATATATAAAATATAAATTAAGATACCCCAAATGGCCATAAATCAGTTCCTAATTCTTAGTAGTGCTGGCCTCTGGACTGTTTTTTAAAAATAAGGTGGTATTTATTTACCACTTTTCCTCCTTTGGCTATATAATATATAACACTTACTAATCCCTTTCTTTGTGGACTCATGGATAAACAATGATTTGTTATAACTTAAGGTGTGTGGACCAATTCATAATCTCTTTAATGTCCATTGGCAAGCACAGTTTAGAATTGTTTCAAGCCTGTGATTGGAGAATAGGGATTCCGTTGAAAATTGACCACAATATTGATCCATGTACTGATTTTAGCTTGCAAACTTGGCTCCCCTTAGTCTTATCATGATGATTCCATTCATACAATATGCACTCTTCAGATAATAGTCTGTCGTCCACTGGTCCCCAAAGAAAGGAGTCTTTTTGCTTGCTTGTATTACCTGATCCTCAAAAATAGAATAATAAGGGCATTATTATTGCTTGTTTGAATTTGTTCCCTTTTTTTTTTCAAACTAATTGTATGTAAGGCATAAAATATGGGTTGAACTACTTCGAATAAATGTGCATTATCCGATATTGAATATTAAAAATGCTGTTGCAATTGTTTAAACTTTGTTTTCATGTTTTAATCTTGTTGTGGTATGTTATGTATATTGTGCTGCATAAATACATTGAAAACTTCTGTAAAAAATACCTTGAAGTCAGAATCAAGCCTGAATTAATCCTTTCATCCCGTCGCTGCAGGTTTGGGTCTATCAGAAATAAAAATATCTGCCAGAGTGTAGGGAAGTACCATCTTGCCTGGCATGTTACCCCCATATTTCACTGTATATATGTTGTTTTAGTCTATGTGTCACTGGGACCCTGCCAGACAGGGCCCCAGTGCTCATAGGTATGTGCCCTGTATGTGTTCCCTGTGTGATGCCTAACTGTCTCACTGAGGCTCTGCTAACTAGAACCTCAGTGGTTATGCTCTCTCTGCTTTCCAAATTTGTCACTAACAGGCTAGTGACTAAATTTACCAATTCACATTGGCATACTGGTACACCCATATAATTCCCTAGTATATGGTACTGAGGTACCCAGAGTATTGGGGTTCCAGGAGATCCCTATGGGCTGCAGCATTTCTTTTGCCACCCATAGGGAGCTCTGACAATTCTTACACAGGCCTGCCAGTGCAGCCTGCGTGAAATAACGTCCACGTTATTTCACAGCCATTTACCACTGCACTTAAGTAACTTATAAGTCACCTATATGTCTAACCTTCACCTGGTGAAGGTTGGGTGCAAAGTTACTTAGGGCCAGATGTAGCAAACTTTGGCGAGTCGCAAATGGCCCAAATCGCAATTTGCGACCCCGCAAAATCGGAAATGGGATGCAAAAATCCCATTTCCGACTCGCAAAATGTGACGCAAGCCCTTACTGACTCGCAAAATTTGCGACCCCATTTTGCGACCCGCAAATAGCAAGTCGCAATTTGCGAGTCGCAAACCATATGCAATAGCAACTCGCAAATTGCGACTAGTCGCAAAAAGCCCATTTATTGCACTTCCAATTTACCACTAACACAGAGCAGGTGGTAACCATTACCAAAGCATAAAAGGAGACCCAGAAGGCATCTGGGTTACTCAAGATGGCGGAGATATACCTGATAGCAGTGAGGACGAGAGCCAACGCCGCCCAGCAGAGGAGGAGGAGGAGCCAGAGACAGGAGAAGATATACAGAACAAGGCAGACACTCTTCCAGCAAACTGAGGAGGAAATATATGATAAATATAGACTTAGCAGCGCAGCTATACTAGATATAATAGAATTACTCAAACCACAGCTAGAACGCCAGACTGTGCGCGGCTGCGCCATCCCTACGCATGTGCAAGTGCTATGCTCACTGCACCTCTTGGCCTCGGGTAGCTATCAAGGGGTCATTGCTGTGGCAGGTGGGGTATCCCAAAGTGCACTCTCACGGTTCTTTAGGGCATTCCTAGACGCCTTACTCACACACATGTCCCGATACATATACCTACCCAGGAATGAGGCAGAAATCAACAGCACCAAGTTGGAATTTTACAGGATTGTCAACTTCCCCCATGTCATAGGGTGTGTAGACGGGACACATATACAAATATGCCCTCCTGCAAACCTGGAATATCTGTTCCGCAATAGGAAGTGTACCCACTCACTCAATATTCAGGTGGTATGTGACGCCCATTATGTCTTCACTGACATGGTTGCTAAATTTCCAGGCAGTACTCATAACTCCTACATTTTTTGGCACAGTGGGATACACCAACGCCTGGAACGTGGGGAGTTTGGAGACGGATACCTCCTAGGTAGAGCTGAATACACCTTGCAGACATACACACAGGTCAATGTGCAAACCACCCATGCCTTGCTAACATTGTACTTTTTGTGCCAAACAGCTGACAGTGCATATGCACTACGACCATGGATACTAACTCTGTACCTAACACCCAGCAATGATTGCGAGAGGCGATACAACAGTGCACATAAGAGGACCAGGAACATCATCGAACTTACCTTTGGACTGCTGAAAGCAAGGTTCAGATGCCTCCACCGAAGTGGAGGTGCCCTCCAGTATACCCCAATAACAGCTTTCAAAATAGTTGTTGCATGCGCTATACTGCACAACATTGCCACCAGATGTGGGCTACCTCTCACGCCTGAAGACCCAGATTCTGAGGATGAAGAGCAAGAGCTACCACATCGCCATCATGGGGATAGGAGCATCGCAAATCAAGGCAGACTGAGACAGGAACACATTGCAAACCAATACTTTGGAAGGTATGTGCTCACTTTTACCATACTCACCAATGTAACACACAAAGAGGCCATGTGTTAAGTGAAAAGAACAAGTGATTTAATAAGTGCAAACAAAAAAACTATGTACAATAGGAACAGTTCAGGGGCTTCAATAGTCCACCTGGCATGGGACACATTGACGTCATGTGCCCCAACCCCAGGACTGTGTGGAGCTCAGACCCTACGGCGGGCTCGGCCAGCATGGCTGGTACTAGGGGGGTCAGCAGTGCCCTGCCTTGTGCTTCCACTGCGAAGCACCCTGGTGTCACCGGCAGAGACACTGCTGACAGTGGAGCCCTCCTCACTGTCCTGTGGCGT